>NC_142684.1:173245000-173870000 GCF_056320005.1 Nelumbo lutea | reverse complement strand
ATCCAATAGATACTATTCATAACCATTCACAACATCATAAGTACTTAAATTTCTCTCCATAAACTTTCCTATTCTTACCCAAACTATGATTAAGTGCCTGTAGTAGTAAAGACTGACAAACTTTTTTTATAATCAGCACAGTTCATAATGGGATGATGTTAGAGCATATAAGTGGAAAAAATACAGAACACATCCCCTTAAGGAGAGTAGAACCGAGGAGGCCAAGGAGTCTTGAGTCAGAGTTAGGGGTGGGGTATACAGTCGGGAGGAGGTTTACATTGATGAGATTCACCCAGTTGAGAAGATGAATGATATTGAAAAAGTAACAAATATGGAAGTGGAAATAAGTAAAATTTTAGGCTAATATTTTGTAGGTGGGAAAGAATCTGCAAGGGAATCATTTTTGTGGTGGAAGAGAATATGAGAATGCAGTGTGGGGTTTTAGAAATGATTCAAGACAGATCAAATATTTGCTACAGAACAGCAACATAAGGTTCAGCTAGGTCCTTGGGCATGCAAATGGATTGGCTAATACTTTGGCTAAACAAGGAATCTCTTTAAACCAGATGTATTGGGCTTGCTTCTAATATGTTTCTTGGTCTGTTTCTTTTTATCAACAGGGAAGGGTAGTAATCGCTCCTCTACCCAAGGGCTGTCTGTAATACTTTACTGGTCATTTCAGACTAATAAAATCTCTTTCAGTTACTCATAATAAAAAGGAGGAATATAGTAGGGATAGAGAAAATGAATAATCCAGTGCATGATCTTATTTTTGACAATCCAGTGAAATGGCAGTCTCAGAGGGAGTTGACGGAGATAATGTGAAGGAGGGGGAAGAGAAGGTAAAGAAGGATTCGGTGTCAAAGAGGGAAGAGGTTGGTTCTGGGAGGATGAAGGAAGTGAACAAAGGTCCTAATGCAGTTAGGCATTTTTAAAGTCAAAAGAATCAGCATCAGAGTCAGATTTTGAAGGTATTCATCAGGGTAAAAGGGGTCCTGTTTGGTGTAGGCCTAAGTAACAAGGTGGTGAAAAAATCCAAAAGGTCATTCAAAAGAAGTAAAGAAGACTTCACTCAAGAAACTAAAGATATGAAGTGAGGCTGCTATGTACATGTGGTTTGGATATGGATTGGTGCTTCTCGATTGTGGGGATTTCCTTTTGGGGTAATTTGGGGTTCTTGAACTTTTGGGATTTAGGTAGGTTATTTGTGTATTATCTGTTTATGCCAAGGGTGGGGTATTGTGGTAAGGGTAGGGTGGATGAAGGGTCTGAGTTTGTTTTGGCAATTGGTAGTATGTGGGTGCCTGCAGTAGGGTTGATTTTAGTGGGGCTGTTATCTCTATTGGTAATTGCATCACCATTCTTTGTAACTTCTTTTGTTTTTAAACATGTTTTATTTTTACTTTCAAAAAGAACTTGTACGCCCTACTGTTAACACCATATGAAGTTAAGTCACAGAAGAAAAACCAGAGATACTTAATATGTCCTTGGATGTATTATCTTTCTGTTAGAAACATCATGAACATCTCATTTAGGTTGGTCCAAAGATCTGTAAACCCTCTAACAGATTCTCTAACATGCTGAAGCAGCTGAAAGCATCAAGTTATATTAGGAGCTTGCTTGAGAGCAGGGGGTATGATGAAAAGATCTAAGGTATGCAATTGCATATGTTGGTTTGAGCTAGCCATGTTCTTTGTGAGGTCTATTTCCCTATTGTGACTTTAGTTTCTTTCTTCAACTCAGCCTTATCACTACTATTTGGGTCAACATGTTTTATCAACACATTATCAATACAAAAATATTTCTTTTTCTCTCCCTCTTCATTTCTTCTTCTCTTCCTATTTATTTTTCCACATGGTATCAGAGCTTTAGGGTCCGGTCATGAATTTTAAGGCCGCCATGGTTGGCTCTAGTTCAGCCTCTTCGGATGCTACCAGTGGTGTGACATCTTTGGAGGGAGGTATTTAGTTAGCGGCCATCTCTCTCTCTGAGAATTCTATTCAGATTACCATTCACAAATTGAATGGAAAGAATTATCTTGAGTGGTCTTAGTCCGTGCAGTGGGTGATCGACGGCAAAGGGAAACTCGGCTATTTGAATGGCGAAGTAAAACCGCCAGCCACTGATGATCCAAAGTACAGGCAGTGGCGTTCAGAAAATTCTATGGTTACCCCCTAGCTGATCAAATCTATGGATCCTGTGGTTGGAAAACCATTCATGTTCCTGCCAACTGCTCGTGATGTGTGGCAAGCTGTTAGGGAAACCTATTCAGATATGGACAATCATTCACAACTGTTCGAACTGAATAGCCGAATATGGAAGATGCAGCAAGGTAAGCGTGACGTAACTGCTTATTATAATGAGATGATGGTTGTTTGGCAGGAGCTGGATTTATTTGAAGAAGACAAATGGGAAAGTCCGAGTGGCAGTGCTCGGTACAAAAAGAAGATAGAAAGAGGTCGGGTCTTTGTCTTCTTGGCTGGTTTGAATAAAGAACTCGATGAAGTTCGGGGACATATCTTAGGGCGAAAGCCCTTGCCTACTATAAGAGAAGTTTTTCCAGAAGTGCGTAGAGAAGAAGAACGGCGGCAAGTGATGTTGAAGAATGTTAATGAAACAAAAACTGAGAATGAAGGGTCCGCTCTTGTGGCCCGAGGTGTGATCATTGTAAAAAGCCATGGCATACTCAGGAAACCTACTGGAAGCTGCACGGGAAACCAGCAGGTTGGAAGAAAAAATCAGACAGTGACAACAAGTCAGGGAGAGATGTTCGTGCGGTTCAAGTAAGCAATTCGAATCCAGGGCAGCAATCATCCTCAGTCTCTTCCTTTCACAAAAGAACAAATAGAGCACTTATATAAAATGTTTCAATCCCAATCGTTAAGAAACTCTAACCCATCCTGCTTTCTAGCCCAGTCAGGTAATTTTTTCACTGCAGCCATTGCTTGTACCAAATCTAATGGCTCTTGGATATTAGATTCAGGTGCCACTAATCATATGACCGGCACTTCACAATTCTTCTCTTCATATACACCATGTGCAAGGAATCAAAAGGTTAAAAATGCAGATGGTTCCTTTGCTACTGTTGTTGGGAAAGGAATTGTGTCTATTTCTCCTTCTCTAAATCTTAAAGATGTTCTACATGTTCTTAACCTATCATACAATCTCTTATCTATCAGCAAACTAACCCTTGATCATAATTGTCGGGTTAATTTTTGGTCTTCTTGTTGTGAATTTCGGGATTTAACCTTGGGGAAGATGATTGGGGGTGCTAAACTGGATGGTGGCCTCTACCTCTTTAATAAAAGATCAACCTTTGGAAGGCAAGACCGACAGACTTGTTTCAGTTCTATCTCGGTTTCTAGTGATAGTGAAGTTTTGTTATGGCATTATCGGTTTCCCAAGTTATTCATGAATAAAAATCATTCAGTTTTCAAGTGTGAATCTTGTGAATTAGAAAAACATCATCGTGCTGTTTTTCCGTCCCAACCATATAAAAATCAAAACCATTTACCATGATTCACAGTGATGTTTTGGGTCCTTCTAGAGTAACAACTCTTTCTGGAAAGCGTTGGTTCATTACTTTTATTGATGATCATACTAGGGTCACTTAGGTTTTCCTTTTAAAAGAGAAATCAGATGCTGAAACTGTGTTTAAAACTTTCTATAACATGGTTCAAACACAATTTCAGACTCAGATTAAAATTTTTCGAAATGATAATGGAAAAGGAATTTTTTTAACAATGTGTTAGGGAATTTTTTTGCTGAGAAAAGAATTGTACACCAAAGTTCGTGTAATAATACACCTCAACAAAATGGGGTGGATGAAAAGAAAAGCAAACATCTCCTTGAAATTGCTAGAGCCCTAAGTTTTCAAACTAATGTTCCTAAGTATCTTTGGGGAGAATTCGTTTTAACAGCCACTTATTTGATTAATAGACTGCCTACACGAATTTTGGATTTTAAAACACACATACAGCTTTTCACTGACTGTTTTCCAAATTCTCGGCTAATGACAAACATTCCCTTAAAAATTTTTGGAAGTGTGGCCTTTGTTCATAACCATGATCCTAAACGTTCAAAACTTGATTCAAAAGCACATAAATGTATTTTTGTAGGCTATCCCACTAATCAGAGAGATTACAAATGCTTTGATCCAGTTTTGAAAAGGATGTTTGTAACTATGGATGTCTCATTCTTTGAAGGAACCTCCTACTACAGACACTCCCATCTTCAGGGGGAGAGCAACACTAGTGAAAATGGTCTTTTAGTTGGTTCTGATTTAATATTTGAATTTGTCCATAATGATGTTCCTCACAACCAGCCACCAAAAGAAAGTAAGGCAGAAAATACAAAATCAATGGAAACAGCCCTCACAACCAGTCAGTACTTGTTGAGACAGCCATTTGAACTTCAAGTTAGCAAGTTGGGCATGATAGATATCTTTGCACCAACTTGAGGGGAGTATCGACAAGATATGATTTGCGGCAAATTAAGAAAGATATAATTTGCTGCAAATTTAGAAAGATTTGATTTGATTGATTACAGATTTGAATAAATTTAGGAAAGATTAGATTTGAAAAAAAATTAGGAAAGTCATATCCTAGGCTTAAGGGAAAGATTTAATCAATCCCTAATTGAGAGAAATTCTAGGAGTAATTGAGAGAAATCCTAGGAGTTTAGTCTCTCCTATCTTTTCTTATTTAAGTTGTATGCTCAACATGTTTTATCAACACATTATCAATACAGAAGTATTTCTTTTTCTCTCCCTCTTCATTTCTTCTTCTCTTCCTCTTTATTTTTCCACACTATTTTTAAATGATATTAAACAAACAACATGTAGAGGATGCTAATGGAGGAGAGACTAGTAATACAAAATTATAAATTGTCTTAAAAATAACATATGCCTTGATGAAATTATAACTACTAGAGTGAAAGAAGCACTAAATAAGATGAAGGGAAAAGCATTAGGATGCAAATGGGGATTCAAAAAGGTATGGGAGAGGTAGACTTATTATGGATAACTGAATTTTTCAATAAAATCATGAAAGAAAACAAGATACCTGATGATTGAAAAAATAGTAGTAGAGTGCCTATGTTTAAGAAAAAAGGTGATATGCAAAGTTGTAATAACTTTCAAGACTTGGAACAAGTGTATCAGAAAACCAATTTGGCTTTACTCCAGGGAGATCAACCATGGAAGCTATATTTCTTTTGAAAAGATTGATAGAATAGTTTAAAAAGGAAGGGAGAGATCTCCATATGATATTCATTGATCTAATTAAGGATATGTATTATGGTGCAATAACCAATGTTAGAACATATGTGGGAGTGACATCAAATTTTATAATTACAATGGGCCTTCACCAAGGTTCAACACTTAGCCCTTATTTAGTTGCACCAATCATGAATGAGATGAATTAAACATATTCATGAGGAGGTCCCATGGTGCATGTTGTTTGCTGATGACAACGCTTTAATTGATAAAACTAACAAAGGATTAAATGCAAAATTAAGCTTGTGGATAAATGCTTTAGAAACAAGAGGTTTTAAAGTAAATAGGACTAAAAGAAAATACATGGCATGTAAATTTAATAACAATGAGAGTGAAAATCAGGGTACACTTAGGATTGGAGACCAAGAAATAACTCAATGTGACCGTTTTCAATACCTTGGTTCAATAATCTATACTATATATAAAAGTGTGAATGCAGTGTGAGACCTTTTTGGACTAAAATTACCCTCTATTTCTTTGTTTGAGAAAAGGAATAAAAGTCATTTTATTATTGCTTTAGTGCTAGCTTTAATGGCTACTATAATGGTCATATTTGTGTATTTAATACATCTCTAATTATAAGGGTTGAAAATGTAACTTCAATTATTACTTTCCACCTCATTTAATCCCCTCTGATTAAGTCTTATACTTAAAGTATTAAATCTCATTTTCTCTTATTAAATCTTATATTTTTAATTTATTTTTCACTAATAAATGCTACTACTTAGACCTATGTTGATATTTTTAACAATATAAACCCATATATTTTAAAATTGACTCAAAAACAAAACCATTCTTTATCCAATTGGCGGCTAAGCAATTCAACCATCTGAATCAATTTGATCAACCTATGAAGTCATAGTTATGTAATAAAATTTTTAAAATAGAAATAAATACAGAAATTTACAAAAAATATAGAAAAAATTAGACACATTTATGATATTTTTATTAATCAAATTATAAAATAAGTGTAATAAACAAGAATTAATTTTATTGTTAATGAAAATAGAATACATAATTTAAAACTAACCAAAAATGAAATATAAAAATTAACAATAAACAGTTCAACTTTTGGGTTAAATGTGTTAACCTTTAATGTCATAAATAATAAAAATTAATAAACTATACAAATAGAAAAAATGAAAAAAATAAATAAATTTTGCAAAAAAAAAGCATTTTGGCACATGTATAATATCACGTACTTATCATATTAAACTAAAAGTAAGTATAACATATCAGAATTATTTTTACGCACAAAAATATAAAAAAAAATAAAGAAAAAATTGGACACGTTTATAATGCTATATTTACACTACTATTAAAAATATGAATGAGATTGTGGAACTTTCTTTTGACTAAAATCAAGGTTTTAATAACCAACTCAATGAGACTTTGAGGAGGCGGTTGGTTAATGCTGAGAAAGAAGAAGAGAAGGAAGAATTGCCGAAGGTGATTGTCACCATGTTCACTGGTTGTTGTTGCATAACCGTTTTGCCTTGAGGATAAGTAGTAATAGTGGTAGTAGTAGTAGTAGTAGTAGTAGAAGAAGAAGAAGTAGTAATAGTTTTTCCTTGCAGAACCGTGTTGCAGAACCGCTGGTGGCAGTTATCTCCATGTTCATCCATCACAGCCATAGCACTGTTTGCCCTCTTCTTGCATCTTTCTTATCTCTCTAAATCTCTCTTAAATCCCAAATCGCTTGCCTCATTGGTGCATCTCGATCTCTCATCTCTTGCATCAATTTTCTGATTTCTTCATTGGAGTTGCATTTTTTTTGTTGTTACAACTTAAAAAAAAATCATAGAAATAAGAAAACTCAAAATCAAAATGAAAAAACTAGAAACCCTAACTAATTTTCACCATTGAGAATAGTCAAACAAGATTATGACATATGAAAGTTTTTTTTTCAATTTTTTTATTTTTTAACTTCTATTTTAAAATAAATAAAAAAATTGGAATTAGTTTGAAAGCAACTCGAGAACCGTTAACCGGGTCAAACATTTTAACGATTAAACCGTCCAAGTTAGTGGTTCTCTTACCATTTCAATGTTCTTTTTTTTTTGTAAAATAGCGGTTCAGGGCCAAAATGGAACCAGTGACCTGACCGATTCCTGGGATAAATAGTTTGACCATTTGATTTGGTCCAGTTTTTACAACATTAACTAAAATACTCATTTTTGAATTTAGTCTCTATTTAATTGTAAGGTTTAAATTGTAAATTAAACTACAACTTTTCACTTCATTCAATTCCCTCTATTTAATCTTACATTTTTTTTTATAAATGAACAAAAGAAAAAAGATACACCAAAAAGATATAACACTGCAAAAGAAAAGTTGAGCCAAGCAGAATAGCCTGTCAATGATACTTGAAACTTTACAATTCAATCTGTTTATCACATATTTGGATGAGGTGTTTATGTAATCAGATTTGGATTTTGCAATCTACATCTAATTAACAATAAAAAACAAAAAATAAAAAATAAATAAAGTTTATAGAACATTTCGGATATATTATTACTATTATTATCATCATTTAGAATTGCCACCACATGCAAAGCACGTACACACTTATAATTCATAAAAAGGGAGAGATTGAGAAGGATGACACCTATAGAATTAGAGTATGATGGGCGAGTGCTTTTGGAGTCTTATGTGATAGGAAAATACCACTTAGATTAAAAGGAAATTTCTATAAAACAGTTTTAAGGCCAGCATATGTTGTATGGAGTAGGGTGTTGGATAGTCAAGAAACAAAATGTCTAGAAAATGAGTATGGTAGAAATGTGTATGCTGAGATAGATGAGTATAAAAAGTAGAAAAGATAGGATAAAAAATGAAGTCATTCATAAGGACTTAGGAGTAGCTCCAATAGTGGTAAAATCAGAGAAAGTAGACTAACATGGTTTGGTCATGTGCATAGAACACCATCAACAGCGCCCATAAGAAGTGAATAGTTACAAGTTGAAGGGGCTAAAAGGGAAAGGGGTAGAGCAAAAAGGACATGAGTAGAAGTAACAAGAAATGATTTAAGTGCCAATAATTTAACAATGGATATGGCATTAAACAGAACGAACTGGTAAAATAGGATTCATGTAGCCAACCCCATATGGTTGGGATATGGCATAAACGATGATGATGGTGATGATGATATTTATATAATCCCATGTATGATGAATCAACCAAAAAGATACGTGGAAAATCCACAGGACAGAAAAGAACTACTAACAAAGCTTAACGCTCATGAAGGAAACCCAGAGGTTGCAGTCTTAAAAAACTAACAAGCTCACCAGCAACCCATAAATATCACAGTAATGATAGAATTCTGGCCTCTCAGCTATTCCACCACCCCAACAACGGAGCATGTTGAAGTTCATATCTGCATGAAACTTGATGTCTGTTTTGTATCGTTTCTTAGATAGTCGTAGTAATCCATCTGATAATATCCAATTACCACCACGGATGAAAACAGGATGCCCATTAACCTTGAAAAGCCTACAAGGCAGAAAGTGTTGATTAAAAATGTTTGAGAAAATTTACTACCTAATAAAAAGAGGCCACAAATATAGAATTTGGGAAAAGAAATATACCTTCCACCAGTGGCATTATCTATATAGCTCTCAATTTTGCGGAATCCAAATAAATGACTCCATGAATCAGACTCTCCAAATCCCTTTACTTCAATTGTGATCTCCACGTTGTACAGGGACTGTTTCCCCATGCCATTTGGCCACCACAGATTGGGCTTGTAGAAGAAAAGCTGGCAACTCATTCTCAGTTAGCCATTGAAACAGAGGGTTGTGTACTTATGCAATAGAAGTAATATAGCACATATGGATGACCTAGACATTTAATTATCTTCTAATCCTTCTAAACGATTCTTTAAAATCTCAATAGAAGAAACAAGTCATCTCCCCTAAGGGATTTGTCTAGAGAACAGTCATGATACTATGGACCTTACCTAATGGCACCACAAAAGAGGAATTAGATGAAATTTTCTTGTTGATTTGTATATGGTGTACAGGCTTCTTATGAACAATGTAAAAATCTTATTTCATCCTAGACTTTATCCCCTCCTGATATATATTAACATAAATATTTACAGAATTATCAAAAAGAAAATACAAGAGGAAGTGTTAAGTTCAATACGATATGACGACAAACTCCCTTTTCTTTTAGAATCTGCAACATCTAAATGGCATGTTGGGCATGCAACAACTTGTGTCCTCTCCTTATTATTATGCTATTGATTAAATGTATACTTAACCAATCAAGAGAGAGTGAGAAATCAATAATTATTCTAATACAGTTTCTATTTTACACAATGAAAATAACTTTTTAAGGCTTATGTACTAGTGACATACAGATCCCTATGCAGCACAAAAGCAAAACACTGAGAGTGAAAGATCTGTCATAACCAGCCAAGAATATTGATCAAAAATGATGCCAATGGAATACCTTAAAACGTAGAGAAGATGGAGGGTAGTTTTGTAATTTTACCTTTCTTTCTTGTACATTAGTGTACAACTCTTATAATTCTTTTGTAAGGGCAATCTTGTCCATTCACATTTTATTAATATAAACACTCTTTGGGTTGGTTCAATCAGATTGATCAACCCTAACAGATCTGAACTATTGGCTTTCCTCTCGTCTCTTCACTTTCTCATAGATTGACAGGGTATCAGAGTGGGCTGTTCTTTGATCCATTACTCTCTTTTTTTTAAACTGTATGAGGGCTATTCTCTTCATCGATTGGTTCTAGACTGTTTTGATCATTCCAGGAACCAGTTTTCTGTGTTTTTGCGCAATCAACAAGAGAGATTTCATTGGATCTCTCTCGAAAGACATCTGTTTGTGGACTGTGTTCCACGAACACAGTGTTCTCAGATTCCAGAAGAGATATATACATCTCTTCTGGGCGGCAGCAGTCAGTCTTTCCTTTTCTGGACTGTGTTCTCAGATTTCATCTATTGTTGTACCTTGGACACTCTCTTTTGACTGTAAGAGGCTTCTTCTCTTATATCTTGAGACTCTTGGATTAGTTCTCAGCTTATATTGCTTGTTTCGACTAGTTTTGCTTTGTGTTCTTACTCGACATGGGTCTGGAAAAGAGTGAAATTATTTCTGTCAAGTTTGATGGGAGCAACAATGCTCTGTGGAAGTTCCATTTCCAGTACTTTGTTGAAGGGAAGGGTATGTGGGGTTATATTGATGGTTCCACACCCATACCCAATGCTGATGATGTCAAAGGACCGAAACAGAGGAAAACTGAGAATGCACAGGTTGTTTCATGGATTCTTGGTTCTGTCACAATGGATGTCAGTATTCCGATGAAGGGACTCAAATCTGCCCATGACATGTTTGAATACCTTGGAAAGATAATATCAACAATCGAATATGTCTAGGCAATATCAGACTGAAGTTGATATTTTTTCTTATATTCAAGGGGAGAAGCAGATTCAGGAATATTATGCTGGGTTTGTGAACCTTTAGGTTGAATATGAATTGGCTCACTTTGGGGGTCTCTCTACAGACTGTTGTGTGAAAACTATGAAGAAACATCTCAGTAAGAGAAAGACTGCATTTTTTATGCATCTTAGATCTGATTATGAGACTCTTCACTCTAGTATACTCAACAGAGAGCCTGTACCTGATCTTGACATAATACTTGGAGAGTTGTTAAGAGAGGAAAAACGTCTCCTCACCCAGTTTGCACTTGATCAGAAGAAGGAACATGGAATAGATACTGTCTTCTTGGCTACCAAATAGAAAGGGAAGAAGGACTTCTCGAAGATTCAATGCTATGAATGCAAGGAATTCGGACATGTGGCATCCCACTTTAAGAAGAAAATTTCCTGCACCTACTGTAAATAGCAGGGACACATTACAGTGGATTGCCTAACCAAGCCCCCATGAAGGGACAACATAAGGCTTATCAAGCCTCGGATGAACTTGAAGGGATGAGAGATCCATCCCATGGATGCCCAAAGATTGCGGAATAAGGGGCAAATTTCAAAAATTTTTCTCTCCCTTCAACTGGGAATCACATTCCCTATTTAGAAAGTCATATTTTCAATGATCATTCTTGAACCTTAAACTGAACCAGATCTGAACCAAAAGGAATATGAGAGAATTATACCTGATACGGAGAAATAATATCTCCCAACGAAGGTGTTCACGCCCAAGGAAGGATCCAAAGACTGCTCCCACTGAAGATGGCGCAGTGCAGGATGGAGCAGAATCAGCAGTGTTCTTCCCCAAGAACTCTGTCCTTCACAAGAATCAGTAGAATGGTACGTGAGCACAGCTTCCTCTTCGCAGGGTGCAGAATTCTCTCTTCTTGATTTCAGCACTAAAGAGGATCTGATGTATCTCTTGTTGGTCTCTCTATAGGCTGCCGCCCCCCTCCTTTTTTTTGTTAAATTAAAAGATCAGCTCCTAATCCCATTAGGAGGTGCTTATCCAAATCATATTTGGATCAGCCTTCACTTCTAGTGATAAGGATAAACCCTTATCTTATCTGCAGATTAGATTAGCTTTATCCTAATCCCATTAAGAGGTTTCTAGATCTGAATCACATTCAGATCTGGACTCTCTGAGTGGATAGGATTAAGACCCTATCCTATCTACTAATCCATCTCAGAATTCGCCCCTTTAATTATCTAAACAAATAGCCCAGTTCGAAATGGGCTTTAGGCCCATCAAGCTTATGTGCTCACTTAACCTTCCTAACTGCTGCCCAGTTGGGCTTCCTTGTATGGCGTGGGACCCAAACATTGATCTACACATCAGCCACATGGGTTCGGCCCAGCCTTTGTTACAAGGCCTGGTCGAATACACTGTTAAAGACAGTGCACCCCCTGAAGCCCATCGAATGGGCTCTATGGGCCCAACACTTACCCTAAGTGGTCCCTGGGCCAAGCCACCTTATAACACCCAGGGACTGTGG
The DNA here is from genome assembly GCF_056320005.1 of Nelumbo lutea. NCBI lineage: Eukaryota > Viridiplantae > Streptophyta > Magnoliopsida > Proteales > Nelumbonaceae > Nelumbo > Nelumbo lutea. The sequence goes on along the minus strand of NC_142684.1, from coordinate 173,857,779 downwards.
GCAGATGCAAGATTAGCCCATCAGGTATTATCCTCAATGGTCTTACACTTAACCTCTCAGCCCTTAATGATCATACACTACCCGACAAGAGAGGACCTCTCCCTCGGCTGCAAGGAACAGTGTTGCACTCTCCACTTATATGGATCCCGGGAATTAAAACCTTTTTGCAAACATTTTAGAAACCACAATATATATACTTCTATATCTCATATAAAATATACTTTGCAAAACAAATCTCAACGGTTGAAATCGGTTGCCGGCAGTCTTGGTTTCCAACAGTGAGAGTGCATCCCCGATCATTACCTTTGTCCGACAAAGGGGCTGATCCTGTCACTATGATCACCCACTCAGATGAATTCTCGGATTGTCCCAACATACCCAGGTTTTGACCCCCGCTAAGGATCTCACTGATTGGTACATCAAAGACAGCCCGATCCGACACCTAGTGTAGTATCATAATCGAGTCTAGGGGTTGGGTGTAACATTCCAGTTTTGCCCATCAATCTCCAAGGTCCAGGGCAATACTGGAAATCTGGTCCAGTTCAAAGATTCAATTAATCCCACACTGTATGTGCCTAGGGTCTCACCCCGGTAGCTGAGACAAACCACCCCAACCGACTTAGTGGCACCACAGTGTCAGCCTTGTCAGGATAGGTCTCCCCAGACCGACCCACTGGCTATGAACATTCTAAACTAACACGAGTCTCAATAAGTGTCCAATTTAAGGGTATTACACAGAAACATACCAAGGGAACATGAATCAAATATGCACTTTTATTCATTTACAATAAACTCATAAAGTACATCAATTTTGATTGAAGCTAAAGGCATACAAAACTGTCTAACAGAACTAACTCCTACTGATACTGCCTCCTCCTCATCAACTCACAAACCTGATGCACAAGGAAATTTGACTGAAGATAAGATTCGTGAGCTCATGTCCTCTGCTATTGGACTAGTTGGTAAGTCTTCTTATTTGTGTTCTCATTCACACATGTGGATCATTGACTTTAGGGCCTCAAACCACATGACTGGGGCCTCCTTTAGTCAGTCTTCTAAACCTTACACCTCTGTCTACCACATTATTACTGCTAATGGCGACTCTCTTCCTGTATGTGGGTGTGATGATTTATTTTTGTTCACTTTTGAGTCTACACCCTTACATCTTCCCAAAACCTTCTTTGTGCCTAAGTTGACTACTAGCCTTACTTCTGTTGGACAACTTGTTGATGATGGTAATAATGTTTTGTTTACTCATGAGGGTTGTTTTATCCAGGAGCAGCACACTGGGGAGCTAAAGGGGAAGGGGCATACGCTTGGAAGACTATTTGTTCTGGAATTTGAGAATAACAGAACTTCACCAGACTCTTCTTTGATATCTATTACTTCTAGTTTTTCTTCTACCTCTTGTAATAATGTGTGGCACTTATGGCATAGACGTTTGGGTCACGCTCATGCTAAAAACTTGGATTTTTTTTTTTGTTGTTTGCCTATGATTGTTACTTCATTTAAGAATGTTGACAAATCTTATTTAACTTGCTGCTATAGTAAAAGTCATAAATTTCCTTTTCCATCTTTTATTGAACATGTTTCTACACCTTTTCATAGTGATGTGTGGTCATATCCAGTTATTTCACACTTGGGCTATAAATATTTTGTGTTGTTTATTGATGATTGTACTCGACACACATGGGTTTATTTTCTTCGAAGAAAATCAAAGGTTTTTCCTACTTTTAAGAACTTTCATGCTATGGTCATGACCCAATTTAAAAGCACTATAAGCATTTTGAGGTCAGATTCAGGGGGAGAGTGCTATGATGGTGAATTTCAAACCTATCTCAAACAACATGGCATTCAGTCCCAAATATCTTGCCCAAGTACACCTCAACTGAATGGGGTATCTAGGCGCAAGAATTACCACATTGCTATTTATGGTGACATCCTTGTTACAAGATTCCCATGTTCCCATTACCTTCTAGGTGAAGGCGACCAGCACTGTTGTTTACCTCATTAACATTCTTCCAACTTCTATCCTTGGAAATTCTTCTCCCCATCAATCCTTGCTTCATCATCCACCAAACCAATCCATGCTTCGTGTCTTTGGTTGTGTCTATTTTGTCCATCTTCCTCCCCATGAACACACTAAGTTAACAGCTCGATCAGCTATGTGTTCATTCATGGGATATAGTATGGAACACAAGGGATTTCTCTGTTATGATCCCAAAGTCCGTAGACTGCACATTTCTCGTAATGTCATTTTTCTTGAGAACCTTTCATTCTTTGAACACATTAGTAAATTGCCTGCACCATCTTTTCTATTCTACATCATTTTGGCTCTGCGGGTGATTCTCTTCCTACATCTCGGACACTTCAGGTTTATTCCAAGAAGCATCCAGCTCACCCATTGCCTATGTCTCCTCCACCTCCAGCACCAGCGACTATTCCTCTTCATCCATCACTACTGTAAGTTCCTCTTCTCGTCTTGTGGATTTGCCTTCATCTACTCCTTTGTGTCGATCATCTCATATTTCTCGTTCACCTAACCGCTATGGTTTCTTTTCTAGTCATAGCCCCTTCTCAGTTGTTTTGTCATCCACAAATATTCCCAAGTCTTACAACCAAGCCATAGCAGTTAAGCATTGGAAAGATGTTATGGATTTAGAGGTTCAGGCCTTACTGGAGAATGATACCTAGAAGCCTATCTCTCCTCCCCCAAATGCCTCCATCATTGCTAGTCAATGGGTTTACACAGTGAAACTCAAATCAAATGGTACTCTAGATAGATATAAGGCCCGTTTGGTTGCTTAAGGCTACAAATAAGAATATTATGGAACCGACTATGATGAAACTTTTGATCCAATGGATAAAATGACAACAGTCCATTTACTCTTGGCCATTACTACTCTTAAACAATGGACAGTTCATTAGATGGATGTCAAGAATGACTTTCTCAATGGGCATTTACAAGAAGCAGTTTATATGAAACCACCTATAGGCTACTATGGTAATCCTCTTTTGTTGTGTAAACTAAAGAAATCTTTATATGATCTTAAGCGAGCTCCACGAGCGTGGTTTGACCATTCCGTACAATGGTGTTGGAGGCTGGTTTACAGCAAAGCGCTTCAGATTACTCCCTTTTTACTCTCAAGCGAGCGTAGGGTTTGACTCTTCTTTTGGTATATGTTGATGATATCCTTGTCATCGGAGATGATGTAGACGGCATTAACAACTTGAAGCTCCTTAATGAAAGATCTTGGGCCAATCACCTATTTTCTTGGGCTTGAAATTCAGTAATGTCCTCAAGGTTATTTTGCCAACCAACAAAAATATACCTCTAATTTGGTGACACATGCTCGCTTGACTGATTCTAAACAAGTGGATACACCTCTGCATCTTAACCGCAAGCTAAGTAAGGATGAGGATGAGCTCCTCCCTTATGCTACTTTATATCGGTAGCTTGTAGGTAGTCTTATCCACCTAACTATGACTTGACCAGACATTTCCTATGCAGCCCAGCTCGTGAGTCAGTTTATATCTGCTCCACGTCAGCCCCACTTTTCTGCAGTTCTCCAGATTATTCGTTATGCCAAGGGCACATTGTCTTATGGATTATTTTTCTCATCCTCCTCCACTCAGCTTTGAGCTTATGCAGATGCAGATTGGGCAAGTTGTCCTGACACCTGTCACTCTACTACTGGCTGGTGTATATTTCTTGGTGACTCTGATTTCTTGAAAATGCAAGAAACAACAAACCATTTGCAAGTCATCCACTAAAGCAGAGTATAGAGCAATGTCCTTGGTATGCAATGAAATAGTTTGGCTTAAGGCTTTACTTCATGACATGGACATCGACCACTCATCTACCATTCCCCCGTTTGTTGATAACATGAGTGTGAACAAGATTGCATCCAACCCCATATTTCATGAGCGCACTAAACATATTGAGGTGGATTGCCACTTCATTCATGACCTTCTCCACGTGGATCACATCTCTCTCCCACATGTTTCCTCGGGCCTACAGTTTGCAGACCTTTTCACCAAAGCTATGACCAAAGCCCGACATAATTTTCTTGTGGACAAACTAATGCTTATTCCCCAACATCAGTTTGAGGGGGAATGTAGAGAAGATGGAGGGTAGTTATGTAAGTTTACTTTTCTTTCTTGTACATTAGTAGGTGCATACATTAGTGTACAACTTTTTTAATTCTTTTGTAAGGACAATCTTGTCCATTCACATTTTATTAATATAAATACTTTCTATTGGCTTTCCTCTTGTCTCTTCACTTTCTCATAGATTGACATAAAATGCACCTTGATTAATGCTATTGATGCAATTTGCATAATGGCTGTCTATGAACCTGTTTTAGCAAATGAACAGTTTAATGGTGGCCACTTAGAACTGTGACAGGTAAGGCTGGATATATCCACTTCCACCCATCTTTCTTCATTCTTTACATCAGAAAAGGTAAATGTTATTACAAAGGAATTGCTAGTAAACCATGAGTTTATGCAACTCTTGGAAACATCACCTTGCATAGATGATGGGACCCATGGAAAGAAACTATAAAGAATTTGTACACCTTTTCATGGTCTTACAGGTAAGACTAGACATCTCTCCCATTCTTTTCACTGAGAAAGGTAACATGTTATTGTAGGAATTGGCAATGAACAATGATGTTATGTGACTCTTGGATACACCACCTTACAGACATGTTGAGACCCATTAAAAGGCACATACAAAATAAAGTCGGATGCCGTTTCATAGATCCCACATTGTCTGTAGGGGAAGGAAATCAGTTATTGCCTGAACTTGTAGTTCAGGGGTAAAGCCGTTACATCTGTCCCTCGTGCACAGGGCTGCTCTTTTTATACTACCATAAAGAAAAGAATAAAGTCATAGATTATGTTATACTGTTATTTCCTTTTTTAACAAGATGTTTACTTTACCATAAAAAAAAAAGAATCAAGTCATTCATAGAGTTCAAGAATGTCATAAAATAAATATCAGAATGATATAGAACAGAGGTCCAATCAAAAAACTATTCATCCTACTAAGTAAGGATAATCGATAATCTTCAATGGTATATAAGCTGAAGCATATTGGTTTACTTTATGAACTCCAACAAACAAAATAAAAACGACATACTACTGACCGGAGGAAATGTATATTGAACATGTGCCCCAGGAGGAATTGACAAGTTTTGAGTATGTAGATGCTCAACTAAGCAAATTCTTCCTTCCAGTTCCGTTGTCACTTGGATATTCAATAAACATTCAGCAACCCATGCACTTCTATTTTCCAACTCAGTAGTTGTATGCAGATATGCCCTCTTATAATTGTCAAAGAATGACGATACCAGGTGAGGATCAGATATTTTAACTGGCTGCACCCATTGTACCAAATGGTCATATATCACCAAGGAAACGATAGTCTATCAAATAATATGGCATAATTTATGGCACCTAAGTAGGAAAATGGTAGTATTATAAGTACCACCCTTTATTGTGTAATGAAAACTGAATGTGTGAGAGAAGAAGGTTCTGTCAATCCATTGATGTGTGAGGCAGGAGACACAACATATAATTAGCCCCACTAAGTAGTTAAACCTAAATCTATGTTCTACTAAATATTTTAAAAATAATAATAGTAATAACAATAATAGCAATAGAAGTTTTAAAAAAATAATAAGTTATTTGTGTTGACATGTTGTCTAATCTCAACCCAGAAAACCTTCAATTACTCAAGAACTCCAGATTAGTGATCTAAGGTAGATCATGCTCAAATTCAACTCAACAAAATCTTATCCCAACCACAAGGGATCAGCTAATTTAAGCCTGTTCTTCCATTCCACCTCATCAAGGTCAACATACTAATGCTCTGGCATGAATTTAGATGATTGATTCGGGATCCATTACCCGAGATTGGTCAGCCCATGTCTAAAAAGATTAGTGTGTTCCTTTATCAAGGTAAAATTGCACCTATACATGGTTTACTAGGGCTGAGATCAGTTAGAGCAGAATTATGGGCAGAGTGCAAGATGGTCCTACCATCCTAGGCTTGTCAAGTCACTCAAATACAAAGGACTACAGGTTGAAGGAGATTCCAAAGTTGAAATTGCTTCGGTGAAGAACAATGCTGTGGGGACCTGGAAGTACAGGAATATGCTGACAGAAATCTCAAAATTATCTTCAAAAACTAAAGCTCAACTTAGTCGGATTCCAAGGTCAGCTAACCATTTGGATGACAGATTGGCAATCTGAGGTACATAGAAATAATATGGGGTGCAAGGCACATAAATCGGTAATGTAATATATATATATATATATACATATTGTTGCTTCAGTGTTTCAACCTGTCTGAATCTTCTTTCCTTCAATATCTTGTTCAAGCTTAAATTGAGAGGCATATTGTTTTTTATCCAATTAAGAACTTTGTGTCATATGTTTAGATTCTAATGGCAATACACAGTAACATGGGGAACAATAATTGAAAAAATAAACAAATATCTTTCTGGCACTTTTTAGTTCTTCAATTATCTATGCAATATACTGAATAATTCAACAAATAAATGCAAATAAATGCTTCAAGAAAAATATGTACAAATACAATCTACTGAAGGACTGGATTTTCTGTTAATTGACAACAAACAAGAAACAAAATGGTCACTTTGCAATAGCTGCCCCATGCTCTGTTTCATATATCTTTTCTTTTATGGACATGTAACTTTAAATTTTGATTTGTATTTTTCTTGTATCCTAAGTCTTCTCCAAGTGATCAAAAAAAAAAAATTCACAAAGTTGTATTGCTGCCAATTGGAAAAAAAAAAAAAAAGATTTGGTTGCAATGGGTAGAAAGCCAGCCTAGGATCAAGGTTTGAAAATTGCAACAGATAAATTGGGTTTGGTTAGGGGTTGGGGTTGAGGCCTTCAGCACCCTAAACCCAACACATACATAAAAGTATTTATCCAAAGCAAAGATAAGGATGACAAGTGGTGACTCTGTAAAATATTATTATATGAGTTCCATGCATTATATGTGTACGCAAAATGTCCATGCACGTAATGTATGTTTCTGCATATATGTGTGACTCAGTTACCAAGGTCCCAACCTGATACCTACTAGACCAACCCTTCATCAGTTCTGATTGGGGTTAGGAACATCAAGTTGAAAACCTGACTAGGTTAGGAATTCAGGATTAAAATTCAGAGTTAAACACATTGAATTGAGCTAGGATTTACCTTAACCCGACCCACTCCGATCCAAGTTGCACCCAAGGAGGAACTTTTGTTATAAATAAGAAATCAGAAAATTATCAATTCTATAACAATATCTAAAGGAAATTAAGAATTCCAGATGAAAGCTTACCCCTGTAACAGACAATGATACTTCATCCCAGATGCCAGTATTCCTATCCCTGAAAATAATACTAAATTAAATACTACTAAAGTAGGAAGAATCTAAGAGAAGAAAAATCTTAAGGACACACTGATAATATGCACATATAGTCTTGTTTTATCATACTGATCACAATATATATATATATATATATATATAATCTTGTGTTATCATCAAGATACCATATTTGAAGTTGTTCAGCCACAGCCAAAGGACCTATTTCTATTCACTCATTCTCAGGCTGGTGCAGTTAATAACATTGATATGTACCTTTGTACACTACATCTTAAATATAGGATAAGTTTTAGGGTAAATTGCTAAAACCTCCCCTATGTTTTCTGACAATTGCTTTAGCCTCCCCTATGTTTTAAACGTGGCAAAAAAAACTCCCTCCAGGGCTTAAGCAATTTACCCTCTAAATTTTCAAAACGAGATAACAAGCATTATTCTAAAGGAGAGAAAAATGAGCAGAACAATAACGATCAACCACCCTGCCTATTTAAAAAGGGTGGGTTACAAAGAGTCATCTAACAACTATTCTGTCAAAAGTAATTAAAGTTCCAATTATTCAAGTAAATCTTATATAGGAATTTCAAGGGTACAAATTTAATGGAAATAAGAGCAAGTGAAATGAGGAAAACCAAACAAACATACTCTGACCAGAATAATGGAGTTTCTACCTAATAGGAGCCATCCAGTCCCAGCCCTCAACATATTGTGCAGCAACATCCTTTCCAATCTAACATGTAAAGGAGATAATTTCAGGAAGCAATCAAACAATATCCATGTATGCATGCACAAAAATACATTCATGGATATAGATATCAACACATACATATAACCACCTATGTTCATCTCTATACTACATATTCACAAAGCATATGGTTCCACAAAGCAGAATATATACAAAGTACAAAAAAGAAATTATATTTGTGGACTTGTTAGCATAATAGGAGTCATAGAGCATCTGCGGTTTGATACAATCATACAATTACATATCAGACAGGATCATAGTTGTATAAATTTCATATTTACAATTTTCAGGACTTCATATGCACAATAGAGTGGAAAAAACCATTTTATGTTTCTATTCTTTCTTTCTTTCTCTCTTCTCAAAATCCTTTGATCTTTTAAATTTCAATAGTAAAACTTTAAAACAAATTATGGATATATTTAGTATATAATAGAATGTTTTAACAGAAATATTAGTAAGAAAAACAATATGAGTTATATTATAATAAGGCACCCACCTTGTCATTTTTGTTGCCTAGACAGGTGCCTTGTTGCTATAATTTGAGGCATTTAGGCGAGGTGCCCAGCCAAGGGCACCTAATCCCCCTTGTGATGCCTTGACTACTTTTACAAGAAGATAAGCATTATAATAGCATAGGAAGCATAGTCATATGTATTTATGTAAGGCATAACTTTTGTATTAGATAAAACATAATAAAATAGTTCTTATAATTAAAATATCAAAAATGGATAATATATAATATTTTTAATCCCTTAAATTTATTCTAAGTTGACAAAGATACCATCTTAAAATGGTGTAATCACTTTATAAGCATCAATTTATCACCTTATAATGATATAATTATCTATAAAAGCATGTCCTTTTATATTTTTTAAAATATTAATGATGTGATGAGGCAAAAAAAAAGTGAAAAAAAAAATGTGTGAATGTATTCTGTTTTGCATGTTTTTTGTAGTGGGATCCCAAATTGTTGTCTTTGGGTAGCTTTGTTGACAGTTTGGGACCAGGGTATTTTCGTCATTTTATAAGTCAGATTTTTTGTCAGGGGCAATTGGGTGCATTTTTGTTGGGTTTTGGCCTCTTGGGTCTTTTTGTAACAAAAGTTATCTTTTAGGCGTTCATTTGAAGTTAGTTTTGTTCCTAAGGAGTTGTTGGTGAGAGGGAAACATTCTAGGGGCTTATGTGTAAATATTTTAACTAGCTTATCCAGCAAGCCAGTGAATCTTATAGAAGAGAAGGGGGTTGTTGTAGGGATCTTTTTTGGTTCTTTCTCTCTTGTTTGAGCTGTAGCTTAGCCCCAGCTAGGGTTTTCAAGCATTGGGAGCTTGGGTTTTGAAGAGTCGACCCATTTTGGCACCTTTCAATCCCTCTATTGCTGCACGTCCGCACGGGAGGCCAGCATGCTGCTATCGTTACTGTAGCAGAACTGTTCCAGGAGGAGTTTTACTTCAGGTTCAAGTCTGAAATCCCCAAAGATCCAACTTATTTTGCTGTTTTCAGCTTAGCATTTCTTGTGCGCATTGCTGTATACTTGAGGTACTGCATGTAATTTGCCTTTCTATCCACATCAAGTGGTATCAGAGCAAGTTATTTCCTTGGGTTTGCTTCAAACTTCATCTCCTTCTTGTGTTTTCTATATTATCATGGCTGCAAGGGGTGGACGTGGTAGGGGTGGTAGAAGACCATAACATGTCACCGTAGAGGTTTTCCAAGGGGCTATAAGAGGACTGTAAGAATAGATTGAACATCTTTCTCAACTTGTAGCTCAAAATGCTACTAGGATGGTGATGTAGCAAATGATTTGGGGCTAGGAAGAAGAAGACAAGCTCCTAGAGTTGATGAGCAACTCGTTGACATTATTAGTGAAGAATCAAGTAAAGACATTAAACAACCTGAAGGTGATCAGCATGAAAGGAATAACAACCAGCGGTGGAAAGACCGAATAGTGCAAGCTTTACAATACAATCAAGGTCATGGTGTTCAACTTCATATTTCCGAGTTTGATGGTGAGTTGGAACCTAAAGAGCTTCTAGCTTGGTTGGACAGTATTGAAAATTATTTTGATTGGAAATAAATAAATGAAGAAAGAAAAGTGAAGCTTGTAACAGCCAAGATGCATGGGACATCCTTAGATTGGTGGAAAATTTACCAAAGAGACAGAGAAAGGAAGGGGAAAAGAAAGGCTAGTTCCTGGGGAAGAATGAAAGAGAAGCTGAAATCCCAATTCTTACCACCAGACTATGAGCGAACTCTTTATCAAAGGGTGCAGAATTTAAGGCAATGGGAAAAGTGTGTGAAGGAGTACAGAAAAGAGTTTAATAGATTAACTCTTCGGAGTAATATGTTAGAAACTGATCAACAAAAAGTTAGTAGATATATCAATGGTTTGATGTTGCCAATACAAGATCAAATCAGCCTACATTGCCCGTATAAGATAAAGGTGCATATCAGCTAGCTCTAAAGGTTGAAGCTCAATTGAGTCAGAGCTCAGGGTGGAGGCTAAGTGTTGTCCAAGGTACATCTTCATCAGTAGGTCGAAGTGTTGGGGCTGGTAGGGGTTCTGTGATCAACCAAACACACCCTACAGTCCAAGGGACTTCAAATGCAACAAAGAGCAGTCAAGGGCAGCCTACTATTAGATTTTTTAGGTGTATGGAGTTGGGACATCATTCAAACGAATGTCCTAAGAGAATGATTGAAGAGCAAACACATCTGGTTGATGAAGTCACTGATGAACAACAAGATGATATAGGCCATGTTGAGGATGGGCAAGTGGCTGAAGCTATTGGAGCTAATGCTTTAGAGGAAGAAAACTTGGATGAGAATATTGAGGGTGAGGCTCTAGTGATACGGCACTCTATGATTGCACCTCAAGAACCACTACCAGGGGACTGGATGAGAAAGAATATCTTTAGAACACGTTGTATAGCTAGTGGGAAGTTGTGTAACCTGATTATTGACAGTGGGAGTAGTGAGAATCTTGTTTCTCAAAAGATGGTGGATAAATTACAGCTCAAGATTGTTCAACACCCCCGACCATATCATATTCTATGGGTCAACAAAGGAAATGAGGTAAGAGTTTCTTCTAAATGCCTAGTTAATTTTTCTATTGGTAATACATTTGAAGAATCGGTATAGTGTGATGTCCCAATGGATGCATGTCATATTCTCTTGGGTCACCCATGGCAATATGACCGTAAGACTACTCATTATGGGGACAAGAACACATACAGCTTTGTGAAAGACAATAAGAAGATAACTCTTAAACCAATGCAACTTGATTCATTTCCAAATAAGGAAACAAAGCCAACCACTACTCCCTTCACCTCAAATAAGTTGGCTCAAGAATATGGGAATTTGGATGTTGTTTACGTGCTGGTTACGAAAGAAGTTAGCAAAGAAACACCTGTCCCATAGTTGGTGAAGAAGCTACTTCATGAGTATGTTGATGTGATGCCTGAAGAATTACCCAATGGCCTTTCTCCCCTAAGAGATGTACAACATCATATAGATTTAATGCCAGGAGCAGCATTGCCTAAACTACCCCCTTATAGAATGAGTCCTAAGGAGCATGAGGAGCTCCAAAGACAAGTAACAGAGTTGTTGAAGAAGGGGTTGATCCGTGAGAGCTTAAGCCCATGTGTTGTACCAGCTTTGCTTGTCAGAGTCAGATCGAAAAACTGAGAAAGAAAAAGAGAGAGAGAGACAACGCAATTGAATGGTGGATGTGACAACTTGTGTCAGTTGACACCCTAAAAGAAATATTTATATTAAGTTGTAAAAGGGCAAATCTGCCCTTAATATACATGAGAGATATAATACAAAGAGAGATATATAGAAAAGAAAAGTAAAGGTAAAAAAATAGCCCTACAGCTAGATTTTATTGTCTCTACATTCCCCCTCAAACTGATGCCTAGGAATAAGCATCAGTTTGTCCATGAGAAATAGATGTTGAGCCCGTGTCATTGCTTTAGTTAACAAGTTTGCCAGTTGAAGCTCGGAGGAGACATGAGGAAGAGATACGGTACCCTTAAGAAAGAGATTGCGTATGAAGTGGCAATCAACTTTTATGTGTTTGGTGCACTCATGGAAGACAGGGTTGGATGCAATTTTGATTGCACTGATATTGTCTGCATAAAGAGGAACAAACAATGGTGGCTCACTTAGTATTTCAAATAGAAGAGCCTAAAGCCATATGATCTCACTACACACAAAAGGCATAGCCCTGTATTCAGCTTCAGTGGAAGATTTGGATACAGTAGCTTGTTTCTTGCACTTCCATGAGATTAGGGAGTTGCATAGGAAGACACACCAGCCAGTTGTGGACCGTTGGGTGTTAGGGCATCCGGCCCAATCAGCATCTGCATAGGCCATAAGATGAATGGGAGATGATGAGGAGAAGAATATCCCATGTGACAGTGTGCCCCGTACATATCTTACAATCCGATGAACTACAGATAAATGTGGTTGTCTCGTAAAAGACACAAACTGACTTACTATCTAAACTACATAAGATATGTCCAGCCGAATCATGGTGAGATAGATTAAACCGCCCACTAGCTGACAATAAAGGGTAGGATCTTCAAGGGGAGACCCATCATCTTTGTTGAGTTTCAAATTCAGTTCTAGCGGAGTGTCCACAATCTTAGAATCACTAAGATTTGCTAGTTTAACCAGATCAACCGCATACTTATGTTGATTACCAAAGTAGCTTCAAGAATTTCTGCTCACCTCAAGGCCCAAGAAATATGTCAACGGTCCCAAGTCCTTCATCTTGAAGGATTCACTAAGTAACTATTGTAGTCTAGAAATTCCTTCTATGTCATCCCCTATAATGAATATACCATCAACATAAATAAGTAATATCGTTAATCCTTGCTTCCGCCTTAAGGTGAACAAGGAATAATCAGAAGAACTCTGAATAAAGCCAGCATCAGTGATGACAGATCTGAACTTCTCAAACCAGGCCCTAGGAGCTTGCCTCAGGCCATAAAGTGGCTTCTTCATATGACAAACAAGCTGCAGATATGTACAATATCCCAGAGGAGGCTTCATGTAAACTGTCTCTTTCAATTCCCGAGAAAAGCATTCTTGACATCCATCTGATGAATTGTCCATTGTTTGACTGCAGACACAGCCATCAAAAGTTGTACAATGGTCATCTTAGCTACAGGAGAAAAAATCTCATAGTCTATCCCATATTCCTGTTTGTAACCCTATGCAACAAGCCTAGCTTTGTATCTGTCTAGGCTTCCATCAGATTTAGTTTCACAGAATAGACCCATCGGCTTCCTATGAGAGATGTCACAGGTGGAGCTTTGACTAGGTTCCAAGTGTCAATCTCTAGAAGAGCTCAAATCTCAGAATCCATTACATCTTTCCAGTGTGGTTCTACTACAGTCTACTGATAAGATCTGGGAATGTTTGTGGTAGATAAAATGGCAGAAAATGAGCTATGGTCTGGTTAATAACCATAACGGTTAGATAGACGAGAAATTTTAGAGGAACAGCGTAAAGTAGGAACAATAGGTTCAAAGGGAAGGTCTTGAACACTTATTGAGGTAGCTGGAGTGACCGGATCAACAACTAGAGGCAGAGCAGAGGGGGGGTGGAGACTGAAGAATGCCGTTGCTTCCTGAAGTAGGTGTCAAGTTGTTGCGGAGGTGACAATGGAGTATCTGATATACCTGTCAAATCAAAATTATGCAATAAGGAAACAGAAGGAGCTAGGAACTTCACAATATGTTCAAAAAATGACACTTTCAAGAAAAACTACATTACAAGAAATTTGAAGACGACGAACCAAAGGGTCATAGCAGAGATACCCTTTATGTTCAGAGCTATACCCCATAAAGGTGCACAAAGCTGCTTGTGTAGTTAACTTCGTGCATTCATGGGGTGCAAGGTGGACAAAATAAGCACATCTGAATACTCTGAGCATGGATAGGTCTGGGGATTTGTGGAAGAGGGATTGAAAAAGAGATGAGTTGTTCAAAACTAATGACGGAAGATGATTTATGAGATACACAGCAGTGTTGGCCACCTCCACCCAAAACCAAGAGGGTACGTGGGAATCCTATAAAAGGAAGGGTTCTGACTACACTCAAGATATGCCCATTTTTCCTTTCTGCAACCCCATTTTGTTGTGGGCTGCCTGGACAAGATTTTTGGGTTTGAATTCCATGTTGTTTTAAGTAGTTCTGGAAATCTCCATCAATATACTCTCCCCCTAAATCCGATCGTAGCACACAAATTCAGGCATCAAATTGAGTGGCAACATAGGTGTGAAAGTGCTGAAATACAGAGTACACTTCAAATTTCTTTCGAAGAAAATAGGCCCAAGTGAAAGGAGATATCAGTGGCTTGTGGAGCTACAACAATGAGAAGAAAAAAATTGAATTGGTTGTGTAAGGACTTAGAGGTGCAATACAATTGGGTGACGAGAAGTGCTAACTCAATGGCTGATGGGTTAGCAAAGCAAGGGGTGGCTAAGGATTCTTTGTTTTGGGCACATTTTTTGTATTTTGTTGCCACTTTTATGTTGGGAAGTTAAGATAGTTTACCTTCCCAGTCTATGCCCCTTCCCCTTCACCTCCCCAATTTGTCGATCATGTACCAAACAACCATCAAAACTAAATGAGACATTGTTACCTTCCTCTACAAATTGGCCAACTGAAATTAAATTGGTCGTAAGCTTAGGTACAAATAGGGTTTTGGACAAATGAAATGGAGATGACTTACAAGTAGATAAATATAAACCATCACATTCAAGTATATCTAATTTCTCACCATTAGCGGTAACAATGTGTTTATTGGAGATATGGGGTTTAGGACATTGACCAAGAGTGGCCCCTGTCATATAGTTAGAGGCTCCTGAGTCAATGTACCATAGATGGTTCGGTGAGGGATAGTAGGTAGGAGACTTACCAGACAAGCCCATAGCAGAGAAGGCTGAAGAGATAATAGAGGACATGAGTTGTCGAATTCATTCTTTAGAAATGCTACCTGAGGTGTCATTCTGTCCAGTCACAGAAGTAACGAAAGATGCTGCATCTGATCCATCTACACCTGTCTGATAAGCCTTGTAGCTTCCTTTCTTCTTATTTGATCCACTGCTTTTCTGAGGCCGAGTGGGGCATTCAGTGATAATATGGCCAACCTGCTTACAGTAGGTGCATGTATTCTTTTTCTTGTAGTGAGAAACAATATGTCCTAACTCCTTACATTCATAGCATTGTATTTTAGAGAAGTCATTCTTCCCTTTTGGTTTTGTTGCTAGAAAGATCGTATCAATGTTAGACTCTTTCCTTCCATCCAGAGTAGTCTGTGTGGCAAATCTGGTTTCGGCCCTCAGAATTTCACCGAGAATAGTATCCAAGTCAGGAAATGTTCCTCGACTCAGGATATTTGATCTAACAACTTCGAATTCAGGTCTGAGATGCATTAGGAAGTTTATAATCTTTCTTCTATCGAAATGTTCCTTCATATAATAAACACAACATTCTAAATAACCATTCCCCATGTGAACAAGCTCATATTCGGTCCAAAGGTTAATAAACCCAGCATAGTACTCTTGGACCTTTCTTTCCCTTGATAATAAGAGAAGAAGTCAACCTCTATCCAGTATTGTCTTGAGGTGTTTGATTGCTGATATACTCTTTCGAGATACTCATACATCTCACAGGCAGTCTTGTATCCTCTCATAGGAATTGCAATATCAATTTCGACGGATCCTAAGATCCAAGATGCAATTTTTGCATTATCAATTCTCCACTGATTAAGACCCTTGATGTCCGAATCATCAGGTTTAACTACTGATCCATCCAAATATCCCCAGAGACCTTTCGCCTCCACATGAAATTGGAAATTGAATTTCCAAAGTGCATAGTTCGTACCATTAAACTTGATGGGGAGAACTTCCATTCTTTCCGATGCCATTGAATCACAAGAGCAAGAAAAACCACAGAGAGAAGTGTTCAAAACAATAGAATAATAAAGTACCTTTCAGTCAATGTCCATAAAAGGAAATTGTAAGGGTCTGTCGAACTCTGAAGTGGCTCAAAACCCTTCTAGATCAAATCCGATTCAAACCAAACCAATTGGAAACAGTAAATCTGCCCTGGGTGACACTAGATCTAAAGTTTCAGCCTGATCCGATGCTTCTAGAGGGAGATCCAATCCGAAAGAGAAATATGGTGGTGCAGTAGTCCAGGAACAGAGTTTGTCGAGTTCTAATTAAAAGCAGCTTCAGAAATCGGATTTAAGAGCACTCAAGAGCCTCCCAAATACTGTTAGGGAGTACTTAGATAACAGATAAGAAAGAGGTGAGGAAGTAGTCACTCGCAGATCAGATCGTGACTTGCTCTAATACCATGTCAGAGTCAGATCAAAAAACTGAGAAAGAGAGAGAGAGACAACACAGTGGAATGGTGGGTGTGACAACTTGTCTCAATCAACACCCTAAAACAAATATTTATATTAAGTTGTAAAAGGACAGATCTACCCTTAATATACATGAGATATTATACAAAGAGAGATATACAGAAAAGAAAAGTAAAAGAACAAAAATAGCCCTACGACTAGATTTCACTGTCTCTACATTGCTTACACCAGTAGTTGGCGTATGTGTGTTGACAGTCGTGCCATTAACAAGATTACAGTTAAATGCAGGCTTCCCATACCCCACCTTAATGACGTGTTAGACACATTGGCCGGCTCACAAGTCCTTTTAAAGATAGATCTGAAGAGTGGATACCATCAAATTCGTATCCGAGAGGGGGATGAGTGGAAGACTGCATTCAAGACTAAGGAAGGTCTTTATGAATGGCTAGTTATGCCATTTGGGCTGTCTAATGCTCCTAGCACCTTTATGAGGTTCATGAGCCAAGTTTTAAGGCCGTTCATGGGGAAGTTTGTGGTAGTTTATTTTGATGACATACTCATCCACAACAAAGATCATGACAGCCACTTAAGAAACTTGAGAGTGATCCTAGAAGTCTTGAGACAAAATCAGTTATATATAAATTTGAAAAAGTGCAATTTTATGACAGATCGGTTGGTGTTTTTGGGGTATGTTGTTTCAGCCAAGGGTATTGAGGTGGATCAAGAAAAAGTTCAAGCTATTCAAGAGTGGTCAACACCAAAGACCTTAACTGAATTTCGTAGTTTCCATGGGCTAGCAATAATTTATCGTCAGTTTATAAAGAATTTCAGCACTATTGTGGCACCCATTACTGAATGCTTGAAAGGAGGTGAGTTTACTTGGACTCCTGCAGCTGAGAAAAGCTTCCAAAAGTTAAAGATGAGGATGATGAAGGCTCCGGTATTGGCTTTACCTGATTTTAACAAGCTCTTTAAAGTTGAATGTGATGCATCTCATGTTGGGATTGAAGTTGTCCTTAGCTAAGAAGGTCGCCCAATTGCTTATTTTAGTGAGAAACTCAATGATGCTAGAAGGAGGTATTCCACTTATGATGTTGAGTTTTATGCCATTGTGCAAGCGCTGAATTTTTGGAGGCATTATCTTATCCAATGGGAGTTTATGTTGTATTCAAACCATGAAGCATTGAAGCACCTTAACTCCCAACAGAAGATAAAGGGAAGACATACTAAATGAGTTGACTTTCTACAAGAATATAATCTTGTTTTGAAGCATAAGGCTGACAGAAAAACCGGGTAGTTGATGCTCTTAGTAGGAGAGTTCACTTGATGTCAACAATGTCTACTAATGTTGTGGGATTCAGCTCCATCAAAGACCAATACCAAGATGACCCTTATTTTGGCCCTACTGTAGAAGCTATACAGCAGGTGACAAGGATATTCGAGCCAAGTTTGTGTAGAATAATGGTTACTTATTCATGGGCAATAGGTTATGTATTCCATCAGGATCCTTGAGAGCATTACTCATATCTGATTTGCATTGCAAGGGACATTTTGGTCACAAAAAGACACTTGAAATGGTCTCCAAAAGGTACTTTTGGCCAAAACTACAAAATGATGTGTTCTATTATGTTGATAGATGTCACAAGTGCCAAACATCTAAGGGGTAGCATCAAAATACAGGTTTGTATCTTCCCTTACCCATACCAGAAGCACCATGGACTGATATTACTATGGATTTTGTGTTGGGGTTGCTAAGAACAGCTAGGCGTAAAAACTTTATTTTTGTTGTGGTTGATTGTTTCTCTAAAATGACCCCCTTTATTTGTTGTCAAAAGACTTCTGATGCTTCTCATGTAGCTAACTTTTTTTCAAAGAAGTTGTTCAGTTGCATGGATTGTCAAGATCTATCACATCAAATCGTGACACAAGATTCCTTAGCCATTTTTGGAGAACTTTATGGAAGCGCATGGGTACTACCCTACAATATAGCAGTACATTTCACCCACAAACAAATCGACAAACTGAAGTGGTTAACCAAAGCTTAGGCAACTTGTTGAGGAGCCTAGTTGGAGACTACTTAAAGCAATGGGATCTTATCCTACCACAAGCTGAATTTGCCTTCAATGATTCAGTTAATAGATCTATAGGGAAGACTCCTTTTGAAGTTGTGTACGGTCGGTCACCTAAAAGTGTTGTTGATCTAGCTCCTATAACAGGGTTGCGGTGAGTGAGTGATGATGTCGAAGCTTTAGCTAAATCCATTCGAGAGGTTCAAGAGAATGTACGACAAAAGATGGAAGAAAGCAACTAAAGGTATAAAGAAGCTAAGGATAAGCATCGTCAGATGAAAGAGTTTAATGAGGGCGATCTAGTCATGGTTTATTTGTGGCCTGAGAGGTTTCCCATTAGGACCTACTACCATAAGCAGAAAAAAATTGGTCTGTGTCAAGTGCTGAGACACTTTGGTGACAATGCATATGAAATTGAGATACCAGCTGATTTGTCCATTTCACCCATTTTTAATGTAGCAGACCTCTTTAATCGATTACCATGGGAAGCAAGAACCAGCAACAAAGGATGGGCGAGGACTAGCACAAAGGGCCAGTAGTTCTAATGAGTTTGAACAAGTAAATGGTGTAGAAGATGTTCGAGTTACCAACACTCGAAATGGGGCCTATTTTAGGTTCTTGGTCAAGTGGAAAGGGAAACCATCAGTTGAGAACTCTTGGATTAGTGAAGAGGAGTTTATGAAACAAGATGGAAACATGTGCAAGGCTACTAAAGTTGTTGCTCGCACGGGGTCGAACTCTTTTTAACCCGACGGGAATGATGTGATGAGGCAAAAAAAGTGAAAATTTGTGTGAATGTATTCTGTTTTGCATGTTTTTTGTAGTGGGATCCCAATTTTTTGTCTTTGGGTAGCTTTGTTGACAGTTTGGGATCAGGGGTATTTTTGTCATTTTATAAGTCAGGTTTTTGGTCAGGGCAGTTGGGTGCATTTTTGTTGGGTTTTGGTTTCTTGGGTCTTTTAGTAACAAAAGTCATCTTTTAGGTGTTCATTTGGCGTTAGTTTTGTTCCTAAGGAGTTGTTGGTGAGAGGGAAACATTCTAGGGGCTTATGTGTAAATATTTTAACTAGCTTGTCCAGCAAGCCAGTGAGTCTTATAAAAGAGAAGGGGGTTGTTTCTGTAGGGGTCTTTTTTGGTTATTTCTCTCTTGTTTGAGCTGTAGCTCAGCCCCAGCTAGGGTTTTCAAGCATTGGGAGCTTGGGTTTTGAAGAGTCGACCCATTTTGGCATTCCAATCCCTCCATCGCTGCGCATCCACATGGGAGGTCAGCTTGCTGCCATTGTTACTGTAGCATAACTATTCCAAGAGGAGTTTTACTTCAGGTTCAGGTCTGAAATCCCTAAAGATCCAACTTATTTTGATGTTTTCAGCTTGATATTTCTTGTGCGTATTGTTGTATACTTGAGGTACTGCATGTAATTTGTCTTTCTGTCCACATCAATTAATATATATTTTCGTAGATTAATATTTATGTTGGAGTGTTTAGTTAGTGTGGTCCCATGTTATTTTAGTTAAAAACATATGTAACTAACATAGTTATGGACAGCAGGGTAGTTTGGACATTTCTCTTGAATTATTAAGCAATAAATACGCTTCAGTCCTTATTTTTCCTTAACAGGTTTATTGATGTAATTGGAAACTTACTAGTAATCTATTTATATCCAGCTGCCTGATAGATGAGAGATAAGTTAGAAATCTCCACCAAACAGATATATTATTCTTCTTTTATTCCCTCGCACTTCTTCTTTCTTCTCTCCCTACTCTTCTTTCACTTCAGTTCTGTTCTGTTCTGTTAGATTTCTTATTTTTTAAATAGTCAACCTTTCCATGGCATAAGTAATAATCTCCCATGTTACAAATGGACATCTAACTTCAAATCATGTGTAAGCAACAAATTACAAGTAATCATAACATGCTGGAAAAATGGATATGCATACCTCATGATCACCACCTTGCCCCCCCTCTGGAGGAATTTTTCCAGGGTGGTCAGGAGGATGAACAAGGACCGCTAGCATATTTTGACCATTGGGATGCAGAATATCAGTAACGTCAAGGGAGTGTCTTCTAAACATCCCCTTAGGCAGGACATTTTTGTGACCATTCAAATACACTTCTGCAGAGTAATTAATTGCACGGAAATTGAGATCCACATGTTCACTCCCTGACTACAAAAAATAAAGATGAAACCTGTCAGCATATACACACATTAAAAAGAAAGAAGCTCCTCCACAAAGAACCATTCAAACTACATAACCACTTGTAACCCTGTCATGAGAATTCAGAAATCCAAAACCTAGCTTTTTACCTAATTTCCTACTAAACACTCTGTAAGGTAATAGAACAAAAACAAATAGCTTTTATTTGCGTCTTCAACATCTAAAACTGAAACTATAGATAATGATATTAGAAAAACAAAAGGAGAAAAGAAAAAACAAACAAAATTGATTGCCCCAGTAATCCAGTATCCATATCAACAAGATTCTGGAATGCAAACTTGGCATACCAATTTCAACTTCTTAGGGGGATGAACAGTTGACCTCTAAACAGTAAGATCCATTACCCAATGTTTCTCTTGCATATCCAAGGTCTTGGAGGTGGATTGGATATGGACCTAACCTTCAGCACTTTTGCACAAAGTGCAGCACTCAGGCTCAAATCCATGGTTCTCATGTTTGTTAGCCTAAGGTTTTACCATTGCACCAAGCAACAGCCCCAGATAGTCAGCCTCTAAATGAGTTAAATCTCTAACTAATATCTTTAACATATCCAGACAGCTGCCAGCATAAACATGTAATTAATGAGGAACCTCTGCAGCAACCTTGATTTGATAACCCCCAGTAAGCACTTGCCCACATTGTGAAGATGAAGGGGGAATAATATGTTCGAGATAAAAAGGCAAGGTCATTACCCATTGCTGGTCCCAGCTAGCTGGGGTCTTGGAACGGGTAGACTGGATATGGTCCTAATCTTTTTGTGTGTGTGTGTGTGTGTTTGTGTATGTGTGTGTGTGTGACCGCTCTCAGATTCAAACCCACATTTTCATGCTTGCCAGCCCGAGATTTTACCATTACAACAAGTAATGGCCCATCAGGTCAAGAGACAATACAAAGAAAAAGAGAAAGAGAGAGAAAAAAGTTTTCATGGCATATTGAACTTCCAAAAGACAATTCATGTCAAAGGATTGTTTACCAGTTTACATTGAAATGTTGTAAAAAACCAGAATGTGTAATACTCCCTCCCAGAATCAGCAATATCTATGATAGCTTCATTCTCCAACCCATAAAATGGATCCGGCACAAGGTTGTTCTTTAACAGGGTTCCTAGAACACTGTGAATCAAATCACCATCAGTCTGGATACAGAAAGCAATAAACTCCAACAAAGTAGTATCAAGCAAACTATAGTATTCCTTACGTGCAATTTGTTTATTGCAGAAGTCATGCACATGCAACAGAAGAGAGATCAGAAGCATTAATCATGGGAGAAGTACTTCTAGAAAGCTGTCACACTATCTCATAACACTATTATCTTGCCGACATGATGCTTATTGTGAAATCCAACATGTCACTCTATCGGTCTATCTTTGGTATCATTATCTTAGTTAACCAAAGAGTGCAATCAGATGAGATCATGTTTACTTGCTAAAAACGTGTATTCAGGCTTATAGAACCATAATCCAATAGATCATATGCTCCAAGCCTTTGATTAGATATTTATACCAGCAAAAGTTTTATGTTTATATTGAAGCAATCATGTTATAGAATATCTCCAACTAGGTCAATAGTCGGGTTGCTATTTATTGTTCATTTTGAATCAAATCATACCAATACTTGAGCCCTCTCAGAAAGCAATCTTTCAAATGTATGACTGATGAGGGGGGATGATTATTGCACAAAATTTAAGGTTGCTGAGATGACAAGCACCAACTGAAAATAGGTGCCCGAAACAATAGATACAACTGTCAACTTTTAAGTTCCAAAGATTGCTTCAGGGAATTGATTACTTTAGTTGCAAAGAAAGCACACTAACAAACAACTTCTGCTTATAATCACATTATGTATGATCAGTTGGGCTTTGCAAGAATAACCTCTTTATAATCTGCATTCTTTCACATTGTACTAGAATTGATCTTCTCCATTTTAAATTGAAGCTTCTGAGGTAATTCACTTGTTTGTCCTTCATAAATACATCAAATTTTCTTAAATAAGTATACACCTATATTTAATTTCATAATTGCATTGAAGATCACTAGATGAGTAAATGGTAACATATTCGCATTGATAAAACACATACACAAAACAACATGCCTTGAATTGAGAAGCAAGTTAAGTTCACCAGTAGCAGCGGAGGAACTCAATTTCACTACAAATACCTAATTAAGACCAAATCAACTAAACAAACCGATTGAGAAATAAGAGAGGTGCAATGCAATTACGTTCCAGGAACAGCAGCCTGCATCCAAGGCGACGAAGGCCCTGTCGGTGGGTGAGTTGTGGTGAGCTGAACTCCTGTGAGATTAACTTCTGTGGATCTTGCAGCAAGCCATCCTGAATCGAGCCTCGTCTTGCCGATTACAGCCATCTATTACGGATTTATCTTTAAACCCTAAACCAAGACGACCAAGAGTAGACTTCGTTTTATTTTCTCAAGCTCCGACTGTGAAACGTGAAGGTCTCCGGTGAAGAGGAAATAGACAGCAGGGTGTCCTTTCGTGGTGTCAGGATAATTGTGATTACGCGTATGATAATCAGTTTACGTGTCTATTTGCCTGCAAATTCAGGTGGACTCCGCATCCGCATCAACTACGACCATGGTCGCATCAATTTCTTGCACCCGTCAAAAATTGCGGGTAGGAGATTGTTATCACACTACCACTTACCAATTCACGTCTGCGGCAACAACGGTGATTTTTAATCTATGGTGAGTGAACTGGCACCTTAAAAAAAAAATTTAAGAAAACAAAGCAAAACGTGAACCACTGACGTAAAACGGTGATTTTTAATCTAGCAAATATTTATTTGCATGTTTTAGTTAACAGATTTTAAACCTACTCTATTTTCATCTCCTAAAAAGCCTCGACCCTAAAGTCTCTCTCATATTCTAGTTAAATAGCTCTCTCTCCATCCATACCATGTCCACGTCACCAGTTCCATTCTCCCTATTATGATTTTCTCCTTTTTTACTCTCCCTCTCTCTTCTCCCTTACCCATTCCTATGCCCGGATCTATTCCTCGCACAAAACCTCACAATGCATCTCAGCCGCACATTGAGAACATCTTTCATACTTTCTATGGTTATTTATGGGTAAATGTTCCCAATAGGCCAATATAAAGTGGATGGGGTTGTGAGGTCGGTGAGATGCACTCTATGATGAGAAAATCCCGATTCTTCCTAATTCTTTCATTAACTCTCTCTAATTTCTTCCTTTCTCTAACTCAGGCTTTCTATTGAGACACATCATCAGGACTCTAACCCATTTCCATTAGCCATGTCATCAAGGCCATCATTTTCACAATTGTAATAAAGAAGGCAACTTCCCAAAACCAACCAACATAGAGCTATAGGAAACCTATCATGGTTTCTTTCTCCTTTCCTCTCCTAAACTCAAGCTCATATATTTCTATTAAGGCTAAACAATTTAAACATACCTTGATTTTTGAGTAATTGACTTTAACGTACCATTGCTTACCAAAAAAAAACTTAAACGCACCATTGCTTACCAAAAAAAAAACTTAAACATACCACGACATTTTAAAATATACCTTATGAACTCACCCACTAGATTTAAACATACCCTTCATGGATTTTTAACTCATAAAATTTGCAAAATCCTATTCTTCCCTCCTCTATAATTAATAGATGAGACTTTATTTTTCTAAAATCTAAAACATTTTTTTAATAAGTGTTCAATTTATAATATATGTAGGTTGAAGGGATAAGAAAATCATCATATGGATAGCCGAATCCTACAGGAAGGTAGGGTGAAGTTTTAAAAATTTCTCTCTCTCCCATATGTTTTAGAAAAACTGCATTTTCAAATATCAATCTTGAACCTTAAATCGGACCAGATTTGAAACCAAATATAGAAGAGGGATGTACTTGATACGAAGCAGCAGTAACTCCCAACGAAGGTGTTCACGCCCAAGGAAAACGCCAAAGATTGCTCCCACTAAAGATGACACAACGTAGGGTGGAACAGAATCAACAGGTGGTTCTTTAGCAAAACCGAACTCTTCAACAAGAATTCGATAGAGGGTGAGTGAGCACGACTTCAGATCAGTTTTTCACCAAAAACTGATATCAGGAACGCTTCTTGATCACTCCTACAGGTGGAGAATGAACTAGCTATGGCGGCAGCAATAGGGGAAGGCAGGAGCAGAAGATGGCATCAGTCTGACTGGAGCTGTCTTCTCTCTTGACTCTATAAACTTGAATGATGAACTAGGGTTCGCCCTCCTCCTCTATTTATAGCCTTAAAGAGAGCTCCTCATAATCCTATAAGGAGTTTCCTAATCCAAATCTTATTTGGATCTGGACTCTCTTTAAGAAATAAGGATAAACCATTATCTTATCTATAAATAAAGATCAGTCCTCATAATTTAATTAGAAGTTTCCTGATCCAAATCTCTATTTGGATCTGAACTCTATGAGTGGATAGGGTTAATCCATTTATCCTATATACTGATCTAAATCCTAGAACTACCCTTTTTTAATGAATCATATTAAACCAGTTCAAATTGGGTTTTACACCCATTAAGTCCATGTGCTCGCTTATCCTCCAAACTGCTGCTCAGTTGGGTATCCTTGTATGGCATGGGACCCAAACATTGATTTATACATCAGCCACATGGATTCAGCTTAGCCTCTGTTACAAGGCCTGGTCAAATTCACTGTAAGAGACAGTGAACTTCTAAGTCCATCACCATGGGCTCTTAATGGGCCCAACATTTACACTAAATGATCCGTGGGTCAAGCCACCTTATAAAAACCCAAGAATTGTTGGCAGATGCAAGATTAGCCCATCAAGTATTACCCTTAATGGTCTTACACTTAACCTCTCAGCCCATAATGATCAAACACTACCTGACAAGAGAGGACCTCTCCCTCGATTGCAAGGAATAGTGTTGCACTCTATACTCACATGGATCACGGGAATTAAAATATTTTGCAAAAATTTTGAAACCATAATAAATAAATAAATAAATATATATATATATAGATATATATATATATATATATATATATATATATTGCAAAACAAATTTCAATGATTGAAATCAATTGCCGGCAATTTTGGTTTCCATAAGAGAGAGTGGATCCCCGATCATTCACTTTGTCCGACAAAGGGGCTGATCCTATTACTATGATCACCCACTCAGATGAATTCTTGGACTGTCCCAACATACCCAGGTTTTGACCACCTCTAAGGATCTCACTGATTGGCATATCAATGATAGACCAATCTGACACCTAGTGCAGTATCATAATCGAGTCTAGGGGTCAGGTGTAACATTTCAGTTTTGCCCATCTATCTCCAAAGTCCAGGGCAATACTGGAATTCTGGTCCGGTTCAGGGTTTCAAGAAAACCCACACTACATGTGCATCAGGTCTCACCCTGGCAGCTGAGACAAGTCACCCCAACCAACTTGGCGGCATATCAGTATCAGCCTTGGCAGGATAAATCTCCCTATATCTATCCAACGACTGTGAAGATTCTAAACTAACACGAGTCTCATATGTGTCTAGTTTAAGAGTATTACACAGAAACACACCATAATAACATGAATCAAATATGTACTTTATTTATTTACATTAAATGTCATAATGTACATCATTCCAGTTGGAGCTAAGGGCATACACTGTCTAACAGTAGGTGACCAATGTGGGTACGACTAGGACAAATAAATACATATACCGATTTATATAATGGTAAATACCTATCAATGTGAATTTCAATCTACTCAGCACGGGCTTGACTGAATATGAACCCAAAAGATGATCATGGGCAAGAACTTCAGCAGTCTTTACTCATATCTGGACATCGTACCACCCCGTTTGAATCTTTTCTTTAGGATTGTAAATTTTAATTAGTTCATTTTTTAAATAAAATAAAAAATAAAAACAAAATAGTTAGCATTATAAAAAATTATGGGGAATGGGGGTGGGGATTTTGGCACCCCGTTTCCATTCCTACTCTAAAGTGTCAAATATTTTAGGGCTACAGACGGATCGAATCGGATTCGACAAGGGTATATCCGATCCGACCCATTAAGAAAATCTGACTAATCCAAATCCGATTAGGATCCATCGGATTTTCAAAAGTATTATCCAAATTTGAATATATTATTGGATATCCGATTTGATTAAATTTGTATTTATAAAATAATATATTATATTATTTTAATAATATATTAAAATATATAATATATAATTATATAAATAAAACATATAAAATATATATATATAATATAAATAATATATAATATATAATATTCCATAATTAACGGATTGAATCGGGTCATTGCAGATTAACGGATTGGCTTTTCTGATCCAATCTAATTTATTAGGAACAGGAGGGATATCCGAATCTGCCTGACCGGGCATATTTGCAGCCCTACAAGATTTATAGGGTAAGCGAGAACCTCTCTAAAACGATCATGACAAAGAGGGTGAAGTCGGGACTATCTCAGTCAACTATTAGTTGCAGCCCGTGAAATTTAGCATAAATTAGAAGCAATGAAGGATAAAAACTGTTAGATTGACGAGTCCCTTGAAAACCCTCACGTTTTATTAGAATTCTTTATACTAGTGGAGGGACCCCTACGTTGCAGGGGCTATGAGAAGATAAATTGTTTTCAAATAAATAATTTTACTCAAGAGTTTGCAAGATTGAAAATCATTAAAAAAATAAAAAATAATTTGTCAAAGAAAAATAAGTTCTATTTTTTAAAGAAAGAAAAATAAATTATTTTCATTAAATTAATTTTTTTTTAATAAAAGCCACACAACCTCTCTATCTCCCTTTCAATTTTATAATATATGGTTAAGGGCTAATGGGAATGATAAAGTTTGCTTGGAATTTTGATATTAATGGTTATGCAGCCTACAAAATTGGAATCAAACTGGATAGATTAAAGAGAGATTTGAGAAACTGGAATTGGAGTTAATTTGGGGATATCCATAGTCAAATGAATTTGGTTGAAGAACACATTTTACAAGTTGAGGAGGAGGTAAAGGTTATGGATGTTAGAGGGCAGTTGGATCTCCTGGAAAATAAGAGGAATTTTTACTTAGCTATTTAGAACCTTATTGGCGTCAAAATTCCAGGCAGCTTTGGTTGGAAGGTGTTAGGAATACCATTATTTCCACCATGATGCAACTATTAGACAGCATAGGAATAGAAGAGATTGGGTGAGATAGGAAGATGGAAGTTGGACTAATGATCCAGATAAGATTTTAAATGAATTTATTGACTTTTTAGAGGATCTTTTACTCAAACAAATATTCATCAAATGGAGAATCTTTCTGATGTTGTATTTTTTGTTATTTCTGAAGAGGAGAATAATGATTTAATTAGGATTCCATATGAGTAGGATATAAAAGAAGCCCTAATATGAAATATGATATTGTTAATTATATTAGAGATTTCTTTGTAAATAAACAAAAATTGTTAAAAGATTTTATCATACTTTTATTACTTGGGTTCCTAAAAAGGAGAACACTTCTTCAATTAAGGATTTTAAGCCAATTAGCTTGTGTAATGTGGTTTATAAAATTTTGGCTAAAGGACTTGTGAGTTTGATTGATAAATATATCTATCCTTTTCAAAATGCTTTTGTTCCAGGAAGAAATTTAATGGATAATGTAATTATTGCTCATGAATTGATCCATCATATGAACAAAAAAACAAAAAAGGGTCCTGGTTATGTTGTAGCAATCAATATTGACATGATGAAGTTTTATGACAAAATGGATTGGGATTTTTTTTATTAATGTTTTAAGAGCTTTCAGTTTTTCTAAGGTTTTTTTCATAATATTTGCTATTGTATTTCAACTATTTTTTATTCTATTTTGATTAATGGTTATATGGAAAGTTTTATTTTTCCTAGTAGAGGTTTAAGACAAGGGGATCCTTTGTCCCCATATATTTTTATCTTGGATATAGAGTTTCTTTCTCGTTTGTTAGTAAAAGAAGAGGAGGCACGTAGGGTTCATGGGTTAAAAACAGCTAGGGAGGCTCCTCCAATTTCCCACCTTTTGTTTGCTAATTGGTGATACACAATTCGCTCACTCTCTCGTGTTTGATGAGGTGGCTCAAACTGAGTCCAGGTCTGATGACGGCAAGCTGTGGTGCCGAGCTAGGAGTCTGAGCTGAGAAATTCTATGAAGAGAGAAAGGGTAGAGTGCCTAGGTATATTTTACCCATGAAACACTCCGATGCTTAAGTCAGAGAGGGGATTTGATGAGAATCTTTGAGGGAGTTCAAGAGCTCTAATGCACATACCTTTCAAAGTGTCCCTAGGTTCTTTTTATAGTTACTAGGTATTCAGGTGTCATTGACCAACGTCTTTCAGCTTTCTACGGAGTTGTTTTCGCAGTTTGAGGGAATGTTGGGCTATTAGTCGCTAAATTCGTGCGGCGATTACAGGTCGCCCGCGGGTCTCGTGGTGCACGGTTTCGGGTGAGCTGTTGTTCTCGGTGGTCCAAGCTTGCCTCAACTCAGCCACGCTCTTGTTATAAGCTACCACGTGCTGATCTGGTGAGTTGTTTTGCTGAGTTGGATGTTGTATTCCTGATAGTGTCCACGTGTCCACCGTCAAGTGGATTGACCAAAATGCCCTTCATAACTAATGATGTGTTTTTTTTTGTCAAATCTTCTAGTGATGAAATTCATAATTTGTTAGAAGTGTTAAATAAACTTCAAAACTTTTTCAAGTCAAGTTATTAATTACCATAAATCAAGAGTTTATTTCAGTAAAAATCTACATCATAGATATAGGAAGTTGTTGGCTAGGCAACAAAGGATGGCTAATTTGGAGTTTCATTGTAAATATCTTGGTGTTCCTGTTTTCTGGAATAAAAGCCTGAGTAATTTGTTTAATTATTTGTTGGATAAATTTCATTCTAAATTAAATGGGTGGAAGACTTCTTATATATCCTAGGCAGGCAAATTAGTTCTTTTGAATTCAACTTTGCAATTTATTCCTAACCATGTTATGTCAGTGGCTTCTCTTCCTAACAGTTTTAATGAGAAACTTGATAAAGATTTAGATGAAGTTCTAGTGGTTTTTTGGGAGGAATTCTAATGGTTTCAAGTGGACTAATCGGAACCAAATTTGTTCCCCGAAATCGTATGGAAGTCTGGGAATTAGAAAAGGTGGTGAAATGAGTGGAGAGAATTGTATTTAGTTGAAATTAGCTTGGATTTTTCTCAATCGAGATCATAGATTGTGGGTGAGGCTTTTGAGAAGTAAATATGTTCATCCTCATTGTATTTTTCCTACTAGGCTGAAATCTAATTGTTCTAGGATTTGGAAAAATATTTATAGGTTTATTCTTGTCTTGAAACCTAATCTTACTTTTAAAGTGCCTATGAATTCTTCTATTAATATTTGGAATGTGCCTTACGGTAATATTTTGCTTAATGATTTAGCAGATTTTGAGGGAAATTGCAATTTAGATCTTGTGTTAAATACTTTGGGAGAGAATTGGGTTCCTTTTGTATTAAATGTAAAATATTCAGTTTGACAATTTTAGTTGAACCTTGCAAAAAATGGTTCTCTCTCTGTTAAAAATGCCTATATTTCAATTTGGAAGAGGAGGGAATTTCGGCTTTCCTCTCATAAAAAAAGCCTAATTAAGAGAGTTTGGAAACTAAAAGTTTCCCCCAGGTGTAAATTTTGGAGAGTTATTAGGAACTTTGTTCAAGTTTCTTCTTTTGCTATGGAGCGTGGATTTAATTGCTCTAGTCTATGTGCTTTTTGTGGCAGTCATATGAGAGTGTGTAGTTTTCCTCTATGGAATTTTATATTGGACTTCTTTAATCACTCTGAGCTCGTCAATATTATCCTTGAAATTTTGAATATTTTTTAGGAAGATTCAGAAAGAATTAAGGTGCTAACTGATGGAGGGTGATTTAACCCGATCCCTTGAGATGGTGACATGTGGACATGACTCAACACAAGTAATAGCTCAGCACAACGGCCTGACCGCAACTAAGTAATGAGCAGGGCAGCTCGCTACATCACAGCTCGCCACAGGGTGAGCTTGCTACAGCGCGAGCTCGAAGACCCCCGACGTACTAAAAAGGAATACTCCAAGACAAGTCTATCCTAGCTCGCGAGCTAGGATGACCAGCTCGCTCCAATACTCAGGCAAAGAAACCGCCCAAAGGCAACCTCAAGAGGAATCACCTCGAAGTATCCCTAATAGCTTGCTACAAGGTAGCTAGCAAGTGGATAGCTCGCTACTAAGCGACGCGATGTTTTCAGGAAGCTTCTATCTAACAAGACCGTACCCGTCAAACTACACCACGTCTCCCGACTAACGGCGCAGTCCCTGCCAGCCTGATAGACTGCACCTACGTTTCTCGACAGGTGGTGGCGTGTTTGTCCTTCAGGGACGTGTCACTCACCCGATTGGGTAGTACTCTGCAACGGTTACCTGTATAGCGCTGGCAGATAACGGCTGCAACAGAGGTCCAGTGGCGATTACGCCCAATTTGACAAGAACGCTCATATTTAAGAGCCCCATGGTCGAAGGGGAAAAGGTATCTTGAACATCTTGAACATATTAAGCATCTTGAATATCTTGAACATATATGAACTTTATCTAAAGCTAATCTCGAACATTCAGTGATCTAGCGCGACCTGCACTCTTAGCCTTCTTTGCACTCTTTACTGCTTTCTCCAGCGTTCAAACTTAAGCATCGGAGTATTCCCACTGGGCAAGCCTCCCGGGAATCATTCACCGTTCTTCTCAGGTACCGTCTGTCGCCAGCTAGGAGTCAGTCAGCTACCAGCTAGGAGTGCCCGGATTGCGTGGCATCATTTGGCGTCGTTTGTGGGAAATGCTTCAAAAAAGCCTTCCTCTATGTTTCTACAACTTCCCTCTGAAAATTTAGCATTCATGACCTCCTCCAGTAGCGTCGGACGTGGTGCCAACCAGAACGCTTCTGGGGAGCAACCCTAGCTCCCCACTGTCTGTATTGGACAGTTCACCATTCCCCTCTCTGTGGACGGAATCCCCAGATTGAACGTGCCTCTCGCAGTGGCACCCGTGAACGCTCCACCCCCTTCCACGGTTGGAGCAACCTTTGCTGAACCTTTGGTTGTGCCCCCAGTGACCAAACAGAACTAGTTGGAAGACCTAGTGTAGTGCATGCGATCCATGCAAACTCAAATGTAGCAATTCTAATAGTTCCAACTCTACCAGCAACAAGTGTTGCATCAGGTTTCTTAGTACTAGTATCAACAGTAGTCCTCTTCCTTGCCTCAGGCCGAGTAGCCGCTTCCCCCTCGGCACCCGGCCACGAAGCAAGTCAAGCCCTCCCATCAAAACGAACGACCTCGTCGGGGAGAAGCATCTCAGGCTCAGGATCCTTCCAAGAGCCAAGCCTCATCCCATGGCAGAAAGGAAATGCCAACCACCCCCGCCTCACAGCCTGTGGGCAGGTCGAGGGCCTCCTAGCTGGTCAAGCCCGCATCGCTCCAACACTCTCAGTTCGAGCTCCCGCTCGTAGAAAACCCTTTTGAGGTCCTAGCCACTGACTACAGGTAGGGCCCTCGATTCAGAGCTACCACCAACAGTCCGAGCCCATCGAGCTCGGTAATACCGAAGCAAGCAGCACCAACGCTGAGCCGACCAAGAAGTAGCGGAGACACCGACGAGCTTGCCGAACTGCTACTCGTGTTTTGCCCGAGATCAAAGGAAAGGAGGAGGTAAGCTAAGATGAAGTAAAAGCTACTCCTCTCCTTTCAGTTCCTTCCCTACTGTCGCCAGAACTTCTTGTTGTCCCCATACCAAGGGACTTCAAGCTCCCTCCCTTGGATAAGTATGATGGATCCTCCAATCCGAATGATCATGTGGACGCTTTTCAGTCCCAGATGCACCTAGCAAGAGCCAGTGAATCCTGTATGTGTGTGGCTTTCTCCACCACCTTCAAAGGGGTAGCTTGCACATGGTACCGAAATCTCATGCCCGGATTGACAAGAAGTTGGGCGCAATTCGTGCAAGTCTGCACCTCCCACTTTGTCATTAGCAAGAGGTGCCCAAGAACTCAAGAAAGCCTCCTCGGCGTAGTACAAAAGGAAGGGGAATCCATTCGGAGTTACATCATGCGGTTTAATGATGCTTGTTTGCAAATACTCGATCTGGACCCCGCAGTTCGTCTCACCGTGGCCAAGCGAGGTATTACTCATAAAGAATTCAAGTGGCATGTGGTTGTCAATCAGCCCAAGACCGTGACCGAGTTCCTCAAGCTCTCAGATCGGTTTATATGGACGGAGGAAGAGATCAACCAGAAGGGTGAGCAGGCCCTCGAGAAAAGGAAGAGGGAACCAGAGCCCCCAACTCAAGGAAACAACAAGAAGAAAAATGACCAAACTCGGGGGGCAAAGCCAGATTAGCCTTTTCAAGCTCCAGTAGTAGAAAGGGACTACACGCTCCTCAATGCGAAGCAGACCGAGATCCTCATGGCGATCAAGGACGCTCCGTATGTGAAGTGGCCACCTCGGCTGAAGGCAGACCCTAATGTAATGAACAAAAATTTGTATTGTAGTTTTCATAAAGACCATGGTCACAAC
This sequence comes from Nelumbo lutea, assembly GCF_056320005.1. Lineage (NCBI taxonomy): Eukaryota > Viridiplantae > Streptophyta > Magnoliopsida > Proteales > Nelumbonaceae > Nelumbo > Nelumbo lutea. Next base: position 173,824,374 of record NC_142684.1, on the reverse strand, counting down.
ACCGAGAATTGTAAACACCTCCATGACGAGATAAAAGAGTTCATCCGTCGCGGGTACTTGAAAAATCATATACATAATAATAGTAATAATAAAGCAGGTCACCAGGGGGAGCAGAGTAGAGATGCTCCAGAGTCCAGTAAGTAGGCAAAACAGCCACAGAAGCAGCCCCCCGAAGAGAGACCAGTTCGGGGACCATCCACGTGATTGTTGGAGTTTTGATTGTGGCTGGTTGCACCTCAGCTACAGCTCGGGCATCAGCTCGCGAGGCAGTCAGGGAAGAACAGAACCCCTAAAGCGGCCAAGGATGGAAGACCCAATCTTCTTCATGGAGGATGATGCGTGCAGGGTCCACTACCCCCATGATGATGTGCTTGTCATAAAGGTAAAGATCAATGACTTTGAAGTCAAGCGTGTCCTCGTCGACTCAGGCAGCTCAACAGATATTCTCTTCAAAGCAGCCTTCGACCAACTTCAGCTCCAAGAGAGCAACCTGAAGCCCGCAAACTCTCCCCTGGTAGGCTTCAGCGGAGAGGAAGTCAAGCCCCTAAGAGGGAATACAGTACCTGTGGAAGTCGGCACTTGGTCTAGCATAGTGAGGCTCAACCATGACTTCTTAGTGGTCGCAACCCCCTCCCCATACAATGCCATAGTAGGTCGGCTGATCACCCATGCCCTACGAGTTTTGGTCTCCACTTACTACATGGCCATGAAGTTCCCCACGGGCTTCGGAATCGAGGTAGTGCGAGGTGACCAGCTTGAGTCTCGAGTCTTGCAAATGCTACGTCACCGCCCTCAAAGGGAAAGCCAAGGTGGTCGACGACCTCGAGCTGGAGCGACTTACGGAGAAGGGCGAGGAGCATGCTGCGCCCACGGAAGAGATCGTCTCCATCCCGGCATCGATGGAGGACCCAACCTGAACACTTCAGATCGACGCATCCATTGAGGTGCCTCTGCGGTCTAAACTGGTATGCTTCTTACTCGAAAACCTAGATGTCTTTGAATGGTCTATGAAAGAAATGCCCAACATAGACCCTAGCATTATAACTCATAAGCTTAATATTGATCATGTAGTTATGCCCGTTAGACAAAAGAAATGCAACCTAGCCCTAGAGCGATGGAGGGCAGTCAACGAGTAGGTCGGGAAGCAACTCCTTGCAACTGATTTTATCAAGGAAGCACATTACCCGAGTTGGGTGGCCAACCCAGTTCTGGTGAAAAAGGCAAACGGTAAATGGCGCTTGTGCGTCGACTACACCGACCTGAACCGAGCTTGCCCAATGGACTGCTTCCCACTCCCCAGGATCGACCGTCTAGTGGATGCGACTTCAAGGCCTGAGTTGTTGAGTTTCCTAGACGCCTATTCGGGCTACAACCAAATCAGGATGGACCCAACTGATGAGGAAAAGAATGCCTTTATAACTGAGCTCGACCTGTATTGTTACAAGGTCATGCCCTTTGGGTTGAAAAATGCTGGGGCAACCTTTCAGCGACTTATAAATAAGTTGTTCGAGCCATTGATTAGCCGAAAAATAGAGTGCTATGTAGACGACGTGGTCGTCAAGACTCAATTTTCGCATGATTTAATATAAGACTTGCATTCAGTTTTTGAAATCTTGCATAGATTTAACATGAAATTGAACCCGAATAAGTGTGCCTTTGGTGCCACCTTGGATAAGTTCCTGGGATACATTGTTAACCAGCGTGGCATTGAGGCTAACCTGGATAAAATAAAGGCTATCCTAAACATGAGACCTCCCCAAAAAGTGAAGAAGGTTTAGAGGCTGAATGGCCGAATAGCTGCTAAGAGCCGCTTCATGTCCAAGTTGGCAGACCATTGCGTACCTTTCTTTAAAGCAATTAAAAGCAAAGGGTTTGAATGAACCCAAGATTGCCAGCTCGCGTTCGACGAGCTAAGGAAGTACCTCGCTAGCATATCGGTCTTAACCCGGCCCGAGGAGGGCGATGTTTTAGAGTTATACCTCTCGACAAGTGACAAAGTGGTCAGCTCGGTACTAATAAAAGAAGTAGATCGGGTCCAACAACCTATCTACTATGTTAGTAAGGTGTTGTAGGGAGCAGAGACGAGATATCCGGAGATAGAAAAGCTGGCCTACACACTAGTTATTGCAGCCCGAAAGCTTCATCTGTACTTCCAAGCTCATACTATTGTCGTCCTCACCAACAAACCTCTGAGGCAAGTTCTACTCAAGCACGAGGTCTCTGGCCGACTGACAAAGTGGGCCGTTGAGCTCAGCCAGTACAACCTCCAATACAAACCGTGAACTGCTATCAAGTCCCAAGCCTTAGCAGACTTCGTCGCGGAATGCACTTTCAGCTCCAAAGTCCCTACGCCGATTGAGCACAAGGCCCCCAGTTCAGGCGAGCTCGAAGCTCCTAGGCTGGTTGAGTTCGAGCACCGTGAGGTAGCAACCAGTGCGACATCTCTCCTAGTTAGGCCAAGCGCGAACTAGGATGAGGAGCCCTGGATCCTTCACGTAAATGGCTCCTCAAACTAGTAGGGTAGCGGATCCGGAATTGTTTTGTACGGCCCAAGTGACACAAAACTGGAATACGCACTACGCTTCGAGTTTGTGGCATCCAACAATGAATGGAGTACGAGGTGTTAATAGCCGGGCTGGCTCTAGCCAAAAAAGTGAAAGCCAAGCACATCATCATCTACAACGATTCCCAGCTCGTGGTCAATCAAGTCACAGGCGAATACGAAGCTCGCGAACCAACTATGATTGCCTACTTAGCCAAAGTAAGAGAGGCTTTGCTCAACTTCCAGTCACACTTCATCAGGCAAATCCTGAGGTCAGAGAACGCTGAGGCCGACACCCTGTCCCGGTTATCCAGCACCAGTGATAATACCATGAGAACCTACTTCGGCCTAGCATTCTCGGGGGGGTGGGGGGGGGGGCAGAGGAGGCCGCTCCTATCATTCAAACAGAGTCGAGCTGGATTGATTCGCTTGCGAGCTTCCTGCTACACGAGACCCTCCTTGCAGATCGCAATGCCGCCAGAAGGGTAGAGCATTAGGCGGCCAAATACGTCATGATAGATGAACGGCTATACTGAAGATCCTACATGCTCCCCTACCTACGCTGCTTGCGACCTTCCGAAGCCGAGCTCGTGCTCCACGACACTCATGAGGGCCTGTGCGGAGAACACTTGGGGGGCAGGGCCCTCGCCCAAAAAGCGCTACGACATGGGTACTACTGGCCAACAATGAAAACAGATGCTATTGAGCTCGTTAGAAAGTGTGACAAGTGCCAAAAGCTGCCAATATCCACCATCAGCCCACTGCCAAACTTAAGTTCTCACCAGCCCATGGCCTTTCGTACAATGAGGCATCGATACACTCGGACCGTTTCCACCAGCGACAGGCCAGAGGAAGTTTTTAGTAGTAGTAGTTGATTATTTCACCAAGTGGGTAGAAGTTGAACATCTCATAACAATTACAGCTTGAAACATACAGAACTTCTTTTGGAAAAATATAGTATGTCATTTTGGGTTACCTTGAGTACTGATTTTTGATAACGGTAAGCAGTTCGAAGACATTAAATTCCAGAACTGGTGCCAAGACATGGGAATTCGACATAACTTCACTTTAGTCGCACATCCTCAAGCAAATGGCCAAGCGGAAGTCACAAACAGAGCTATGCTCCACGGACTGAAGGCACGGTGAGACCGACCTAAAGGACTATGGGCAAACGAGCTACCCAGTGTTCTATGAGCTTATCAAACCATAGTAAAGACCGCCATGGGAGAAACCCCCTTCAACCTCACCTACAACACTGAGGCAGTCATCCCAGCCGAGATCGAGGTTCCTTCGCTACAAATAAAAGCGTATGACGATAAGGCAAATGAAGATGAGCTACCTTCTTGAAGAAGTAAGGGACCTTGCATATATCAGGACCGCAGCCTACCAGCAAAGAGTAGCTCGGTACTATAACGCTAGGGTCATGAAGCGGAACCTCCGCATCGACAACCTGGTCCTTTGCAAAGTTATGGTGCCTGAGCCCAGTGTTGGCAAGCTCGGGCCTAAGTGGGAAGGACCCTACCGAGTAAAACGGGTGCTCGGGGAAGGAACATACGATCTCGAAACCCTAGAAGGGAAACAAGTACCTCGGGCATGGAATATTGTCAACTTAAGGCAATACTACCTATAACTACTGAGTAGTCACGAGTCACTCTCAGAGCCTAAGGGCCAAAATGCTGAGTTAACATAGACCTCAACGCGATAAGACCCAATCGCCTCTATGGCATGGGCGAGCTACTGAGTAGACCACGAGTCACTCTCAGAGCCTAAGGGACAAAATTCTGAGCTAACATAGACCTCGACACGATAAGACCCAATTGCCTCTATGGCATGGGCGAGCTACTGAGTAGACCACGAGTCACTCCCCTAGCCTAAGGGCTAGAATGCCGAGCTAACAAAGACCTCGGCACTGTATAAGGTATAATTGTTTCATCGGCAAAGGCCAAGTGTTAGTACCTGAGGCGCAGGCAGCTTAGGTGTGAACCCTATGAAGCGCAGCTCATCTCGGTACACTACCTCAAGCACTAGGGAGCAGCTCGGGGTAACAACTACCGAAAAACCCTACTTCGGGTATGTAGCTCTAGCAGCTCAAGTGGTAAAATCGCTTCAGCATAAAGTAAAGAGCACACCATACTTAGTAGAAAAAGAGAACATTTCATTATATAAAACAAAAAACCGAGCTTAACAACCCAGGAAGAGTTCAGCAAAAAACAAATAAAAAGTAGGGCCCCACCGCCCAAGAGAGAGATATTTTAAACCGGGTTCTAATACCCGAGAACCACCAGAATCCATTCAGAGAAGAAAACAGAAAAGCAACCAGCCTCAGGGATCCACCGCCTCCACATCATCATCATCCTCTAGAGAGTCAGACTCCTCCTCCTCCGCTAGGTCCGCCATCTCAGGATCTAGACCCTTCATTGTTATGCCGTCGAGACTGAGCCTGGAGAACTTCTTTCGGACCAACCAGCGGCAGAGTTTGAATCCAAAGCGGTAGGAGCTCGAGCCATACTCCACCTGGAGGTCGTAGTACTCCTGGGAGTCCTTGAAGTCCCACACCGCCTTAGCCCGCTCAGCCTCCATCATGGTGTCAAAGTTCTAAGTTCGGTCCTGAAGCGTGGACTCTAAGTCTCAAACCTGTTGGTGAAGAAAATCCCTCTCCGCTGCCACCCTCGATGACTCCTCCCGGTAGCGAGCGCTCTCCTCAGATAGTCGGATGATCTGCGCCTCCTAGTCCCAGACGAGCAGTTCCTGGGCCTCGCTCCCCTTTCGAGCCGGAAGGACTTCCCCTCGGGCCCGGTCGAGCTCACCCGGGAGCTTCTACACGGTTGACCTCTGAGCACGAGCATCGTCGGAGTGAATGTTGGTCTGGAGGGCCATGGCGTGGATGGCGGAGTTCACCTGCCAACAAGAGACTAAGGTTAGAAAATAGAAAATGAGAGAAAAAAAATAGAAGGAAGAGAAAGGGCACTTACCACCATGCAGTGAGCGGAGGCTATCATGGCGAGCTCTTTGGGGTCCATCTCTCCCCAGCGGGCGACCCCCTCGTGGCAGACCGCCCCTCGGCTCTTCCACGCAGCCACGATGAAATCATTAACACACTTCCAGTTCCCAGTAGGGAACTGCGGGAAGGGAAGGGGCGGGATGGCCCAGACAGAGGGAACTGCCCTTACCCCGAGAGCTCGCCTTCTTCAAGGCCACCTTCCATGGCAACTCCCTCGAATGGGACCAATGGAACCTCAGGTGGTGGAGAAGCGAAGGTCGGGTCAGCAGACTCGAACTCAGCACCCCTAGAAGTGGAAGCTCGGTCAAGACGTGACCTCTTTGCCTTGCACTTCTGGTTGCTGGACAGAAGGCGGCGTGCATCTACACCAGACATGATGGCTGCCAAAAATCACAAGGTATTAGTCTGGTAAAAAAAATTACAAGGCACTACGCGAGCTTGTCTTTGGTCAAGTACTCCGACCAATGAAAGCCAACTACTGCCCAGGACCGCAACATTTCCCGAACTTTGGGATCCAAGTCGACCCCCGAATCCTGGATGGCGGCCCTCCAGTGAGTTGGGAAGGGCCACCCCTCGAGGTTGCGAACTACAAAATAGTCTCGCTTCCAGGTCGGGATCCTGTTCGGCAGCTCGTATAAGAGCTTGAAGCCGCGACGGGGAGAAAAATAGTAGGAATGCCTTTTTGGAGGCACTCCGGGGGAAGCATTCTTAATGCAAAGAATGGTGGAGATGATGTCAAGGTTAAGGGGAAAACAATACTCATAAAACAAAGAGATAGTCCCAACTGCATTTCGGATGGATTTGGGATGAAGCTGGTCAATAGTGACGTTGAATTGATTCAAAACCTCCACTATCAGAGGATGAAGAGGAAGACAGAGGCCAGTGATGAGTTGCTCCTGGAAGATCACTATCTCATCAGGATCGTGCTCCCAGGGATAGTCACCGGAAGGGAGCGTATAGACAAGGTCTCTGGGGAGGTTAAATTGGAGAACCAAGGTCCTAAGTCTCTCCATCGACATGGAGGAAGGACCAAAGCTATCTGGCTCCCTGCCCTGAGAGGTAGAAGCAGTCTCGCCAGAAGCCTCCTGAGCTTCCGGGGCCTACCCCCAAGCTCCCCCTAAGCTCGAGGGGGCGTCATCTTGGTCGTCACCTCAGGAAAAAACATGGTACGGATACCTAGACATACTGACAAAATGATAAGACTCACCAGGGAAGAAATGAACCAAAAAGACAGTGTGAGTAGAATAAGAGCTCGGGCAGCTAGATGAAGACGCGACCTCAGAATCCGAAAACAGGGCAAGTTAGCGTAAAAGAAATGATGCCTGCGGCCCTCCTATTTATAGCCACTGTGCCCTCAAATCGATGACTCAAATTAAGACGGATCTGACGGTTTCACAGTCAAGCTGACCACACGCCTCCTGAAGCTGAAATGTGATTGGCTGCACGTCTCTCGTGATTAAGGTAATAACGGCTGCACATCTTCCGGAACTGAGAGCCACTTCGGCACGTCTTTTGGCATTGGAAAGGTCTAGAGACCCCCTGACTTCTGCGTGCGTATTTAATGCGATCAGCCAATCAAGTTTGAACTTTGGGTCAAATCCACCCGTCACACTTCATGAACTCCTCACGCTAAGGTAGCACCTTTAGCCCGAGGAGTGGGGAGCAATTGATGGAGGGTGATTTGACCTGACCCCTTGAAACGGTGACACGTGGACATGACTCAGCACAAGTAACAGCTTAGCACAACGTCCTGACCGTGACTAAGTAACGAGCCCGCAGGGCAGCTCGCCATAGGGTGAGCTCGCTACAGCGTGAGCACGAGGACCCTGACGTACTGAAAGGGAATACTCGAAGACAAGTCTACCCCAGCTTGTGAGCTAGGATGACCAGCTCGCTCCGATACTCAGGTAGAGAAACTGCCCCAAAGGCAACCTCAAGAGGAATCACCTCGAAGTATCCCTAGGAGCTCGCTACAAGGTAGCTCGCAAGAGGATAGCTCGCTACTAAGCGATGCAATGTTTTCAGGAAGCTTCTATCTGACAAGACCGTATCGTCAGGAAGTGGCATGTCTGTCCTTCCGGGACGTGTCACTCATCCGATTGGGTAGTACTCTGCAATGATTACTTGCACAGCCCTGGCAGATAACGGTTGCGACAGAAGTCTAGTGGCGGTTACGCCCGATTTGACAAGAACGCTCATATTTAAGAGCCCCATGGTCGAAGGGGAAAAGGTATCTTGAACATCTTGAACATCTTAAACATCTTGAATATCTTGAACATATATGAAATTTATCTCGAGCTAATCTCAAACATTCAGTGATCTAGCGCGACCTGTACTCTTAGCCGTCTTTGCACTATTTACTGCTTTCTCCAGCGTTATAACTTAAGCATCGGAGTATTCCCACCGGGCAAGCCTCCCGGGAATCATTCACAGTCTTCTTCTCAGGTACCATCCGTCGCCAGTTAGGAGTCAGTTAGCTGCCAGCTAGGAGTGTCCGGATTGCGCGGCATCACTAACCTAGTTGGCAATTGCTTGCTATTACATTTGGATCTGTAGGAATAATGTAATTGTGGTTTTTAGAACTTTCTTGAGCTCTATTAAGTATCATCCGTGGGTTGGAAATCAAAGATCTCATTTTGGTAGTCATCTTTACATTCGGTTTCCTCTGCTTGCTTGCTGTATCTTTTGTGATGGAGGAACTATTGATGCTAGTATGGGTACATTTGGTTTTGTTTGTTATAAATCTGCTAGTTGTTTTCTTGCTGCTAGTATGGGTACATTTGGTTTTGTTTGTTATAAATCTACTAGTGATTTTCTTGCTTGCTGTATTTTTTGTGATGGAGGAACTATTGATGCTAGTATGGGTACATTTTGCTTGCTGTAATGCAAGGACCAGTAGAGCTAGAGTAGAGTTGTGAGCTATCTTGAAGGATCTGTTATTTGCGTGAGAAAAGGACTTTTTGGATGTGATTATCCTTTCATATTGTTCCACCTTAGGGAAAGCTATAGCTTTTGCTGATTTTGGGAGTATTCCATGGACTTGTCTACCCTTGATGGATAAAGTTATTGGTCTAGTCAGGTCCTTCTTATTTCTTGATAGTAAATATATAAATACAACTGATAATATGTCTGTCCATGTGGTTTCTAGGGAGGTTAAATATTGTGAAATTGATATTTTCTGGGTTGGATACGTTCTGGGTAGTTTATCAATTCATGCCCATGTTTTGGTTTTTAGTCAAAATAAATGAAGATGTAATTATTAATTTATCCATTCTCGTGGTAATGTGGCATTTCCAGAAATTCTCTCAATAGCATAGGTTGTTGGCCCCCAACAGCTAAAGTTTTTTCCTTATGAGGAAGGGAGCTTAGCTTTCTTTTTCTGAACTCCTAGATGGATGTAAATATATTTTTATAATAGTTATGTTTCTTTAGTGATAAAAAAACTCTCTATCTCTCTCTCCTAATACAGACCCTTATCGGGTCCCACATAACCCTTCATCTCCCCCTCCTCTTCTATCTTTCACCCCATTATGACACAAGGCCCCATACAATCTCTCTCTCCTAACATTAGGCCCATTGGATCCCACACAACTCCACTCTCTCTCTCTCTCTCCCATCTCTCTTCCACCCCATTTATGACATCCGGTCCCACACAACCCTCTATTTCTCTCTTAATATTGGGCCTCGCCATGTCCCACACAACCCCCTATATCTCTCTTGACACTAGGCCCACCGCATCCAACATTCAATCCCCTCTCTATTGACATTGAGCTTAGCCATTTCCCCACATAGGGTTGTCAATGATACTCGAAATCTGAGGTCCAATCCGTTAATCGGATTGGATTCGGATGTTATAATCTACATCTAATTAATAATCAGATCAGATTTTGATTTAAACTCATTTGATCCACTTAAAATCCAAATCCAATTATATTATAATATTTATAAATGTTATATAATTATATTTAAAATTATAAAAATGCATTCTATATATTATATTATATATTAATTTATAGATATAATAAATTTAGTATTTTATGTTTAAATTATTTTATTATATAAATTTTGAAAAATAAATAAAATTTTTATTTTCTCAGTATTCTAGAAAATTCAAAGCAGAATCGAATTAAATTCGAATACGATTTGAGTCCTTTAGGATTCGAATTTAAATTTGAGTGTTTAAGTATCGGGTGCAGATTTTGCTGCATTTGATCCAAGTCTAATCCTATTACAACCCTAATCCCCCCCACACACTTGGTCTCTCCCCTGATTATAATATTGGGTCCCACCTCTCCGTCTCTCCCCTCCATTTTGATCCACGTGTTACCCAACCAAAATAGGGCTTTTGTGCCTACACTAAGCAAGGGCATTAAAGTTTAAACAATAGACAATAGATATCGATAGAAAAAACTTTAATTTTCTTTAAAAATAGAAAAATAGCATTAACAACTTGAATAGTTTTTCAAAAAACCATATAAAAATCTATCTCAAAAAATAAAAAATATTTGTAGGAAGTTCCTTATTATAATATTAAAAATATAGAAAATAGTTAAAAAAAGAATTAGGTTATTACTAATATTAGAAAGAATATTTTTAACCAATTAACTAAAATATGAAAGAATATTAAAAATATAGAAAACAATGAAATTTTGTGAGATTTAAGAGAGGTTTCAAGAGGTTTAAACACTAAAAAGTAAAATAAAAACATAAAAAGAAAATAAAATTTTCTAATAAAATAAAAGTACAAATAATAAAGGAGTTAAAAATCAAAACAATTAACTAAATGGAATGTTGAAAATTCAAAATAATCTTACATATTTGGTAATGAGAGAGAGATGGGTATTAGATGTTGAATAAAGTAAAATAAAAATAAAAGAGTAAAAAAGCATGGTAGGATTGGAAATAACAAAGGCTATTAAATAACAAAGGTTATTAAACATTAGATTATGTTTTCTAAATGCTGAGGGTCGTCCGTACCCCATTTCGTTGTTAGTATATATATATAGATTCCTGTAATAGTTAATAGGATTAATTATCGGGGTGGTGTTAATAGGATTAATTATTTGAGATATTGATTGTTTGGTTCTCTGGTTTGGTTGTGTGTTTCATATGAGGTTGTAGGTTCATAAGTATTTCTCAACGGTCTGTTCGCTTATCTTCTTCTCAAATTTTTTTTGGTGAATCCAGGCATGCTTTTAGTTTTCATTTTTTCAGTCTTAAATGCTTGTTTACAACCAAAAGCTCTTTTTTTTTTTTTTTTCGGCTTCTCATGGCTTGAATAGAACTTTTGTATAATAAGCAATAGGGGTGCAAGTCGGGTGGGTTCGGTTAGGTTTATGGTCAGCCCAGGCCTGACCCTAAAATTTGGGCTTAAGGCCCGAGCCTGAGGTCAAGCCTGATTTTTCCAACTCGAGCTCAGCCCGTCTTGTAATTCGATGCACTCAAGTTAGGCTTGGGCTCGGGTTGGTCAATGAACCCACTCTAAAATTATACATATATAAATGTATTTATGCAAATATGTATACATATATTTAAGTATGTATGTAAATATGTATGCAATATTTACATATATACACACACACACACACATATATATATATATGTATAAATGTATATAATTGGGCTGAGCTCGGGCTGGTTTCTAGCTACCTAAGGGCTAGGCCCAAGCCCGGCCTGAAAAATAGAAAAGCCTGACTTTTTGGGCCCGAGCCCAGCCCAGGACTGAAAATCCAAGCCCAGCTCATGTAAAATTTCAGGCTCGAGCTAGGCCCGGCCAAGTTGCACCCCTAGCAAACAAAGCCAGCCATTCGATTGACCTTGAGCGGTTATTGTGGTCACTTTGTCAAGCAAGCACTATGCTTGTGTTTGGCATTATTGCCACTTCTACCTGCAACATTTTAGGTTGGTCAATGCAATTTTTATGAGAATATGTATTTTTTTCTACCACAAATGCTATGAGTTATCAATGCAACACTAGATATTGCTTCTTTAGAAAATATCAAATTTAGTGCGGAAAGTGGTTATTTGACATGATGTAACAAGACAATTTTTAAAAAATTTGTATTGACCAACACAAAACATTGCAAATAAAAGTGGCAATGGTACCAAACAAAACATATATGTCTTTATCAGTGTTTTAGGTTAAAGAGATTATTGTATTTGGGTTGGTGGATTGGGTCGGGTCTACTAGTCTTCTTCATTATCATTTAACTATAATTACTTACTTTCAATAATTTTTGAAATTTAATGAATTGACTGGTTATATTAATTTAACATTAGTTTAATAATAATTATTGAAATTTAACAGTAAATTACTAATTAACCGAAAACTAATCTTATAAAACTACTTTTAATTGACTAGTTATATTTATTACGATTTAACTATAATTGCTTTTTATTTAGTGAATTGACTAATTATATTTTCATTGCATTCAAAATTACTTACCCAAATATAATAATTAATTGAAAGTTAACTTTAGTAAATTTATTTATCAAAATTTAATTTTCAGGAAATTAATTATGGTTAATTTTGTTATACTATTGAACATTATTAATTTTGGTAATTTACCGAAAACTAACATGGGTAATTTTGGTAATATAATTTAAATTACCAAAAAATTAAATTAAATTAATAATTTTGGTAATTCATTGAAAACTTACTTAATTTTGGTAATTTATGACAAGATAATTTTGGTAAAAAATTTTAATATAAATTATTAATTTACATGGATTATAATTTAAGTGACATTTTCTACTCTTCTTAACAAAGCCCATGCATCACACAAAAATGCCACATCACCCACCCTCCCCTTCCTCCCTTCCCCCTTCTTGCTCTCTCATTAATTCTCTCCCTTCTTTCCCCTACCTAACCCTCCCATTGAGCTAAGTGGCAAGCCCTCCCATGACAAATAGGTGAACGTGCCCAGCCTAAACTCTCTAACAATATAGACTATTAGCCCCCAACAGCCAAAGTTATCTTGAGGGAAACCTTCACATACATTCACCCATGTTAGGCTTCATTAACATTGTCTAATGTTCATCACCATCGTGTTTCATGGCAACACATCTCTTTCCTCTATGATTGTTATTTTTTTTATAATAAACGTAAGGGGCTGCACAAGACGGGGGGTAGCACGTCCCAACAAATCATTAAAACAAATAAATGCAAAAGGCCAAGGCAACTTACAAAGGTTCAGAGAGACACAACTATCACTTAGCAATTAGGCTTCATGAGCATGGTGAGCCAACCAATCCATAGCTTGATTTGCTTCTCGAAAAACATGTTTGTAAATGATTCCCTTCCCGCACATCTCCTTGAGCTCCCATCAATCTTGAATGGTGCTCCTTAGGTTGCATGGACAAGACTTGTTAAGACAAGATATCACAATCTTGGAATCACCCCCAATTATGAGAGGAAAATTTGTGAAATTCAAGGCCAATTTTTGGGCTTCCAAGGCAGCCCAAGCTTCCGCCGTATTTATGGAGGTAAAACCTAATTTATAAGCTTTAATATCCAAAACTGCACCCAAGTGATTCCTAGCAAGCGCCGCAATGGTGCACATATCGTCCTCCATCTAAGAGGCATCAAAATTAATTTTAATCTCACCAAAATCTAGGGGGGTTCCACCTTATATATTTATGGTCTTTGGTTAAACTTTCCCCATTAGACTTATTTGAACACTCTTGAAATTCCATAAGCGAGTCGGAGACATTGTCAATGACCTTAAAAAGAGGAATTGAAAGATTCTTAAAAACTCTCAAATTTCTACTCTTCCACGGATGCCATAACAGGAAAACACATTTTTCCTTTTCCCAATCCCCTTCAAGCAACAAACTCTTTGAAAGGTCCTGCCACCAATCTTTTAAGGATCTATCTTGATCATCAAGCCCTTGGATAGTTGGGAGTATAATTCCCCAACAACTCCCAGCGACAGAGCATTTCCTAAAGATACGATCCACATCCTCATCTTCACCACAAACCTCATAGTCACCATTAATGTTGAAACCCTTTCGTCTAAGGAGTGCCTTAGAGGGAAGCCGATAATTCCACAATAGGTACAAAAACACTTGAAGTTTAGGCAAGCACTTAAGATTCCAAATGTTTATATTCCAATTAAACCTATCTATTGGGTTTGAAATAGTATCACATTACAAGCTATAGGCAGAATTTGAAGAAAATTTGCCATTAACATTAAAGCACCACACCAATTCATCCACTTTAGACTCTGATGGGATGAAAACAGTTTTGATCTTCATCAAAATATCATAAGGAACAAAATTGCATATTTTCTCTCTATTCCAATTTTTCCTTTCTTAATCAATCACATCACTCACTAAGAGTTCCTCATTACCTATGTTATCTTGAGGAACCAAATTCACAATAGCTTTATTTCCAATCCATCTATCTCTCAAAAAAATCACTGAATTACCATTGCCAATTTTCCAACACAAACCCTTCATAAGCTCTCTAGCCAAAAGGATTCCTCTCCAAGCCCACAAGATACCTTCCTTGCTTTTAGCATCCAAGAACTTACTTGTTTTTAGATATTTACTTTTAATTACTTTGACCCACAAATTGTTTTCACTAGTAAGGATTTTCCAACCTAATTTTTCAAGGCTGACTTCATTAACTCAGGCAAGGTTCTTAAAGCCTAAATCACCCTTATCTATAGGAGTGCAAAATCTTTCCCACTTCATAAGGTGAATCAATTTCCTTCCATTAGAGTTGGACCAGAGAAAACCCCTTTGAATTCTATCAATCTCCCCAATCATGTTCTTTGAAATTTGAAAGGATCCCATCATAAAATGAGGAATCATACTGACATTGGAGTTAAGAAGAGTGATTCTACCAACTATAGAAAGAGAGTTCTTTTTTCCAATTTGTCAACTTACTAATAGTTTTCTCACGGAGATCAAGATAAGTGTTTTTTGTGACATTCCTCTAATAATGGGGGCACCTAAATAGGATTTGTAATTTGCTTCTATTGGAATCTTCATAATTTTGGCTAAAATTTTCCTGAATTTCATAAGCATGTTTTCAGAGAAAATAACTGAGGATTTTGAAAAATTAAGGCTTTGACCTGATGCCTTTGCATAGTTATCAAGTATTTCTCTGACCTTAAGACCCGCAAGGATCATAGCTTCAGAAAAAATAAGACAATCATCAGCAAATTGTATGATGGGAATCGTAGGAGCACCACTAGCAATTTTGTAGCCAAAAGGGTTTATCATTTTCAAAGACTCTTACTCCAACAATCTAACTAAGACTTCAACACAGAAAACAAATTTACAAGGGGAAAGATGGTCTCCTTGTCTTAAACCTCTCATGGGGTGAAATTCTCTAGTAGGTTTTTCATTAATTAAAATTTGGTAACAAATTGTTTTGATACATTCCATAACCCAATTTATCCATTTCTCTTGAAAACCAAATTTCCTTAAGGCTTTCTCAATAAAATTCCAATCCAATCTGTAATAAGATTTATCCCTGTCAATCTTGTAGACCATTATTGCCATTTCCCCCCTCTTCTTTCTCATAGAATGCATCATCTCATGGGCAAGAAGAATGCTATCATTGATTTGTTTGTTAGGAATAAATGCACTGTGATACAGATGAATGATTTTATCCGGTAGATGCTTGATTCTATTTACTAAAATTTTTGAAATAATTTTATAAATAACATTGCAAAGACTAATAGGTCTAAAGCAATCCATTGATTCTGCATTTTTCTTTTTTGGAATGAGTGAAATTTAGGTTTTGTTGAGAATCCTACATAGCTTTCCTAAATGAAAGAAAGTTTTTACTACTTTGCACGCTAAATCCTTAACAATATTCCAATATTTTTTGAAAAAATAAAACATTGAAACCATCAAGTCCCACGCTTTAAGATCCTTCATAGAGTGAGGGCATAGAGGATTTCTTCATCAATAACATCCCTCCCAATATCATTGTTTTGATCATCACTAATGCAAGGGGTTATACCCCTATTGACTTCTTTAATATTATTATTCCCCTGGGCCTAGAATCTTTTTTCAAATTGCTTACAAAATTAGTCAACAATTTCATTATGATTATTTATTACAATTCCATCCTCATCTTTGATATAGACAATCATATTTCTTGCCCTCCTAATTGTAGCCATTGTATGAAAAAACTCCTATCCCCTAGATTGATCCAATCAATTTTAGATTTTTGGGCCCAATAAAACTCTTCCTTAAAAATGATATTATTTAGAATAAATTACAAAGATCCCTTCGTACTATGGGGTCAGTGACAAAGACCCCCTTGTACTTTGTTTTGTGACAAAGACCCCCTTGTACTATGACCATGAGAAAAATACCCCATTTCGTTAGTTTTCTGTTAAAATCCGTTACAATATTTTTTAATCCTCATACTACCCTCATAATAATTATTCCAACGACCGGAAGAAAAGCACTGTTCATCTTTATTGACCTTGCATACACGAATAGTAGGCGGTAATCTCCTCAAATTCCTTCACATTTCTCTCTCTCTCTCTCTCACTCTCTATCTCCCCATATTTTTTTTTCTTCCCCTTCCTCGAGCTCTAGGGAAGAAAATGAAGAAGTGTCGGACACTGTTTCCCTCGATGAATTCTCCTCGAAAAGAAGCTCAAATTCACCAGATGAATTGCAATTGTTAGTTATGTTCCTCGAAGATGGCTTTTTTGCACTTTCCATCACGCTCAGGGATTGGGTTCCGAATTCAATTGTTTTGACCGGAGATGATGTATTCGTACTAGTAACTCATTGCGTGTAAACCTGTTCATGGGTCGGGTAGCCCGATGGTCCAACCCGCACCCGATCGGACTTGACCATGTAATTAGACCTGCAGGCCTGACCTCGGGACTGTATTTTCGGATCGGACTCGGGATTTGTCAAAAAAAATCCCATTTTGCACGGGCTTACACGGTTACACCAACCGAAGCCGCTCTCGACACTTGTCCAAGCCGTGCACGTCATTTCCGCTCGGAGACGTGATGTCAATCTAAACGGGAATCCCAATCAAAACAGAAAGCAGATACCATCCGTAAAAAAATTCTGACCTAAAGATAGAACGTACGAATCCGAAAATCAGTGACGCAGATTTTTGTCCCCGACTATTCGATGGATTCACCCGCTTGCCGTCGCCTGAAAGCAATTCAAGGCTATCTGGTTTCCACTGCCGGCGACACACAGTTGCAGCTTCGGACGAACGAGACTGCTGGAGAGTTCGTTAGCGGTAACTTTTTCTTTCTGCTAGCGTCTATATGATAATGCGTGAGTAAATAAATCCGACTTTGAAACCGGGATATTGGTCAACTGAAGCGAGGCCTTCTAGTTATTGTTTCTATTGCTAGAGCTAGGGTTCCTGCAGAATACGGGTTAACATGTCAAATCAGTCGTGTTTAATGATCATGCGCTTTTTTGTTATTGCTATTGGTTTGTAGCTCTTCTGCTTGTTTCTGGTGGTCGTACTCGTAGTCTCGTAGTTACTTTTCATTCTGAGTTGAAAAAGCTTTTTTTTCTTTTTAATCCCCACTGCTTTTTAAGAGGAGAGGATTTAATGGTTGGGCATTTTTGACGCACTTTCGAATCTTTGATCGAACTTCTTAATCTGTGAATCGGAGCGGAGTTTTCAGAACTAGACACTTTATTCTTTGACTATAAAATTGGCTTTACAGCACCCCGTTCTCAGAAAAAGATAATGTTATGTTTGTGATTTGAATTATTTGTTGCCACCCTCTTCATGAATCCGCACCGTATCAAGTTGAGAAAAAAACCCGAAGGCAAAATTTTATAGTGATTTGTGATAGAAGTATAACTGTTATGGATGCAATCTATATTCAGTTTATGGGTCTGATCCAGATAAGAAGAGTTATGTACTCGGGGCTTTTCTCTTCTATACTTCTATTTGGCTTGTGAGAGAAATTGAGCGATTTTTTAGTCTATTTGGAGTTTAGGGTTTTCTGAGTTTGGGGTTTAGGGTTTTCTGAGATTGAGGTTATGTGTAAACAGCTTTGTACTCATTTTAAATATGATTTCTGCTCCTCCTTCGTCCGTGGGTGTAAGATTTAAGCCGAATCACATAAATCTGTGTGTCTCTCTATTTACTTCTCTTTATCTCTCTTTTTCTTCCCATTTTTGGGTGCCATTTGAATCTGTGTTTATGTGTTTTGCGCAACAGATAAGACAACCATGTTTTTGAATGAAATAATTAGTAAGGTGAGGCAATATTGCACCAAAATAACAACAAACAATTGAAGACAAAATGGGTTCAGAAATGAAATACGTGAAACTATGTAGTATAGTACGCGGTTGATTAGAGGTCCAAGTCTGTACCCTATTTGAAGAATTTACATGGCATTGGCCTGGGCACATTGAAATTCTAATAAAAGCTCAACCAAGCCTGCCCAAATTGAAACCCTACAGTTGATGTGTTATTCCAGTTATTGGGAGGAGTGGATTGGATGCAAACCTAAGTACCTAACCTTACCATTTTTACACAAAGTGGCTTCTGTTAGAGACTCAGACTAGAGCCTAAGTTCTCTCTCATGCTTGCGTGAGATTTTACTAGTGCACCAAGAATGGGATAAAACAAGAAGACATGTGGTTTTTGAAGCCTCCACATGTTTACTTTTTAAATGGATTTAGCAACCCTATTAACTCATTTAATCAAGTCTCTTCCATTCATGGGTTGTTTTTGAGTTCCTTTATCTCAAAAGAATGGGATAAATAAGTCCTTAGAATTTTAGAAAACAAACTTGGTGATGCATGATTTTCACTTTTTTAAGGCTTAAGTTCTACAATAGGTTAAGGATTACCAAAAATGGTTTCCATGGTACTTCATGGTATCATCATCATCTTCTATTATTTTTTGTTTATTATTTACTAATTTTAGTAGAATTCCACCATACTTTTTGCACTTGATGTTTCAAACCACAATTTTCCATTTACTTATTAGTTTAGGGAACTAATTAGTTCTTCTAGTAACCAGATCATGCAGCGAGTGGGTTCATGGAGCAGAACTGAATTTTGGGAGTGCCAAATTTTAAAAGCTGCAACATTTTCAACTTTTTTTACCTGCGGTGTATATGTGCATACTTGTGTATTTGAGTTTAACCTGCTAAGGGCATAAAATACAATAATTCTTAAATGGCTTAGTTATTACTAGATCAACTTGTATTTTACTTTATATTCACAATTCACTAGTTATACATGGAGTAAAGTAACCAATTGCAGAAACTAGGGTTTCAAGAGAGAGGAAGAAGAGAGCAAGTGTCGAGAGGCGTGTGTTATTCATTGTTCACGCCCTCAAAAGATTACTTTATAATTTGAGAAAATAATAATTACAAGAAGGCCCCTATCTAGTAGAGGTGTAAACTCGTGGGTGGCCTGCACAAAGTGCTGGCCCGCGGGCCATCGTGGGTCGTGCCGCCCTCCTTGTTGAAAAATTTGGGGGTTGGCCTGGCACAACCCATGGCCCAGGCTCATGTGGGCCCATGCCGTGCCACGGACTGGGCTGGCCCGTGGGCCGAGCCTTGGGCCGGGTTGGACCGTGTATCGGGACAAAGCTATTTATTAAAAAAATTGACAAAAAAACTTAAAATTTTAATTTTATATGCATTTTGTGTATAAAATTGCTTATATATGCGGTAATTAAATAAATTAGTATAATAAAATTAAAACAAAATTTATTTTATTAATATATTATATACTATATATTATTGTATAATTATAATATATATAAAATATATATAAATATACAAACCATTGCGCCGGGCCGCAGGCGGCACAACCCAATTTACACCTCTATATCTAGGTGCCGAAATACTGGGAGAGTATAAGAAAGGAGGAAAAGACCAAAAACACCCCTGTCTAACCATTCTCAACATTCCCTCTCAAGCTGAGCATATATGTCAATCATACCCAGCTTGACAAGGTTCTTAGCAAACTTTGGATGGTGAATACCTTTAGTGAGGCAATTAGCTAGATGGCCTTCTAACCTTACAAAAGGAAGGCAAATCTCTTTGCTAGCAATTCTTTCTCTAATATAGTGTCTATCCACCTCAATGTGCTTTGTACGATCATGTTTGGTAGGATTGTGAGCAATATTTATGGCTGTTTGATTGTCACAATATAGTCTCATTGGAGCATCTACTTGGATGCCCATCTTAGTCAATAAGGTCTTCAACAACAAAAGTAATTTAGACACTCCATGAGCCATTGCCCTGTACTCTGCCTCAACACTAGAACGAGCAACCACAGATTATTTCTTATTTCTCCAGGAAACAACATTGCCTCCAACTGAGGCACAATAACTGGATGTAGATCTTGTATCATCGATGGACCCTACCCAATCGGCATTTGTGTAAGCCTCAATCTTTAGATGGCCGTGGTTGGAATACAACATCCCTTTGCTAGGGCACCCTTTCAATTAGGCTAAAATTCTATTAACTGCTTGCATATGAGATGTCCTGGGTTCATGCATATATTGGCTAACCACTCCAACAACATAGGAAATGTCAGGTCTAGTTAAACAAAAATACAGAAGACGTCCTACCAATCTCTGATATACCCATTCTCTGGAAGAACTTCTCCTTTAGTAGAATTTAACTTGTGGTTGGGATTAATTGGAGTTTCTACAAGCTTACACCCTAATTTCCCAACCTCATGGCAAATCAAGTACACATTTCCTTTGTGATAGAAAAACCTTCTTGGATCTTGCAATTTTAACGCCAAGAAAGTATCAGAGATCACCAAGGTCCTTAATCTCAAATTCAGAAGCAATGAATGCATTTAACTGAGATACCTGTGATATCATCACCTGTCACAACAATGTCATCAACATATACTATCAACATTGTTACTCTACCATCAGCTCTTCTAATAAATAAGGTGTGGTCAGCCTAAGATTGAGAAAATCCAATCTTTAAGATGGCATTTCTAAACTTGTCAAACCATGCTCTTGAAGATTGTTTTAGCCCATACAAAGACTTCTTCAAGTGGCACACTTTCTCATCACTGATAGGAAAACTTACCCCAGGTGGTAAGTCCATATACACTTCCTCTTGTAAGTCCCCATTAAGGAAGGCATTCTTTACATCCATTTGATATAAAGGCCATGAGTAATGGGTGACAAGAGACTTGATCACATGAATAGAGTTCATTTTAGCAATTGGAGCAAAGGTTTCTAGATAATCAATGCCATATGTCTAAGTGTATCTTTTGGTTACAAGCCGATCCTTGTATCTTTCAATTGAGCCATCTGCCTTGTACTTAATAGTACAAACCCACTTACACCCAATAAGAATCTTATCTTTAAGGCAAGAAACAATCTTTCATGCCCAATTCTTTATTAGGGCCTTCATTTCTTGGTTCATAGCTTCCTTCTAGTGGGGGCACTGCATTGCCTCTGTAGTATTGCGGGGGATGGAAACAGAAGAGATAACAGAAATATAGGCACAATAGGAAGGTGAAAGAGCACCATAAGACACATAGTTAGTGATATGATACTTGCTACATGTCCTCTTCCCTTTTCGAATGGTAATAGGAAGATCAAGGTTAAAATCAATAATAAGATTGTTAGGAGGTTCAAGATTACTTGAGTTTGGGGAATCAGATTGTGATGGGCATTTTGCTTCAGGAGCCACCCTCTTATTGCGCCTGATGAAAAACTGCTGCCAAGACTAAGGTCGATACATAGGAGGAGGAGGAGGAATAGAGGTAGGAAGAGAGGGATGAATAGAGGTAAGAATAGAAAGGCATAAGGGAGTCCGATCTTTATTTACATTCTCCCTTGAAGAGAAGGACGAGGTGATTGAAAAAAGGAAGATGATTCCAAAAAGGTAACATCTTTAAACATATATCTTGCCAGAGATAGCATCAAAGCATCTATAGTCTTTTTGAACTAGAGAGTAACCAGGGAATACACACTCAGCTGATTTATGGTCAAACTTGTGATGGGAAGGACTCATATCATGAACAAAACAAACACAACCAAAGATCTTAAGGGGTATCTCAAAGAACCATTCAACCTAAAAGCTTAAGCTTTTAAGTGAGGTCCTTGAATAGGTTTTATTCTCTAACATGCCCCCTCACACGAAAGCCCATTGGGCTTGAAGCATGGACAGCACAGGCCCACCCATACCTTGTACTGAAACTTAATTTATTATAATGGGGGTGACGAGAATCGAACACTAGACCACTTGGTCAAAGTGGCTCTGATACCATGTTTTCTACTATAGCTACTATAGTTCGTGACAACTTCAGTTCGTGCTATTGTAGCTACTTCAGTTCGTGACAACTTCAGTTCTCTCCTTTTCTTCTCTTGGGCTGCCAATGGAGAAAAGTGGTTCGTCCCAGGCCTGAAACATCACAACTCTTTTTTTTTTTTTTCTGGTGCACAGAACCTCCTTTCCTAAGAAAACAATTTCAGCAGTGAATGGTTGGTTGAAGCTCTCAAACGAAGGTTGGTTATCTCTCCTCTATGTGCTGTTGGTATTTTTGGGTTGAAAATCTTCAAGAACTTGAGAGGACTGATCAGAACCTAGAGAACTAGGTTGGTTGTTGCCCTGGTTCTTGGAAAAATTCCAAGAACAGGCTGTGTTTACAGTGACCAAATGGTGTAAGGGCTGCTATTGTAGGTGGCCGAATGGTGCAAGGTGTAATGCAATGGTACTAGTTGAGTTTTTGTTGGTCTTGTGGTGCCCTCTTAAAAGCGTTAAAGTAGGTCTGTGTTGTGTGCGACAGCTATGGCTGTGTGGTGGTGCTTGTGATGGACACACTCTATTGAGTAGTTGTAAGAGATCTTGCATGTGGTTAGTAAGTGCTGAATTAATGTCGGTGTAGTCTGTGTTTTTTTTTTTTTGTGAAATCAGTGGTGGTGTGGATAAGAACAAAGGCGCGTGTATCTATCATTGTGTTTAGGGACTGGTGTAGGTTCTGGAACATCAAACTCTTGACAACAACACTTAGTTGGTGATTGGGAATTCAGATTAGAGACAACATTGAAAGAGTATCATGGCAGCAATGGGAGATGGCTGTAGTGATCAGAAACCTAGTGTGGTGGTTTCCTTTGACTATCTAGGTGTACAGATGACTTCAATTAAACTGAATGGTGAGAACTATGTTCCATGGGGCAAGTCGGTGGAAGTTTTTCTCAAGGCAAAGAGAAAAGTGAAGCATGTGAAAGAAGATAAACCACCGACTGACTCTCTAGGTTTGATGATTAGGAACAGGAGGATGTTCAAATCATAACATGGCTATGGAACATTATGGAACTCAAAATAAGTGCCAACTTCATGTTCTTAGATACAACTAAGGACATATGGGAACATGCCGAGAAGTTGTATTCTAGGCAAGATAATACTACAAGGGTATATCAGCTCTATCAGGAGTACTTTGGTCTGCAACAAGGAAATAAAACCCTAGAAGAGTACTATGCAAGTATGAAGAACCTCAGAAATGAACTCAATGTCTATCATCCTCTCACTCCAGATGTTAAGGTTCAGCAACAACAGAGGGAACAACTAGATGTCACAAGGTTTTTAGTGGGGTTGAAATCAGAGTGTGAACCAGTTAGAGCCCAAATATTGGGGGCTCTACCCTTTCTACACTTGAGGAAGTGTTTGCTCGGCTTCGTAGGATTTCTTTGGGACAGATAGAGAATCTCACACAGTTTGATAGATCAGCTTTTGTGATAGCCAGAGGAGGTGGACGTGGTACGAAAGGGGGAGGACATGCCTCCCGAGGAGGTCGTGGTGGTTCCATATTTGGCTGTGGTGGTGGTCGTGACTCAGGGGGAGGTCGTGGCAAAGAAAAAGGCAGCTCTACAAGGCCGTGGGAAGGACATTCCGTAAATTTCTGTTATGATCTTCATGGCCGCCCTCCCTCTAAATGGGCCAATCATGCTATTGTTGGTGGGGTTGATGTCAGTGATAATCAACAGGCAGACCTAACTCCTTACACATCTACATCTGTTTCCAGAAGGGAGATGGTGAGTGTACCGCGTGATGAGTATGAGTGGTTCCTTCAGTCCACTTCACAGCACATTACTGCTACTCTTGCCCACTCAGGTATAGCTTGCCTGTCATCTAAAACCTCTCCTTGGATTATTGACTCTGGAGCCTCTAATCACATGACCGGGACTCCAGGTGTGTTCTCTTCTCTCTCTGAAACTTCCACATCTCAAACTGTTACCCTTGCCAATGGTTCCTCCTCTCCCATCTGTGGTGTTGGCAATGTTGACATGGCTTCTCTTTCTTTATCATCTGTTCTATATGTCCCTAAGTTTCCATTCAATCTTATGTCTGTTAGTAAATTAACCAAGACTCTTAACTGTTCTGTTACTTTTTTTTTCCTTCCTCTTGTGTTTTTCAGGATCTCAGGACAGGGAAGAAGATTGGTGGGGGGCATGAAGCTGGTGGATTGTATTACCTTGACGGTGGTGGATCGTTAGTTGCACTTCAGACTTCACTCGTTCCTCTACAGTGGCATTGTCGACTGGGACATTCTTCTCTCAAGGCACTCAAGATACTAGTTCCGTCTTTGAGTCATTTGTTAGTGTTACAGTGTGAGTCGTGTCAATTTGGGAAACATTGTCGTGTTTCCTTCAGTCCTAGAGTTGAAAGTCGTATGTTGAGTCCTTTTGATTTGGTTCATTTAGATGTTTGGGGCCCGATCAAAATAGAGTCTTATAATGGTTAAAAGTATTTTGTCACTTTTATTGATGATTGTTCAAGAATGGCATAGATTGATTTAATAAAAGAAAGGAGTGAATTATTTTCTATTTTTCAATAATTCCATGCTGAAATACGTACACAATTCAGTGTTCCAATCAAAGTTCTTTGTTCAGATAATGGTCGTGAATATTTTCTAACTTCCTTTCAACAGTATTTAGAACAGCACGGCATCATTCATCAAACTTCTTGTGCATCCACTCCTCAACAAAATGGGGTGGTTGAACGGAAGAAGCGTCATCTCCTTGAAACAACTCAGTCTATTCTTCATCATATGAGTGTTCCTAAACGGTTTTGGAGTGATGCTGTACTTACTGCGTGTTTCCTCACTAATCGGATGCCCTCCTTTATTCTTCATGGTCGGTCTCCCTTCTCTATCTTGTTCCCCACCTTGTTTCCCTTTCCATTAACACCTCGTATCTTTGGCTCTGTATGCTTTGTTCACAATTTGAGTCTTGGAATAGACAAGTTGGATGCACGCTCCATTAAGTATGTCTTTCTTGGCTACTCTCGGACTCAAAAAGGGTATAAGTGTTACAATCCCATTACTCGGAAGTGCTATATCTGTCCTGATGTCACATTTTTTGAGTCTGTTCCCTTTTCTCAGGAACTGAAGCATCTTTGTCTCCACCTTTACTTCCTCTTCCTCTTTCGGTCAGTGATCCCGTTCCGGGTGTTCCTGTTGGAGTTGACTCGTCACCTCATCCAGTGCAGATACCTACTAAACGACCACTAATTCGGTAAGTGTATACATGTCGAACGACACCGGCCCCTCCAACTTCTACCTTGTCCGCGGATCCTGTCGTTTCTCCTGTTGCTGAACCTTCAGGACTTGACCTACCCATTGCTTACGGAAAGGTAAACATAGTTCTACTCTCCATCCCATTTCCAATTTTGTTTTAGTATCTCGCCTTTCCGCCTTACATCGCCAGTTTGTTTCACTATTGTCATCTATTTCCATACCTAACAATGTCCAAGAGGCTCTTAGTTCACCTGGGTGGAGGCAGGCAATGGAGGAGGAACACTCTGCTCTTCAGCATACTCACACGTGGGAGCTCAATACTCTTCCTCCTGGTAAGCATGTTGTGGGTTGTAAATGGGTGTATACTGTTAAATATTTGCCAGATGGTAGTGTGGAGCGTCTGAAAGCCAGACTTGTTGCTAAAGGGTATTCACAGTTGTATGGAGTGGACTATATGGAAATTATGGAAATTTTCTCTCAAGTGGCTAAGATTAGCTCTGT
Organism: Nelumbo lutea; assembly: GCF_056320005.1. Taxonomy (NCBI): domain Eukaryota; kingdom Viridiplantae; phylum Streptophyta; class Magnoliopsida; order Proteales; family Nelumbonaceae; genus Nelumbo; species Nelumbo lutea. Next base: position 173,798,854 of record NC_142684.1, on the reverse strand, counting down.
CCGTGTGTTAATTTCCCTGACAGTTATGTATGATTGGCCCTTATTTCAACTTGACATAAAAAATGCCTTCCTTCATGGTGACCTTATAGAGGAGGTATATATGGAGCACCCACCTGGGTTTGTTGCTCAAGGGGAGGCTGGTAAGGTGTATAGACTGAAAAAGGCAATTTACGGGTTAAAACAATCGCCTCGTACTATGTATGATTGGTCCTTATTTCAACTTGACATAAAAAATGCCTTCCTTCATGGTGACCTTATAGAGGAGGTATATATGGAGCACCCACCTGGGTTTGTTGCTCAAGGGGAGGCTGGTAAGGTGTATAGACTGAAAAAGGCAATTTACGAGTTGAAACAATCGCCTCGTACTTGGTTCGGGAAGTTTAGTGAAGTGGTGAAGAATTTTGGAATGAAACAATGCCAGGTTGATCACTCAGTGTTTAGCTATGACTCAGAAGCTGGAAAGATTCTATTAGTGGTCTATGTGGATGATATTGTCATAACTGGTAGTGACAAATTGGGGATTGACAAACTTAAGATCTTTCTGCAAAATCATTTTCAAACAAAAGACCTTGGGACATTGAAGTATTTCTTGGGTGTAGAAGTTGCTAGATCAAGACAAGGTGTAAACCTGTGCCAAAGAAAATATGTTCTCGATCTATTGGATGAAACAGGATTGTTAGGTGCAAAACCGGCTGAGACTCCTATGGAACCAAATGTTAAGTTGAGCAGTGATACAGGGGAAATATTTGATGATCCTGGAAGGTATAGACGACTAGTGGGGAAGCTGAACTATTTGACTATCACGAGACCAGACATCTCCTTTGCAGTCAGTGTGGTGAGCCAATTTATGCAGAACCCTTGTATATCTCACTGGGATGCAGTTTTTAGAATTGTAAGATATTTGAAGGGAGCTTCGGGCCGTGGGCTATTGTATAAACCAGGAGGAAAACTTGAAGTAGTTGGGTACACGGATGTAGATTGGGTGAGCTCTGTGTCTGATAGAAGATCTACTACAGGTTACTGCACATTTCTTGGAGGAAATCTTGTGACGTGGAAGAGTAAAAAGCAGACGGTTGTGGCTAGAAGCAGTGCTGAAGCCGAGTACAGAGCCATGGCACACACTACATGTGAATTAGTGTGGTTAAGGAATCTCCTACAAGAAATCGGGTTCCACATAGATAAACCTATGAAGTTGTACTGTGACAATCAAGCTGCGCTCCATATCTCATCCAACCCTGTTTTTCATGAGAAAACAAAGCACATAGAGATTGATTGCCACTTTGTGAGGGAGAAGGTTCTTACTGGAGAGATAAGCACAGAACATGTAAGCTCAGGTGATCAGTGGGCAGATTTGTTTACAAAAGCCTTAAGCTCAGGGAGAGTTAACTATATATGTAACAAGCTGGGATTATATGACATATATTCTCCAGCTTGAAGGGGAGTGTTAGAGTTAGCCGAATAAGGGTAGATTAGTCAACTCACCTTTTGTTAAGTTATGAGCTTATGTGGCAGTCTTATTAGAGGTTCTCTGTCCCATACTTAAGTAGGGGCAGTTTAGTCCTTGTACATTTAATTAGAAGCCTAATCACTATTAAGAGGTCGACTGATAGGGTTTAGCTATCAGGTTCGACAATTCTTTCATCTTCTTCTCTTCTCCTTCTTCTCCTTCTCTTTGAATAGTGATTAGGCTTCTAATTAAATGTACAAGGACTAAACTGCCCCTACATACGTATGGGATAGAGAACCTCTAATAAGATTGCCACATAAGCTCATAACTTAACAAAAGGTGAGTTGACTAATCTACCCTTATTCGGCTAACTCTAACAGGGTAGATTAAGAGGAGGTTCATCAGGAAAGAGTAGTTGATGAGGAGAATGGAGGTTAAGGACCCTTGATGGGAGTCTATTAATGAGATATACAACTGTCTCAACAACATCACCCCAAAAATGAGTTGGAACATGAGTGTGGAACAATAAGCCTTGAGCAATTCAACCACATGCTTGTTTTTTCTTTCAACCACCCCATTCTGTTGTGGAGTATGAGTACATGAACTTTGGTGAATAATGTCCCTGTCTTCAAGAAATCTATGCAAGTGATGTTCAAAGTATCCATTGGCATTGTCAGATCTTATTATCTTAACTCTTTTATCAAATTGTGTTTCGACCATATTCATGAAGTTTTGAACAATTATAGGAAACTTTTCATTAAATAAATCCATGTATACCGACTATAGTCATCAACGAAGAGAATGAAATATTTGTACTCCCCATACAAGGGACAACATATGGGCCCCAAACATCAGTATGGATCAAATGGAAAGCAACATTACTTCCTTTACTGCTTGCAAAATATGTGTTTCTACATTGTTTGGATAATGACAAACTTCGCATTCAAAATTCAATTTGGACACAGAATCAAACAAGTTTGGAAACAAAAACTTGACAGAATTGATAATATGACTAAGGTGACAATGCCATAATTTCAAATAGGAGTAGATTCGAACCGAGCTGAATAGTACCAGGCTCGAGCTCGGTTCGAGAATATTCTACAAGGCTCGACCTCGAGCTCGAGCATGGTTTGAGCCAGAACCTTGAGCTCGAGCTTGGCTTGAGTCAAAAGTTCATAAGCTCGAGCTTGGCTAGGCTCGGTTCAGCTTGTTTAATATTTTATAAAAAGTATTTTATTATATATTTTATAAAATAATTTTTATTTTATATTAAAAATATTAAGAATTATAATAATTAATAATTATAATATTTTTATTATATATATTATTTTCTATAATTTTATTATATATATATATATTCGAGCCAACTCGCGAGGTCTCACGAGCTGAGCTCTAGTAGGCTCGAGTTCAGCTTGTTTAATAATCGAGCCACTGAATTGGGCTTGAGCTCGGATGAAGCCGAGCTGAGCCGAGGTTTTTACAAGCTGAGCTCGTGCAACTTGTGAAAAGTTCGGTTCGTTGCCACCCCTAATTTCAAAACTCATTTTCTCATTGGAACAAGACTCAGTCTGGCTTGACAATCCATTCTTTGAAGGTCCATCTAGGAGGTAGACTCCATCAACTTCATGCCCACTTCCAGTCGTCTTCCCCGTGCTCAGGTCTTGAAAAACATAGTGGTTGAAAAAAAAAAGGTCATTGAGCAATTGTGGGATTTTGTTAGAAAACTAATAGACAATAAATTCTTTTTTGTAGCTGGTGCACATGTAGAACAGAGTCAAGAGAAAGGTTATTAGTGATTCTGACTTCACTCTAACCTGAGATTTGAGTCTGAGATCCATCAACAACAGTAATCTTGCCCTTCCCCGGGGTTAACTTACATGAGGTAAAATGTGAAGGCATACCAGTTATATGGGCACTGGCCCCAGAGTCTACAATGTATGGGCTAAAGGAGGTGGTCTTGGCATATGAACTAAATAGATTACTAAGTCCAGAACCAGATGAGGATGATGTACCACCCTTCTTTAGCTGCAACAATATATTCTTGAGTTTGTCTATCATATCAGAGGAGTCAAGCACATTTGAGGGCTGAGCATCATTACCAATTGTAGCGAAGTGCGCATTGCCCTTCTTCCTGGTTTTGTACTTCTCCGGTTTTAGATGAGGATTGAGCTTCCAACACCTTTCTCTAGTTTGTCTTGGCTTCTTGCAATACTCACAAATAACATCCTCGACCTTCTCTACAATGGGATGTTTGCTAGTATTTTGCTTGGGTCGATATGACATAAAGGCAGAATGATCACTCATAGATGATTGCATCCTGGTGGTTCTTTGGCTTTCTTCCCCTTGTATAAAAGAGTAAACAGTAGCAAGAGAGACAATGTTTGCACTAAGAATGTGTTGCTGGTGAAATCAAACTCTGGATTTAAGCCTACCAAAAACTCAAAGACTCTATTCTCCTCTATGTACTTTCGATATTGCTCACCATCTTCAGGGTCCTTCCAAACTAGAGCTTTCAAGTGATCCATTTCTTCCCAGATGGACTGTAGAGGAGAGAAATACATTGCAATAGATCTCTCCCCTTGACGCATACTGGAAGCTTCTCTCCGAAGCTGATACGCTCTGGCAATATTGTTAACTTGGGAATAAGTAGCAACAACCTTATCCCAGATATCCTTGGCAGATGGAAGAAACATGTAATTTCGGGCAATATGAGTACGAGCAAATCAGCCATGACATAACAAGAGAGTTGTCTTGTTCATACCTTGCAAATTTCGGGTCTTCAGGACTTGGCTTCCCTTCCCTTGCTGTGATGAATTCTAGTTTACCCCTCCTAGTAATGGTAAGTTTAGCAGATTGAGACAACTCTAAAAAAATTAGTTCTATCTAGTTTAACAGTAGTTATCATACCACTGGAAATATCTGTAGTTCCGGGGAGCACGCCAAGAACCATCTGAAAATCCTTAGATGATTCCATATTCTAACAAGACACCTTTTCACCAACCAAAAAGGACCCCCAACACTTTAACCGAGGTTGCAGACCCAAAAACTAGGTTACCGCATGGTTAAGAACCAAAGGAAGACCCAAAAAACTAGGTTGGTGGCAAAATAGAGGGAGAAAAAAGTCTCCCAAAAATTACACAGTGCTCAAAAAATTACGGGACCACTTCCCGTCAATCCCAAATTGAAAAACGACCTGAATGGTCTAGGTTTTACACAAGGTTTTTAAAAATGAACTAGAAACAAAACCGATCAGGGGACCAGTTTCCGGTTAAGCGGTTGGTCGAACGGTTCAACTCGTGACATCATAAATAAATTAAAAATAAAAATATATTTATAAATAATAGAAAAATAGCATAAAATTAAACAGAGAAGTACGGATACACACGATGTAGAATTCTGAATTCCAGCCTCCCTACTACTAGCCCTCTCCCCCCTATAAACAACATCCTGCCCGTGAATTTGGCATCAATTCACAGTCACGATGCATTCCCTATAAAATTGAAATACAAAAAATTCTAAAAAATACAAAAAAAACACAAAAATTTAAAAAATATAGAAAAATAAAACTATCAAAATAATTAACAATAAAGGAAACCAACATGAATAGAATTTAAAACAAACAGATTATTAGATTATTAGATGACTATGACATTGTTGGAGGGCCTTAATAGAACACTAGATCATCCTATATCCATAAATTGAGAATCTAAGACTGAATTCAATTAGCTTTACTCTGGAAATCCTCGTCATCATCTCTAACTCCAAAGACTGCATGAAAAAGAACCAGAGGTAATCCGATGCCAAGTGACAAAAGATGGTGACAGGACTAAGCGCTCAATTATATTGGCGATGGCAACCAACGGGGCAGTGACAGGAAGTCAGGAAGCAACAGAAAATCAATCAAGCTTGTAATTTGTATCATCAGAGGAACCTGAATATATCCAGTTTTGAAATTGCCACCACCGTCAATAAGGTCCCAAACACCAAAGGTCTTTGCAAGAGGCTCAGAAAGATCATGGCCCAGACAGCCCAGACAATGAGAGCGTAAGATAACCCCGCCGAATCCTGAGAAAGAGTAGTGCTGTTCAAAGCTTCTAAGATCCATTGCTGGATTTTGCATGCTCTGCTCCCACAATGCTGAGAGACTTGCGAGGGCAGATCCGGGTTGGTTGATCTGGAAAGTCATGAGAGAGGCGGGCTGAGTGAAATAATTTACTGGAAACTACGCAAGTTTCTGATGGTTCGCACTACGACAGCTTCTGGGCTAATTGGGGCTACAAATTTTCTGCATTTCTGAGCTATGAATTCCTTGACATGCTCAAGCTTGGCTATCACTGCCCCTGCCATGGCACCAGCAACAAAGATGGTCACCGCTGATAATGGTGGTGTGACGGTGGGCTTGGGCTTGGTCGCAGGTGATTGCTGTTGCAAGTGCTGCTGCAAGCCTGCAATTGGTATTGCCACTAGAAACCCCTACCCGTCGTTGCAAAATTGTCTGTTGCTGCAAAACCGCCGGCCATCGCTACAAGTCGGTTGCCGGACCTGTTACTACCGTAACTGTTACTACTGGACGGCTTGACCTGCTGCAAAATCAACGCTGGCCGCCATAGATGAAGCTGACCGCCGTCGCCGGTCGCCGTGAATTGCCATCGTTGTTGTGTGTTGCCATCGGACGCCGTAGGTTGTGGTGGATTGGGTGTGAGGGCTGAGAGGAGGGAAGGTTAGAATGAAAAAGGGGGTCGTTCTAACCCTAAGCATTCGTAATATTTGGGGTCGGGGATATGGGAGTCATTTTATTTTTATTAATTTTATTTTATTTAGATCAACAAAAATAAAAAATATAACCCGCAAACCACTGTCCGGGTCGAACGGTTTAGCGGTTCGACCGCCCGGGTCAGCGGTTTTTTGACTTTTCAATGGTTCTCTTAAGGAATTGATGGTTTATAGTATAAATGGACCCGGGGGATGACCGGTTTCCAGTTTTTCTGGTCCAACCGTCTGGTCTGGTCCGGTTTTGAAAACCATGGTTTTACAGCAGAAAAATATCATTGAACCTGTTGTACATGGCTCGACATCAGATCTGGAATTTCTGCAATTTTTTCCTTGAAAAAACCACCAAAAATCATAAAAGGTTCATGTGATGACAAGAGTCATACCAAAATTTTTCTAAAATCAGGGCGCATCAAATTGTGCTGGTTTCATAGACTGCTGCCGGCACTTGTACGGACTGTTGATGTCATCCGCGGGTGTTTGACGTCAGCAATTTGCCTTCAGGTAGGAGATCAGCTGAGAACAACTCCCAAATGCTTCTACCCGCTCTGATACCAAGTTGTAGAAACTAGGGTTTCAAGAGAGAGGAAGAAGAGAAGAGAAGAGAAGAGAAGAGAAGAAGAGAGCAAGTGTCAAGACGTGTGTGTTATTTACTATTCACACTCTCAAAAGATTACTTTGTAATGTGAGAAAATTATAATTTCAAGAAGGCCCCTATCTGGGTGCCCAAATACTGAGAGAGTATAAGAAAAGAGAAGAAGACCGAAAAGACCAAAAACACCCATCTAACCATTCTCAACATTACCTATGGAATTTGTCATACTCTGCTTCTTTGGCATTCCTTTTGGTTTCTTTGAATTGTTGTTCTAGGGATCCTATTTGCTTAATTAAGAAACACTTATCTTTTTGAGAAACACTTGTCCTTAATGACGGGCCAATTTGGTTCAGTCTTACTAGGAGATTGCAATTCTTCATGATTTTTATTGTTCCTATCCCCTGCTTCTATGTTTATGTGCATTTTGGCTTAAAATCTTGAACAGGGCAGGGCTATAGTGTTGTACTTCCAGAAAAATTGCAAACAGGAAAGTGGAATGTGTACAGGTAGGTTGTCCTCTGTTTTTTTCCCCTTCAAATGCCTTTTAATTAGTTTCTCAAGAGTTGTTTATGATATCAGTCTTGGATGGCAGATCTGCACAATCTCCTTTGAAGCTTGTTAGTAGATTTCCAGATCATCCTGAAATTGAAACTTTGCACGACAACTTTGTGTGAGCATCACTTCTGTTCTTCATTCCTCAATTAATTTGGAGTCTCCGAACTCTTGGTTTTCTCAATTAAAAGGCCTAAATGTGTTTCCTCTAATATTTGAAATTAGGCATGCAGTTGAGACATTCCAGGATTACAAATATTTGGGTACACGAGTTCGGGTGGATGGAACAGTTGGAGAGTAAGTTGTTTTATAACATTAAAATTACAAATCAAATTCTCATTGATGTTCTTTTGTTCATTTGGATGTATCCTTTGCACTCAAAGGTACAAATGGATGACATATGGAGAGGCAGGTACTGATCGAGCGGCAATAGGTTCTGGCCTAATATACCATGGAATACCAAAAGTGGGTTTATGGTTGGATGATCTTTTGAGCATTTTTTACTTTGTTTTATGAATTTGTTTGTTTCTTCCTGATCTTTTCCATGTTATGAATGCCTGGTTGCATATCTAAAACTAGTATCCATGGGGCTACATTTCCATTATAAAACCTGATTTTCCCTTTTGTACTTTATGATTTTGTGTGCAGGGTTCTTGCATTGGACTATATTTTATCAACAGACCGGAGTGGCTCATTGTTGATCATGCTTGTTCAGCATATTCTTACATATCAGTTCCTTTATATGACACTCTTGGTAGGTTCTTGACAACAGAATGAGCTTTAAATGGATCCCTTCCTACTTTGCCCATGGGCTTGTAATTTTTTTTTGTGTGTTTTTCCCCTCTACAGGTCCAGATGCTGTCAAGTACATTGTAAATCATTCTTCTGTACAAGTGATATTTTGTGTCCCCCAGACGTTGAACATTGTGAGTTTGTTCCTGGCTTCTTTCAAATTGTCCTTTACTATCTAGGGGGAGGTTTTATAAGCACAGCTGCACAGGAGAGAACTATGTTTAACCTGATATAATTTATTTACAAATGCATTCAATTGTGGATAGATTTAAATAATTAATTATATAGTTATTTCCTTACTTGATTTTCAGATCTATGTATGGTTCTTTAGGTTATAGATATCTGAATTATGCTGAAATTACTGAACTTTATCCTCAACTTATTCAACTCAACTAAGCTCTATCAGTTTGTCAGCTACATCTTGATTCTGTCATCCTACTCTATGAAGGGTTTATATATTATTCAAATTTCAAGTTGTCAAGTCCTTTTCTTTACTTCAATCTATGTATGGTTCTTTAGGTTATAGAGATCTAAATTATGCTGAAATTTATTCTCAAGTTAACTAAGTTCTTTCAGTTTGTTAACTACATCTTAATCCTGCCATCTTACTCTATGAAGTGTTGTATATTTTTCAAATTGCAAGCTGTCAAGTCCTTTTCTGGATTGGGCCTACATTGGGTCTAAGAATTTGTGGGCTGGGCCTAGGGCCCTGCCTTGAATATACATGTTAATATACATACATGTATTATGTATTTATAATATATAAATATTATAAAATGATGCGTGTAATATATGTTATATAAAAAGAGCACTATGATACCTATGTTTAAAAACAAGGGTGATACACAAAGTTGTAATAATTATAAATTATCGTGGAATTAAATTCATGAGCCATACTATGAAACTTTAGGAGAGAACAATTGAGCAAAAGTTACAACAAACAAATGTTTTAGAAAATCAATTTTGGTTTAAGCTAGGGAGATCAACCATGGAGGTCATTGAGGAATATGTCAATTCTGGTAAAATTTTGTGTTGCCATCCATGGAAATGGAAATATGTTTTGGAAATATTAGGGGAATTAGGGACATTTTACACCATGGTTTATGGAATCATGAGGGACTTTTTTTGGGCAGTGAGGGGATTTGGGCAAGGTAATCCTTTATCACTTGTTCTTTTTACTTTGGTTGCAAATGTGTTGAATAGACTGATTTTGGTAGCTGATAGAATGCAATTGATTAAGAGGTGGAATGTGGGAAGAGATAGGGTGTAGTAACCCATTTACCATTTGCAAATGATATAATAGTTTTTTCTTATGCGGAGTATAGACAATGATTTGAGAATTGAGAATTTGAAGTTAGTGGTGAGATTGTTTAAAGAATGTCTAACTTGAAGGCCAATTGGGGTAAGAGTATGATTGTAGGTATGCATTTTGAAGAAGAAGGTTGGGGTCTATGGTGGTGGTTTTAGGTTGTGAGTGTGGTGACTGGCCTTTGAAGTATCTAGGCTTACCTTTAGGTGCCAACCAACCTGAGAACTAGTAGCTTTTGGGCTCCAGTGGTAGAAAGGATAGAAAGACAATTAACTATATGGAAGAGAAACTACATTTCGCTTGGGGGTAGGTTAACCTTGATTAAGTCCACCCTAGCAAGTCTCCTTGTGCATTGAATGCTTGTGTTTAAGATGCCTCGGGTGATAGGAATCGATCGACACCCTTGAAGACTTGTTCTAGAAAGAAGAAGGCCTTACAACAGGTCCTGATATGACATAGTGATTGCACTTGGAATTTGGACTGAATTATTATTAAACACCAAGGGTATTTTTGCTATTTTATAATTTTTCAGTAGGGTCCAATGATAGGGTTTAATTTGTCTAGTTATAGTTTGTTTATATTTAAAATTTCAGTCATTGCATAAGTAGGATTAGAGTTATTGAGTCTTCTTTGAATTGAAATAGGATATGACAGTTTAGTTTGAGTCCTACTAGGATTATTGAGTCTAACAATTGACTCCTAAGACTATTTTGAGTCTAACAGTTTGACTCCTAGGATTGTTATGAGTTTAAAGTCTATAAATATGTATGGACGTTTTACACAAAGGCAATGAAGTTTATTGAGTTTTCTTCAGCTTATGCTAGCTATGGTGAGTGATTCCCATGCCCTAGAGTGATTCTAGGCACCCTGTGAGTGATTCCAGGTATTTTCTCTCTTATTCCTTTAAGAAGCCATTACAGCCATCAACAGCCATAAAATTCTGATCCAAGAAACCATTCGACATTCTCTAAGGACTAGAACTGAGCTGGTCCTACATCATCAGGTGATAGTGAGAAGAATTGATAAGATAATGAGGAATTTTCTTTGGGAACTGGCCAACTGGGGGAGGGGAAGAAAGGCCAATTGATTAGATGGTAAAAAGTGAGTAGAAGGAGGGTGGCTTGGGAATAGGTAACGTGAGTAAGAAAAATCTCTCTTTTGGATAAGTGGTTGAAAAGCTTTGGCACAAGGTCATGACTCGTGACTAGCATTCATGGGCTATTAGAGAATGGTTGGGATCATAGTTGTCAAGGCGACGCCTAGGCGACAAGGCACCCTTTGAGGCTCGCCTTGCCTAATCACCAAGCAGTTTTGTACTATGTATTGTAAAATACTTTTTTGTTATTTATTTTTTGACTTTATAATTATAAAATGGGCACTATTAAACTAAAATATTCATTTTGTGTGTTCATATAGTAATTTGTTTTTATTATTTTCTTATTTGTTAGGATTTAATCAATACAAACATTGCTAAATGCTGTATTGAACCCTCAAAGACTTTAAAACCTGAACCAATAAGTAAGGAAGAACTTAAAATTTTGTCTAATCAACACATTTTCTATACTTTAACATGAACTCTATACTTTCTTATGAAAATTATGATTAATTATTAAGGAAATATGGCTTTGGTACCTAGGGAACTACCCTAGGATCTATATTTTCTATGGCTGTGGGGTCATCCTTGATGATTTTGTTGGAGATGGCCATTTGTGGTTTCCTAGTTTCCTAATCCTGATGGCGGTTTCTCTTGTAAATCCTTCTTTAATTCCTTAGTGGCCATTCCCTTCTCTGTCCTATTTTTTTATGAAGTGTTGCGTGTTCCTATTCCCCCAAAAGTCAGTGCTTTTTGTTGGGAAGTTTTCCATGGAAGCATCAATACTTGTAATATGTTGCAAAGAAAAAGACCACATTGGTTTTTGTCCCCTAGCTGGTGTATAATGTATAAGGGTGAAATTTCTTACCCCCGCATAATTTCCTGTCTATTTATTTGCTGTATTTGGGAATGGTTTTTTGCTCTTTTTCGGTGAAGACATTGGAACTATTCTTGGACTTCACTATGGATGACATTATTAAAAGTTGGGGGGGGGGGACGATAGCAGGGTCTTCTTCTAAAAAACCAAAAATAAAAGAGGATTGGACACCTTCAAACAGAGTGTGCTTGAAGTTGAAGCTAAACTTTGATGGCAGCAGTATGGATAATCCTGGACCTTCTGCAATTGGGGAAGTGATGTAAAGGATGAGAATGAACCATATGTGTAATGTATTTAAGTCCAATAGGAGAAGGTGATTCAGTAAGGGCAGAAGTTTTAGCTGTAGTATTTAGGGTGCAGAGAGATAAAGAAATGGGAGTTGAGAGAGGTTGATGATTGAATGTGATTTGAAGGTAGTTGGCTGGTTAATGAATGAAAAGAATGTGGTGTGGAATTACAGGCATGAATTAAGACAGTTTAATGGTTCTCAAAAGACATGCAGAATTGCAGATACAAATCGATGGGTACAAAGGTCTGCAAACTGGTTGTATAAACGAGGGATTACTAGAAAAAAAATGTTTGAGTTCAAATGTAAAAAGGGTGGTGGGGTGAGATTGTAGTGTCTATGCTCTTTTTGTTGTTTTCACAACCTCTTGTTGTAACTCTTTTAATTATTTAATGAATGAATTCCTTTATTGCTGATAAGAAAAGGTGAGTATCACTTTGGCTATAAAGAAATTTCTATAAACAATTGTAAGGCCTGCTATGTTGTTTGGAGCAAAGTATTGGGTAATCAAGAAACAACATGTCGAAAAACAAATGTCGCAGAAATACAAATGCTTAGTTGGATGAGTGGTAAAGCTAGAAAGGGCAGGGCTAGAAAGGAAGTCATATGAAGGAATATAGGAGTAGATCCAAGCTGAAGAGGCTAGAAGAGCTAGGGGCAAACTGAAATGGACTCGGGTGAAAGTAATAAGAAATGATTTAAGTGGCCATAATTTAAAAATGGATAAGACACTGAAAAGAATGGAATTGTGAAACAGGATTCATGTAGACGAGCTCATATAGTTGGGAGAAGGCTTATATGATGATGATGATGATGATGATGATGATGACATGTAATATATGAAGTATAAGGTATGTTTTGATATATTATATTTCGAACATAGTATATTTAAAATTGTAGGCCTGGAATCCTATCCCAGGCGCTAGACCTGGGCTTATATTTTAAGCCCTGGGGTAGGGGCTGGCCTGGTCCTGGGATATGTCCCTTAGTATAGGTTCTAAACCCATCCTGGCCCAGCCAATGATCATCCCTAACATTTGACTTATACAATATCATTTGTTCTATATTTTTTTGATAAATATTTGAACTTTTATTAAAAAACAAGCAGATACAAAAGAGCAATGGGAGGGGTACAATCTCTTAACCCTCCCCAAGAACAAAATGCATATTACAACATTGCCCAAAAAAGACTGGCTCCTCCCACCCCTTGTTTAGCAAGTGCATCCACAGAGGAATTTGCACTTCTCTTAATCCACTGAAGCTTTATCTAATGGGTTTCTTATGCATTCCTTCATCTAGTTACTCATTGGAGAGACACCATTACTATCCAATAACGTGCTTGATTCTGATTCTATCTGTTTTTTCCTCGGGTCTCATCACTCTAAACAACTAAATTCTAGCTACAGTGCAATTTTTTCCTGGCCAACAGCCTGCTTGTGCCATATAGTATTATTGGCCTTATGTCTGCCTTTTGATAATTTTTTTAGCAGTAACAATGAATTTCATAGATTAAAAAGTTAAAAAAAAATAATTACCCTACTTTCCATTAATCTTGGAAAAGCAATGCAAGAAGAACTAAGCAGCCAATGACTGAACCAATCATATTGTAAGATATGCATAGACAATCATAGTATTATTGGCCTTATGGCTGCCTTGTGATAATTTTTTTATCAGTAACAGTGAATTTCATGGATTAAAAAGTTCAAAAAAAAATAATAACTCTACTTTCCATTTATCTTGGAAAAGCAATGCAGGAAGAGCTAAGCAGCCAATGACTGAACCGATCATACTGTAAGATATGCATATAGACAATAACAGATTTAAACCTAGCCCAAGCATTCCCCTTTCCAACTCGTTCTTGTTAATCCTATCCTTGCTAGGTTATTTGCTGAGTATGAAAATTCCTTCTAAAATCTTCTCATAAATTTCTCGCACTCTTCATCTTCCCTCACTGGCCTTCTAAAAAAATCTTCCCTCATCTTTTTCCCAAATGTAGGGTCTATTGTTTAGATCATTCATGGGCACTTGAAATGAAAAACCTAACCTCCATGTCTTATAGCATGAAATGGCCACCTTCCTACTTGAACCTGTTACTTTCCTGGAAACAAACCGCCTAATTTCCTGCTAAAACACCATTCAATTTATATCACTCTGAATGGGACCTATTTTTCAACTTGGAAACGACCATTTAGTTATCCTTCCTCATTTTTGGGTGGGATTTCTTCTTCCTTCTTCTTCTTCTTCTTCTTCTTCTTCTTCTTGTGTTGATAAGCAGCAGTAATAAATTTCAATTCATCAACCTATTGCCCAAAATGTCAAGAAACAACATGTTTAGAAAATGAGTGTGGCAGAAATGCGAATGCTAAGATGGATGAGTTGAAAAACTAGAAAGGATAGGATCAAGAATGAATCCATCTGTAGAAACTTAGGAGTAGCTCCTATAAGTGATAAAATGAGAGAGAGTAGGTTAGGATGGTTTGGTCACATGCATAAAAGACCAGTAATAGCTCCAGTTAGAAAAAGTGATGGGTAGAAGTAGTAGGGGTAGACCAAAAAGGACATGGGTAGAAGTAGTAAGAAATGATTTAAGCAATAATAATTTCACAATGGATATGTTTTTAAAAAGAATTGATTTGCGAAACAGGATTACGTTCCCATATAGTTGGGACAAGGCATGCATGCATGCGTGATGATGATGACCTATTGCTTAAAATCTGAACAAGAGGAAAAGATAAGAGTACAATCAGGGTCTTCTATTTACATTAGAATACAGTCAGAAACTCAGAATTACAAAGAAAATTTCAAGTCTGCTGATGCCCAAACTACTCTTTCCTTGCTGTTGTTGGGATTACAAAGAAAATTCCAAGCCTTCTATTTACATTATATGTTTTTCTCCTTGCTGTTTTTGGGGTGAGACAGAATAACAGGATTATACTCTTTTTTGTTCATACTCCATTTCTTTTTCATTTTCATTGCTGTTGTTGGGATGCCTTTTAATATTTCCTTTGGGGTAGTAAGTGAATATTCTCATATGCTGGGAAGAAAATTTGATTAGAATTTAGAATTATCTTGACTCTTTTTTTTTTTCATTTTTGATGTTGGTATTTTGTTGTTTCAGAAACTCTAACCCGCCAAAGTAGTTCATATGGCTTTACTAATTACTTATTTCCATGTCTCATTTCTTTTTTTTTGTCTGACATTCATGCATTATTTGTTCAAACTGTGCTTCTGCAACATTTCTTATGTTCTGATTGGGAACTTGCAGTTGCTGAGTTTCTTGTCTGAGATCCCATCAGTTCGTTTAATGGTGGTATGGAGTTCACTCGATCATTTCCCCTTGTATTTCATTGAATTTTGAACAAGCTAAAAGAAAGCCTCATGCAGATTTTGCAGTTTTGTTGGTTTTCACATGCTTTCTCTTTGTCACAGATTGTTGGGGGTTTAGATGGACAAATGCCATCACTTCCATCAAAAACAGGAGTCAAAGTTGTATCATATTCAAACTTACTTTTTCAGGTAATTGCATGATTTTGGCAACACACTTATGAAGTGATGTTAAATGTTGTGGCAGTATAAAAGATTTTCAAAGTAAAAAAATGTAATATCAGGGTATAGAGTTGTATCATATTCAAGCTTACTTTTTCAGGTAATTCCATGTTCCCTGTAATTTTGTGGTGCAGGAGCTGAAGAGTCGAAATTGGAATTTTGTGAAATTCTATGTATTTCTGTAATTTTGGACCCCAGGGATATTTTTACCATTTTACAAATTTTCAATAGGGTCCAATAACAGGGTTTGATATTTATAGTTTATTTATGTTTAAAATTTCAGAGTTAAGTAGGATTAGAGTTATTGAGTCTTCTTTGAATTGAAATAGGATATGCCAGCTTAGTTTGAGTCCTACTAGGATTATTGAGTCTAACAGTTTGACTCCTAGGATTATTATGAGTTTAGAGTCTATAAATATGTATGGGCGTTTTATACAAAGATCAATGAAGCTTATTGAGTTTGTTCAGCTTATGCTAATTATGATGAGTGATTCCCATACCCTAGAGTGATTCTAGGCACCCCGTGAGTGATTCTGTGTATTTTCTTTCTTCTTTCTATCCCTATTTTCTTTCTTGTTCCTTTAAGAAGTCATTACAACCATCAACAACCATAAATTTCTGATCAAAGAAGACCATTTAAATGTTGTGGCAGTATACTTATGAAGCGATGGTTAAATGTTGTGATGGTTAACAACATTTAACCATTTTGGCAATATACTTATGAAGTGATGGTTAAATGTTGTGGCAGTATAAAAGATTTTCAAAGTAAAAAATGTAATAGCAGGGTAACATAGCAGTTCTAGTGGTGGTGGGGGGGGGCTTTGTCTGCTTGAAAAAAACAGCCTGGGCTGTTTTGGATCTTCCTGTGCATGACATGTTTCGATAGGTGTGGGGTAACCAATATTCTTTTAGAAAGACATGGAACCGAGTGGGGTAATGTGCCATGTGCAGGAAGCTCCCAAACAGCCAAGGTTTCTCCAGTCTAAGGAGTAGGTTCTACCTATTCACGTGTCACAATGCATGCAGTTTTACCAACCTGAATAAATTAGGGAATAACTATTCATATATTACAATGTAGACTAGACAGTTTCAATAACCTGAATAAATTAGGAAATAGTTGACTCAACAAATGAATAGACAAATTTCCCAATTGAACATGCCAAAGCATCCGCAGCCCTTTTTGAAGCTTTAAAAATGGTGTTGTCTAAGAACCCAGTGATCGTTTTGGTTGAATTAGATAATCTTTATTTAGTGAGCTGCCTAAACTCAGCTCTGGATGTGTGTCATCAAGATATTCTGTTTTTGTTGAAAGACATTAAAGCTCTATGCAGAGGTAGGTCTATTATTTTCTCTTGGGCTCCTCATGAGCTAACACTGCTGCTCACAAGTTGGCTAGGCGTGGTCTTAGCTTGGCTTTAGCAATGGATGACTGTTTTCCTTTGTGGTTTTCGGATACTGTAATGGATGATTGGTCTTCTGGCCCCTCTTAGGATTAGTTTCTTTCCTTTGTTTTTCCTTTGCTGTAGTTTTTTGTAGCCTCCTTTGGTTTTCTGTGTTTGTATTGGTGTTTGTTGCTCTTGTTGTTTCTGTTTTAATGAATGCAGCTTTACCAAAACAAGCTAGGTTCAAAGTATCAATATGATATGCCCCATATCAGGCATATATCGTCTTGTATCTTTGGGGTACTGATGCACTTATTTCAAGTTATTTTTAAAGGCTATTTTTTTTAAATAATTTGATAACATAAAAAATGACTTGTGAAATTAAAAAAAAAACTAAAAAAAAGAAGTGCAAGGTTCAAAGTGTTGATACACCCCTTCTGGTGTATCAGGGGCTATTGATACTTTGAGCCATGCTCCAAAGAAATTGACTCAAAAGTAGAAAACTGATTAGGCTGACTCCATCTCTAGGTGGTATATTTAGAAATCATATCCCATTTGTTCACCTCATGGTTACTTCCAATTGTCCTTTTAGATTCTAGATCCTGGAAAACTCAGTAATTGGGAAAAGTGTTATTGAACAAAGAACGACTAAGATTTTTTGCGAGGCTATTAACAGATAATAAATTTGTTTTCAACTTGTATAGAAGAACTGAAGAAAGGGTTAAAAAACAACTTTAATGTTCCCTTTCCCAGAAATAGTGGCAAGGGAACTGTTAGACACTTCGTCTTTACTAGAACATAATTTCTGAGTGAAAAAGTAATGGCACATTGGGCATGTTATCAAAATCTCTAGTATCTATAATCCATGGAATGCCATCCTTACTTGAAATGGAAGCAATGTTGTAATTGCATGTCTACTTGTGTAAGCATAACTGATGGACATGTTCTTGGACCCATATTCCCTGTTGCACTCTTTAGCACTTTAGCTAGCTCATGTACTTCTCGAACTCTACTACTTTGGCAACAATAGTAATCTTTGGGGAAGGAAGCATCAATGACCCTAATATCGATGTGGGAGCAAATGAAGTCCTTTACTCATCTCTAGTAGCTACCAAGTTCGTATTGGAGTCTTGGGATTTATGAGCCTCGAAGGCTTCAAATTAGGATACAATTTCCAGCATGTCTCTTTAGTGTGTTTTGGTTTCTTACAATGCTCATAAACAACTTCCTTTGTATCCTCACCCCCACGATTTACTGGCATAATTAGAGTCTTGGGCTTAATAGAAACATGGGCCATATAACTAGGAGATGACACTTGTAAGTTGTAACATCATACTTCTGTATTCTTCACTATGCATGATGGAATAAGCCTGAGGTAGAGTGATTTCATCTCTATCAAGAATATGTTGCATGGTAATGTCATACTCTTGTTTTAATCCAGCTAGAATTCAAATACTCAGCTTTGCTTCACCAGCTTCTTGTAGGTGATAGCATCCCTAGGACTCTGCCATTCTACAGTCTCTGGGTGATCAATCTATTGCTAAAGAGATTTAATGTAGATAAATACAAGGAGAATGATCTCTCCCCCTGTGTGAGATTGTTGACCTCACTCTTTTTTGTTGATAAGTAAACAAGTATTTATTAAAAATCAAAGAGAATAAGCATTACAGGCATCCCATAGAGAGGCATGAGGTGTTACCTCATACACAAATTTTATAAAAAAAAGTATCAAAACAATTACAACTGGGCCCAATACAAATTGTCCCTATTAACCCCTTGTTTAGCTAACCCATCTGCCATAGCATTAGCTGTTCTCTTAATCCAAGAAATATTCTTTTTCTGATGAGTCCTAACCCAAGAAGTTTTCAAGTTCATTTTTCTGGTTATCCATTTAAACTTTTCATCTTGTCCCTAAGACACCATATTATAGACTCTGGATCCTTCAGCCATCCTATCACCAGTTTTGAGTTCCATTCAATCTCTACATTTGTTAGGCCCATCTTACTTCCAATTTGTAGTCCTCTTATAGCCTTAAGCAATTCCGCCTAGTTGGAATCCCCCACTCCCACAGGACTGGAAGAAAGTGCAATGATAATCCCTTCTTTATTTCTTAACACCCCCTATACCTGAAGGGCCCAGGCTGCCTTGACTGCTCCTGTCAAAATTTAATTTCACGAAGTCTACAACAGTGGGTTTCCATAATCTTTTCTTTTCCTTTTTTCTTTTTTGGAAGAGCTTCTAGTCACTACCCCCAATTTCTCCAAATATCATCAAAGGACCAAGACGAAAAAGAATCAATGGTTTAAGCCAATGTATCGCCCTTGCCAATTCTCTTGCTGCTTCTATGGAGATCTCCTTTCCTTAGAAAATTCTGTTATTTCTTTCTTCCCAGAGAGTCCATATTATCACTGCTCTAGCACTTCTCCACATAATCCTTTCCCTCTTTTTAGGCCAAACAAAGGTCAAAGGGTCAAAAATCTTATCTACCTTCGTTGGCAAAGACCACCTGCAACCAAGCAAAGAGAAAAACCAATCCCATAAATATGCAACAAAGGGGTTGGATATTAGTAAGTGGTAACGATTTTCTTCATTGTATTTACATAAGGTGCACCAATTTGGGGATAAGAAAAAGAAGGGTCTTCTTTTTTGTAGCATGCCCATAGTGTTGATCTTCCAATGGTACACTTCCTAACAAAAGGCTCTAATTTTGGTAGGAATAGGCCAACAGCCACTTCCTTAGTAGGGAAACGTTGAGGAAAAAAATGGAGGAAAGCTTTGTGGAGGCAGGTCGGTGGAGAAGAAATCTGAAAGTTGAAGCTAAGGACTTCCTGTTTGAGGAAGAGAAAGGTAGAGGAAAGCTGAGTCTGAAGATATGGGAAGCAAGGAGGGCTATGGTTCTGTTGACTAGGATAGAAGTAGTGGAGTGGCTGCAGAAGTTTGTGGAAGGGGCAAGACTGAAAGGTAAGCAAAACATCTGGCAAGAGATTGCAGCTAATGAAGGTAAGAAATATATAGTTGAAAGCAGAAAGAATGCAAAGGGTTGCTACATAGCTCTGGCTGAGTTTTTTGGTGGAGGAAAGAAACAACTGGTTTGTTTCCCAGCAGGAAGACAGAGTCAAGGTTGGAGGGAAGTGAGTAGTGTGCTTGAGGAATTTTTGCTCCATGGAGTAAAAGTAACAAAGGGGAGTCCAGGGAGGGAAGAAGGGGTGTATCAAAGGTCTAATGTGTCTGGAAACATGGAGCAAGAGCCAGTGATTGTAGCAAAAGCCAGTGGACAGTGCAGGGTGATGGGTTCCCCGCGGGGATTTCGTCCTCCATTCCCAATCCCGACGGGGATGGGTTCCCCGCGGGGACTTGAATCCCCGGAATTTTTTATATATAACAGTATTTATTTGAAAAATAAATTTACTTAAAATAAATAAATATTTTAAATTATGAATAATTTTTTTAAATATGTTTTGATATATATAATATAAATAACATAACAATATATATTTAATATATATAATATAAATAATATAATAATAAATAATATGATATATATATACATAATCGGGGTCAGGGAGGGGTGGGGCCTAAATCCCCATCCTCGACTCCGACCCTGATCGGGGATTCTTATTAATCCCCGTCCTTGTCCCAGCTCCGCCTCCATCGGATCGGGGAAGTCAAGTCCCCGCCAAGGAAGGGGAAAATTGCCATCCCTATAATAGAGGTAGGGTTGCAATCCGTTGACTGGAGGAGAGTTGCAGATTACTTGATCTTGAATATGAAGCTGGAGAATGAGTTTATTGTAACTCCCTTTGATAAATATAAAGCTCTAGTTGATTTTGGGGAGAACAGAGTAGACTTCTCAACAGTTAATTTTCAGACTGATCTAGGAACTATTACAATCTTCAAATGGAATCCTCTCTTTAATGCCAAAAATTTCTTTATTGAAAATGGGATTCTGGTACGGATAATCGGATTGCCTTTCCATCTTTGGAAGCAAGAAGTAGCAGATGTCACTGCACTGATGTGTGGAGGGAGACTGGGATGGTGCTTACTGGGGAGACCTCCATTCTGTGGCTATTCTCCTGAGCGGAGTGAGGCCTGAAGATATACCAAGGAATGTGGAAATAAGAGTGGAGGGTGTTTTTGTTTCAGTCTGGCTGGCTTCCTCCATTGAAGCAGGCTTGTGGAAGGAAGCTAGAATGGAGGGAGGTGAGGAGTTTGAGGAAGAAGCTGTATATGGAAGAAGTAGATTGGAGGGTTCAAAAAAGACAGGAAGTTATACTAAAATGGGCCAACAATTTCTGGGGGAGCCAAAAAGACTTGGGGCTTATGGAAAGTCAAAGGCTTAAAACACAAGAAACTCCTCTAACGCATAGCAGAACTTTTGCACAGGTGGCTGGGAACACTGCCACAAAAAACTTAAATGTTGAAGAGGGGAGTAAAGAGGTGACAAGTGTTAAAAAACATGTTGAAGTAAGAAACATGGTGGTTGAACCGGGAGTTGAGGTGGGTCGAGTTGGTGGGCTAAGTAGTATTGTGGGGTTGGTTAAGAGCACTGAACCCATGGACATTGTTATTTCTCCTGGGCCAAGGGTGAGAGGAAATCTAAGTTCTCTTAGGCCCAATTTTAAGCCCATAGCTATTAAGGATAAGGTTAAGAGCACGTGACTGAAGTTGGCGGGGAATGGTTGATAGACAATTGTAATCGTTTATCTTCCTCCTCGAGTTCCTTAGCTCGAGTTCAGAAAGCAGGGCAGAGTGTGTATTCTAGTAGCTCTTTTCAGTGGATCCCAACTAAGAGAGGGGGCTAGATTCTGCAGTTTGGCTTGGAGACGAAAGCAGTAGTGATGATGACTATGAGTCAGATGGAGCCTTGAGTTTGGGTAGCCTCGATTTGCAAGCTAAACAAAATCCGATTGAAATATGGAGCTTGAATACGGAGGTGTTGTACTTAGAAGAGGAAGGGGCTACTGTAGTTTTTCCCAAGGAAGAACAAAGGGTAGGAGGTGCTGCGTTTGCTGGACAGATTCCACTATCCCATAATGAAGGAGCCAACGAAAAGTCTCAGGGCGTACATGACTAATTATAAGAGAATAGTTCTCTCTTGTGAGTATGGATAAGGGTGAACTAGGAAGGGGAGTGCTGGGATTGGGTTTTCAAGAGGGTAGGCTAGACAGTGGTGCTTGCTCTACCATGTCTACTCCACAAAAGTCTCCCTGTAAGGAAACGACACCAGTTCCTTGTGCTATCCCAATCCAACTAGGTACGTATGTCAATTTGTTTTTGGTTACTGACCAGTGTATTATGCCTGAAACAAAGGTACTAGCATCCCACCCAGAAGGTACAACAAGGGTAGGACTGGAGGTGGAAGAGTTGGACAAGGGTGCCTTGAAGGGAAGAGTGGGGAGGTAGATAAAAATTGGGGACTGATTTGTACAGAGTTTGAGAATGTCAAACAAAGGGAAGGATATGTAGATGGGTTCAGTGAAATGGTGATGGATAGGGGAAAGCAAAGGGTTGATTATGATAAAGGAGGACTTCAGACTTCAGTTTTGGAAGCTATTGGTGAGGAAGGTCAGGCCGAAGAGAGGGCTGAAAGGAAAGGACAGGTGAAAACTTATAATAAAAAGAGTGAGGCAAAAAGGAATAAGGAAAAGAAGAAACGTTTTGAAGTGGAAAGATTAATTGGTGACATCGAAGGGAAGATAGAGTTTAGTGGTAGAGGTAATAGGAGAAACGGTATGAAGTAAGGAGTGCTGGTTTATGACTAGGGGTGAGCATTCGGTTTATTCAGTTAAAAACTGAATCGAATAAACCGAAATTTAAAAATCTGAACTAAAAAATAAAAACCGCACCGAAACCGAAATTTAGAATAATCAAAATAACTGAAACCAGAATTTTTGGTTATTTTGATTAAAACCAAATTTTAACAATATATACTCTATTATATATATTATAACATATAATATATATTATATATTATAAAGTATATTATGAAATCAAATTTCAGTATATTATATATTAATAACTAAATATATAATCTATTATATATTACATATAATAATAAAAAGTTTGGTTAATTTGGTTAACCGAAATTCTAATTCTAAAACCGAATTAACCGAACCAATTTAACCAGAAACCGAACTGAAAAACCGAAATCAAAATTTTCAGTTCAGTTTTTCGGTTTTAACTGAATAGTGCTCACCCCTATTTATGACTGAAGGTGTTTGCATGATTTGTGCCTATGAGAATAGTTAGCTGGAATGTTAGGGGATTAGGGAGTGCAAGGAAAAGGAGGGTGATAAAGGATTTAATTAGAAAGAAAGGTTTGCCACTGTTATGTTACAGGAAACAAAGTTGTTGAAGTTGGACAGAAGATGGGTAAGGAGTGTGTGGAGGTCAACAGGAGTAAGGTGGACCTCAACCCCTTCTTGGAGAGCCTCGAGAGGGATTGTCACATTATGGAAGGAGGATGTAGTAGAAGCAGTGGAGGAGTTAATAGGGAGGTTCTCGGTTTCCATCAAATTCAAGAATGTAGAGGATAACTTCACTTGGGTGTTAGCCAATATCTATGGTCCTAATAACTATCGAGAAAGGAATGACATGTGGAAGGAGTTGTATGCAATTTAGGGTCTATGGAAAGGTCCATGGTGTTTGAGAGGGAACTTCAATGTAATGTGTTTTTCTGAAGAAACTAATAACTCCCAACAAACCATCACAACTAGCATGTGATGATTGTGAGTTAAAGGAGATTCCATTGTTACAAGATGGATTTACTTGGTCTAACCTACAGAAAACTCCCTTGTGGTCGAAGTTGGACAGGTTTTGTTTTTAATGTTGATTGGGAGAACTATTGGGGAAACTTGGTGTCTAGAGCTTTGCCTAGGGTAACCTCGGATCACTGTCCTATAAGAATAGGTGTCAAAGATCTTATAGATGGACCTAGGCCGTTTAGGTTTGAGAACATGTGGCTAACCCACCCGAACTTTGTGAATAAAGTTAAATTATGGTGGAATGAGGAATTAAGGGGGATAAAATGGAAAGGTGTAAGATTTCATAAGAAATTGCAGAGACTGAGATCCAAAATAAAAGAATGGAATAGGGATCACTTTGGAAGAATTAAGGAGCAAAAAGTGAATCTAATCTCTAGGATAGAAGAGCTGGATGAAAGAGAAGCTCAAGCTAGATTGGAGAAGGGTGATAGAGACATGAGGAAATAATTGAAGGACTTAGAAGATGTCTTATTGAGAGAAGAAATAAGTTGGAGGCAGAAATCGAGGCATAGGTGGATCAAGGAAGATGATGGAAATACAAAGTTTTTTCATGATGTGGCAAATGGGAGGAGGAGAAAGAACTTTGTGTCTAAGATGGAGGTAGGGGGAGGTTTTCATTAATCAGGATGATATTGCTAGGAAGTTTGTGGATCACTTTAAATCGATTTATAGAGGACCCTTGGATGAAAGGTTGGAATTGGAAGGGATAGATTGGCCAAGTCTGGATGAAGATCAAGTTAGGTGGCTGGAAAGAATCTTTGAGGAAGAAGAGATTAGGAAGGCGATGTTCTTAGTGGATAGATCCAAAGCTCCAGGCCCATATGGTTTTACAATAGTCTTTTACCAAGATTGTTGGGATGTGATAAAAAATGATCTTTGTGAGGTTTTTAATGAGTTTGCAGTTAAGCATATAGTTTGCCAAGGCATTAATGCTACTTTCTTGGCTCTAATTCCAAAGAAGTTTGATGCCATCTATCGTAAAGACAACAATCCAATTAGTTTGGTGACTAGTATCTATAAAATCTTAGCAAAGGTGTTGTCTTTGAGGATTAAAGAAATCCTTCCCTCCATTATTAGTCAGGCCCAAGGGGCATTCATCCAAGGATGACAAATAATTTATTAGATCATAGTTGCCAATGAAGGTGTGGAGGAGATGAAGATGTCTAAGCAAAGAGGCTTTGTATGTAAGCTCGATCTTGAGAAAGCCTATGATTTGGTGGATTGGCAGTTTCTAGTAGAGGTTTTGAGGAAGTGTGGGTTCAGGGAAAGATGGTGTGGTTGGATGCTTGGTTGTGTTAGCTCTTGTTACTACTACATCTTAGTAAATGGGGTGGTAAGGGATTTTTTTCCAGCTATTAGGGGTATTAGACATGGGGATCCACTTTCACCTTTTCTCTTTACCTTGGTACCTGATGTGTTCAATCAAATTATCACAATGGATGATAGGGAAGATGTGATAAAGGGATGGAGAATAGGCACAAACCAAATTCCAGTAACTCATTTGCAGTTTGTGGATGACTTGATGATCTTCTATGGTGGTGGTGGTTTTAGTGAGAAGGTGGGAAACCTGAAAGAATTGATTAAAGCCTTTGAAGGAGTGTCCAATTTGAAAATCAATTTAGGAAAGAGCTGCATTGATGGAGTCAATTTGGACTTTGAGGAGGTTGAGGCTATTGCAAATTGTCTTCAATACTCCATTTCTACTTGGCCTTTGTCCTATTTAGGGCTGCCGTTAGGGGCAAACCCTAGTGAGAGTAGGTTCTGGACCCTAGTTATAGAGAAGTTTGAAAAGAGATTAGCTATGTGGAAGAAAAATTACATCTCTTTGGGTGGGAGGATCACCTTGATAAGAGCTACCCTTGTGAACCTACCTACTTACTACCTCTCTGTCTTTAGGATACCATCTAGGGAAGTGAAGAAACTGGAAAAATTAATGAGAGATTTTCTTTGGGAACCGGGAGAAGGTAAAAAAGACCACTTAATCAGTTGAGAGGTTGTGGGGAGAAGCAAAGAGGAAGGAGGATTAGGGCTTAGGAATGTGCTTAAGAAGAATAAATGCAAGCACATGAAAGTGTCCACTGGCGTCCTTCCATTGGCTTCAATCGAAGCTATTCTCACTACCACAGGTGTCCTTCCAGTGGCTTCTATCGAAGCTATTCTCACTACCACAGGCGTCCTTCTAGTGGCTTCTATCGAAGCTATTCCCACTACCGTTGACGTCCAATCTTAAAAACAAAACAAGAAAAAACAAAGAAAAATCAGTCACTCAAGCTATTCCCACTGAACAAATTAGGAAAAAAACGAAATACAAAACCTCTAACTTAACAAAAACAAAGCCCAACAACACTCAAATACAAACCATGACAAAAAATAAATACCATCTTGATATTCTGATCAGCTGCCATGCATACCAAAAATGGAACCCACCTCTAAGAGAGAGAGAGAGAGAGAGAGAGAGAGCTGGAGTGTTTCGAGAAAGAGAGGGAGAGAGGATAGGGGAAAAGAGGGGGGAAAAGAGAGGGGATAGAGTGATGGTCCCTGCCATACCAGAAATGGAACTCAACTATCAGAGAGAGAGAGAGAGATGGAGTGTTTCGAGAAAGAGAGGGAGAGAGGATAGGGAGAAAAGAGGGGGGAAAAGAGAGGGGAAAAGAGAGGGGATATGGTGATGGTCTCGATGTTCCACTGGCTTCCATCGAAGCTATTCTCACTACCACTGGCGTCCTTCCAATGGCTTCTATCGAAGCTATTCCCACTACCACTGATGCCTAATCTTAGAAACAAAACAAGAAAAAACAAAGAAAAACCAGTCAGTCAAGCTATTCCCGCTGAACAGATTAGGGAAAAAGTGGAAATGCAAAACCCCTAAATTAACAAAAACAAAACCCAACAACACTCAAATACAAACCATGACAAAAAATAAAAACCATTCTGATCTTCTGATCAGCTGCCATGCATACCAAAGAGAGAGAAAGGGGCGGGGGGGAATAGGGGATAGAGTGGTGGTCGCTGGCATACCAGAAATGGAACTCACCTATCAGAGAGAGAGAGAGATGGAGTGTTTTGAGAAAGAGAGGGAGAGAGGATAGGGGGAAAAGAGAAGGGATATAGTGATGGTTTTGATGAAATCTGAAACAAAGGACATGAGTTGCAACTGGGGACTAAAGGAAAATGAAAGAAAATGAAATCTGAAACAAAGGGAACGTGTCAGTCTTGATGAAATCTGAAGCAAAGGACCTGTGTTGAAACCAGGGACTAAAGGAAACGTCTGAAACAAAGGGAACGTGTTGAAAGGGGAAAGCACCCCTTTCGTATTAATATATGTATATAGGATAAGTTAATTATTGTTATTAGTTAGTAAGTAATTAGTAATTATTGTTATTAATTAATAATTAATTACTAGAAATGGGTGCTCGCACGTGGGATCTACTCGCACGAGTAGGTTCCATTTCCTGAGTGCAGAGAGCACCCATATCCTTTTAATATATATATATATATATATATATATATATATATATATATATAAGATACTAATGCATTAATAAAATATTCATAAATTAATGATAAATGCTAAGATAATTATTAAATACAAATAAAATAATAATAATAAAGTACTAACAAAATAGTAATTATATATTCATAAAATATTAATAAAATAATGAATGAACTAATATAAAACTGAAAATTTTCACTTGATTCCGTTTCCAATTCCAAATGAACCAAACAACAACAATCGGAATCCGATTTTATTCCTAATTGAACCAAACAAGCATCAGGAATAGGTGATTCCAATTCCGATTCTTGGGGATTTTGATTCTAATTCCAATTTCAATCATGTCCATTAACCAAACAGACCCAAGTTCTTTTTATTTACATTACCTAGAGCTAAGCCTCCCTCCTCTAAGATCTTTAGTCTCTATTTCCCATCTCAACAAGTGATATTTTTTCTCCTCCCCTGTTTCCTATTAGGAAATCCCTCATTACCTTCTCAATCTTCCTAGCCTCTTGTGGAATCCTGAACAATGACAAATAGTATAACGGCAAGTTTGCTAGGGCTGATCTAATCAGAGTAATTCTCCCACCTAAAGATATGTGATTCTTCTTCCAAATTGCTTTTCTTTTTGCATACCTTTCCAACATTGGAGTCCAAAAACTACTCTCTTTGGGATTGGCTCCTAAAGGAAGCCCTAAATAGGGCAAAGACTAACTAGATCTGGAACACTCAAGCCTCTCTGCAATAGCCTCTAGTTCTCTAACCTCCAAATTCATCCTCGCAATGCAACAGTTTTCAAAATTAACTTTGAGATTCGAGATAGCTTCAAATTTCTTTACCAAACTCTTCAAATGCCCTATTGACCCTTGTTCACTCCCTTCACAAAAGATTATGATATCATCCGCACACTAGAGGTGTGTGACTACAATATTATTGCCACCAATCTTCCAACCCTTAATCTCCCCTTCCCTATCCACCTTGGAAATGAGTATGCTAAAAACATCCACCACCACTAAGAGGAAAGGGGATAAGGGATCCCCTTGCCTCAGGCCTCTGCTTGCCTGAAAAAAATCCTTCACCACCCCATTAACCAACACAAGCTTCTCTGCAATTAACTAACACAAAATTGTTGATCTCACTCTTGAGTTGGTAGGTTTTTGCCACATTCAATGCCTTGGAATATGTCTTAGCAACACTATCTCAAATATTCTTTAATGTCTTGGTCCATAAACAATTTCTGCTAATAAGTGGCTACATCAAAATCACCACCCATGGCCATGACCATATAGTTCTTTCGTCCCCACCTAGCATGAAGTGGATTTGTGGCAGTTCATTCTGCAGTATCTCATGTGGTCACTAGTATTTTGGGGTTCTCCCTGAGAGAACTTGTAGATCCATAAGTGTCGTGTTGGTCTTTAGCCCGACCTGCCTAATCTGTCAACTGGTTAATGACCCATTTAGACAAAATTAAATGGGTTGGTCCAACCCAATCCCACCTTGACCCAACCTGACCCACCTGACCCATTAATCCTAGACGTACATAAATCACATAACACAAATTTGAATTTGATTTTTTACTCTATCTAGTCATCTTATAAATTGCAGAATCAAGAGCGTTCTGATGTTTTTAAAAGAACAGACATTCAATTCAAGCAAGCATGAATCTCTAACCAGAAAGTGAAGAGTTTTCTCTTATTTTGAGGGAAATGATAGCCACCATTAAAGGCTTCTTAATCTACAGAAACTATTGAAGACAAAATTGGCAATTCGACCAAAATCTGATACAGCTAGACAAAATTGGAGTAATCATGAAAACAAATTGTTCAAAAAGAAAATACAATAAAATTTTCATTAGAGAGAGAAGTACCTTCTTCATTTCGCAAGACTTGTATTTGAGATCTGAACTCTCTGAAGAATTCAGCAAAGAAAGAAGAGAACATGAGAAAATAACAGCCACCACAACCAATCCATGATTTCTCCATGGATCTTTACAATTTGTTTGGACAAATTTTAGATCTTCATTGCTTTTTGTTCTGGAATGAAAACAATTAATCTACTGTATCCACATAAAGAGGACTTCTAGTATATCTGGAATACAACACATCTACTTGTTCTAAACTGTAACAGAGATTCTATTGTCGAGAACTCGAGATCAAACAGTTGTAAATGAGATTTCAATCCGGACATAAAAACTTTTCAAGTCAAGACAAGATTGAAATGGAAGTGTGGTTTGCTATTGTTTCTGAAAGCTCTGCTCCTTCAAATCAGAGATGCATTGAGGGATCAAGTCACAGAACCTGTGGTTTCTTGAATTTTTTTAGTTGTTAAGATAAATATGGAATGATTCTGAAATCTGAATTGTTCTCACTTCTACGAGATAAAGAAAGCTTAAACAATCTGAGATTTAGTTGAAATCATAGCAGAGATTAATAATCCTTCTTAATTCAAAAGGTTTCTGGAGTTCATTCCACAAAAGGCAATGAACCAGAGACTGGGGGGGGCTTCGAAATAACGAGTTACCGATTGGATAATCATAACCCAACCCACCCAAACTATTAATTGTCCCTTTATTTGCTTAACCAACATGTCAATGACCTGGGACTAAATAAATACAACCCAACCTGTAAATTGATGAGTAGGTTGGGCGGGTTAGTGGGTTGGGTTTAAAAATTGCCACCCCTAGGTTCAACCAACCCTGACACCAGTATAGGAAGGGAGAAATAGGGGTGCTCTCACCTGACACCTCAGAAACCTCTGAAAGGGTTGTCGATCTCAAGTAGAATATAAAATTGGTTGATTTACACCTAATTGCAAATTCCACATCCACTCTTTAGCATCCAATCAAAATAAGGTCCGAAATCTCAGATTTTCTTGTTTTTTGGGCAACACACTCTAGGAATCACTTCTAGGCATCAAACAGAATTGAATTCCTAAAATCCTCATAACAAGCAGGCTACATCATTAGAAGTGATCAGCCTCTTCAATTCTCTATGCACACTGCCGATCCTAATAATGCACATGCATCCCACATAGGGAAATGAGTAGGTAACTCTGCTCTCATACAAACTTGTGTTGTAATGTAGTAAAACAGAAAGAAAAGTAGCAGAGTTATGAAGGAGAATGAAGGAAGAAGAAAGGAGGATTCTGGGAGAAAACACCAAATTGTGAGGGCTGTTATGGCTCCAATTACTATTTATACTGGTTGCTGGAAATAAGATACCAAATTACAAATATGCCCCTGGAAAGGGTTTTATTTTTGGACAATTGCATTCATTTCCAATGAATGGATTTTAGAAGTTGATCCCTTTCAGATGCCGCTCTTGCACATTGTTGAATTAAATGCTTGTGAATTGTGTAGATCTAGTGGTCTTTAACTTCTATGCATGTTTTTTTGGAGAAATCTTTTATTACAATTTGTTAAATTTTGTGTTCATCTGTTTTACTTCAATGAAGGGGTTTTTCATCTCTATTGGATTTATTGAATGTGGTCGTCTTGTTTTATTGGATAAAGCTATTTCACTGTATCTCCTTTCTGATCATGGTTTTAAAGCTAATGTATGTCTACAATCTTGATTTGTACATTGTAAACAATTTTTTTAGCTCTTACAAGATTAATTGCTTTTGAATGATATAAATGGATGTAATGTAGGGCCGCAGTAGTCCTCATCCTTTTTGCCCTTCAAATCCTGAAGATATTGCAACCATCTGCTACACTAGTGGTACAACTGGGACACCAAAGGTATCATATTTTGGTTTCCTGTTGACTGAGTTCTTTAACTTGTAACCTAAAGTGTTTATCCAGTAATATTTTGGTTCCTTATATTAACTACAGATTATGGTTTTGTTCCTATGAGAAGGGAGCTGTATTAACTCATGGAAACTTGATTGCAAATATTGCTGGTTCCTGCCATACCATCAAATTCTACTCCTCAGATGTGTGAGTTTTTATTTTTTGTTTTTATTTTTTATTCTGTGCACATCCTTTTACTGAAGCTATTCGTTGCATTTGACAGTTACATATCTTATCTTCCTTTGGCACACATTTATGAACGGGCTAACCAAGTTATGGTAGCATACCATGGAGGTGCAGTTGGTTTTTACCAGGGGGTTTGTGTCTCAACTTAGTTTCACGCTAGCAGCAATTGTGTTAGTTTTTTGACATGATTTTTGCATATAATTGGTTATTTTTGTTACATGGTTTGATTTAAGAACAATAGAAAATGTTTTTAGTACAATAAAAAAACGTTTTTAAGAACTTCTGTGCTAATGCACATTTTCAGCATCCAGAGTGATGTTTAGACTATCTGATACTTGGGTATTCTGAAAATCTATCTTCTTTTATGGTTCTTGAGGAACATAATTGTTTTTTTCTTATCAGTAACAAGAATCGACTTTATTAAGTATAAATAAGTGTGAAATACAACACTACTTTCCAAATGACTTTTTAGAAGTAGAGAGAAGTTTGGGTTAGTCATTGCCTGACATGACAGGCTTAAAAACTGAATATCTAAAATTGTAAGTTATCATTGAGCCTGGCATTCGCCATTCTAAGAAATTTTTGTTCACATCCATCCTTGCAAAACTGTCAACCAAGCTATTTTCCGACCTTGAAATCCACCTGAACAAGCAATTCAGATTGGATGCCAAGAGCTTTAACTTAATCATAATATACCCTTGATTAACATGGAGGTCCAATGCACTTTGCACTCAAAATATAAAATGAACTTTCACTATTGGTATTGGCATCATTGGGATTAGAAAATGTTAGGTTCATGTGAAGCATAAAAACATGTCTTGACCATAAAGAAAGGTTTCTAGGTAATAGGAAGCAGGGAATGAGATTTTCTAAGTAATACTATGTCAGGAGGGAATGTCGCTTGGTCTAGGAATTGGAAATGAATTATTTCTAGTCGGTTTGTATCTGGAATGTTCCTAGTGTATCCATATATATAGAGGTCCGCAAACAACATGCATCATGGAATAGTCAATTCATCTATGATCAGTGCAAATAGATAAGGGCTAAGTGCTAAACCTTGGTTGTTGCCCCTTTAGACATATCCTTAATCAGGTCTGTATACCTAATTTGGACCACTTTCTTTTCCAAAACCCACCATATTATTTCTCTAGGAACTCTATCATAAGCCTTTTTTGGATCAATGAACACCATATTAAGATCTTTCTTCTTCTTTCTAAACTTTTTTATCAATTGCCTCAAAAGAAATATAGTTTCCATGGTTGATCTCCTTGGCGTAAAGCCAAATTGGTTTTCTGATACACTTGTCCCAAGTCACAATCTTTGTTCAATTATTCTCTCCCAAAGTTCTATAGTGTGGCTAATGAGTTTAATCATTCGATGGTTATTACAACTTTGTATATCATCTTTATTCTTAAATATAGGCACCATATTATTCTTTCTCCAATCATAATGCATCATCTTTTCTTTTACTATTTTATTAAAATGCTTTTCCATCTTTGTTTGATTTCTTCATCTTTTACCAACACTCTTTGATCATCTTTAATGCACCTAACATGGTTTATATCTCTGCCTTTCCTTTTTCTCAGTTTTGCTAGTTTATATATTCCTTTTTCTCCCTCCTTAGTGTTTAATTTATGGTCAAGCTCATAATAAGCTCTACATTTAGCTTCATTCACTTTCTTTTAAACTTCATTTCTTATGATTTTATATTTTCTGCATTTTTAGCCTTTTGCCATTTTTTGTAACATGTTCATTTTAATCTAATAATATTTTGACCTCTTCATCACACCACCAAGTTTTTTAGTATTTTTAGCCTTTGCTACTTTCTTGATGTTTTTTGCCATTTCAA
The DNA here is from genome assembly GCF_056320005.1 of Nelumbo lutea. Lineage (NCBI taxonomy): Eukaryota > Viridiplantae > Streptophyta > Magnoliopsida > Proteales > Nelumbonaceae > Nelumbo > Nelumbo lutea. The sequence goes on along the minus strand of NC_142684.1, from coordinate 173,766,123 downwards.
GCCAAATATCGTTAATCTTTCCATCTAAATTTAAATTCCATTTTATTATCAACTTGTTTCTAAATTGAGCTAGCGTTTTCTTCTTTTAGGTTTTTCCACCTACACCTATTTTCTTCCCTATTTCTCTTCCATTTCCTAATGCGCATTTCTACCACCACTAATCAATTTTGTGTTATTAAGTTTTCTCATGGAATAACTTTGTAATCTTTACACATCATTCGTTCTGTTCTCCTAATAAGGAAAAATTATTTAACATATGTTTAATCTACTTGTAAATGTTATTAAGTGTTTATCCTTCTTTTGGAAAAAACTGTTTAAAATTTCTCTGTCATAAGCTATTGCAAAATCTAATAATCTATGTCCTGATTCATTCCTCTCCCTATATCCAAATCCTCCATGTACTATACCATATCTTATACTTCTTTTGAAGGGATAGGATATCCATCACATGAACGCCCAAAGATTGCGGAATAAGGGGTGGATTTCAAAAATTTTTCTCTCCCTTCAATTGGGAATCGCATTCCCTATTTAGAAAATCATATTTTCAAGGATCATTCTTGAACCATAAACTGAACCAGATCTGAACCAAAAGGAGTAGGAAGGGATTATACCTGATACGGAGAAACAATATCTCTCAATGGAGGTGTTTACGCCCAAGGAAGGATCCAAAATCTGCTCCCACTGAAGATGGCGCAGTGCAGGAAGGAGCATAATCAACAGTGTTCTTCCAAAAGAACTTGACCCTTCGCAAGAATCAACATGATGACTTGTGAATACAGCTCCAATCAATCTTTTCTCCAATTGATTGTTATCAAGATCAAATCTTGATTACTCCTGTAGAGTAGGAGATCGAACTGCTGGAGGCGACGACTGCAGGAAGGAGGCGGCAAGAGAGTATTCGTAGGGAGCAGAAATTCTCTCTTCTTGTGATTTCAGCTCTGAAGATAGGAGTTGTAAATTGCATGTCTAAAGGCTGCCGCCCCCTCCTTTTATAATCTTAAAGGGATCAACTCCTAATCCCATTAGGAGTTGGTGATCCAAATCATATTTGGATTAGAAGTCCCTTTAAGTGATAAGGGATAACCCTTATCTTATTTGCAGATAAGATCAGCCATCTCTTAATCTAATTAGGAGGCTTCCAGATCTAAATCTTATTTAGATCTTGGACTCTTTAAGTGGATAGGGTCTGGGCCCAATCCTATCAGTTGATCCATCTCAGAATTCACCCCTAAGTGACTAATCAAATCAGCCCAGTTCGAAATGGGCTTAAGGCCCATTTAAGGTTATGTATTCACTTAGCCTTCCAAACTACTGCCCAGTTGGGCTTCCTTGTATGGCATGGGACCCAAACATTGATCTACACATCAGCCACATGGGTTCAGCCTAGCCTTTGTTACAAGGCTTGGCCGAATACACTGTTATGGACAGTGCACCCCCTGAAACCCATCTCATGGGCTCTATGGGCCCAACACTTACCCTAAGTGGTCCCTGGGCCAAGCCACCTTGTAACACCCAGGGACTGTGGGCAGATGCAAGATTAGCTCATCAGGTATTATCCTCAATGGTCTTACACTTAACCTCTCAGCCCATAATGATCATACACTGCCTGACAAGAAATGACCTCTCCCTCGGCTGCAAGGAACAGTGTTGCACTCTCTACTTATATGGATCCCGGGAATTAAAACTTTTTTGCAAACCTTTTAGAAACCATTATATATATACTTTTATATCTCACATAAAATATATTTTGCAAAACAAATCTCAACGATTGAAATCGACTGCCGACAGTCTTGGTTTCCATCAGTGAGAGTGCATCCTTGATCATTACCTTTGTCCGACAAAGGGGCTGATCCTGTCACTATGATCACCCACTTAGATGCATTCTCAGACTGTCCCAACATACCCAGGTTTTGACCCCTGCTAAGGATCTCACTGATTGGTACATCAAAGATAGCCCAATCCGACGCCTAGTGCAGTATCATAATCAAGTCTAGGGGTTGGGTGTAACATTCCAGTTTTGCCCATCAATCTCCAAGGTTCAGGGCAATACTGGAAATCTGGTCCAGTTCAAAGATTCAATTAATCCTACACTATATGTGCCTAGGGTCTCACCCTGGTAGCTGAGACAGGCCACCCCGACCGACTTGGTGGCACCACAGTGTCAGCCTTGTCAGGATAGGTCTCCTCAGACCGACCCACTGGCTGTGAACATTCTAAACTAACACGAGTCTCATTAAGTGTTCAGTTTAAGGGTATTACACAGAAATATACGAAGGGAACATGAATCAAATATGCACATTTTTCATTTACAATAAACTCACAAAGTACATCATTTTGATTGAAGCTAAGGGCATACAAAACTGTCTAACATCTTTTCCCTATGTCATTTAAGTCTCCTATAAAATTCTTCTCTTCGTTTGGAATTTCTTGGACTAATCCTTTTGAGTTTTCCCAAAATTGTCTTTTAATGTTTTCTTCTAAAGCTACTTGAGGTGCATAAGCACTAATTATGTTAATGACTTCCTCCTCTTAAAACAAGTCTAATTAAAACGAGTTAGGGTGCAACACACCATTTATGCAAAATGCCCTAGCATGAGCACAAAAAGACAAATCAGGATCCATAATCATGAGGGTTTGGCAGAAGTTTTAGTGTTAGTTGCCAACTTGACACAACTCTCCTTTATCCGGGCTTAGGACCAGCAGTGTAAGATAAACTCACACTGGTAGTGTTAAGAAAAGGAAATATATATACCAGGACCAAAACCTGTTGCGTTACTGCTTGGCCATGCGCCAATTTGATTTATATTCAACACTAATAAAAGACTAATATTTGTCTTGGTTGTTCATCAATTATAGTCTAAATATCTATGGAATCGATTAAAATGTTGTTAGGATTTTCCACGTGTAGATGTAGAATTAAACTGAATTTATTGATCATTATATATAATTCAATTAAGATATTATATGAAAGTATGATTCCTTCTATTCTATACAATTAAGATATATAGCAATTTAGCATTATGGGCATTGACTCTTATAATTGTTAAACCAGTCTAACGATTCTAGATTCTTCTTTTGATAAATAGATCCTTTATCTTTTTTTAAATTCATCAACATATAGTTTTTTATTGTTATTCTTCAACATATATTTTCATTCTTTAATATAAGTTACCATTGATTCTGGATTAATCTAATAATTTGTTTGGTGATCATCATCATCTAAGCCTTATCCCAACTATATTGGGTTGGCTACATGAATCCCATTTCACCATTCTGTTTTGTTTAATGCTATATCCATTACTAAATTATGAACGCTTAAATCATTTCTTATTATTTTGACCGATGTCCTTTTGGTCTGCCTCTAGGTACTATGATGTGATCTAAGTCCAAAATTTTTGTAGACATTGACAAAGAAAAGCTTACTATTTTCTTCATTAAATACTCATATGCTGAATGTTGCCTTTCGTTTGCAGGACAATTTAAAATTGATGGACGATATGGCTGCTCTAAGACCAACTATATTCTGCAGTGTCCCTCGACTATATAATAGAATCTATGCTGGGTAAACTAATGTTCAATAGTTAAATTGAATTTTCTCTATGCCTACAATTTGTATGGGCATTCATTTTTGACTTGGTCTGCAATTGCTATCTTAAAACTGCAGTATTATAAATGCTGTAAAGACATCTGGTGTTCTAAGGGAGAGTCTGTTCAATGCTGCATATGATGCCAAGAAACAAGCAATAATGAGTGGTAAACGAATTGACAACTAGATGCATTTTACACGAAAGCAAGGAACTTTTGACTGCCTTTTTTTTGTCCCTGGTTGTCAATACTATGAACAATGTATAACCTATAGCACCTACATTCTTTAAACAAGAAATATGTACATTTGGATTTTGGAATATTATAAGTGAGTCGAGCAAGAAACACATCTATTAGGAAGACTGGGGCTTCATTTGGTTGCCAAGAAAATGCAAGAAAGTTGAATCCAGAAAAGACTTTCTAGGTAACACTATCTGAGATTATTTGGTTGCTAAGAGGCCTGTGGGCCCCAATTGTCAGATTTACCAATTAAGGGACTTGGGCATGGAGATACAACACTCTAACTAGGGTGTGACCTCTCTTGCTAAATGTCCCATGCTTTTAGCATTTTGGCTCACCAATAGATGGGCTTTATATAATGGATTATCTAGGCCAAAAATAAGTAGTCTCTAAATTCTATGGTTACATGGTTCTATGTATTCACCAATTTAGATATGACTCATTTATGCTTGTTAATGACATTGTACTGTTTTGTAAGGACATTGGGGGTGGGTGGAGCTAGGAACCTATAATTCTTGCTCAAGTTCTTTGAGTTGATTTCAAATAAAAAAATTAATTTTGATAAGAGTTGTGTGACCAGCATTAGCATGGAGGAGGATGAAGAAGAGGACGTTAGGAGGTTCTTTCCTTGAAACACTTAGGTCTTCCCTTGGGAAGTAATCCTAGAGCCAACTTTTTTTGTAATCCGGTGGTGGAAGAGGGTAACAAAAAAAATTGTCTGCTTTAAAAAGGAACTTCATTTCTTTAGGAGGCAGAATTACTCTAGCTGAATCAACCTTGACCTACATGCATATACTTTTTGTCAGTTTTTAGAATTCCGAGGTCAATAGCAAACGGATGAAAAGTTAATAAGGGATTTTTTATGGGGAGAATGGTACCAGAAAACTTGGCTCTGCTTGTACAGCGGTTATGGAGATATCCATTGGCAACATTCATGGTGGGATGATTGAAGGATGGGATGCTAGATTGGTTCACAAAGCCACACTTGCTTTTCCTTGGAAAGCCATTTCCTTTGTTCTGCCTTCATTTCATGAGTTTGTTGTTGATGATGCATTAGATGGCAGTAGAGATTTTGGGAGGATTAATAGTGGGGTGATAGGCCTCTTAGAGATCAGTTCCCCTGGGTTTACTCCCTCTTCAAATCCATTTCCTGTTTTGTCTCATTTTCCAATGGTGGTTTCTCTTGTGATCTTGCGTTGAGGGGAGGGGTGAGGGACTTTGTATTTGAACAGGTAGCTGTGCATTTATAGTCTTTAGAACGAGTTTTATTGGGTCCTTCCAAATTTGGCTCCAGAATTTGGACCCTGGCTCCTTTGTGGAAGCTCTTGTTTTACCTTCTTCCTCTATTATCACGTTTACATTTAGATATACTTGGCTTGGGTGAGGAATTTTGTTCAGAGGTCTTCCCGAAATTCTATACTTGTGAGAATCTGTGAAAATGACACCTAATTGGTGCACATGTGTTTTATGTGTGATGCAAATGAGGAAACTACTTTCTATCTGCTAATCTCCTATAGTTTCACTTCTTGTATTTAGGGTTGGTTTCTAGCTCCTTTGGTTATAGGTAGGTTCATCCAAATATGTGAGCCACATCTTTTTTTGCCCTTTCCTGATTTCCCTAAATGAAGGGGAATGGTACTTAGGAGATGCACTAGAGTGGCCATTCTATGGATGGTTTTATTCTAAAGTTCTATCTAGAAAGCCAAGACTGGTCTTGCATGGGGTGGTGGGTCCAACCCAAATGGCTTCTGTGGAAGGCAAGCAAATCCTTGATGGGGTGATGATTTTTTTTTTTGATCAGCAAAAAGATTGTTTCATTAATTAAACTATGTGGAGTTAATTACAGACTGATGACCCAATAGTCATCCCCAATGATTACAATCCAAGTTACAACCAATGTTTTAAAACACAAAGGCATGACACAAGGCGTTCCACTACCTAGAGGCGTGAGGCGTAAGCCTCCCGAACATAAGGAGGCGTAAGCCTTCTTAAGAGGAGGGGGGTTAGGAAGAGGATGAAGAGGAAGGGAGGATCTCATTTTTTTCTTTATTTTTTAATAAAAATCTTTTATATTAAGAAGAATAAAGATGCATAACAGTAGTTCAAAGGCGGGGTCTTGTCGAAGTGAAGCTCGCTCGCCGAAGCGGAGCCCCCCAACCGAAGGGGTAGGGGGCAAACCATTTTCTTTCCCCTTATCTTTTCTTCCCTTCCCTTTCCTTTTCTCTTTTTTTCTTCTCTTTGCTTTCCTTTTCTTTCCCTTTCTTTTCTTTTCCTTCCCTTTCCTTTTTTTTCTTTTTTCTTTTTTTTTCCTGTATTTTCATATCAGGTGTGCATGAGGTGCAAGAGGCATACACCTCTAGCACGCCTCATGAAAAAAGCGCTTGCACCTGAGGCGTACGCCTTAGAGGTATCAGTGTCTCTGCCATACGCCTCAGGGCGTTTTGGGAGCGCCTCGCCTGGAGGCGCGCCTCTAGGCATACACCTCCCACGCCTTTTAAAACACTGGTTACAGTGAGGCCCAATATAGTTGTTGCCTTGTAGCCCCTTGTTTGGCTAAGGTATCTGCTAACCTATTTGCACTCCTGATCCACCTAAAATCAGCATTTATATCCTTTACTAACCTCTCCATTTCTCTGAAGATATGCTTGAGGGTCCATGGGACATGTCTATTACATTTTGCCCAGGAGATTACAACTTTTGAGAACCCCTTCCACTTCCACCTGATGAATACCCAATTGCTTTGCCAATCGGAGGCCCTGTAGTAATGCTAATAACTCAGCCTTAGTTGAGTTCGTAATACCAATTGGCACCCTGAATATAGAGCCAATATCTTGCATGCTTCATTTCTGATTGCCCCTCCTATTTTTGCCACTCCCGGGTTGCGCATAGAGCTTCCATCAAATCTCAATTTCACTTTGTTTATCTCTGGTGGTTTCCACTCAACTCTTAGAGTTTCCTTACCCCTAGAGGACTGTGCTATCTCTTTCCATGCCCTTTGGATGTAATTACAAAGAAAACTTGAAAACTGCCCAAGGTTTTTATCCACAATGCAACTCTCAGTTTTATGCTGTCAATGACCTCTTCCAAGGTTCTAGATTTTCCAGCAAAAGTTCTGTTATTTCTTTCCTCCCATACTCCCCAAGAAATAGCCACTTTGGTAACTTTCCACATAATTCTCCCTCTCTTCTTAGGTTGCCTCAAGAAATTAGGATTGAAATCGTCTGTCACCTCTGGGGGAGGGCCCATCTGCAACCAAAGAGAGAACAGAAAAATTCTCAAACATGACCTATAAATGGGAAGGAGATCAATAGGTGGGAGAGGTACTCTCCACTATTCATTCCTACAAAGAAAACACATGAGGAGAGAGGCAAGTCGAAGGCCTCCTTTTCTGCAACAAGTCGCAAGTATTTACCTTACCAAGTAAAAGGGTCCAACAGAAAGGTTGGATTTTGGGTGGGGTAGGTTTGCTCCAAATTTCTTTCATCGGGAGAGTCACCCCTTGGGGCCTAGTAAGCAAGATGACTGAAAAAAGAGGAGCAAGAGAAGAGCCCATCTGGGGAGATTACCCAGAATCTAGAATCCTCCAAATTGGGGTATTAGCTGATTGCAAGGTTCCAAGGAGATCAGTCAAGAAGATACACTCTCTATCCCTAAGGCCACTTCTGAAACCAAGGTTCTAGATGATACCTGAATGGGAAGCCACACCCAAATTAGAAATGGTTTCATTCTTGAAGTCGGAAATGGTATAAAGGTCAGGGAATTGTTCTTTAAGTGGTGATTCCTCAACCCTAAGGTCTTCCAAGAAATGGATTCTATTCCCCTTTCCCACATCAAAACAGATGGAACTAGAGAATTTTGGGTAGACTTCGTGAATAGCTTTCCAAGGAGAGGCTGAAGTGGAGTGATGTGCCAATTTAGCATCCCAACCATTGCAATCTAGACAATGAATTATTGCAATTACTTTGTGCCACAAACTATCTCTTTCAAAGGGAAATCTCCACAACCATTTACCCAACAATGCGGTGTTCCTTAGGGCAATGTTTCCCTAGACCCCCTTGCTCTTTTGGCTTACTAACCTGTTCCCACTTGACTAAGTGATCCTTTTTTTCCTCCCCCGGTTCCCAAAGCAAATCCCTCATGAACTTTTCTAGATGTTTCACAATCCTTGCCGGGATACGAAAGGTAGAAAGAAAGTAGATGGGTAGATTTGCTAAAGTGGCCCTAATCAATATAATCCTTCTCCCTAAAGATAAATAAGTTCTCTTCCAAGTAGTCAGCTTCATTGCAAACCTTTCATCCACTGACTTCCAGAATCCTTCTGTCCTTGGGTTCCCCCCCAAAGGTAGGCCAAGGTAGGTAATGGGCCAACTTCTAATCTCACACCCCAACACCTCTGCAAAGCTCAAGAGCTTTGCAAACTTGATATTAAGAAGGCTTATGATCATGTGGATTGGGCTTTTTAGAAGATATAATGGAATATCTGCCCCTTTCTTCCAAGCTAACAGGGGTTTGAGAAAGGGAGATCCGTTGTCCCCACTGTTGTTTGTCTTGGTTGCGGAAATTCTAAGCTTCTTATTTAATAAAAGGAGTAGGAACTGGGATGTTGGAAGGGTTCACAGCAAGAAGACATGGAGTCCCAATCCTCATTACTCGCCTTTAGTTTGCGGATGATACATTACTCGCCTCAAGTTTTCTGAATTGTTGGCAGGTCAAATGATCAATCTGAAGAAGAGTGTGATGATTGGGGTGGGTGATATCTCGGATGATTTATTGGAGAGCTGTGCTTCAGCTTTGGGTTGTTTGGTGGGGGAGTTCTCCTTTACTTGGGTCTTCCTATAGGGGTAAAAGCTTCTGCACCATCTACTTGGCAACCGGTTCTTGACAGGATTGATCAAAAGCTAGCAGGATGGAAGTGGAGGTACCTTTCTCTTGGTGGAAGGATTGCTCTTATTAAGAGTGTCCTTTCCAACCTCCCGGTCTACTACCTTTCGCTTTTAAAAGCTCCATCTAGTGTGATAAATTCAATTAAAAATCTGTAGGAGTTCTTATGGGGAGTTAAAGGTTTGGAGAAGAAATTTCACTTAGTCAAGTGGGACAAAGTGTGCAAGGAAAAAAGGGAGGGGGTTTGGGAATAAGGAAATTGAAGGTTTTCAATAAAGCTTTATTAGGCAAGTGGTTATGGAAATTTGGTTTGAAGAGGGAGGCTCTTTGGAGAAGGGTGCTGGCCTGCAAATATGGGGTTATTGGCTTCAGGACCTTAAGGAAGTGAAGACGTCTTATGGGGTAATTGTGTGGAAAGGGATTATGAGTTTCTATGCAGCTTTTTTCAATCTTGTTTCCTTCAGAGTTGGTGATGGATCAACAATTAAGTTCTGGGAAGATGATTGGTTGGGTATTGGGAAGCTCTGTGATCTTTACCCTCGGCTATACAGTTTGGGTATGAAGAATAGCTTCGTCGCAGAGAAATTTGGGATCAATCAAGGCAGAGTAGTTTGATGTCCAAAATTTAGAAGAGCTCTATTTGATTGGGAAGTTCAGGAGTGTGTTGGTCTTCTAAAAATTACAATCAATAGAGTCTCAAGTGTAAAGGGAAGATTCAAGATGGTGGGAAGAATCAAGAAATGATTTATTTTCAGTTAAATCCTTTTATCAGTCCCTTTCAAGATCAAGTGGAGATGTCTTAGACATAGTTTTCAAGGCACCGAGGTGAGGCTAGGTGACAAGGGGGCACCTTGTTGCCTAGTTGCCCAGGCGATGGATTTTTTCAAGTAAAAAATACATATCCTAGGGTAGTTTCCTAGGTTCCATAGCCATATTTCCTTAATAACTATCCATAATTTTCATAAGAAAATTATAAACTTCATGTTTAAGTCTAGAAAATCAACATATTTATGAGAAGAAAAAGAATGAAGAAAAGAAAATTAAAAAAAATATGGGGACTGAACCCTTATTTTTGTTATAGGAAGAAGAAGAAGTTGAGGAAGAAATGTGTTGACTAGACAAAATTTTACGTTTTTCCCTTATTGGTTTAGATTCTGAAGTCTTTGAGGGTTCATACAGAAGTTAGTGGCGTTTGTGTTGATTAAACCCTGACAAATAAGAAAATAATAAAAAGAAATTAGTTTATAAACACGCAAAATGAATATTTTTGTTTAATAATGTCTATTTTATAATTATAATCACAAAAAAGTAACAATATAAATGTATTTTATAAGATAGTATACAAAACTGCTTGGCGACTGGGCGAGGCGAGCCTCCAAGGGTGCCTTGTCGCCTAGGCGGGTGCCTAGGTGTCGCCTTGAAAACTATTGTCTCAGGGGTGAATGGAATTTGGGGAAACCCTATTCCACCAAGGGTGGAAGCGTTTGCTTGGTTAGTGGCTTTGGATAGTTTAGTAATTTTACCCAATTTGTATTCCATATCTTTCATATATGTTGCCAAAATTCTAAATACTTGCATTTGATTATTTCAGGTAGAAATACATCACCCATATGGGACAGATTAGTATTCAATAAAATAAAGGCAAAACTTGGAGGGCGAGTCCGGTTTATGGGTTCAGGTGCCTCACCTTTATCTCCTGATGTCATGGACTTCTTGAGGGTGTAAGTTGTTTTTTCACAAGTCATATGTGGTAAAGCTGTTTTTCATCTTTTTTTTTTTGACTCCTTATTTCATTAAAATAACTTCATAAGTTCATATTTTACAGATGTTTTGGTTGTCTAGTAATGGAAGGATATGGAATGACTGAAACTTCATGTGTTATAAGCTCAATGGATGTGGGTGACAACTTGTCAGGTCATGTTGGTTCTCCTAATCCTGCCTGTGGTATGTTATTGGCTTTTGGATTTTAATAGAAATTAGTGATATGCATGATGCAAAGGACTTTACTAGACTACTGTTTTTTTTCCCTGTAGTTGGCAGATTGTTTGCTGCTTTGGTAACCTACCTGAACGAGCAGTTCAGATTGTTGGCTAGTGCTCTAAGCTTCCCTTGATAACATCCAGTTCATGATCACTTTTCAATCCCCTTGTATGAAGTTTTCCCAGTCTGAATTTAAGGCTAATTTTAACCTTCATTTGGTCTAAGTCTCTTCTTTCAGTGAAATTCCATCTCCAGGGAGTTCTTAGAAGCTAAGCAGAACTTTTCCGCCATGGTTGTTAACAACTTTAATACTTGACACTTATTGGTTTCCAAAATAGCACTCATCTAAGTTTGACTTTCGTTTACCTGTCTTTGGCACCATCCATGCAGCATTCCTTTGTTGTCTTCTTAGGGACTAGGGAGAAACCCTCAATAGTTTACCACCCTTGCTTGCTTTCATCCATAGTAACCCTTTTAAATTCTCCATTTGTCAATACTAATGGGAAATTCTTACATTGATGAGATCTATTAAGAGATGCATATTATGATGCTCCTTGCTTTCAAAACTTACATGTATTCCTTTCAATCAAGGTTTAAAATGTCGATGTCGATGGAAATGTCGCTTACCAAAATATAGGGCATATGTCGGAAATGTCGAGGGGAAATATTGTAAAAATTAGAGACACTGTGGAAATATTCAATGATATTTTGTAAAATGATAAAAGAAGCATTAATGCATATTTCTAGACTATTATCTTATTCCCAACCATTATATAAAGCTAAGAAACTAAGAGCAATAACAAATTAGTAAATGACGATTTACTGATTTATTATGCACCTTGATGCTTTTACAAGGTTATCCAATATTTTCTTTTCTTATTTTTAATTTTGATTTCTTATAAATTCTAATATATTTATTTCACACTAGTAAGTAGAAATACATTTATTCTGATTTTTTAAATATTAAAGTTATAATACATTATGTTTTATTATAAATTTAATAAACTGATTCTCCTTTTTGTAGTATTAATATTATGATAGATTCTGATTTCTTATAAAACTTAATGAATTTATTATTATTTTAATACTAAATTTATAATAAATTATGATTTAGTATAAAATTTAATAAATTTATTCTGATTTTTATATTAAATTTAGAATATGGTTTATTATAAAATTTAATAAATATTTTCTGATTTTAATAAATATTTTAAAAATACTAACTAGTTAATATTTTATTACTTGAAAAATATTTTATGTTTTATATTATAAAGTAATTAATTTATTCTTTTATTTTTTGTTAATTGTTTTTTATAAATATTTCATTTGAAATATTAACTAGAAATTATTAATGGAATAATTTATATTAATATAATATACTAATATGTTATATTATTAATGTACATTAGTCGGCATCCTGTCGACATAATAGGAAAAACTGTTTTTTTTTGGTTATTTGGACCAATTTGGTCAACATATCCGAATTATAGGAAATGTCAACCGAAATAATGTAATTTTTATATTACCATCCATTTTCATGTTGGTGAGCCTCGACATCAACATATGTCGAGCGACATTAGCAAAATGTTGCGACATTTGAAACCATGCTTTCAACCTATAATGATGTAGCATGGTAAGATGCCCAAGCATGCAACCTGAGAAAGGCTGGATATATAATAAGATTTCTGAAAAGAGAGTAGAGGGCTGTCTACTAATGAGTGGGATGTTGGTTTGAATGCAAGGACCATCAGCACTCAACCCGATTTCCATCCTCCGCAACCCAATCACCCACCTACTGAATGCTTCCACCACAATAATAAAACGGAAAGGAGATGGGATCACCCTGTCTCAGCCCCTGTCAAACTAACAGGATTTCATCCACTACACCATCTCACATCAAATGACCAAAACACATCCAAAATAGAAGATAATCAACAAACTCCTACTGGACATGGTCGTATACTTTGTCCACGTCCACTTTGCACAGCAGTCCTAGAAGATCCCTTCTCGGAGCTGAGAGTCCATACACTTGTTAGCAATCAAATCTCCATATAGAATTTGGCATCCATCCACGAATGCACCTTGTGACAGAAATAATGTGCTGAAGGGCCTTGCACAGACGATTAGCTAACACTTTAGAAATTAGCTTATTTGAGATTAGGCTAATCGGTTTGTAATCCTTCAAGTTTGCAACCCCTCAAATGTATGTATGTATTTATGGTTTATTATGCACTGATGTTGTGCATGCATGTAGCTTATAATCTTGCTTAGTATGGAAGGACTAAGCACATTGAGGTTAAAATCTTATTCTAGAGAAGTCTATCTTCCATTTGTCACCTTAGATATGAAATTAGTTAATATATTTACTAAGGGGTATACTTGTTATTTTGTATATTATTGAGACCAAAGTTGTCAAGGTTTCACCTAGGTGTCCTTGGACACCTCTCCTGAACTCCTTGTTTATAGCAACAAGGTGCTCGTTTGGGCAACTAGGCACACTACCTTGGTGATAAAAATGACAAGGTGGGCACTTTATTATAATACCATTCATATTGCTACATCTCACTAATATGCGTGTTAATACATTTTATTATATACCTATAGATATCATTTATACTTTTTTCTATCGTTTTACTACTGAAATTTAAAGGATTCAAGGGTTTTGAAAAGGGAGAGAGAGAGAATAGATAGAAATATAAAGGATTTCTTTTTTTAGTTTTTTTCTATTCTTTCTCTATTACATTAAGAAAAACTATGTCTCCACCCTTATTATTTTCTTTTTTACTTACTCTATCTTAACTTTTATTATTTAAAGTTTGACCTTCTTTAGTTGCTACTTTGATATGAAATTGCTCTATTAAATATATATTACATCAGTATTATTTTTGAAAGTATTCTTCCTTTGGAAGCTTCTTTTTATTAAGCTTGTATGGCTCATTTAAAAACAGTTTTTCTGATGAACAATAAAGTTTCTCTACAGATTTGGTGTTATTGCCTAGGGTTCTAATCTTATTTCCATCTCTTCTCTTCTCTCTCTGTTAGTTCTTTGTTTGTGCTACACATCTGGATCTAAGTTGGTTGCAAGAATAGTGCTGAATCACAAAGATCCTGCACCAAAACAGGGAGTAAAGAAAGGGAAGGAGGTGCTAGGAAGTAGGGCTGTTCACGGGTCGGGTTGGATCGGTTTACTAGTGTTTTTTTCAACTGACCCGACCTGGTTGGGTTACCTATAGTTTAAACCGAAACCAACCCTCTATTAAGTAAAACCGACCTGGTTGCTTTGAGTCGGTTTGGGTTTCAACCAACTCCAAGCTTGCACAATGCACATGAAGTCCAAGTGCTAATATTATATATAATATTTCAGAATATATTTTCTGGAAATATATATAACTGATATTTCAGAATATATTTTCTGGAAATATATATAACTGATATATTTCAGAATATATATTTTTTCAGATATATATTTCTTATTTAAAACTAAAATATCTATATTTAACAGATATTTTTCAGAATATATATTTTTTCAAATAACTCGGTTCGGTTCGGTTCGGTTTCGGTTTTCTCACATGAAAACCAAAACTGAACCGAATTATCGGTTTACTCATCTTTGCAACCCGAAACCAACCAGTAGTGAAGAAAAACCAACCGACTCGGGTTGGGTCGGGCCAGGTTGGTCGGTTTGGACTTATTTGTGAACAGCCCTACTAGGAAGAATCATGGAGTTCATTGTTTCTGTTCAAATGGTAGAGGGACTCAACAAAGATGTAGGTGTGAGGAGAAGTGAGGAGGGGGACAAAGATGTCAGTCAGAGTTGCTGTGAAAAAGATACTTTGCACTAATTTGGTTGAAATAGAGGGGACAAAGGTTGTGGGAGGGAGAGGAGAGGAGCTAGCTGGCAAGGAGTTTAGAGTGGTGTTGGGAGAGAAAAGAAAACAAAAGAAAAAGAGTAGTAGAGAGATTGAGTTAGGAGGGAGGGTGGGAGGAAAGGATTATGAAAGGTGGGTGGGGGAAAGCAAACCGAGGCAATAACGGAGGAGGGGAAAGCAAGGGTTGTGAGGGTGTAGAAGGCAGAGAGATTGAGTTAAGAGGGAGGGTGGAATTGAATTCTCAAGTGTACCACAGAAAAAAGAAGAGTAGGTTAGTATAGGTGGAAGAAGAGAAAGAGGGTGTTGAGGGATAAAAGAGAAACTTGATGGAACAATTGGAAGAAGAAGAAGGGGGTGCTGAGAGAGAACAAAGTGATTTTGAGGAGGTGGAAGTGGACAGAACATTCAAGGTACAGAGGAAGGCTGATTTAGATAAGGTGGTGGAAACAGAGTTCAGGACCTTCAGGTAAGTAAAATTTTAGGCATTCTATTTATTGGAGGTGTGGAGTTTGCTGGAAGAGTCTTCAGGGAAGTGATAGAAAGAGGAAATTGCCCTGTTCAGAACAGAGGAAACGAATTTTGGTTGGGGACGCTGGGCTGTTTTATTCTTCTTGCTCTTCTTTTGTTTGGATGGCTCCCTTGTGAAGGATTTTTTCTTGTTTTTTGGGAGTTGGAGGGTTGGAAGGTTCAGAGTGGTTTTTTGCTTCTTTGGTGATTGGTTCATCACCTGCATTTATATCCTGCGTCCTCTTTTCTTAATAAATTTTCTTTTTTTATTTATCTTCAAAAAAAGAAGATAAAGTTCAGCCAAAAGGCAAAATTTTTTACCTGCTATGAACCAAGAGTCAAATTGATTTCTAGAATTGGTTTTTTGATTGCAGGATAGGAAATTGCGTATCCGGATTTTAAAGACACTATTAGGGAAGCACTTGGATCAAGCTTGTGGTCTACACTGGGTTTGAGTTATAGGGAATTAGGGACTGAATGGGGTTCTTGGTCTTGTTGTATTCTTGATTGTTGAAGTGTGGTGTTTTATATTCTGGCTTTTTGTTTATTGGTTGTAATCCTTCTCTTTTATTTAATGCTTTTTTCCCTGTTACAATAGAAAAACTCATTTAGTCCTTCTGTACTGAAGGAGATGGGTAAAGTCAAACCTGGTGATAGTTTGGATTTAGACCTCAACCCTGGTACCTTAAATGATTCTGATGTGTCTTGGTGGGACAGGTGATTGTAATATGAAAACCACTTCAATTTGTATTAAAGTATGTCAGGCATCCTGGAAAAATTAACTTTGTTTCCTTGGAGGTCTAAGATTTGGCCCAGTTGATTGCCAAATAGTTATATCTTGGCTGAAGATTAGAGAAGAAATTCGTTGGAGGATGAGGCCTTTAGTAAGACAAGCACCTCCCCTATGGGACCCCTTGAACTCCTCATTCAACTGGATACCTAGAAGTGCCAATTCGTTGGCTGACACATTGGCTAGAGCAGGGGTTTCAAAGGTTCATCTAGAGTGGGGTTGTCCATGGCTGGGCTATAGTCTATAACTTGTCAGTTTTTATTTTTGTTTAGCTTCAGCTTTGTACTTGGCTTCATATTCCTTTGGGGCCTATCTAATGTATTCTGGGGTTTTTCAGCTCCTTAATGAATGAATTTATCTGTTATTTATCAACAAAAAAAATTGACCCAGTTGATTATTAATGATTGTAATGTTATTTGCTATGATATCTTTCTCTTCCTCTGAGCTGGACTTCTTTTCCTTTTCCCTGTTTCAGAGATAAAGCTTATGGATGTTCCTGAAATGAATTACACATCTGAGGATCATCCCTATCCTCGTGGTGAAATCTGTGTCAGGGGTCCCATTGTATTCCAAGGCTACTATAAAGATGAAGTGCAAACGTATTTACTCCATAGAGTTTTCAGTTTATTGAGTGTGCTATAAAATTTTTCAAAACCAGATCTACCTGACAATTTACTACCATTGGGCAGGAGAGAGGTAATTGATGAAGATGGCTGGCTGCATACAGGAGACATAGGGTTGTGGTTGCCTGGAGGACGCTTAAAGATCATTGATAGGTGAGATCAAAGTTTCTTTTCTTTTAGTCCTCAAAGGAATGCATGCCACATACCATCATTTTTAGGTTTGAGTTAATGAATTTGACATGTAATGGAACATTTATATAACTCTTCCTATACACTTACGGTTTTACATCTAATAATCGAGAGACTGGTATTTGCTAATAAATTTGCCAGCTAAAGATCTTCACAACTCTTGGTGTGGTGTCTTCTTGACACTGGTGTTATGCATCTGCTCTTCATTAGAGGATATTTGATTTTTTTTTTTTATTTAGTTTCTCAATATATTAAAGGACTTTTAGATAACAAAATAACAAATTGTGGTGTCTATGGGATTTATAGGATCCATGACCATAAATGTTGGGCAGTGAAGATACATCATGTCCAGAAGTGAGTGTGGCAGAAATGTGTATACTGAGATGGATGAGTGGAAAAACTAGAAGGGATAGGATCATAAATGAAATTATTTGAAGGAACCTAGAAGTAGCTCCAATAGGTGATAAAATGAGAGAAAGTAGACTAAGATGGTTTGGTTGCACGCATGGAAGACCATCAATAGCACCCATAAGAAGAGTTCTGTTTTGCAAGTTGAAAGGGCTAGAAGAAATGATTTAAGAGCTGATGATGATAAGCTTTTCATACCATTAAGGCTATCTTTATTTTTTTCTTTTTTGATAAAGGAAATTCATTATTTGGGAAAAAAGCAGAAGGCAGCAAAACCACAGAAACACATTTAACACTGACACAAACCCCAAGATAACTACCCCAAAGAAAAAATATGAGCAGTTGCATTAGATTGTCTTTCAACATAGTTAAAGCTCACTGTTACCTTTAACTAAGTGCAGAATACCTACGAGAATGAAAGGGATTCCCTTTCTACCATCAAAGGGAAATTTTGAAAGGCTACGCACTACAACTCTACTGTCATTTTCCATGTTTCTAAACAAACGCTTCCTAGACTATGACCAACTTTTACAAGGAAGTTTCTATTGCACCCTCTTTCCACTATCCCAAAAGTTGCCAACCCCTTTCCTCTGTATCTATCATTGGTGCTAACCTTGATTTTTTACTCCCATAAGGCTCAATAAGCACCTTTTTATTCTCCTTGCCAGAGTTCTGTGATTCTTGTTTCAGAATAAACATCATCTTCTGAGAATCCTTGGAAGCATCATCAGTGGTTTTAGTTGGATTAGACAAAACACAGTTAAAAATTTGACCATTTCTTGATTTTCAGATTTTCCATGATAAATCAGCAATTAGATAATTTATTTCCTTCCTCCTAACTTTTCTTAAGTAAGTATTAACAATCCACTTGACTATGTTTCATACCTACTATCCTCCACTTTTATCAACTTTGAAATTCTGGTAGGAAAAAAAACATATTTAAGTTGGCACAAGGGGAGTATATAGCACCAGAGAAGGTTGAGAACGTATATGCAACGTGCAAATTTGTCTCCCAATGTTTTGTATATGGTAAGGGATTTGAGATTCTATGTTTTCTTCATCAACTGCTATTTGGTCTTGTTTTTTCTGTTTAAATTAATTGGTTTCATTGCGATAGGTGACAGCTTGAAATCTTGCTTAGTAGCAATTGTCTCGGTGGACCAAGATACATTGAAGGTTTGGGCTGCAGCTGAAGGCATCAAGGTGGGTTGAAGAGTAATAATGCAATAATGGTAACAAGAATCAGCTCAAATGGAACATCTTTTAATTGTATCATATATTTGCACAGTACAAATGATGAAAAAGTGCTATCTGTGTTGCCTCAGAAAAAGTTTTATGACAACTAATGTTGTATGTCTGGCATAATCCTTTGCAGCATCAAGAAGAAAATGGAGAGATCCATAAGTATAGCACCATTACCATTAAGCTTTACAATCTTATTGTGCCTCAGCTATCTAGAGATTCTATGCACATGGTGACATGGCTGAGGAGGGATGTTGGGGAATGTGGTGAAATTTAGGGTTCAGATAGAGTGCAAATGTTAGGACCATATCCAGTCTATCCCTCCCAATACCCCAGATAGATAGGACCGACATTTGGTAATGACCTTTTTATAGAGTGTAAACATATGTGGCAGTTGAGAGTGATATTAGGTCATATTTAGGCTTAAAATTTTGGTAATTATGCAGGAACATGTTTAATTAGGTAGCCGAAGTCAAGGCTATATTGGAAACTGAAAACCAAAATAGGATGCTAGGTAGGTTTAGTGGAACACAGTTATGACTTCCTTTCATGAACTTTAGGGTTTTCTAGATTGGGGAAAATTGACTAGACTGGGTTTTCTTTGAGTGGAAGAAAGATAAGAATGGAGGGTTAAGAAAGTTGGTGTCATACTTGCGTTAGTCCTCATGCCAAATTTATCTTCCGCTAGCAATCTTAATCAAGGCCAATCAGAAAATAAAGATCAAAATGTTAAGGCTGTGTTTGGTTGCAATGCAAATAAATTTGCACTAATGCAAAACCATGGCAGTGCAAATGATTTGTACTCCCATGCATTTGTACTAGTGCAAACAAATTTGCACTGCAACCAAATACAGCCTCAGGGTCCAAACCATAAATGACTTGGGATTCTGTTGGAACCACGACTTCTCGATGTTGTGAGTATCATACATGTATGAGCACCAAAATCTCCAAATTTCATTTATTCAGAATCTATAATTAGTGCTGGAAGGAAAATCTCCAAACCCCATCATGGTGTTTGATTATTAAAACAAATTTAATTTAAAAAAAAAGAAGAAGGTTAATAGATGTTTTTTAGAAAATAATCTTATTTCATTTCTGTCTAAAACCTTGGTATGAGTGTATGACCCACAATTCCATCATATAGATAATGATAAACTTCAGATCTGCACTAATATTCAGTTAGAAATAGCAGTAGAAGAAGGTTAGAGAAGATAGAAGAGAGAAGATAGAAGAGAGAAGAGAAGAGAGGAGAGGTGAAGAAGAAACTGGTTAGAACAAGAGAGAAAAGTCTTCTCTCTCTAGTCGGCCAGGTTATGTTTATAGTTTTCTAATATAAAACAAAAATTCTATTACGCCCCTACTTAAGTATGGGACACAACACTTATCTTAAACATTACACCTCACACCAAACATAAATAAAAAGACTAAACTACCCCTATACAGTCGACACTAACACTCCCCATCAAGATGGTGAGTATATATTATATAGTCCCAGCTTGTTACATATGCAGTCCACTCTTCCTCGACTCAACCCTTTGGTGAACAAGTCTGCCCATTGACTTCCTGTGTTAACATATGCAATATCTATCACTCCACTAAGCACCTTCTCTCTCACAAAGTGACAATCAACTTCTATATGTTTTGTTCTCTCATGAAAAACTGGATTAGAAGAGATGTGGACTGTAGTTTGGTTGTCACAGTAAAGCTTCATAGGAGTGTCAATCGAGTACCCCATCTCTTATAGAAGATTTCTCAACCACACTAGTTCACAATTTGTATGTGCCATGGTTCTGTGTTCAGCTTCCACACTACTTGCCACCACTGTTTGCTTCTTACTCTTCCATTTCACCAAATTACCCCCAAGAAAGGTACAATAACCCGTAGAGTATCTCTTTTCAGATACAAAACCAGCCCAATCAGCATCAGTGTATCCATCTCTTTCAAGATTTCCTCCACTCTTGTATTACAAACCACGACTAGGAGTTCCCTTCAAATATCATACAATCCTTAGAACTGCACCCCAATGTGGAATCCAAGGATTTTGCATAAACTGACTTGCCACACTAACTTTAAATGAAATATCTGGTCGAGTAATAGTTAGGTAGTTTAGCTTACCCACCAACCTTTTGTACCTTCCAGGATCCTCGATCTCCTTACCCACATCACTGCTTAGCTTGGTATTTGGTTCCAGAGGTGTTTCAACCGATTTGGCACCTAATAATCCCGTCTCCTCTAATAAATCAAGAGCATACTTCCTCTGACATAGGTTAATACCTTGCTACTTCTATCCCCAAGAAATATTTTAATTTTCCAAGGTCCTTTGTTTGGAAGTGCTCCTGCAGAAAGGTCTTCAACCTATTAATTCCCAACCTGTCACTACCGGTAATAACAATGTCATCTACATATACTACCAATAAAATCGTCCCAGCATGTGAATCATGGTTGAATACTGAGTGATCAACTTGACATTGTTTCATACCAAACTTCTTTATCATTTCACTAAATCTACCAAACCATGTATGGGGGGGGACTGTTTAAGTCCATAAATGGACTTCTTTAGTCTACACACCTTACTATCATCCTCCCCTTGAGCAATAAACCTCAGTGGTGGCTCCATATAGATCTCCTCAAGGAGATCACCATGTAAAAAGTCAATCTTGATGTCAAGCTGAAACAAAGGCCAATCATGCATAGCAGCTAGAGATATCAAAAACGAACTGAACCAATTTTAGCAACAGGAGAGAAGCATAGTTTTCAAGGCGCCAAGGCAAGGCTAGGCGACCATGGGATGCCCAGGCACCTAGGCAGCCACCTAGCCCTCACCTAGGTGATGAATTTCTACCCCTTCTGAACTAGTTTTTTTGGTTTTATGTATTCTGCACTTACTTTTGTGCTTGTGTTTCTCGCAGTTTTGCTTGATGAGAACAATTACTAAAATAAAAGATGAAAATGAAGAATAAAATTAAGGGGTAGAGCCCCTATTCTAGACCCAGAAAAGAAGGTGAAAAATATTAAAATAAAAGAAAAAAATATGAAGAAGAAAAGAAGGGGCTCTACCCCTGTTTCAGACACTAATGATAAGAACAAAAAAGGGCTGAAAAATGCAAGAAGCTAAGAGCAAAAGAAGGGGGTGGAGCCCCTGTTCTAGACCCAGAAAAGATAGTGAAAAAAAATACTAAAATAAAAGAAGAATACGAAGAATTTCAAACACCAATAATGAGGGAAAGAGAGTTGAAAACACGCAAGAAATTTAAGAACAAAAGGGGGCGGAGCCCCTGTTTTAAACTAGGAAAGAAGAATGGTTTTAGTCCACAAAATGGAAGAGGAGGACAATAGGGCGTAACCACTGTTTTAAACCAGTGGAAAGAGAGAACAAAACGAAGGAGGAAACTGATTAACTCACCTTGACTTAGAGGATTGTGTTAGAACAATGGAGGGCTGTTGTTCTCTCCTCTTCCTCATTCGATTCTTTTGTCAAAGTGAAACCCTTGAGATTATTTTGTTTATACTTTCCTCATAAAAAAAACATGATAACATGCAACATGTCCTATTCTAAAAACTAAAACCAACCAATAAAATATTATATTTTTTTATATTTATATTTATTTAATAAATATTGTATATTATAAATGTGTTTCAGTCCCCACAACATGTGCCTAATACATTTTTTCTTGGCGTTTGGGTGAGGCACTCCTTGAAAAGCGCCTAGTTGCCTAGGCGTCGCCTTGACAACTATGGAGAGAAGGTCTTGGTGTAGTCAATACCGTACATTTTGGAATATTTTTTGGCAACCAGTTGGGCTTTCAACCACTCTAATTACCATCAGATAAAATACTTAACAATGTATACACACTTACAACCTACAACATGCTTACTAGGGGGAGCGTGGTGAGGTCCCATGTATGATTATGAGCCAAAGCTGAGAGTTCTTCTTCCATTACATGGAGCCACCTTGGAGAGGCAAGGGCTTCTTGGACATCCGTAGGAACAAAAATAGAAGGCAACATAGAAACAAACTAGGGATGGGAAGCAAAAAGGTGAGATATAGAAATTTGAAATGGGATGAAAAGTGCAATTGTGTTTTCCTTTCCACAAGGCAATAGGAATGTTGGTTCGGCTGATATGTTGTTATTCTCTTGTCTAGGCTGGGTATTAGAGTCTCTAGTTAATGGACCTTAGTAACTGGGCCTAATTGTATCTTGTGTTTTATTAGACTGGGTGTCCCATCACTGATCAGGGGCATCCTGGTCCTTTCATGTAAATTATGTATTGCTCTTATATTAGTGAACAGTGCCCATTCGAACACATCAAACTCTCCTCTCTTCTTGTTCCTCTTCTTCTTCTTCTCAGCTCTCTCAACAGGTTCAGTTCGGCAAACATGGTATCAGAGCTCTAGGTCCTCTCTCGCCTGGTTACAGCAGCTGTCTTGCACTTCTCTCTCTATCTTGGTACTGCAAAGAAACCCTAGGTCTGGTCGTAGAACCCAACAGAACCTATACTTAGGGTTTCCCTTGGTTGTAGGGCCCAAGGGGAGTTAGTCCCAGTAGCTGATGCCCTAAGAGATACATAGAGCAAGGTGTAGCCATTCGGCTAAGTGAGATCTGTGTAAAACAGATCTAGAAGAGAGGATTGATTTCAGCAGTCCTAGAGCAGTTCGTGGGTGAAGGTTAACCTGCGATAGCAGTGATTGGTGTGTGGTAGAAGCCACAACAGCTAGGTCAGGGTTGCGGAAACAGTGGCCAAAAACAGTAGAGTTTTTTTTTTTTTTGGCTCGGCACTTCAACTGTAAGTGGCAGCTTGCGACAGCAGTGAGTGGTGCAGTACAGCAGAGTGGGAAGGGTATTACAGCCCTAAAACAGACCCTCAGGTCTGAGATTACAGTGCTGCAAGGTCCGGAAGTCTGAAGAGGTTTCGCATAACCTATGTGACAGTTTTGGTACTCTTGCAAGTTGGAGAAGATGTCTTCCATATCTGGGGAAGTTTCTTCTAGAGATATTAGGACTAGTGGGAGGTCTCCTAATCTGGAGAACCCTAATTTGCACAGCCTACAGATAACAAGTGTGTTACTTGATGAATACAACTTTGGGGAACGATCTGTTTCGGCCATGCTCTTTATCACATCCCGGGATCTTACATGCTATTTAGACGGGCAGAAGAAAGAGCCCGAAATAGGGAGTGCTGAATATGCTGTTTGGAGAAGAGAGAATGCTACAGTCATGTTCTGGCTGCTTGCTTCAATGACTCCTAGGGTAGCTAGGACGGTTCAACACTTCTCCGCAGCTGCCAAGATATGGGAGAAGGTGTCTAAGACCTATGGGCAGAAAAAGAATAATGCCCGAATCTATAGACTGAATCAAGATATTGCTGCCTTGAAGCAGGGAGACATGAGTGTTGCTACATACTTTGTTACATTAGAAGGATTGTGGGAAGAGCTGGATCACCACCTCATCATAGACTGGGAGGAGAATGATAGAGATAAGGAGAAACACGACAAACAAGTTGAAGAGGGTAGAGCATTCAAATTTTTGGCTGGCCTAGTTCTGGTATATGAGAATATAAGCTCCAAATTCTGGGAAGAGATGAGATGCCTAATCTACATCATGTCTACTATCTTGTGAGAAATGAAGAGGTGAGAAGAAAGGAGATGCAAGTTGATGCCCAGACCAAACCAGTAGAGCAGTCTATAGAACATTCAACTCTCATTTCAACAAGCCAAAGGGGGAACAAGTTCTCTGACAAGAGACACCTGAGGTGTACTCAACGTGGGGGAGAAAAACATGTGAAAGAGAACTGTTGGGTTCTCTACCCTCATTTGAAACCAGCAGCATTGAGGAAAGAGAAGAAGCACCAGAAGGGCCATTCGGCAAGTGGGGACCTAGCAGTAAGTCACAACGATGGAGGTAGAGGTAGAGGTAGAGGTACTTATCTGGGCACCGGCCCGCCTATGGATTTCATAGCTGATGAGGTAGAGGTACTTATCCGGGCACTGGCCCGCCTAAGGACAAATTCTTTTGCTTCCACCTCCCTTGCTAGATCAGGTATTGTTTCAGCTAGTTTATGCACAACCCCAAAATTCCTCACATGAAGGTTGTAGAAAGAATTCTCAGATATTTGAAGTTTTGCCTTGGGAAAGGGATTCTATTCAGAAAAAAAATAGAATTGAAGTTGAAGAATATACTAATGCAGATTGGGCTGGTTCTTTGGGTGATAGAAAGTTGACTTTAGGTTACTACACTTTTGTTGGGGGAAATCTAGTTACATGGAGAAGTAAAAAATAGAATGTTGTTGCAAGGTCTAGTGCAGAGGCAGAATATCAAGCTATGGCTCACGGTGTTGTGGAACTGTTGTGGCTTAAAATTCTTCTTGGTGAACTGGGAGTAAAGACTGAGTGTCCTCTCAAGTTGTATTGCGGCAACAAGGCTACTATCAACATTGCAAATAACCCAGTGCAACATGATAGAACAAAACATATTGAGATAGACCGCCATTTTGTTAGAGAAAGAATAGTCACAGGAGAACTCTGCATTCCTTACACTCCCTCAGAGATGCAAATTGTAGATGTTTTAACTAAAGGGCTAACCACAGTGAGGGGGAGTGTTGGTTCGGCTAATATATTGTTATTCTCTTGTCTGGGCTGGGTATTAGAGTCTCTAGTTAATGGGCCTTAGTAACTGGGCCTAATTGTATCTTGTGTTTTATTAGACTGGGTGTCCCATCACTAATCAGGGGCATCCTGGTCCTTTCATGTAAATTATGTATTGCTCTTATATTAATGAACAGTGCCGACTGATGAACAGTGCCCATTCGAACACATCAGACTCTCCTCTCTTCTTCTTCCTCTTCTTCTTCTCAGCTCTCTCAACAGGTTCAGTTCGACAAACAAGGAAGATCAAGGTCAGAAATAGGGGTGGGGCTGGTGTGGGAACAACTGTTAGATTTGTCTACAGTGAAGAAGTTGGAGGAGGAACTGGTACATGTTGTCAATGCATATACACTTGTTGAATGGGTGGCCAACCAACAGGAAGTTGCACTAGAGGTGAAGACTTGGTCACAATTGGAACAAGTGGAATGGGGTCCTCAATGGAAACTGGAAGAGGCGGTGGAGAAGAAGAGACATCACTTGACCCCCCCCCCCAAAAAAAAAAAAAAAAACAGAATAAACTCAAAGAAAGTAACACCAGGACATAGAAAAGAATGTCGAGAATTGGGGTTATAGCACTTATACCTTTTTTGGGTATGCGAATAGCCAAGGAAGATACATTTAGTGGATCGTGCATCTAATTTGTCCATTCTAGGTCCAAGATTATGGACAAAACAGACACCAAAAACCCCGGGTGTAATAGGAAATGGAGACAAGGTAGGAAACAAAGTTGTGAAAGGAGAATGGCCTTCAAGGATGGGCGTAGGCATCTGGTTAATGAGGAAGCAAGGTGTAAGCATAGCATCACTCTAAAAACGTTTAGGTACATTCATATGGTGCAAAAGGGATTGAGTAGTTTCCAAAAGATGATGGTTATTTCTCTCAGCCACCCCATTTTGTTGTGGGGTGTAGGTACATGAGGTCTAATGGATAATGCCATGTTGTTGTAAATACTCCTAAAACGGTGTATAAATGTATTCTCGACCAGTATCATAATGAAGAATCTTAATGTGTACATCGAATTGGTTGTGGATTTTAGCATAAAATTTTTGGAAAATGGAACACAATTTATTCCTTTCTTTTATAAGATAAAGCCACGTCATCTTTGAATAATCATCAACAAAAATAACAAATTATTTGTAACCATTGTATGATACTATTTTGTTTGGACCACAAATATTTGAATGAACTAAAGAAAAAGGACTCAACATACGATGAAAGGGAGAACAATGATGTTTCTTCAATTGACATGACTCACAATCCAAAACAGAAAGACGACTCAATGACGGAACAAGTGATTTAAGTGCTTTAAGCGATGGATGACCAAGTCTGTAGTGCCACTAAAGAGGAGACGTTTGAAGAGCTGTTGAGATCCACTAGCTTCATGCCCTCCACCAACCTTCATCCTCGTCTCGAGATCCTCAAAAGCACAAGAAGAATAAAAAGGTGATAGAGCAATTAAGAGACTTGGTTAGATTACTAACAGACATAAGATTAAAAGGAAAATTGGGAACATATAAAACTGGGGACAAGGATAATGGGTCTATGTCAATATTACCAACACCACAAATAGAAGTTGTGGAACCATTAGCGAGGGCAACAGAGTGTGATGTGGAGCATTAAGAAAGGGAGGAGAACACACCTGGAGTCCCAGTCATATGATCGGAAGCTCCAAAGTCGATAATCCAATGGGAGGGTTTGGATGCCAGACAAGCCATACCTGAGTGTGCGAGGGTAGTTGTGTTCTAGTGAGACGTGGCTTGGATAAACCGCTCATACTCATCACATGGAACACTCATCATCTCCTTCCTTGAGACATCCGTAGATGTAGAAGGCATCTGATTAGCTTGTTAAATATCTTGTCTTGAACTACTATCACCGGCTACTACATGATTTGCCCAAGTTGAAGGTGGGCCATGTAGATCATAACAAAAGTTGGTGTGCCCTTCCATTCCACAATGTGTATACTTCATACCATTCTTACGTCCTCTACCACGAGCTCTTCCTAAATCTCGACCTCCAATACATCCAGCACCACGACTATACATGGGTCCACTACCACCAATACGA
The DNA here is from genome assembly GCF_056320005.1 of Nelumbo lutea. Classification (NCBI taxonomy): domain Eukaryota; kingdom Viridiplantae; phylum Streptophyta; class Magnoliopsida; order Proteales; family Nelumbonaceae; genus Nelumbo; species Nelumbo lutea. The sequence continues at coordinate 173,739,099 of NC_142684.1, read as the reverse complement.
CCATACATGGGTCCACCACCACCATTGCGACCAGGCTAAGCTCCCCGAGCTCCACCTCTAACTCCACGACCCCCCACCCCTTCTTGTCATTGCAAAGGCAGACCTACTAAAAATCCTCCAAAGTCTGGCAAACACCTCTTCTAGAGAAGGAAGAGCTGACCCACCTAGTATCTATGCTCTCACTGGCTCATATTCAGATTTCAGCACTACTAAAAAATCTGGTTACATCGAGTTTCTCTCTCTGTTGTCATCGAATGTACACATTCAACTCATTACAAAGATTCCTCATGCTAGCATAGTATTGCTCAAGACTTTGATTACCCTGTTGCAGATTAAAGTACTCCTGTTAAAGCTCTTGTCCAAAGGACAAGCTTCTTGGCATGGTTCCAAATCTCCTTAAATGTATCTAAGAACATAAAATTAACACTGGTCTTGGGTTCCATACTATTCCATAACCAGGCCATTAATCTGCGCATCTTCTTGTTCCCAATCACTATATTCCTGAGAATCAGCTGGAGGTTTTTTTCCTCTTATATGCTTTACTTTCTTCTTAGCACTAAGCAAGACCTCTACAGATTCCGCCCAAGGCACATAATTCTCCCCATTCAAATTGATAGACGTCATCTGAACATTCAGGTAATCGGAGGGAACCATAATGCTAGACTTGTGTTCACTACTGTCTCCCATATCTGAATTTTTTTTCTCACCTGTATATCACACACCTAATTCACTTTTCACCACACTGCACACTAGTGATAGATTATTGCTGAAGACACCTACTGTCACAGTTTTCAGCAATAACAGTCACTGATATTCCTCACTTAGTACCACAAAGCTACCCGAATACACTCCATACAGACCACCTATTTGAAACTCACCAACCACTCGATTCACATTGAAACACCCATACAGCCCACCTATTTGATCAACAAAAAACCAACCTGCACTCGACTGTCCATTGAACCACCTGAAACAGCCCTCTCCATCCATCGATTAGAGGGTTTCCTACAAACCACTACAAACACCCACTAAACCACAGACCGGAGGCATGAAAACCTCCAAAAGGAAAGGGCGACCACTCCTTTTCAGCCCTTTCTTATCTCCAATAGATGATGAAGAAAGCTTGAAAAACCCTAGGCTGAATGATGTTGGAAAAGAATTCTGGGCAGATCTGAATCTGTCACAGTGGCTCTAATACCATGATAAAGTTCTGATCTGCATTAGTATTCAGTTAGAAATAGCAGTAGAAGAAAGTTAGAGAAGATAGAACAGAAGAAGAGAAGAGAGGAGAGGAGAAGAAGAAAGCGGTTCGAACAAGAGAGATAAGTCTTCTCTCTCTAGTCAGCCAGGTTATATTTTTAGTTTTCTAATATAAAACAAAAAGTCTGTTATGCCCCTACTTAAGTATCAGACACATCACTTAAACATTACACCTCACCCCAAACATAAATAAAAAGACCAAACTACCCCTATACAGTCGACACTAATAGATAACAACTAGGATTCAATTATGATACTGGAAAAAATTGTAACCAATCAACTGGTATCATAAAAGTGGCAATTAGTAAAAGAGAAAAAAGGTTAATAGATGTTTTAGAAAATGACCTTATTTCATTTTTGTCTGAAACCTTGGTATGACCAACAATTCCATCATATAGGTAACAAAAAGGATTCAACTATGATATTGGAAAAAGTTGTAACCAATCAACTGGTATCATAAAAGTGGCTAGGGGTGAGCAAGAAAAATCGAAAAACTGAACCGAACCAAAAGTTCGACCGAAACCGAATCGAAAATTCAGTTAATTGAACCGGGTGGTTCAGTATTTTTAAAAAACAGAAGGCACCGGTTCGGTTTTGGTTAACCAACATAGAAAATTGGTTAACTAACCGACCAGTATACATATATATCTATATATTTTATGCATATTTATGCATATTATATATTTTCTATATATTATAAATTAATAAATATGCATTATATATAAATATATATATTTGTAATATATGATATATATTTATATATTTTTATTAATATATTGTAAATATAAAAAAATGAAAAACCAACGGTTAATCTAACCGGTCAACTGGTTAACTGATTGATTTCGGTTCGGTTTCGGTTACCGGTTTTCCAAAAACCGGTAACCCTGATTCGGTTTAAAAAATAGGCCACAGTTCAGTTAACCGAACCGTGAGCACCCCTAAAAGTGGCAACCACTCAGGTGGTTCTTTATCAAATTCTGGGGGTGGGGATTTGACTGGTCAAACCCATTCAGGTATCATGTCTTTCTGGCAGCATAGATTTTTCTTAACAATTAAAAAAAAATGTTTTTTAACAGTCTGCATTCTGGAAAATCGAATTTGTTCTCCCTATGAAATATATTAACATAATAATTCCATACAATAATTGGAATCTATATTCTTTTAATTAAAAGGACAATTAAAGAACTAAGTGGGGTAACGCGTCAAGTGTGGGAAGCTTCAAAACAGCCCAGGCTGTTGTTTCCATACAGCCAAGTTTTCTTGCCCCAAAACAACATATTAAGACTAATACTTTTTTCACTCATTAAGATTTCTAATGACTTGTAATGACATCAACATATTAATCATTGAGAAAAGTGAACTCAAACAAGTCATTAAAATTTCTAATGACTTGCAATCATGAATTCATCATCTATGTGGTCGGCTACATGAATCCTTTTTCACCATTCCGTTCTATTTAATGCCACATCCATAAAAACTAAAATAACATTGCTTCAGAAATACAATAAATAAATGAAAAATAAGATCTATACATATAAATTTGTTTTTCCACGTCATTTCCTAGGTGACTGAACCATTGTCATACCATATGAGAACTGCTGGACAAGATTTTTTTTTTTCTTTTTTGGTGTCTCCTAATAGCGTCTTGGGTGTCCCATCACATGGAATGTGATTGGTGACTTTGAACTGAATAAAGGTTGTGGACCTTAAAAGTTTCCCTTTAGCTTGTGTTTTTTTCTTGCCATTAAAGAGGCTGCATTTTTAATATTTATCTAAAAGCATAAATGAAAGTTGTAAGGCCAGCTATATTGTATGGAACAGAGTGTTGGGCAGTCAAGGAACAATATGTCCAAAAAATGAGTGGCAGAAATGTGAATGCTTAGATGGATGAGTGGTAAATCTAGGAGGACAGGATTAGAATAGAAGTCATATGAAGGATCCTAAGAGTGGCTCCAATAGGTGATAAAATAAGTGAAAGTAGGTATAGATGGTTTGGCCACATGCACAGAAGACCATCTATAGGACCTGTTAGAAAAAGTGATCTGTTACTTGAAGGGGCTAGAAGAGCTAGGGGGGAAAAAAGGACTTGGGTGGAAGTAATACGAGATGATTTAGGCACCCATGATTTTACAAGGGATATGGCACCAAACAGAATGGAATGGCAAAGTAGGATTCATGTAGCCAAACCCATTATAGATTGAACAAGGCTTAGGTAAGGATGATCTAAAAAACATAAATGCTAGGTAGAAGGGCATCATCTTCGTTTTTTTTTTTTTTCTTGTATTGCCTCCTAGAGATTGTAACTTTTTTCTGTAACTTATTCTAAACATGATGTGTTTCCTGGTAAACTTTTCTTGCAGCTTCTTATTTTCATTCATCATTTGCTGCTCTATTGAGCTTTGTATTTTCTTGAATTTCTTGTCATATAAGATGTTTTATTTGAAGCTTATTTTTAAAGAGCCGCATGTTTGATTTCGAGCGCGTTAGGATTAAACTGCCTCGTATTGAATTCTGTTAGAGAGAAATATTACATGCGTAATTCATTTCTGAAAATTGTGCCATCAGTTGCCCAGTTGTTAAGCAAATGTTGTGCACATTGACAAAATGAAATTAAACTTCAGTGTCTTAGCTTGATTAGTGCCAATTTAATATGTTCTCCACATTTGTGTATCCACTGCCAATGCCAATTAGCTTTGTGTGAGATCTATTCTATGGACAGTTGTATGAAAAGATACCAAAGACCAAACAATCAGCTCGTTTGATTATGTTCCAAGGTGTCATTGTAAACACATGCACCAGTTTGTTAAGTGAAAATAGTGTTTTTTGGACAAATAAGGAAATCTGACTGTACAATCCATCCTGGGTTCATGTTAGTATGAAGATCTAGGGCAACTTTGTAATGATCTAAGAACAAAGGCAGCTGTCCTGACTGACATGGATGCCGTTGGAAGGGAAGCTCAGGTGACATTTTGACAAATATACTTTTAGACTTTAAAGTTGCATTGACACCTATGTTATTTATTTGCATTTTATTTATTCGACTCTAAGTTTGTCACTTTACCATCTTCCATTGTGCAGTTGAGGGGTTTTGAATTTGCAAAAGCTGTAACTTTAGTTGTTGAACCGTTCACCGTGGAGAATGGCCTTCTCACTCCAACATTCAAGGCAAGTCTAGCTTCAGTCAAGTGTGAAAGAAATGAAATATATTTAGAATGAAATGGTCTCATGGTGTTCTGTTCATTTATTTCTTCCAGATTAAGAGACCTCAAGCGAAGGCTTACTTTGAAACAGCGATATCAGACATGTATGCCCAACTTTCTGCATCTGATCCAGATTCCCAGAAAATGTTGTGAACTAAAGCGTGTAAGAAATGTAGAAACAAATAATAAGAGTCGTGCTTCTCAGTAGAGGGACTTTGGTTCACTTCCACTCGAGTAATAAAACCGCAAAGGTGGGAAAAAAAGGTGCATCAAGGTGTCCTGCTGCTCTTAATAAGATATCAAACCCCCGTAAGCAAGGGTGTTACAAGTTACACGATACAATTAAAATGTATCAATTTTCTCGACATAACTTAAATTTGATTGATTTATTAGTTGCATTCAAATGGATTGTATTTATGATCTAATTCCAACATAATTTGATATTGAATGATGCCATTAGAGTGCGGAGGTGCACTTGTATATGTTTGCCATTTGAAATAATGATCTACCAGAAATTTAATCTTAGTTTGTATCTCTACTCTCCAGCCATCAAAATTCGAAAATGTCACTCTTATTTCTGTGATTGTGGATCAATCGTGTGGTGTTCATCCCTAGTGCTAACTGGAAAACAGCAGTAGATGAGGAAGAAGAAGAGGGGAGAACAGGTCTGAGAATGGGCGGCAATAGTAGTCTTTGCCAGCCCTAGAAGCTAACTTATATATATTCACAATAATAGATTACACAAAAGGACTAGAATGCCCCTAATTAGTGATGGGACACCTAGGCATAATAAAGAAAGATAAAGCAGGATTATGCCCAATAGCTAAAGGTCCATTATAAACTAAGAAACTTAAATATAAAAGATAAACTAGGCCCACAAACACTTAACTACTCGAACCGACACGCTCCCTCAAGCTAAGCATAGATATTAGTCATGTTTAGCTTGCCAAGTAAGCCTAAGAACTTTATTGAAGATAGTCCTTTAGTCAAAGCATCTACAACCTGCATCTCAGAAGGAGTATAAGGAATGTAAAGTTCACTCGAGACAATCATCTCTCTAACAAAGTGTCAGTCGATTCCAATATGCTTAGTCCTATCATGTTACACTGGATTATTTGCAATGTTGGTAGCATCATTGTTTTCACAATACAGCTTGAGAGGATACTCAACCTTTGTCCTGAATTCACCAAGGATGGTCCTAAGCCACAACAGTTTAATAACAGCACGAGCCATAGCTCGATATTCAGCTTCTACACTTGATCTAGCAACCACATTCTGCATTTTACTTCATCATATAACCAAATTCCCTCCAACAAATGTGCAATATCCAAAAGTAAACTTTCTATTTCCAATAAAACCAACCTAATATGTATCAGTATACGCCTCAATTTCAATTTTATTGTGCCTTTTGAACAAAATTCCTTTTCCTAGGCATGTCTTCAAATACCTGATGATTCTTTCCACTGCTTTCATATGAGGAAACTTTGGATAGTGCATGAATTGACTGACAACATGCACTGCATAAGCAATATCAGGTCGAGTAAGAGATAGATATATCAATTTTCCTACTAACTTTTGGTATCTTTATTTATCATGGTAGTACTCTTCAACCAATTCCTATAGACAATAATTCTGCACTATTGGAGTATCACACGTCTACGCCCTATCAAACTTGTCTCTTATAGGAGATCAAGGACATACTTCCTTTGTCATATATAAATGCCCTCTTATGACCTTGCAACCTTAATTCCAAGAAAGTATCTTAGATGGCCTAAATCTTTGACCTCAAATTTTAGATGCCAAGAATTCCTCCAATATTTTTATCTCTCTTGAACTATTTCTGGTAATTACCATATCATCCACATAAACAATAAGTGTTGTAAGTTTGCTATCTTATTTCCTTATGAACAAGGTATGATCTACACTACTCTGATCATATCCTACTTTCATTATAGCTCCACAAAGCCTTTCAAACCAAGCTCGAGGGGATTGCTTGAGGCCATATAATGCTTTCCTTAGTCTATATACTTTCCCATCAAAATCATAAACGAGTGGAGGTTTCATGAATACCTCCTCATGTAAATCACCATTTAAGAAAGTGTTCTTCACGTCCAACTGATGTAGCTCCCATGAGAAGTTTGTAGCTAATGACAATAAAACCCGGATTGTGTTGAGCTTTGCAACTAGGGCAAATGTCTCCTTGTAACCAATCCCTTCCTTCTGAGTAAAACCCCTTCACCACTAACCTGGATGTATATCTTTCAAAGGACCCATCCTCCTTATGCTTCAAAGTGAACACCCACTCACATTCCACAATACTCTTCCCTTGTTATAAATCCACTAATTCCTAAGTCTTGGCCTTCATTAAGGCTTTCATTTCTTCACTCATTGCCTCTCTCCATCTTGGGTCAAACATTGCCTCTAAGTACTTAGTAGAGACATGAACAGAAGAAAGAACATACACAAAGGAATAATAACGATGAGATAGACATGAATAAGAAAAATATTCAGTAATGGGGTGTCGGGTAGTATAAGAACGGGTAGGCTTACAAAGAGCAATGAGAAAATCAAAATGAAAAGTATTAGTGATAGGATTACTTGGATTCATTGAAAGATTAATCTGAGTTCGATTGGTTGTTACCATAAGTTGGAGGATCTTTTTTCCTTCTTTTGTAGGGAATTCATATATCTCTTTGTTGTCTATTAGTGTTATCATTCACACCCTCAACATCAGGAGCAGTAGCTGGTTCAGTGGGAGTCCTAATGGAATCACCTGGGTAGTCAGGAGCAGTAACAAGGTCAATGGGAGTCTTACTAGATTCTACTGAGCTGCTAAAAACAAGAGGATCAGGAGGAAAAGATGGAAGACCCAAGGTTGAAAGAGGCACAAAAAAAGATGGATAAGAAAATTTCTCTTCCATCCCACTAGTCTCCCCCTGAAGAGGATTCTTGGAAGACTGAAAATAGGATTGAGACTCGAAAAACACCACATCCTTGGCGACATATTTTTTCTTGGTAATGAATCATAGCACTTATAGCCTTTCTGTGTAAGAGAGAACCCTAAAAAGGCCCATTTAGTAGCCCTTGGATCCAACTTAGTCTTCTTAGGATCTTTGACATGGATGAAACACACACAGCCAAAGACCCTAGGAGGAAGGGGAAAATTTGGAAGGTTAGGACAAAGAATAGAGAAAGAAGTTCTCATACCCAACACCCTAAATGGCATCCGATTTATTAGATACGATGTTGTAAGGACTACTTGAGACCAATAGTGCTTGAGAACCTTGTGTTGAAAAGTAAGGCTCGAGTTGTCTCCAATAAATGTCTGTTCTTGAGCTCAGTAACCCCATTCTGTTGGGGGGTACTAGCACAAGATGACTGATGTAGCATGCTTGCATTCTCATGAACAAATTCAAGGAGCTTTCAAAGTATTCAGCAACATTATCTGAACGGAATTGCTTAATTTTCTTGCCAAAATTGATTTTCAATCATTTTACAAAATGCCATAGTTATCCGTGGCACTTTATTACATCCTTTTAACAAGTAGATCCAGATGAATCATGAATAGTGATCAATAAAATTGATAAAGTGATAAAAGCCATCTATAGAAATAATAGGTGAAGGGCCCCAAACATCAGAATGAACCAAATCAAAAGAAGATTGAACTTCATTACTAGAAATTGGATAAAGAGTTTTTTTGTTTTGACAATTGACACACTTCGCAAACCAAACTCTGACTTGAAACACACTTGAACAACTCAGGAAACAATCCTTGCATTGACAAAAAAAGGTAAATGACCTAGTCTAGCATGCCACAAATGTAACCTAGTTATTGACTCCTCGTTATCCCAACCACTGACAGTAGAAGATTGTAAGGCTAAACTAATGTCTGCATCAAAATAGTAGAGACCTCCAGACTCATGACCGCTCCCAATCGTTCTCTTCATCAATTTGTCCTGAAAATAAGTAGGAAAGAAAGTTATGCTACATTTTAAATTCTTGGTAAACTTAGAAACTGGTAAGAAGTTGGAAGCAATATTGGGAACATGTAGAGCAGATTTAAGAGAGAGATCCTTGCTTAGGTCAACCTCCCCTTTCCCAAAGATGGTGGAGAAGGAACCATCAGCAACTCTCATCTTATCTTGGCTAGACATCAGTGATAAGAAGAAAATAAAGAACACATGTGTGTCATGTAGACTTGGCAAAAAGTTGACCCAACACAACCCGAAAAAATAAGGTTAGGGTCTCATATTTAGCTACCAAAATGTGAAAATGACCCAACTCGACCCAACCCGAAAAAAATTGGGTTGGGTAATGGGTCAACCCACTGACCCGATTGTCACGTCTAATTGGGACTATTTATGCATTGTTAGAAGTTTCCACTTCTTAATTTTTTTTCTATTTAGTCTATTTTTTATTGTTTGCTCTTTAAATTGTTAAATGTTCAAGTTTTTTATTTTATATTTGGAATTTTAAGGTTAATTATTTTAATTTTACATTTTTCATGTAATTTTTCTTTATTTTTTAAATTTTAATTATTTTTTGGGATGACCCAAATTGAACCATGGGTCAACCCTAACCCGAATATTTAGGGTCAAGTTCTAGCATTTGACAACCCAACCCAAAATCAACCCAAAGTTCCTTGACCCAACTTGAACTCAACCCACCCAACCCAATTGCCAGGTCTAGTGTCATGTGGTCAGTAGCACCATAATCAATAATCTACGAATTAGACTCTATAGGACAAGTTACACTGTGAGCAGAGACAATACCTGATCTAGCAAGAGAGGTGGAGGCAAGAGAATTGTTCCTTAGATGAGCCATGGCCCAGATAAGGACTTTTACCTCATGAGCAATGAAATCAAATGACCCGAATGTGCGAGAATTAGTAGTATGTCCCATAGGAAGAGGTGCAACTATAGATGTGTTCTCTGAGGTCTCACTATTGTTGCTTATGACAATGTTCCCGCTTGTTGTTTGACTCCTCTAAGGCTTCTTGTAGTTCCTTAAAGCAGTTGGTTCCAGATGAGGATAAAGAATCCAGCAAGTCTCTTTCAAATGTCTATCACCTCTACAATGAGAGCACTTAAGATGTCTCTTTTCTGAATGTTTGCCCCCTTTTTGGGTTGAAGAAATCAAGGCTGAATGCTCAACAGGCTGTACTTGGGTGTCAACTTGCATTTCTTTCATTCTAACCTCTTCATTCCTTACAAGGTAGTAAACATAATGTAAATCTGGAATGTCATCCATTCCCAAAATTTGGGATCTTATGCTTTCATACATCGGATATAGGCCAGCCGAAAACTTAAAAGCCCTACCTTCTTCAATTTGTTTATCATGTTGTGAGCATCGGAAAACCGGGCTCACTTGCTACCTGGGCAGATATGGAGTCGCCACCCATCAAGTTAGAAGATGGAGGTGATGGGACCTCTGAGGAAATGATTTTCTAAAACATTTTGTTTTAATAGTGACTCCAAAGCCCAAGGCACCGGTCCAACCAATCTAGGTAAGGCTTGAATGGGAGAGGGAAGGGGTTAGGCACCCCTTTCCCAGGTCCAATAGGTAAGGCCCACATGGTGTTCCATGACAAGAAAGCAAAAAACAGGGACAGAATATCTAACTAATCTGAATCAGTTAAGAACAAACCATATTAAAGAGAATAAACTGAAAGACCAAAAAAACACAACTAATCAATTCTAAAGAAGTTGCATATTAACTATTATTCCAGCTAACGAAATTAATTGAAAGCAAATCCTTCAACCAAGACTGAAATAATATAAAAGATAACTAATCGACACAACATCAAAATAAAAATCAGAAATATAAGAAGAACGCGAAAGAAATGAACACGAAAAGATGATTGGTATGAAGATGAGAAAACTAAAAATAGTCATGCGAATAACTTGCTACTTGATAATCTTCTTTGCATTATATGAAAGCCACTGAAGAGAATGCACAACTAGAAACTATCTAAAGAAGAAACAAATAACCGATCAAATAAACCTGCTACTAAGCAGCCTGGAAAATGCATCAGAAAGGCAATGGTTAAGCACGCAACAAAATAATGGCGAAAATGTAAAGATAAGAAGATAACAGAGATTCGGTAAATGTGCCAGAAAAATAAAAGAAAACAAAAGAAAATAAAAAGAAAGGAAAAGGAAAGATGAACACAAAAGTGGAGTAACCATCTAACACTGAGATTTAAACTTAATATAGCATCAAAGTAATTCAAAATAACATGAAGACTAATAGAGGAGCAAATAGCTAACAAAAACTATCAAAATAGATGAGAGAAGAAATTATCAGAAATAAAGAAAAGACTATTAGAAACTATTGGAAATAGAAAAAGACTATCATGAGCAAGGAATTAACAGAGGAACTGAACTAAAGTAGAACTAACAGAGAATCGGCTTCTCATTTCCCTCATTCTTCGACCATGCATAAATAAGAAGCCATAATATGAAAATGAAAGCATGAGAGCAGCGAGAACAAGTTGAGGGAAGATTACCTACTTGCGCTTGCTCCCAAAACTTAGTCGGTGAAGTTAGATACCTCAATGGGGCGAAGAATGATCTACTTCCAGATTTTAGTGAAACTTGGGTTGTCTGGCTAAGTTGAGATTGACATTGCAGGTGCTTTGTTCAAATGCAGGTGTACTCTGGTTGGGTCTGATGGTCGATGCAGAAGAAGGGGAAAAGAGGAAAGAGAGGGAAGACGAAGAAATGAGAGGAAAGAAGAGAGGGTGCCGAGCAAAAATACACGACAAAGAGGGTTCTCTTGCCTACTCTCGCCGCTGGTTTGAGTGGAGGAGACGATGAATAGTCTCTCCCTCCTTAACCTCTTTGTTTCCTCTCTAGGTTAAATGAGGTGTCATTTTGCTTTTATATTAGGACAGGGTCATTTCATAATTTTGAAGAAAACGAATAGGGTTTTGGTAATTTTCAACAAGTTGGGTTGAACCGGGCCTAGAGATAGAACTTGACTCTTAGGTCAATGATGGGTGGTTTTGGGTCAAGAATGGAGGGTTGAGATGGGTCTAATGGTTGAGAAGGGTTTTGACGTGTGGGTTAACAGGATTGGACGAAATGGAATCTTTTTGGATAGAAGGGTTAACGAGATAATTTTTTACTGAAATTTTATAGGGTGGGGATTTTGGACATTTTGGGTTGATTGGCGGGGATAGATTGGCCCGACTAGACCCGGATCAGGCAGATCTAGAAATGGCTTGATTCGGCTAATCTGGAGTTTCGAAATGAAATCTATGTTCGATGAAGGGGAAAATAAAGGCAGTTTTGGGTGAAAATTCTCCAGGTAGGGTTTTTTGGTATTCTGGTGTGATTGGAAAGACTTGATTGGTTTAGATGTGTTCAGATCAAGTGGATATGGGTTGTGGGTACAGGAACGAGCAAAATGGAATCTTTGTTTGACGGATAGGCAAACGAAGGAATCTTGAGTTCAAATTTCATGGGTAGGTGTTTTGGTATGTTCTGGGTCTGATGGTTATGTCTGATCTAATGGTTGAGGTGTAAGTGAGGGTTGATCGGGGCCATGGGATAGGTATCGAGCAGGCTTAACGGTGGATTTGAGGGCTTTCGAGGTGAAATTTGGGTTTTCTGGGTTTTGGGGTGTTTTGGATTGGTCGGAAGGGTCTGATCGGGTGTTTGGGTGAATTAGGGGTTCAAGTAGCGGGCTGAACAAAAATCGAGTGCTGACACATGCCTCTCTTTATCTCTTGTAATTTCCCAATCAAGTATAAGATGATGGCCAAGTTCTTCCCATAGTCCTTCTAGAGTTGCAAAGTAGGTTGCAACAAACATATCTCCTTGTCTCAATGCAATAATATCTTGGTTTAGCCTAAAAATTCTTGCATTGTTCTTTCTCTGTCCATATGTTTTAGACACCTTCTCCCAAATCTTAGAGGTAGAAGGGAAGTGTTGAACAGTCCTAGCCACTCATTGAGTCATTGAGGCAAGTAGCTAGGACATAATAGTAGCATTTTCCTTATGCCAAACTAAATATTCAGCATCATCCTCTTCGGGTTCATTTTTCTGTCCATCTAAATAACCCATGAGTTCCCGGGAAGTAATGAAAAGCTTGGCCAAAACAGACCATTCTCTGAAGTTGTATTCATCTAACAACACACTGGTGATCTACAAGCTATGCAGTTTTGGGTTTTCTAGGTTTGAAGACCTCCCACCAGTCCTATTGTCTTTTGAAGACACTTCACCTGATATGGAGGTCATATTCCTTCTCTTACAGAAACCACAATTGAAATTTCAACATAAGGAACTAGATTTCAGACTTACAAGAACTGTTACAAGGCTGAAGAAACACCCTCTATGACTGCACTAAAGCACTTCTGGGCTGAAAGACAACACCACATGTGGCTGAGAAAATTCTGGATTGTAAACAACACCACCTCTGTACTGAAACCAACACCCCTTCTGGATTGAACCAGCACCCCTTCTAGATTGAAACCAGCAACCCTTCTAGAGGCTGAACTTGGATTGTGACCACCCCTACGATCTATGCAATCACCCAAACACGAACTAGGACTATCTACTTAGTCTTTCCACCTAGATCTATTCTACATAGATCTCTCTAGCAGCCGAATGGCTACTCATTGCTGCAGAACCACTAGTAAAGCATAAACTTCTGAGAAAAAACTCCCCTTAGGCCATATAGCCAAGAGAAACCCTAGATGCAGGCCTTGTTGTTGTCTACTGTCAGCCCTAGGGTTTCTTCATTGTAGCAAAAATAAGAGATAATGAAGAGAGATTAGAGGAGAAGAAAAAAATAAGAGAAAGAAAGCAAGTTGTAACCAGTTAAGCTGAATGGTGCTCTGATACCATGTTAACTGGAGAACAGCAGTAGATGAGGAAGAAGAAGAGATGAGAACAGGTGTTAGAATGGGTGGCAATAGTAGTCTCTACCAGCCCTAGAAGCTAACTTATATATTCACAATAATATATTACACAAAAGGACTAAAATGCCCCTGATTAGCGATGGAACACCTAGGCATAATAAAGAAAGATAAATCAGGATTAGGCCCAATAACTAAAGGCCCATAAAAACTAAGAAACTTAAACATAAAAGATAAACTAGGCCCACAAACACTTAACCACTCGAACCAACACCTAGGTCGAGCTTACATTACCTGAGTCAGGATCTCTTGAAAGTGAAAGGGTTCTCGATGTGCGGTTGGATGTCAAGCTCTATGTTTGCATGCTTTTTTCTTTTAAAGAATCTGTCCAACCGTCGTCTCACATTGCATGGCTCGTGCTGTTGAAAGGAAATGATAAAAGAACAAGAAAGGTTTTTTATCCAAAGCCTTCTTCTTTAGCTGTACTATAATGTTTAAAATTTTCCAAGTTCTGATTTTTCATGGTAAGCGGAAAATATAAAGTTACCTATGCACACATATTGGTCCTGTTCAACCCATGCACTATACTAATACATGATGATTAAGTTGTTTTCATTTTTAGTTTTTATGTTTATATAATTGTTCCTAAGGTTGTGTTTGGATGTGGTGAAAATACAGAAATACACTGATGTAAAAGGAAAACGGCCAGACATGTCATTGCAAAAGAGAGAGTAGAAGAGAAAATGGGGTCACGGAGTCGGAAGAGAGAATAGAGAATGGAGAGAGAGGGGGGATCACATGATTGGAAACGCCAACGGAATTGGAAGAGAGAGAAAGAGAGAGAGAGAAGGGGGTCGCACAGAGTCGGAAACAATGATGGAAAGAAGCTTGATGATGGTGGGGGTGCTGGTGAAAGAAACTCGATTTTCCCATTTTCCCGATTTTCATGTGATGATTTTTCTCCATATTGCATGAAGATGACAAGACCCAAAATATTGATTTGGAGTGTTACATGTAAATGGTATAATCAAGCTTCAAATATCGACACTGGGGACTTATGACGGGGTGGGGTCGTGATTGTCTCAAAAGATTTGACTGTTGGCATGCGTCAAATAATTGCAATTATTTTTTGACAATTTTTATATGTCGTCTTAACAATTTGCACTGCCCACATACATTCAATTACACTGGCATTAATCTTGTTCCGCAATTCTGCTTCATCCAATGTTGTATCTAATATATTCTAGCGAAAAAAAGTGAAACATTAAAATTAGATAGGTGTGAGGGTGTGTATGGTTCGATTAATCAAATCATAGCACTTTTTTCTAAACTAAATCGGTGGTATTGGTTTTTTTAATTATTTAAACTGAAATCGAATCGGTACCACCGGTTAATCGGTCCATCAGTTTCGATCCCTTGGTTTTTTGGTTTTTTATATTTATAACATATATTATATAAATATATGTATAATATTATATAATAAATAATAAATGACATATAATATATATAATATATTAATAAATAGATAAAAATATATATATCGGTCGGTTCGATTAACCATCGGTTTTTTGTAGGTTAACAGAAAGTCGAACCGATCCTTCAATTTTTTAAAAATCCCAAACCAATCGGTTTGATTAATCGCATTTTACGGTTCAAATTTCTCGGTTCAATTTGGTTTTTCGGTTTTTTATGGACACCCCTAGGTGTGACCTTCAAAGAAATAGATAGTTGAGACTTTTGGGGGTTAAAGATGGGTGAGATCAGGATCTAAGCAAATAAATCAAAAACCATCCGAGTACCCATAAAAAATCAAAATCCTAGTTCTTTTGTGCTAAAATTTAATAATGATTATTTCACGTACTCTACCAATATAGCACGTGGCCTTCACTGATGACCCAGTAGGCAAGATGGTCACCTGGCATTGACCGTTCGGGTTAATGACGGTTCGAAAACACTGCCAAAGATTAAAACATTGGTTGGTTCACGTGTTGGGCCTTAGAATATATTTGCAACATAAAAATGAGATTTTTTATGAATAAAAATTAGGTAATTAAAGAGAATATATAAAATTCATAGTCCATACTGCATAGGACAATAACAGTGCTAAAAGTACGGATGTATGAACCAACGTGTCACATGAAGAGGGCTATAAGCCATTGAATTTTGACACTAAAAATTTTCTGGTTGACAAACAAAATTTCATTTACACTAGTACAAATGTTTTAGATTTTATTTTACTTCATATACAATGCAAACAAGGGCAATCACGCAATCTAAGATCTCGAGAAGGGTACTGGGAATCCTAAATTTCGTCATATTTTGCAATTTGCACAGTAGGCACCCTCTAACTCATTTGTATTCTCATACTCTTGCAACCAATGCAAATGAAATACTTTTGCTAAGTGGGCTAAACACAGCCACGGGTGGCTACTGTCAATGGGTCGGGCCTGATTTGGAACAGGGTAGGCCAATCGCTAACCGATTATTAATCAGTTGTATAAAATATACCCAGAATCGAACTAATTATTACTCAGGAGGATGACATCTATAATGATACAATAACTTAAAATTTCATTTCTGATAGTATAGCCTTAATAAAGATGACAGAAACAGTAAATTGTTTGATAAACTCTGTTTTGAGCCAAAATTATCTTCTATACTGCTTATGAAACTTATCCTTTTAAACATAAATATTAAAAGAATTAAAAAAAACAAAGCAGGAGACTTTTGTATATTATTAACCGCATATTTGGTTTGGAAGAGCAAATAAGCCAAAAACCATCCCAATCTTATTATAATCAAGATACACAACTCAGAACCAAAACCTGTATAATTGGTTTAGCCGGTTTAATTCTATTGGGTAGAATCACTTCATTGACGGCTCTATTGATTCGGGGTTCAAGCTGGGCCAGGTTAGGTGGAGTTGAGGTCAATCTTATTTCAACCTAAGTTGTTAAATTCCCAGCATGGGTTTGATTTGGGTTGACCCAACTTTTATATTTTTTTTTTGTTAAAAATTTCCTATTTTTCAGAGAGAAGATTAACAGAGTAGGTTAGCTTCAGATGTGATGCTTTGGGAGGACTTTACATATGATACATAAAAAATTTCCACCGACTCTTTGTTTTGGTAAAGGCCTTCAAAATAAAAATTGGTTGATAGAATAAAGCTTTTGTATTTATACATTAGATGCATAATTGTATATGTACTAGATAAATATCATAAAAGTGGTAACCAATCAGGTGAAATTTATCAAAATTCGTAGGGAATTTAGATGTCCGGACACAAATCATGTAAGAACGGTTTTTTGTTGGGAGGAGATGCTTCAAATTGGATAGGGTTGCTCCGACCTCATTCCTAGCCTTAACCCAACTTCAACCAACCCTTTTTTTTTTTGGTGGGGTGGGGGGTTGGATTCAGCCTAACCCTCCGCAAGTTGCAGTTCTCCTACTGCGAAGGCGTTAAAAAGGTCAAACATGCAAGCAAATTAAAGGATGGTCCATGGACATCCAGACATCATCCCATGTTCATTAATCTCCTAGACCTCTTAACCCAGTCTCTCTATGACAATACTTAAAATAGATTTCTATTTAATATTTTTAAAGTAATGTTTAGACTCCCAATTTCTCTCTCTAATAAATGCTAAATGGGTCAAACATGTAGAATCTATCTACCCACTTGGACAGAGTTCACGGCGTCCAGAAAGGAAAATATACTGATCTGCCAATGAAGCCTTGGAGAGAGAGAGGTCTCACTCTGTAGAGTCCTGTAATTATATACAAATCCCACTTGCTTTATAGACTATAATGATCTCATGTTTTGTCTACAAGGTTGAAGGCTTCACATGTAGCAAGATATTCCCAGCACTGGCTTCCAGCAAATTATATATGCTTACATATCTTCCATCTTTTGGGGACAAGTTGTTTGGCTCAGGCTTTTTTAAGTACCTGGTATGGTATGTATATGTCATAGATGGGCTGCTGATGCTGATGTAGACCAGGCCCACCCAGTTGCTGGCCTAAACCTGGACCTCTCTATATAAGAACCTGGTAACCTTATTCTTGTTATTCATCAATTTTGGGTTGACATTTTCAGAACAGACACATATAAATAAATATAAATGGACCATCTGGTCGAGTTTTTTCCTGATATATATAATTCCAAAACAGGCTCTGCCTGAGTCCAACCAGGTTGATAGAATGTGAAGAATTCCTTAGATTGGATTGTTCTGTTGATGATAAGACCAAGATTAATGCTTGGGTATGGGCCATTGGGCATTGGGGTCACAGAGAAAGAGAAAGTTGGGTGGTCATGACTCATGAATCATGATTGGTTTAGTGCACAATGGGGTTTCTATAGCGACATGTATGTTTAAAAAGGTTGCGACCCTGCAAGGAAGGAGGCCATAAAACAAATGTAGTGGTGGACTTACACAGCTTCGTAGTAATTGTGTACTGGGAAGAAGACAAGAAAGAAATGATGGAATTAAATCTAGAAGTAAAGGCGACAGGATCTCACCATAATCTATTCACAGAAACACACAACACACACAAACACGAGAGAGAGAGAGAGCCACACGTGTGCATGATCTGGCGTCGTGTTTGCTGCATCCAGTTCTAAGTGGGTCATGGTGCGCAATTCTGCCGGTCCTAGCTATTAACGACCTTGTCTCTGACTAGAGCAACGGGGAGCCTGAAACGGAGAAGATGAGGGAACTCCGAGGGAACCTAGTGAGATTGCTCCGAAGCTCAAGTTAGTATTCTCTCAAAGGCAAGACAAAACCAAATGGCGCAAAGTTCACATACCTTGTTCTTGGGGGTAGGGAGCCTTTTATAACCACTTCGCGCACTCACTCCGACGCTTCTGTCAGGTCGGGTATGATTACTTATGTGCTCTGCTAGTTTGGGTGTCATCCCCTCTGCTAGGACAGAACCGCCACTGCTCCTTGTCGGAGCCGTCTCTGATCCCAAGTCAGTCAGGTGCGCCGCCCCTGGATACGAACTTCCTCGGTGTCAGGCATGGTACGGCTGTTCAGTTTGGCATCTTGAGGCAGAGTGCTGGAGTGGTGAGCGAGGTGAAGTCTTGAGTTCGGATAGAGGTGTTTCCCGAACTGCCATTGGGCAGGCCAGTTCAGGTTATTTTTCTTTGTGTTTGGCTCGAGGCCTAAGGGAGAGTTCGGACTCCTTGTAGGGAGTTCGGGCTCCTTGTAGGGAGTTCGGACTGCTGGTAGGGGGTTCGGACCGCAGGTAGGGAGCTCGGACCGCTGGTTCCTCCCTTTGGTGCTCACGCCTTGGGCGCGCTGTTGTGTCGAGCTGTTGCCTTTGCCATGTGTTGCTTAATTACGAGGTTGGGCCAAATATTCCTTCATCAATTGCCCCCCACTCCTCATGCTAAGGGTCTTGCCCTGGCACGGGGAGTTCGCGAGGTGGCAAGTGGATTTGTCTCGTACTTCGAATTTCGATAGCGCGAGGTGCGTTGTTAGGGTTCTTTGGGTTTTTCGAGCGCCAAAAGGCGGGAGACGCGCCGACCTGCCTACAAATGCTTACAGACGTGGCGGCACGTGCTTATTTCAAATTTTAAAAAAGTGCACCACTGGGAGACGTGATAGCGGGTCTTTTCGAATTTGAAAAAATGCGCTGCTGCCATTTGTAAGGCGAGGAGACATGCACTGGTGTTTTGTCAGTTTCAAAAAGACGTGCGCCAATCACGTCTCGGTCTCAGGGGACGTACGGTCAGCGCGAATGCGGGCCATTGGATTGGCTTTGATCTGCACTGTTGGTTCTCGGTTACTGTGGGTATAAATAGTGGGGGACCCCAGTCGCTTTGTCACTTCTGCGTTTTGCTTCTTGAGCTCGCATCCAAGTTTCAGCTCGCGTCCAAGCTTTTAGTTCGCCTTCAAGGTTTTTTGCTCGTTCCAGTTTCCGAAGTCTGTTCAAACCTTTTTTCGGGTGAGTACTTTCCTGGAATCCACCTTTTCTCCTTGATGTCTAGCTTGGATAGCTCAGACGGTTCTTCAAGTGGGTCTGATGCAGGTTCTACGAACTGAGTTGCATCCCCCGATGGCCTTAGCAAATCTGAGGTAGAACTTGAGGAAGAGTTTGAGCCCGTAGGCCGAGCCGCTTCAGGCAGTTTGGCGTCAACCTCTCGTCGAGGTCAGATGTTAGGCAGGTTTGGTCCTTCGACCATGATGCCTGAGGGGCTCCAATCCCTTATTACCTATTACAAATTGCCTGGGGAGTATGCCTATTTCATTCCTTCGGGTAGCTTTCCTTGGGAACACGGTCCTAAAGAGATCGTGATATTCCGGGAGCAGCTCGTTGCGGGGCTGCAGCTGCTTTTCCACCCCCTTCTTGTTGAGGTCATGAACCACTTTGGCATTACCGTTGGCCAGCTTCACTCGAACTCCATTCTATCTTAATGCTTAAGAAACAAGCGGGTCCCCTTCTCGGGCGTAGGCGGGCGTATTACCTGTCTCCTCGCCCAGGTTTTAAGCTCTTGTACGAATTTCCCAACAAGGTCCTGGCATGGAAGCGGGACTATTTCGGGGTGCAAAGTGTACTAGGGTGGCCTTTTCAGACCGAGTGGGGGATGGCCGCCCCTGACTCCGGTGTTACGCTTGATAAAGAGACGGTGAAGGGCCTCCGGCAATGGGCACGGCTAGGGCTAAAATGCCATCAGTATTTGACGAAGGCCAAGCTCATTGCGGCCGGCCTGAGTTTGGGTAGGTTCCTTGCTTAGAGGTTTCTTGTTTTGCTTTGTTCTTTCGTTTTTTCTGATGTCAAACTCTTTTTTGTAGGTATGATGGACTCAGAAAGGACTCGCGGTGGGCACCTATTTCAAGGCATGAAGAGGAGGAAGCGAGTCGCCAAGCAAACTCGTGCCGAGCTGCCCTAGGATGCGAAGCCTCAGGTACTAGACTACCCGTCAGAGGATCAGCCCAGGGAGCCCGAGGTGGCTCCTCCAATGCAAGAAGCGGCAGGGGCCCCTTATGCCGAGACTACTCACACGAGAGCTCCCGCCTACTCTAGTGCTCCCGCTTACTCTGGGTCCACTTATACGCGAGCTAGGCCCTCAGGCTCGGGAGCCCAAGGGGAATTCAAGAGCGTGCTATCACTGAACTACGCTCTTCAGAAGAGTAGGGAGGCCACCTTCCCCGAGGAGATTGCGGCGTGGACCGATCTTCCTTTGAACCAGGTCGCCTGTCGTGTTGCTAATCATGCTATGGTGGTGAGTCAGATTTCTTGTCAGGCTTCTTTGCTTTTATCCCTCTTGTTGTTGTTCTCTTAATCACTTGTTCTTTCCTTTTGGTAGGTGAACTCTTCCATCCATGCCTTGGCGGCCCAGGTGGAGAGGAGCTCGAGGCAAGCGCGAGCTTCCAAAGAGGCTTTCCGTGCTGCTGAGGTGACTTCCCGAGCTGCAGAGGCGGCTGCTCGTGCTGCCAAGAAGGCTGCTCGCGCTGCTATGGCCAGGCAAGCAAGGTCTCAGAGAGATGCCGAGGCCATGGGGGTTGTTGTAAAGTACATGGCAGACCTGAGGCTGGATCTGCAGCATCAGGTTGAATACCTTCAGGAGGACATTAGGGAGAGGACGCAGATCTTTTCTCAAGGCATCAAAGATGCCAAGAAGAAGGCCGTTGATGAGTACATCGCCTCGCTGCACTTTGATGACCCGATGGTGGACTCGTACAGAAGGGGATTTAA
This sequence comes from Nelumbo lutea, assembly GCF_056320005.1. Lineage (NCBI taxonomy): Eukaryota > Viridiplantae > Streptophyta > Magnoliopsida > Proteales > Nelumbonaceae > Nelumbo > Nelumbo lutea. Next base: position 173,718,078 of record NC_142684.1, on the reverse strand, counting down.
ACCGAACCGGTGGATGATCCGGAATATGTACCCCGAGCTCGATATCAGTGCAATATCCACTTCGCGCATAACTCAGGAGATGGCCAACGCTGCTGATGGTGAGCCAGATTCCGAGGGCGAGGTAGGACCTTCGAGTATCATTGAAGTGCCTTCTAGTAATGAAGAAGTAGCTTTGGGCCTGTGAAATGATTTTTTTTTCAAATGTACGCTCCCTTATTTTGTAATGGAATGACTTTTCTTTTGGTTAAGTGTTGGCTGTTCTTTCTACCGAACTGCCCATATTTGCTGAACTGACCATATGCCCTATCTGTTTCTTGCTCGGGTTACTGCTTTGCCTAAGCCTTTGGCTGGATTTTCTTTGCTTGCCTATGTCGAGGTTTCTTCGTTAGCTCAGCATCCTGGCCCTTAGGCTCTGGTAGCGATTTCGTCCACTTCGATTGGCGGTATATAGGTAGTATCGCCTTAGGTTGACAACGTTCCACGCTCGGGGTACTTGTTTGCCCTCTAAGGTTTCGAGCTCGTATGCCCCCTCGAGCGCTCTCTTTACTCTGTAGGGCCCTTCCCAATTTGGTCCAAGTTTTCCCACGCCAGGTTCGGGCACCATAATCTTACGAAGAACCAGGTCACCGACTCGGAAGCTTCGCTTCTTTACTCTGTCATTGTAGTACCGAGCTACTTTCTGCTGGTAGGCCGCTATCCGAATGTGCGCGAGGTCTCTTATCTCATCCAGTAGGTCGAGGTTGGTACGTAACTCATCTCTGTTTGTCCGATCGTCATATGCTTCTAGTCGTAGTGTAGGTATTTCAATTTCCGCTGGGATTACCGCTTCAGTGTCGTAGGTGAGGTTAAAGGGGGTCTCTCCCGTGGAAGTTTTTTCTCTAGTTCGGTGAGCCCATAGAACACTTGGTAGCTCGTCCACCCACAATCCTTTAGCTCGGTCTAGTCGTGCTTTCAATCCGCAGAGGATGGCTCTGTTCATTACTTTTGTCTGACCGTTTTCCTGCGGGTGTGCGACCAATGTGAAGTTATGACAAATTCCCATATTTTGGCACCATTCTTGGAACTTGATATCCTCGAACTATTTGCCGTTGTCGGAGATCAGTACCTGAGGTAGTCCGAAACGACATACTATGCTCTTCCAAAAGAAGTTTTGTATGTTTCGGGTTGTAACTGTTGCCAGAGGTTCAGCTTCTATCCATTTTGTGAAGTAATCTACTACCACCACTAGGAACTTTCTCCCACCTGTTGTTGGCAGGAATGACCCCAGGAAGTCGATGCCCCATTGCGCAAAGGGCCATGGGCTAGTGAGGTATTTGAAGTCGGAAGCAGGATGATGGTGGATATTGGCGTGCTTCTGACAATTGTCGCATTTTCTAACGAGCTCGACAGCTTTTGCCTTCATCGTTGGCCAGTAGTATCCATGTTGAAGTGCCTTTTGGGTGAGGGCTCTGCCTCCCAGGTGTCTGTCGCACAGTTCTTCATGAGTGTCATGGAGTACGAGCTCGGCTTCGGCAGGTCGCAAGCAACGCAGGTATGGGAGCGTGTAGGGCCATCGGTACAACCGTTCGTATATTATGACGTATTTGGCTTCCTGGAGCTGCACTCTCTTGGTTGCATTGCGGTCTGCAGGGAGGGTTCCATCTAGCAAGAAGCTCGCGAGTGGGTCGATCCAGTTTGTCTCTGATTCAAGGACGGGAGCGACCTCCTCTGCCCCACTGAGAATGCTAGGCCGAGGTAAGTCTTCTATGTACACGGTTCTCATGGTGTTGTGACTCGTGTTGGCTAACCGGGATAGGGCATTGGCCTCAGTGTTCTCTAACCTCAGGATTTGCTTGATGAAGTGTGACTGGAAGTTGAGCAGAGCCTCCTTTACTTTCGCCAAGTATGCGATCATAGAGAGCTCGCGTGCTTCGTATTCGCCCGTAACCTGGTTGACCACGAGCTGGGAATCACTACAGATAACTATGTGCTTTGCTCTTACCTTTTGCGCTAGGTTCAGCCTATCTATCAGTGCCTCGTACTCTACCTCATTGTTGGATGCCACGAACTCAAAGCGTAGTGCGTATTCCAATTTCGTGCCACCTAGGCCGCATAGGACTATTCCAGCCCCGTTGCCCTACTGGTTCGAGGAGCCATCTACGTGAAGAATCCAGGGCTCCTCATCCTAGTTCGTGCTTGGCCTAACCAGGAGAGATACCACACTGGCTGCTACTTCACGGGGTTCAAACTCTATTGGCTTGGGAGCTCCGGGATCACCCGAACTGGGGATCTCAGGCTCAATCGGACCAGGGGCTTCAAGGCTGAATGTGCACTCGGCGATAAAATCTGCTAAGGCTTGGGCCTTAATGGCAGTTTGTGGCTTGTACTGGAGGTCATACTCACTGAGCTCGATGGCCCACTTCATCAGCCAACCGAAAACCTTGGGCTTGAGTAAGACTTGCCTCAGAGGTTTATCAGTCAAGACGATGACGGTGTGAGCCTGGAAATATGGGCGGAGTTTCCGAGCTGCAATTACCAATGCGCATGCTAGCTTTTCTATCTACGAGTATCTTGTTTCTGCTCCCTACAAAGTTTTACTAAATAATAGACGAGCGCTGGACCAGATCTATTTCTTTTATTAGTACCGAACTAACCACCTCGTTGCTTGCCGAGAGGTACAGTTCTAAGACCTCACCCTCCTCGGGCCTGGCTAAAGTTGGCACAGTAGCGAGGTAGGTCTTTAGCTCGTCGAACGCGAGCTGGCAATCTCGGGTCCATTCGAACCCTTTGCCTTCGACTTCCTTAAAGTAAGGCAGACATCAGTCTGCCGATTTGGACATGAAGCGGCTCAAAGCGGCTATGCAGCCGTTTAGCCTCTGAACCTCTTTTACTTTTTGAGGTGGTCTCATATCTAGGATGGCCTTTATCTTGTCCGAGTTGGCCTCAATACTGCGCCGGTTGACAATGTATCTTAGGAACTTACCCGAGGTGACACCGAAGACACATTTGTTGGGGTTCAGTTTCATGCTAAATTGACGCAGAATTTGGAAGACATAATCTAAGTCTTGTATTAATTCCTGTGAGAACTGCGTCTTGACGACCATGTTGTCTACATAACATTCTATTTCCATGCCAATTAAGGGTCAAAACAGCTAATTTACAAGTCTTTGGAAGGTCGCCCCAGCATTCTTCAGTCCGAAGGGCATAACCTTGTAGCAGTACAAGTCAAACTCGGTTCTGAAGCTGGTTTTTTCCTCATCGGACTGGTCCATCCTGATTTGGTTGTAGCCTGAGTAGGCGTCCAAAAAGCTTAGCAACTCATGTCCTAAGGTCGCATCCACTAGGCAGTCAATTCTGGGGAGGGGGAAGTAGTCTTTTGGGCAAGCTTGGTTCATGTTGGTGTAGTCGACGCACATGCGCCACTTGCCATTTGCCTTTTTCACTAGCATTGGGTTGGCTACCCAGCTCGGGTAATGAACTTCCCTTATGAAGTCCGCTGCAAGGGGCTTTTCGACCTCCTCGTCGACCGCCCTCCAGTGCTCCAGGGCTAAGTTGCGTTTCTTCTATCTAATGGGTATGACTATAGGGTCAGTGTTAAGTTTGTGAGTTATAAGGCCAGGGTCAATACCAAGCATATCGGTCACAGACCATGCAAAAATATCTAAATTTTGAAATAAGAAACTCACTAGTTCGGTTCGTAGAGGCTCCTTGACGGAAGCACTGATCTGTAGCGTTCGAGCCGGATCTATAGCCGAGGTTGGGATCGTGACTGTTTCTTCTATGGGCGAAGCTCGTTCCTTGCCCTGCCCCGTAGGCCGCTCCATTTCGAGGTCGTCGACTGCCTTGGTTTTTCCCTTCAGGGCGGCAACATAACACTTGCGGGACTCAAGTTGTTCGCCCCACGCTACCCCCACACTGAAGTTTGTGGGGAACTTCATTGCCAGATAGTAGGTGGAGACCACCACCCGTAGAATATGCGTAATTGGTCGCCCTATTGTGGCATTGTATGGGGAGGGGGTCGCAACCACCAGGAAATCGTGGTTGAGTCTGACCGTGCAAGGCCATGTGCCGACTTCCACATGTACTGTTATCTTCCCAAGGGACCTGACTTCCTCTCTGTTGAAGCCCACCAGAGGAGTGTTTGCGGGTTTCAGCTCGCTTCTCTACAACTATAGCTGGTCAAATGCCGACTTGAAGAGGATGTCCGCCAAACTACCTGAATCCACAAGTATGCGCCTAACTTCGAAGTCGCTGATCTTTAGTTTTATGACAAGCGCGTCATCGTGGGGGTAGTGGACACCTCGCGCATCGTCTTCCGTGAAGAAGATCGGTTATTCTGTCTTCGACCTCTTTGGAGGGTTCTGTTCTTCTCGGGTTGCCTCGCAAACTAACGTCCGTGTTGCTGCCAAAGTACACCCTGCTACCACCGAACCTCCCACTATCACATGGATGGTTCCCCAAACTGGCCTCTCTTCTAGAGGTTGTCTCTGCAAAGCTTCAACCGGTCTGCTACTGGATTCGGGGGCATCCTTTTCGTGCTCCACTTGCCGACCCTACCTTATTATTATTATCATTATGTTGTACAAAATTTCTCAAGTATCCGCAACGGATGAGTCCCTCTATCTCGTCCAGGAGATTGTTACACTGTTCGGTGCTATGACTGTGATCTCTATGAAAACTACAGTACAACTTTTTATTTCTCTTGTTTGGATTATTCTTTAGGCGAGGTGGCCACTTTACGTATGGGGCGTCCTTGATTGTCATCAAGATCTTGGTCTGCCTTGCGATTAATGGCGTGTAATCCGTCTGAACTGCTAAGGGAGCTCGGGACGGCTGGCTTGGCTTCGCCTCTCGAGCCTGGTTTCTTCTGTCGCCTGGGTTGGAGGGCTCACCTTCTCTTTTTCTTTTCTCGACCCCGCCTTCTGTTCTTTGGTTGATTTCTTCCTCTGTTCTCATGAACTTGTCTGCGAGTTTGAGGAATTTGGCCACGGTCGCGGGCTGGCTGGCTACCATGTGCCATTTGAACTCCTTGTGTGTTACTCCTCTCTTGGTCGTCGTGAGCTGTACTATGGGGTCTAATCGCGGTATCTATAAGCATGCTTCATTGAACTGCTTGATGTAGCCCTGGATGGATTCTCCTTCCCTCTGGACTACTCTGAAGATGCTTTCCTCGGTTTCGGGGCACCGCTTGCTGGTAACGAAGTGTGCGGTGAAGACCTGCACAAACTGGGTCCAGCTTCTTATTGACCTGGGGGCTAGGTTCCTGTACCAGGTGCGGGCCACCCCCTAAAGGTGGTGGTGAAGGCCACGCACATGCATGATTCACTGGCCCTAGCGAGGTGCATTTGGAACTGGAAAGCATCGACGTGGTCGTTGGGGTCAAAGGACCCATCATACTTGTCCAAAGGTGGGAGCTTGAAGTCTCTGGGCATGGGGACTGCCAGGAGTTCTGATGCAAGGGGGGAAGGAACTGAGAGAATTGGGGCAGCTTTTACCTCATCAGAGCTCGTCTCTTCCTTACCTCTGAGCTCGGGCAGGACACGGGTGGCAATTCGGCAACTTTGTCGGTGCCTATGTTGTTGAGCGGGCCTGGTACTAGCGCTGCTGGCCTCTGTGTTGCTAAGCTCGATGGGCCCGGAATGTTGGTAGTCTGCTGCTAGGGCGCTGAACCGGTTCTCCGTGAGCGGGAACTCAGGCTTGGAGCACCGAAGTGCTGACTTTGCGGGCGAGGTTCCCGACCTGCCTGCGAGCTGCGACGCTAGGGTGATTTTCCTTTCCTTTCGGCCTGGGGATGAGGTCTGGCTATTAGGGGTTTCTGGAGCTGGGAGGCTTCTCCTCGGTGAGGGCATCCACCCTGAGGGGAGGCTTTAACCAGCTTCGGAACAGGGTGCCGAGGTAGAAGCAATGACTGGTTTAGGGGTAGCTAAGGGAACTGCTGCTGATAATGGTGTTGACAGAGGTGGTGTAGTACTTGGTGCTGTTGGAGTTGATGCTACTGAATTGTTGCATTTGGGCTTGCATTGCCCGCATGCATTGCATTAGGTCGTCCAACTGGTTCTGGCAGGTCGCCAGTGGGACAATAGTTGGTTCAGCAAAAGTTGTTTCGATAGGGAGTGGAAGAGGGATGTTCAGGGTAGGAAGGTTTAGGGGCGCCACTGCTTGTGGCGCATTCAAGATGGGGATCCCATCCACTGGAAGGGGGATGGTGAACTGTCCGATGCACACCACGGGGACTTGGAGTTGTTCCTCGGTGGTGTTCGTTTCTGTGCCACGTCCGGCATTGCTGGAAGAAGCCATGGGTGTTGGAGTTTTTTGGAAGAAGAGGAGGTTATGAGAGTTTTAGAGGGAAGCTTTTAGAAGCGATCCCACAGACAACGCCAATTGATGGTGCGCAATCCGGCCGGTCCTAGTTGTCAACGACCTTGCCTCTGATTGGAGCAACGGGGAGCCTGAAACAGAGAAGATGAGGAACTTCGAGGGGAACCCGATGAGACTGCTCCGAAGCTCAAGTTAGTATTCTCTCAAAGGCAAGATAAAACCAGATGGCGCAAAGTTCACATACCTTGTTCTTGGGGGGTACGGAGCCTTTTATAACCACTTCGCGCACTCGCTCCAAGGCTTCTATCAGGTCGGGTATGATTACTTTTGTGCTCTGCCAGTTCGGGTGCCATCCCCTCTGTTGGGACAGAACCTCCATTGCTCCTTGTTAGAGCCGTCTCTGTAACTGGAGATGGCGGTGGCAGGTGGCGGTGGCAGGTGGCCATTTGAAGTGCGGTTGTCAAGCATCAGATCCCAAGTCAGTCAGGTGCGCCGCCCCTGGATACGAACTTCCTCGATGTTAGGCATGGTACAACTGTTTATTCGGCATCCTGAGGCGAAGTGCTGGACTGGTGAGCGAGGTGAAGTCTTGAGTTCGGATAGAGGTATTTCCCGAACTGCCATTGGGCAGGCCAGTTCGGGTTATTGCCCTTTGTGTTTGGCTTAGGGCCTAAGGGAGAGTTCGGGCTCCTTGTAAGGAGTTCGGACTGCTGGTAGGGGTTCGGACCGCTGGTAGGGAGCTCGAACCGCTAGTTCCTCCCTTTGGTGTTCACGCCTTGGGCACACTGTTTTGTCGAACTATTGCATTTACTACGTGTTGCTTAATTACGAGATCGGGCCAAATCTTCCTTCATCAATAAGTATTAATTATTTGATCATAAACTACATATAAAAGAAGAAAAGAGGAGAGAAGACCAGAGAGGTTAGTCATAAAACATCACTCAGACATATTTTGACTCCAAGAATCAAAGCTTAACATGGACTGAGCCACAAAGGAAAGCATTAGGAAGTTGGTCTTTAGAGCTGGGGACCCTTTAAGAGAAAGAAACTGAAAACCCAGTCACCACCAAATCCCAACATTAGAGAAACTATGCTTTATCTTGATACATTAATGAGAACAACGTGCTGGGGCCTGAATGAAAGGAACACAGAAATGTTTGCTTAATTGCTTGGTTGCTTAGCTAACTTTTTTCTGTATCACACTGTCTGTACACGTGGTGGGTTCATAAACTGTTACACCTTCTGCAATTAAGCATGACTGGATGGGAAACTGCCATTGTCTTTGTCACATTTGATTTTATGCTTTATCAAGAAATTGGGCAAAGTATATCAGATCAGAGCATTTCTTTTTAGAGGTTATAAGCTTTAAAGTAAAAAAGGAAACAACATGGACTAATTGGAGTAATCATTGTTCACACATTCAATTTATATATATGAACAATAAATTAACCTTTTTCTACTACATAATATTAATACCTACCTAAATACATACAAACATAATTAGAAAGGTTTTATTTTGGTACAACATATCGGTCAGAATCAGAAAGTTGAAGCTCTAATTGTTTGATAAGTTGATATACGTGTAAGGCACATAGAAGAATGTAATAAATACCAAATTTAATATGGTATTTATTTGGATGCCAGATTGTACTACTGAGAATCAATATTAACAACTTATCACTGTTAACTTGGTATTTCTTGGTGGGTAAAACTGTAACCAAAATGTTTAGAAGAGAATGGGAGTGGGATGGGCAAATAAATCCCAGATCACTGTTGGATGAATGATTTCATTCTTTGTGAATTAGAAGCCTGTTTCTTCTCTTTGGCTTTTTGAGAACTCTCTTGAGATAGGATTTTTTTCATAGAAGGCTTCATATCCTAAAGCCAAAGAAGTGACCAGAATTAATTATTCATGCCCAAACTCAAACTCTATGAGAACGGTTGCCCATAGAACATCTCTCACAATGAGACCCCATAATATAGAAGACTCCCCACATCAAATTCTCAATCTTTAGACTCCAAGTGAGAGTCATTCTTAGTCTCCCAGGTTTTATCTTTCCAAGAAAAGAAAACTTGCCAAAGTCCACCATTCCAACAAGATTATTCTCAGTGAATCAGGAAGGAGGTCACTGCTTCATGCATCCTAATTTTTGTTAATTAGGATATTTAGAGAGAGATGAAGTTGCTGTTTCCGAATTTAGGGGCTACAACCATACATGGTTATTGAAATTGTATTGATGATATTATTTCATATAGTTTCAATTATTCATCTCTACAATTTCATTCCTGTGTTCCCATGAAGGAAGAGAAGGTGAACAAAAATTAAGGAGGGTCAAAGTGACTAATAAAAAAATTAAGACTGGAAAGATGCTGAAGGAGAGAGAGAGAGAGAGAGATCTGGGGTTTATTTATTACATATTCTATTAATAACAAAAGGGTACTTGGATTCTCTTATATGTGGTATGTAGCAGCTGGCCTGCAGGTTTCCTGGCATAGTTACTGAGGTATCTAGGCCAAGTTTGGCCATTAATGGAGTTGGCAACTGCTCGGAAGCTTCATTGAGTTGCACAGTATTGCCTCACTTGGCATAGTTCTTTTCGCTATTAAGATTGACAAGGGCTTCTTGTCTCTTCTAACAGTAAAGGATGGCACATGCTATACTGCACGTGCAAGGGGGAGAGAGAAAGAGAGATCTTGGAGTGATTAGATGTCGGGGCAACTAATGGTGGTACGAAATGTTAGAGTAAATACTAATTATATGTAATGAACTTAATTGATCAACATTTAATGGGGCCTCCTCCGTCTGAAATGATTTGATATTTCCACGCGTTTTACCTAAATTAAACCTCTGACTTTCTTGTTTCTATGCCCAAAAGCTTAAGCAAACTTGATAGTGCAAATACTGTGTGCTGATGATCATAAAAGGGTAAAGGAACCTCCATGCTTGGGTAGAAATGGAGATGATTCTTAAACTTACTAGAACATAACGTGAATATTAATCAAGTGGGTTCTACCCATTTCGTGGGTACTAATCAAATTGGTTCTAGAATGGCCCACCAAACACCTGATCCCCCTAGCTCCCGGCCCACCTTCAGTTCACGTCACCAACACAACACTCTCCCTCATTTGTTACCCTAGGTCACAAGTCACAATCTCTCTCTTTCTCTCTCTCTCTGTTCATATATAAACTTCACAATCAATTGCTTAGACATCATATTACCAAGTTTTATCCTGAAATTATTTCAATCCCACTTAGAAAAGCTTCTGACTTTTTCAACTTGGCGTAGGAGCAATGGCTTTGAATCTGCTTTAGCGAAAGAAAACAAAACCGTCCTACAAAAAATTGAGAGTGACCCTAAACAGTGGAGAAAGCCTACAAAAGAAAAGGAGATCCTACTCTAGGCTTTTACAAATTTTAACATAAACAAACTAAAGATTAGGGATTTCTTAGGGTAGGTTGTAGGGTTCTTACCATAGTGGCTTGGGACTTTGGTACTTTTACTCTGGACCAGTCAATATTTATTTGTTACAATTACATTTACAATTCATGAAAAGAAGCAAAACCCTGATTTAAGCTCATCTCTAATCCCTTTAATTAGAATTTAGAAACCACAGTGAGCCGTGTGTGATTTTTCTTCTTCCTTCCTTTCTGTGTTTTGTTTTCTGTGTTGTACACAGCACATAAAACAAGCTTGGTTCTGGTTAGGTCCCACTCAACCGTATTTACCAGTAGCTCATCCTGGTATTTGACCGCTTCTCCTTCTTGTCTGGGTCCCAGGTGGTCACCGACTGACGAACCAGATCAACCCAGAAGAGAACGTGGTCCATTGGAGAGCCACACACTCCGAACCAGAGGCTAAGAGCTTTCTTAATTCTTATTTAAAATAAATAAGTCAATATTACTGCAGTACAATATATTAAAAAATAGGAAGCAACCATGCAAAGTGGTAACCCTGTTCCCTAGAAAACTCTCTAGTTGCTACCCCAAGTTTTGGCTTTGGTGGGGCCTTAAAAAGGGGCTCCACATGTTTGCCATATCAACCCTAAAAGACCAGTTTCAGCCTGTACAGCAACCTCTTGTGACAGTTTTCTGGTCACACGGTCTGTTGTTGAAATGAAAAATTGAATATTACAGTTAATAAGGACGGTTGTTCTTTTATAATTGTTGCTGTCTGGTCTGAACGGACGCCTTCCTTTTTCCCTTGCTGATACAGGGTGGGTGATGTAACTTCATTTGTTATCTACTGTGCATATTTTGGGTCGATAAAAGGTATGAAATGAACTATGAGAGGTCACCTTTCATGGCGTTAGAGGTTGTTATTATGTCTGCATTGACTAGCAGAACTACAGAAGAAAACCAAACTTAGGTTTCTTGGGTTGTTCTGCTCTATGAATGAATGCCACCTTGATCTTGAAATCAGCTCTTTCTAGCTAGCTATCTGCATGTGTTTGGGAAGCAACTGGAAATTAAAGTAGCTGAAGATCCTTTGTTCATGGATCTTGAGCAGGAGAGGTTATAAAAAAAATAATTAATAAAAGGGCCCAAATTAACAAATTAATGAAGATGTGCATACATGACATGAGGAACAAGATTTCATTTGTTTGTCGTAAGCTGAAGCTATATATTAGTTTGTTGGTGGGGAATACGTACGACACGGGAGAGGATCCAATGAAGATAATTGTCCAGGGCCCAAATTAACAAATTAATGAAGATGTGCATACATGACATGAGGAACAAGATTTCATTTGTTTGTCGTAAGCTGAAGCTATATATTAGTTTGTTGGTGGGGAATACGTACGACACAGGAGAGGATCCAATGAAGATAATTGTCCACATTTTTATTTACTTCTAATCATATTTTAATGACCCATCACCCACCAGAAAGTATAGAATCTGGATAGAATGCAATTCACTCTTGCTTCTCCTCCACTTTGATTGAACTATCATCATCAAGAGATTTGCCATTTGATGCCCAAGTTCAATTTGCCACCAAAATCCAGAGCTATTGGGCTTCTTTTGTTCCTCTAGTAAGAGGGGTTTAGGGGTCGTAGCCTAATTGGCCTAAGGATGCCAGCTTGCTCTAAATTTGATAGACTCACACACGGCCCATGCTCAGTACTCAGAACCCTCCTAAGTCCCAACTCCCTAACCTCACCTCACCAAATAGTAAGTACTAGCCTCGTCCTAGCTTAAGCAAATATTTTGACAACCAAGAGAATGGATAAAGGGCTAACCCTATCCAACTCTTTTGATCCTATCTACCACCACGGTCCAAAAAAATTAACCATATAAGGACACAATGCGAGACACTGTGACAAACAAGAAGACATCCAATGTATGTAAGGAATTAATGGGCTTAGTTATGCCCAATATTAAGGGAGAAAACAGAGAAGTACACCCTTTATCAACCAAAGTTACCTACCAAAAAGCAAAGGCTAGTTGAGCTGATTGCCTGATTATAGAGTAAAGCACACCACAAGGCATAAACATTAAACAACTACCTCCAGTAAAGAGGGAAAAAAAAAAAGATAAATTTCTTAAACTATCCCTATTATTTAGCTAATTAACAAATTATACTCTTAATGTTTAACTATTATCTTGCACTACCCCTCCTATTTTTTACTATTGTCATCATATTTAAATTCTAACAGAAATGATGAAATATCAATTTTACCGCGTCAAATCCCATCCATCTTTCCTCAAACGTTGGCAACTCTTTCCCAGTTCCGTGTCTATCGTCGTCACTAAGATCCCCATCCCAACCGGAATTCCATGTCACGCACCCAAACCCCCAGGTGAGACGGTTTCTCCTCTCCTCCCCCGAGAGTGGTGCCACCAACACCCCAAAACCTGTGCCATCAGCTTAGGCCTCAAGATCATAATTTGGTCTGAATTCGGTGGTTCTGTAGGCGATGACAACACTTCCATCCCTATCATTTTTACACCTAAAAACTCCTTTGATAATTGATAACATTGGCAGCAATGAGCACCGTCGAGTTGATGGCAAAGAAAGCAAAGGGATGAAATGGCAACAATGAAAACCCCTTGGTCTATACGGATTTGATAGTGGATAGAGCAAAGGAGAGGCCTTGCGAGAGCTGAACGCTATGAACCATAAACAAAGGGATGAAACAGTAGAAGGTCGGTTGCATCAGAGGCATCACGCGCCCAAACCCCTTGCAAGCAGTGGCGCTTGTGTAGCTAGTGGAACCGGCCTGGATGAAACCAGTTGGTAGGCAATCATCTATGGCATCACGCGCCCAAACCCCCTACAAGCGATGCCAGCTGCCTGTGTCGCTAGTGGAACTGGCCCAGCCAAAACCAGTTGGCAAGCAGTCATCAGCAAAGGCAAAGAGGTGGATTGAGCTAAAGCAGAGACGGTGTTGCTGCAACTTCCGACTGAAACCGGTTTCCTGCCCTACTGTATAACTGACCTGCAACTTCTGGCTCCGCTGCAACTTCCTCTGCCGTCGTATACCTGATCGGGAATTTTTGTCATTCAACTTGCAACTTCCGGTTTCATACTTCATCGTTTCGGAGCTACTACTTAATAACGTCAATACGATAAGCTCAATGCAATGGCCTGAACATCCCGGAGTGGAAGCAAATGAGCTTATGGTATTGATTGTACTTGCGAAGGATAAATCCCAAGAGTTCTCGGATAACTCTTAGGTCATCGATGTCTTATCCTTAGAATCCTTATCACTGATAACTATTGTACAACTATTCCTTATCTGATGTAAATATCCAGTTCAGACTCAATCACTTGTAAACCTATATAAGCAATACAATCTTCGCTCACTGTTCACTGGGTGTGCAATTTCTATTAATCTCTATGTCTGAATCAAGTGTTTTCATGGTATCAGAGCTCCCGGTTGATCCAAGCTCAGATGGCCTCTAGCAACAACACCAATATGTCCAGTAACAGCCCCTCGGCAGCATCTGCGTCAACCTTTGGTTTTTCGCCAATCTCACTTCAATACCCAGTGTAACTCAATTGCTCCCATTAAACTCAATGGGTACAATTACAACACCTGGCATGCTTAGTTTTATCCTCTCCTCAACCCGTGTGACTTGATGACGGATTTATCACTCCCCCACCAAGAGAGATCCCTGATCCATTAGATAGCATAAGAACGGTATAAAATTCGGCCTACTCTAACTGGCATTGGTATGATCAATTAGTTCTCAATTGGCTTATTTCTTCTATGAATGAAAGTGTTATTGCACAAGTAACTGGTTTACCTACAGCTGTAGCAATATGGAAATCCCTGGCCCGATCATATGGCTCTTCTTAGAATGCCAAATCCTTGGTTGAATGCCTTGCTACTGTTTCTAAACCTGTTGCTGAACAGGATCTCTTACTTTATCTTCTTGCTGGCCTCGGGCCGAAATATGAATCATTCGTAACATCTACTACAACTTGTATGAATGCTGATGATCTTTCTATTGATGACCTCCATGGCCTTCTGATAAGTCATGAAATCTGGTTAAAGTAGGATCAAACCTCTGATTCGTTGCTCTCAACTAATATGGTCGTCCTTCAACCATAGCAGCAGCAACGTCCACATCAGAATTATCCCTTCCAATCGCGTGGTGGATACAATCCTCGAGGAGGCCGTGGCCATGGTAGTAGAGGTGGACGTTACGGTTCCAATTCTTCTGGTACTTCCAATAATAATACACCAAAAGTTATCTGTCGGTTGTTATCGAAGCCAAGACATGCAGTTCAGACCTGTCATCACCATTTTGACATCTTTTATACCAGTGAAACTGATGCATCTACTCCCATGCAAGCCTACCAAACCTCTATTGCTTCTTCATCAAATGATCTTACATAGTACCTTGATTCCGGTGTGACAAATCACATGATTCCCGACGTCAACAATCTTCAACAGCGCTCAGATTACTCTAGTACTGACCAAGTCCATGTAAGAGATGGTACATGTTTTAGTATTCAACATATCGGTTCTTCATGCTTCTCTCATAATAGTTTTACCTTTCATTTACACAATATTCTGCATGTTCCTGCTCTCTCTAAAAATTTACTATCCATTTCTCAGTTTACTCGTGACAACAATGTGATTTTTGAATTTCACCCCTCATTTTGTTGTGAAGGATCCTATGGGGATGGAGCTCCTTCGAGGACCTAGTACGCATGGTCTCTACCAGCAGCCTGCTGCTTTTTCCGTTCAAGATGCTCAGTCCTTTTCTTCCAATAAATCCCCTCAGACATTTGTTGGTGAAAGAGTGTCCATGTCTCAGTGGCATGCTCGTCTTGGGCATTCGGCTTTGTCTATTGTTAAAAGAGTCCTTAGTCGTTATGGTTTGTCTTCCATTAATGAATATTTTACAATTTGTGAGTCCTATCAATTAGCCAAAAGTAAGCAATTACCCTTTCTTCGTTCTCCACATTGCTCTAAAGCACCATTTGATCTCATTTTCTCTGGTGTTTGGGATCCCACATCTATGATGTGAAGGATAAATCTTCAGATAACTCTTAGGTCATCAATATCTTATCCTTAGAATCCATATCACTAATAACTATTGTACAGTTGTTCCTTATCTAATGTAAATATCCAGTTCAAACTCAACCACTTGTAAACCTATATAAGCAATACAATCTTCGCTCATTGGGTGTGCGATTTCTATTAATCTTTGTATCTAAATCAAGTATTTTTAGTACTTGACAAGAAATCCAGTTTCATGCCCTCATCGGCCTGCATGCTAGGGAGAGCTTTGTTAGAACTGATTGTATTGGATGTATTTGACAAGAAATCCAAGTTTATTTAGGTTAGGAGTCGTCGATCATCTTTGAAGAGAAATTCAGGAAGGTTCAACTCAGTAACCCATCCTTCTAGGATATAGTTGATAGTTTGAAAGGAAGCGTTGAGTTTCTTAAGCTATGTGGGTTTGATAAATTTGAAGGGAGCAAATTTTTGTTCCTTTCAAAGGACAAGGTTGACATGTAGTGTTAACTCTGTTAGTTCTAAGCTGAACCATGCTGATTTACCCGATCTAATCGACTCATTTATGGAGATGGACGGCCGTTGTCGGACACCGAGACAAAAGACATGTTAGAAAGCCTGGGGTGCGATTCATCGGATGGAGACATCCAGGTTATGAGAAATGATCTATAAGGAAGTGGAACTCGTATGCCGAGTTCTTGGAACAAGGTCGTTTTAAAAGGTTTAAACGTTAGTTGATGTATCGATTGCGGGAGAGGGGCCTCACGTAAGTGATTAACACATCGGACAGCCTTACTCTGTTTTTAGCTTTTTTTTCAGTGTTGAACCGGTGGTGATGTCGTTGTTGCTATTGGTGGTGTGGCTAAGAGAAGGTTGTAGAGGGATGAGAGTAGTATTGAATTTTAAAAAACTATATATCATGTGGTGTCACGTGTGTAAGAATTTTGAAAGAACATTAACTGATATTAAAAATAAGGGTAAATTTAGTCGATTATCAATTAGTTAAACAATTGAAAATGTAAAAATGTAAACAATTAAGAATAGTTTAAGAATAGTTTAAACAATTAATGTTTCGTAGGGGTACTGCAAAATTTTCAATTAGTTAAACAATTAAGAATAGTTTAAAAAATTTGTCAAAAATAATGTAAAAATGAAAGAAAGAATTCAAAATTCCTTTTCACTGTTAATGTTTCGTACTGCCCTCATTACTTGGAAAACTACAAAGTGTCAAGTCAATGACATTCATAGCAATGGTCCCATGTCTCTCGAGTCTGGTTGGTGCCGCTGTAGTAGTGGTTAGATGGGTCCGAGTACGGGGGTTTGGTCCCAATTCTCCTGTTCCTTTTCCGGATAGAAGTGTATTACCATTTTTCGAAAAACTATGGAAATAATTAAACCGACAATTAATGAGAAAATACGCCTCCGATTCCTAAAAAAGACAAATCCAAAACAGCTAAAAATTGATCAAACGCTCCAATGTTATCGTTTTGAAACGATTTAGCAAGTGGTCCATCTAGTGAAGCTGTGAAAAGGCTCCCATTAATGGCGGTGGTCCTGCATCCTTCTGTAGTTAGTTTTAGGGATATGTGAAGGATATGTTTTGGTTTCCTGTGAAGTGTTTCCAAATTCCAACTGGTATCAGAGAAATCGAGAAACGCTCAAATCGATATACAGATAGAATCACAGATGGTTACTAGAGATGAGACAGAGAATAGATTGAGTTAAAATTCAATTAAATTATAATTATTTTCAAGATATATTCAACTTGGACATAGAGACAGTTGAGTAAACCAGGGGTTATAACTTAATAACAAAGTGGGGTTGGAGTTGTTAACTAAAACGGCAAGTTAACGGCCGTTAGCCAGGAGAGTAACGGCGGTTTCCTTGCAAGGGCTTGGTGGTAGGCTGCTCTTCCCCGTAGCAACAAGCCGTTGCACGAAGCTCTCGATTCTCTGTCCGTTGGTCTCCGTCAGCAACCGTTTCCCTCCAAATGGTAGCGACTCCACTCCTCTCTCCCTCAACACATCCTCTTCCGTTTCCGTTGTGAAACCGTTAGCCTGTATCGTTAATAACGGTCTGTTATTTACTTCCGTCGTTTTAATAGAAAAAATTAATAAAGGGGTAAATGTATAAAAATACAGTACTTGGATTCTCACGTAGTCCGTACGGTTCCAGCAGAATGCGTTCCCGAGCATCTGATCGACGGTTTCTGAGACGCCGTCGAGAGCAATGTCAACGACCGACGGAGTGGAGCATTCCCCGCTCCGTTGCAGTTGCCGGTGAGAGGGGCTTCTCAAGGGCCCGTTGCCTAATGACAGAACAAGCAAGTCTTCGACGCCATTAACAGACGGGAAATCCCGTTTGTTATGCAAGACGTGAGTGACGGCAGCAGCGGTGGGGTTGTTCATGACAAGACCTCCGTCAATGGCCAGACAAGTCGTTTTTCCGTCAATGGAGGTCAATTCAAACGGTTTGAAGAGGGTTGGAGTGGCGGATGTGGCACGGCAGACCTTCCAGAGCTCGAAATTAAAGCTCGGAGACTCCGAAGCGTCGGCTCTGGAGAAAACAAAGGGTGCAGAGCTGTTGAGGTCGTAGCAAGGAACAAGAAGAGGCTTGCACGTGTCCTTCAATGTCAAAACTTTACCATCATTCCTGCGTAACGCCTCTTTTAACACATTATCGATGCTCTTATCGGAAAACCTCTGTCGCCGACGGAGAATCCCTACATTCTTGATCTTGAACATCTCAGAGTGTTTCTCCAGTACAAATTTAACGGCATCCTTGGCGGAGAAGAGCGGACGACCAGTGCCGTCGTCTGCAGTCAGCATGGTAGCGAAAATGGCGCCTATTCCAGTGCCGGCAAGGACGTCAAAGAAATCGATAATACAAGCTTGAGAATCGCCCGTCCTGGCCCGGATCTGCTCTTCAAGATGGATTAAGGCTGCGCCGGCGACGAGGCCTTTGGTTCCTCCACCATCGATGCTCAGAATTCTGGTCTTCTTGTATTCGCAATGTGAGAGCCACTTGTGCTCAAGCTGGGAGAATATCTCCAACGTCATTTTACTAAACTCCATAATTACCTTCTGCTGCTGCTGCTCTCCTTCTATACTATACACAATGCAGAGAAGAGCAAGTAAGAAGATCTCTAGACTGGGTGTTGACGGAGAAGTGTTGAAGAAGCTGTCGTCGAGTGTCGCAGATTCTGAGAGGGAATCCGTGAAAAAGGAAAGATCACGCTTTATTGCCGAGAAGCATTAATGGAGGAAAATTTTGCTTCGCTCACTGTATACTCCTTTTCTAACAGTGCGAGTCTGTTATGCTTCTTTCACACTCTCTCAATCTGTGTTAAAAGCTAAGTCTATTAAGTGGCTAAAAGTGGGAGCCTGGGAGGCAACATCTCACGTTTCCAGTATTTATATAAACAGGAATCAATAATTAAATCAAGGAAAAAGGCTGAACTGAAAACTGAATCGGGTACCCTTCCCCCATTTCCTTTCGCTTTCTTCTTTTTTTTTTCCTCTTTTTTAATTCATATCAATAGATAGTTGTAATTTTATATTAATTTTTCACCGTTTTACTTCAACTTACAGCCGGCGACACATGCATCATGTATGGTTCTTTCTGTCCTGCGCACTTTGGCTGACAGGGGCGAGAGATTCCGCTTTTTGATCGGCTCGGCGCATTTCTTATTATTTTTATCTTGTTTCTCTGTTAGTGAGTAGTAGTGACTTCGTTCTTGATTCTCATTTTCCTTCCTTTTCCCTTTTTGGCAAGTTTACTTACTTCCCCAGCTCTTTCCCAGAGAGATCGAATTAGAATTACATTCGGGGAGCTACTTCTTCCAATATCAAAATGGAATGAAACACCAATATTATAGAATCTCTACTTCCCAAGTCCCAACCCATCTTGAATCAGATCATCCTGCTCTGTGATTTCATTTTATTTATAACTTCCTCTTCAAAAGTTAATGGTAGGGATCTACATACTTTTGCTTCTCGCAGTCCTGCAGCTTCAATATATACTTGATAAAGCAATCTCACCGGACCAGGCAGACCCTTGATTGCAGAGAAAATGGGTAGAAGTGGGTCAGTTTGCAGTTCACCCAAGGTTCTGTAGTCTGACTGGTGGCCAAATGGGCTCTCTATGAATTATCGGAAATTGATAGTAACAGAGGAAATGAAACCATATATTTGCGGCATCGTCTCTGGTTAATTCGAACATTTCTACAGTGGTTTAACACAGAAATCTGATGAAACTAACAATATAAATCAATTTGGGAAGAGGAGGGAAGCCGCTACCAACCAAACCCAGTCTAGGACTCGTGATTATGAATAGAGTAATAGTCTCCATCAGCAATGAGAGGAGAGCCCTAAATTCAATGGTGGAAGTAACACTTTGTCCTTCTGGCTTTAGTAAAATAGGGGTCCTCGGACTAGTCAAGATAGCAGGTGACACTGTCAGCTTGGATTTTGGATTTGGAAGAGGCGAGACGAGGAAGGAATGGTCGGCCAAGCCTTGTCTTCGCTACAGACGGCGCAATTGGTGGCACCACTGGTGACTGGCGACTTCCCAGGACTTGAGTGCCAAGAACAATAATCTCCCAGATCTTGGACCAGTCCTAGACATTGTTTATTATTTCCAATTGTAGGAAACTATTTTCTCCATGCACATTGTGACATTGGTTTTGGCTTAAGTCGGCCAAGATGAAGGAATCCTGGCAAATGTATAGATTGAGCCCAACAAATTCTTACCTAAAGTACATGGGATCATGAATGGGAATCCTGTTTTTAATATTTTGCTTCATCAAAGGCCATCACGCCATGTCCATAAGTGGATCCATTGTTATGGTAAGCCTTCTAAAATCATTTCTTGTTAATTCAACTCACCACCTTTTTCGCTTGCCCTCTGCTTGCCTTTTCTTGACCCTTGGCTGTGTTTGGTTTCATAGTAGATAGAAGACGAACAGTAAGTCTTTATTTTCCATCAAACTAAACATTAAATTTTACAGCATGTCATTAATTTTAAACCATCTGAAGGACCGTTTGGTAACAGTTGAAGTAGAAGCGGTTGAACTGAAAAACTTATAACTTATTGCTTTATCTTTTAGTGAATACGTTTTTAAGAAGGTTGTGGGCTCCTTAATGACTGAAGCTGGAGTTAGGCAGATCACTATATATTTTTAAAAACTGTCATTATGATGGTAACAGTAGTAATATGTGTTCTATTATTACCTTAAATATAGTAATGAGAGAGAATGTGAATTAATACATTAAATATAAGACTTAATTAGAGGGAATTGAACTAGGTGAGAATTGACAATTCAAATTACACTTTCTGCCCTGACAATTGAAAAGGGACTAAAACAAATATATATATATATATATATATATATATATATATATATATATATATATATATATATATATATATACATACATTTTAGCCAAGGAAACAAGCTCATTTGTAGTGTGAATTAAGCACTTGCATTGCATGTCAAAAATTTTTCTCCATATTAATTACTCCAATTCTATAAATATCATAGTTAAGATAGAAATTGAAAATTTATAAAAGTAACAATTTGATTAAAAATAAACTTAATGTTTGTAGTAAATGTGTACATGCATTGCATGTGGATATTCAAATTTGAAATGCACGAAATAGAGAGAGAGAGAGAGAGAGAGAGAGAGCTATGAATGGGTCAAGTCTGGTTCGAGACAAAGTAGACCAGTCCTGAACCAATTCTTAATCGACTAGACTAGAACCAAATTGATTATTAATTGGGATAATCAGGCCTTACTTGACTATACTTGACATCTATAATTTTCCTATGACAATAACAACTTGGAACTAGGGGTTTCAATGGACCAGTTTCGGATTGGACCCCGTCCAAACCAAAATCAATTTGGATGGACCAATAACACATATTGAATTGGACCAGCCTGTACTTAATGGTCCAAAGTATTTATTGGATTGGATTGGACCTGGTCCATCCATAATGAATTTATATTGGATTGGGTTGGATTGAGATAATATCTGGTCCATTGATAGAAGATAAGAATATATGTGTCAATGGACCAGGTTTGGGTTAGAATTAATCTAAATTAAAACAAATTTGAACCGAGTAGACGGTCCAATCATTGAATTGGATCAGTCCAAAATGGTCCAAAATATTCATTGGATTGGATTGGATTGGATCTGGTCCATTTGTAATGGACTCACATTGGACTGAATCGATTGGACCAAATCCAATCCAATTGGCACCCCTACTTTCATTTTTGATAATATAACCTTAATAAAAATGGCATTAAATAGCAATATGTTTATATGCATGATAAAGTAAGTGTTTTTAACCAAAATTATCTTATATACTGTTAATAAAAATTATCTTTCTAAACATAAAGTATAGCAAAAATTGCAAGAAACCCAGAAAGCCTATATTATTAACCATATAATTGGTTGGAAACATTAAGAACTAGCGCCAACCCAATAATTAATCAAGAGATAAAACACAGAACTAGAACCAACATAATCTGTTTGGTCGGTTTGATTCTATGAGATAGGCCTGACCTATTCACAGCTCGATGCTAAGGGCGCTTTAGTTTGTAGTCGGAATTGAAATGGTCTATTCCCATAATCTGCTTATTTCAGACAGGAATCATAATGAAAATTGAAATTAATTGGAATGAGATTTCATTCCCAAAAGATGGAAAGGCAATGACCATTCCCTCAAATGGGAGAATGTCATTCCATAAGGTATAGAAATGAGATTCCAATTCTATCCCCACCAAACAGTTGGAATCGAAATGGCCCAATCTGATTCCAATTTCAAACCCCTATTCCTAAGAACCAAATGGGCCCTAAGACTGAACATGCTATTGAAACGTAATATTTGAACATTATGGTGATTGTCATGCTAAGCCAAGTCCTATATTCTATCTTCTAATTCTCATGAGTTATTTAATATATTTTTCATTTTCTTCCGATTATATATAGCTTCAGTTAATATAACGTTGACATCAAATAACATACAACACAAAACCTACTCCATGCTTATATTAACCAGTAGATAGAGATAACTAGTGTGAGCAGATATGTCATCGGTTATGGGCAGAGTCCTCGAGCAATGTCATGTCGCTGTATCACGCCATTAGCTCAAAGGTAGGGCTTTGAATTGGTTTTTAGTAAGAAAAGGCAGCAAACAAATCCTACTTTCTTATGGGGCAGGACTCAATCATGGCCAATAAGGCTAAGCCAAGATAGGGCAGGCATGTGTACCCTCTGGGTAGGCTGACCTGTTTGTTTCAACCATATTCTTCTCTTTTGGTAAGTTGGCACTATTATGCCAACTTAAATGTTATATCTTGACAGTGCATTTACAGACTGGCCTAGCTGAAAAGATGGGACCTACGGTTCAGTGGATCCAACAATTGGGATTTGTTTCTTCTTGGACTAAAACAAATGATTTGCAACTATGTCCATGTATTCCCTGAATTTTACTACTGGAGAAAAGTTGAGAGAAAGAGATAAAGAGGGGGTAGAGGTGTGATAAGGGGTAATGGCCCTTATGTTGTCACTATGTCCATTACCCAACATTGGTCCGAACCATCTGAGATATTCGAGCACTGGGCTAGATACAGTCCTCATCTTGGCCCCAGTTCACACGTTTTACAGCCCAAGATTTTATGGTTAAACCATGTAAGGGCCCTTTTTTAAAGTTTAACCAGGCAAGTTCATTACTTAAGTACTCAAAGACCATTTGATTTATGGTTGGAATTAAAATCGAAATTGGAATGATCTATTCCTTATAGTCTAATTGATTAAAACAGAAATTAGAATGGAAGTTTGGATGAACTGGAATGGAATTTTATTATTAAGAGGAGGGGGGATGGCCATTCCCTCAAATGGGAGAATGTTTGGATCAGCTGGAATGCTGGAATGGAATTTTATTCTTAAGGGAGGGGGGAGATGGCCATTCCCTAAAATGAGAGAATGTCATTCCACCAGGAATGGGAATGAGATTTCAATTCCGTCCAACTAAAAAGTTGGAATTGAAATAGCCCATTCCAATTTCGATTCCAAAACTCCTTTCCTGCAAACTAAACAGGACCTCAGATTTTACGGTTTCACTAAGTAAATAGCCCCCCTTTTTCACCAAGTGGTTGCTCTTAGATTTGAACCCACGTTCTCATGCTTGACAACCCCAGACTTTACAATTACACCAAGTAGACATGCCCATGGGCAATGAACATTTAACACTGTTTCGGGCTCAGGCTTTGAGATGATCCATTCAAATTTTAGCAAAAGCTCAGCCCAAACCCAGCCCATGAACAGGTCTAACACTAAGTAATAACCCCTATATTTTATACCATACTGATTTTAGCTATTTAGGCTCCATTTGGTTCATGGGAATAGGGGTCTGGAATCGGAATCGGATCAACCATTTGGTTGGATAAAATCGGAATCCCATTCTCATTCTTGCTGGAATGACATTCTCCCATTTGAGGGAATGGCCATTCCCTGCCTTTTTATTGAGAATGAAATCTCATTCTTGCTTATCTCAATTTTCATTCACATTCCTATCTGAATCATTCTAATTCCAATTTCAAACAGACTATGAAAATAGACCGTTCAATTCTGATTCTGATTCTAACTATAAACCAAAAAGAGCTTTGGTTGTCTTCGATTAAATGAATTGTTAGGCCAGGTCATCTGCTTGACTGCGATAGGATTTGTTTTCATGGATTTCTTCATGATTTTGAATTTTTAATCAGGTCAATTAACTAAATACAGCTCCTACGATTTTTTTTTCGTTGACGGGCTATATGGACAATTGGACAATTGGACAGATTCATTTATGGCTTGTTTTTAGTTAAGTGCAGATTACGGCTTGTAACATTAGAACAGATTTGCCCATGATCCAGTAGCCGAGAACTCAGGCGTCCCTCCAAATATGGTTGGAATTATGGACCCTTTTGCAAGGTTTGGGCTTAAATGGGCCAACGATCAAAGGTTTATTTTTATCAAAACGAGATTGGCTGAGCTAAGTCAAGTTCGACAACTCATCATGAGTCTTGACTGTTTTAGGCTGTATTTGACATTTTGTAACTATTTTAGGCTGCTTTAGGTTTAGTATAAATACATATAAAATAATACAAAATTAAGATTTTGCATTCGACAAATTTGTATTTGTATTCCTTCTAAATTGAGTTTTAGGCTTAATTAGAAAGAACATAAATATAAATATATACAAAATATATACTTTTACACCTTATATATTTATATTTGTATTTCTTCCAAACTAAGCATTTACGACTTATTTCCTTTTTTTTTTTTTGCAGTTAAAATGCCCGAACGAACACTTAGTCCGATTAAAACTTGCGAGCTCCCACTATAAGCATGATTCCATCAGTCAGGGCTGAGACGTTAAGGCTCTCTCTCACAGCTGTTCAGCCTTTTAATAAATGTCACTATAAGCTGATTCCATCAGTCAGGGCTGAGACGTTAAGTCTCTCTCTCTCTCACAGCTGTTCAGCCTTTTAATACATGTCTAGAGGACCAATGACAACGTCCCACACCAGTCTTTTAATACACATCCATTCTCTCACTGTAGGGCCCATACACCAGTCTTTTAATACATGGGCCCATCCATTCAATCTCTCACTGTAGGCCCCATGTAAGATACCGGGATGCTAAACAGCCATTGTGTTCAATTAATCCAAAAACGCCATTACAACCAGATAAAGATATTAGCAACTGATCCAATTGGCAACAGAGCTTGATGATGGTAGGATTCAAATTCTAGGTCTCTGCTATTATTAGGAACATACCTTAATAGCAATCAATTTTGCCACCTTGGAATCAAATTATTAGGAAACTAAATCACTTTTCCCTCTAAACAACAGTTAAATCAAATGAGTCAATCAATGATGAGCAACTGAGTAGTTTTAAAAGATATGTGGTTTCAAGCCCCGCTATAGGCTCCACCATGCCTTTGAGAAGAGTTATTAAATTATTGTTGAAAAAGTGCTGTACTATCTCACTATCCCAAGAAAAAAAAAACGAAATATGGCCCTTATGGGACACAATGCGATGATTCAATACTAAAAACCAATGATTTTATAAATCAAGTAAAAAATATCAAAAATAAATAAAAAGAAAAGAAATAAAAATTTGATGTATAATCCATGACTCATTTTAATTGATCAAACAATTCAATGTTTCAATCAACAAGATTACTGGGCCAACAGAATTGTTTTGTTTTTTTGGGTGAGGGTGACAAGTAAATGGACCTAGAGACCTAACTGAGTGGCAGGTCAATTAATTTAATTGGCCTGGTCAACTGCGGGACAAAAATAGTAATCCAATGGCGAAAATACAAATACGTTTGGTTCATAAAAATACAAAATTGGTTCAATTTTACAGTGATAAAATTATATTCTTACTTTTTTTTTATAATTGAAATGATTGTTAATTGTAATGAGTACAAACACGAATTCCAAGGCTGGAATCCACTGGTTTTACATTGACCAATTTTGAATGCAGATATGTATTGGAATTCATATTTGATGTCATTTTCAATGTACAAATGCATTCTTCCTAAACACTTGTGAAAACTGAATCAGAGCGCATATATGCATTGAACCGGTGTATGTGAAGAATACAGATACAAATGGGACCCAAGTGTCTGAATTATATACATTTATATTTGCACTCTTCTCAAGCAGAGCTTAATCTTTTATTTAAAACCTAATCCATTAGGGGAGATCATGGGCTGGGCCTAATTCAGGCTGTTTTTCACGTAAAAAATATCACACACACATGTGCATATAAAACTTGTTTGATTCATTATATAATATGAAGTATTATATACTTCAAATTATATTTCTCTCTCTCTCTTTCTTCTGCTTCGCTTGAGTGTGGATAAAAGGCAGTCAAATTGCATTCTTGAACAAAGAAAGATGGAAAATGGGAAGAGTGGAAATACAAAGGGAGTCACCAAGAGAGGTGGAGAATGGGAGAGGGGTCAATGTTTTTGACGTTCACAAGGGCACTGGTCGCAGCTCATGATATTAAAAGAAAAAACATTGACTTAGGAGGCATTGGGAGGACAGATGGAACAAAAATCGAATCACCCAGATTTTTTTTCTCAGTATTTTATTGCATAAGTTGGTCACCTACCAGAAAAAAAAAATGTTAACTACTTGGGTCAAATAGGGAGTTCCACCCAACAACCAATTGTATTTTGCCTCGTGGGTCAATGTTATGGCAGATCCAGCCTATCTATCACCCTCTCGATGACTTAGATCTTCCATTTGTCACACTAATCTATACTCCAATTTTTTACGAGTATTTCTTAAGTTATTATTTAGAATCGCATTGCACTACAGAGAGCTTTGGCAATATGCCACGGAAATTTACCAATTTGTCCTCACGAGCAATGAACAATCAACAATCCAGCCGTGAGAGGAATTTTTTATGCAGAAACCATATACCAACCTGGAGGTATCCTGGGGCATTTAGACTTTTCTAAATTAATAATCAAGTAGCTGACCTAATCTCAGATTCTCAATATAGAAAGAGTGTTTACTTTTCAGAATCGATTTTCATCTTTTTATTTAAATCGCATACTTGTAATAAATTAATAATACACGAAAAACTTGCACCTACAGACAATGAAAAAACAAAAATGGAAATGATTCATTTGATGTATCATCCCTTTACCAATAAAATCATAATGCAAATCATTGTCATCCTAGGTTTAGATGTTCTTTTTTATAAGCTTTTTTAATTAATTAAATCTTGCGGCAACCAAAATCTGTTTGCCACATACTTTTAGTTTTCTACATGCAGTGATCAGAAAATTGACCTTAATGCGGAGAAAACTTTGGTTGTTTGGAATAAATTAAAATAGACAAATAAAAGGATTTAATAATGTGTGGACTTGTTTATGGGTCGGATAGCCTGATGTGCCAGCTCAAGCTGTTTAAGTTAGGCCTGAATATGAATTTAGGCCTGTGGGTTCCGGTTCAGGCTCAAAACACTATGTCCGACATTTTTCAGGTTGGACTGTGTTTTTTTTTTCAAAAAAATCCAGCCCAAATCTAAGCCCGATTTGATAAGATATTATATAATAAAAATATTTTATATAATATATATAATGTTATTTTCTTTGTTTCTCTTCTTTTTTTTTTCAGGTTATAGTGATATATTTCATTATTTTAGGGTTTTGATATCTTTTAATATAAATAAATCAGTTTTTATCGAATAAAAAAAAACTTTTTTTCCAATTTTTTATCTTGGCTTTGGGTTTTATATGAGGGTTAAACTTGGGCTCAAGACCTAAGCCCAATTATCGGGCCATGCTCGAGTCCTAACCTGAATGTTTTATGTTAATATAAAGACAAAGCTCAGACCAGACCTTCCCCATGAACTGGTCTAATCATGTGTCATATGGACAAAGTTCCCAAACAACCCAAACTTTTTTTTTTTCAAGCATCCAAATTTTTGTGCTTATGTAAGGGTTCGACTCTACTGAAAAAACTTGTAACTAATCACCAATATCATAAAAGTGGTAATCAATCAAGTGGTATTTGTAAGGCTTTGATTAGTCAAAGCTTTACTGGTATCATGTCTTTACAACAGCATAAATTTTCCCGTTTTGTAAAGATACACAAGCAAATAATAGATGAAGGAAAAAAAAAAAAAAAAGCTACATCAACTTTGAGTCTTTGACGAGGTTCTCCAAACAGTAATAACAAGGGGTTAATTTGAGTCAGTCCATCCCAGAATTCATAACGCCGTCGTATAATTCACGTGGGGATGCTGTTTAGGGGTTATGAGGTGGAGTGAACTCTAAAAAGGCCTAATATAGCCGAGGCCTAGGATGGGCTGGGCTTGAATAATGACCACTATTCACATGGTTGGATATATTTAGCATAAAGAGGACCTAGTGGGAACAAAATTTCATTGAAACAGAATTTTACAAAGATTTTATTGTATTTTTAAATATAAATACAAATTTTAAAATGTATTTATCAACAAATTTCACTTTATTATATTTTCTATTGATTGCATCCCATCATATGAAAATTGGCAACTCACGAAGTTATACTCAAAGAGTTTTTTAGACAAATGGGCTACAAAATAGGGGCAGCCTTATCCCAACACCTAAACCTAGGGCTGCAAACATATTGGTTCATCCGGAATTTGATCCCATTGTCTATGAAGGATGGTCTAAATTGAATTTTGAGATAGTTGAATCAATATGGATCCACCACTATATATATAAAGCGGATAATTGCTTTGGGTTATGTGTGTGTTATAAAAGTTAAATCTAACTACCACATATAGTACATGGTTAATATAATAATACTTACTTTCACGTATATTTTTAGTTCATTTTATTAATATATATATATATATATATATAATATTTTGATTATTTTTAGTTTAACTTAATTACCTATATTATTCAATATCGGATTACAACGAGAATTGGATTAGAACCCAATATACATACAATGCATAAGATATGATTTGAATTCAAATGATATATATATATATATATATATATGGTTGTTGCCAAATTTTGCAACAAGGATAAAATTAAAAAATTGCCTTGGAAATTCACTAAAGACCTTGGCTAATATAGTACCACCTAGATTGAAGACCTCACTTGCTAGAGTGTTAATTGTGACTAAAGGTAAGTGTTGGAGACCCTGGGGTGATTTCTCGAGGCTGTGGACTTCCACGCGCGGTCAAGTCAGTAAGACATAAAGTAAAGATGAGTTAAAGTGCTTGGTGAATGCCATTTGAAATATAGTACGAGGTGAGTTGCGCTAAGTTGAAAAGCTCAATGACACATCACACATGGTATGAAGTGAGGTGTGTGTGTGTATTAGAGGAGTGTTTAGTGTCTTTTGAATGAATGGGAGACTTATATCCAAGAATGAGCATGCCATTCATACATGGTTGGAGTTCGATTCACTTGCTATGCTTAGGGGTGAGCATTCAGTTTTTTCGATTAAAAATCAAATCAAATAAATTAAAATTTTAAAAAATGAAAGAAAAAATAAAATCGAAATCAAATCCGAGTTGCAAAAGAACTGAAATAATCAAATCGAAAATTTTGATCATTTTAATTAAAACCGAATTTCATTAACATACACAAAATATTGTATATTATAACATATAATATATATTATGAAATTGAATTTCATTATAATATATTATATATGAACATATAGCATATTATGTATTATATATTATTTATTATTTATTATATAATGAATTTTGATTAATTAAGTTTTTTTATTAACCAAATTTTTAATTTTAAAAACCGAATTAATCAAAATCGAAAAAATCAAAACTACATGTGGTGGGTACTGTGCTAGTGTAAACTGCATTAGCATTGATGCTTTCATTAACTCGACCACATGTAGCATTCTATGCACATGGTGCTCAGCCACACCAACTGGTATCTAGTTGGTTTAGTTAGATTAACTAGTTTTAGGAGAGGTTAGACTTCAACGAGCCCTTTGAAGCGATGTTAGGTAAATTGACCACTTTGCCCTAGCTTATAGCCATGAGGTGATTTTTGATTGGTGGTTGGTTTTGGTTGTATTAATTTGCATCGAAATCAATTTTGAATCTAATATATATCAGATTCCATTTGATCTGAACCCTACTTGAAACCCCAACATTGGTGAAGGCACTAATCAATCTTAACTAGTTAGAAAGTTTACAAGAAAGCTAGCTAGTGAGCTGATACCTTAAGGTTATGTTTGGTTTGAAGAAAAAGTAGGGAAAGTGATGGTACGTGATCTGGAAGACCCTATTTAGAGGATGATTTCGACCTTAGTCGTGTAGCGAGCTGGACTAAGCTGCAAGACAGAGGATTAGAGCACCCAGGGCAGTTAATTCGGCGAGGTCACATTGTAGCTTAAGTCAGTACTATGTTGTGATTGCGAGTTAGAATCTAAGTGCTAGAGAGCTTGGGTGCAAGTAATCGCGCGTACTTAAAACATGGAGGGGTTAACGCCTTTATATAGCCGAGTTATTGCGGGTTTCTAAGAACAGTTTCGAGATCTGTGGCTTAAATGGATGAAATCCGTTTTCGCTTTAGTTGGGGAGTAACATATCAGTCAATGAACTTCATTATCGCCGCCCGATTCGGATGAGGAGAAGATAAGGCTTGCCATTATGCAGTATGCCCTTAGCTCCAATCAGACCGATGTACATTATGACATTTATTGTAAAGTACATATTTGATTTATGTTATAGTGGTGTGTTTCTGTGTAATACCCTTAAACTGGACACTTATAAGACTCGTGTTAGTTTAGAATGTTCATAGCCGTTAGATAAGTCTGGGGAGATTTATCCTGCTGACACTGGTGTGTCGCCAAGTGTTGGGGTGGTTTGTCTCAACTGCCAGGGTGAAACCCAAGGACATGCAGTGTAGGTTTACTTGAAACCCTGAACCATACTAGATTTTCAGTATTGCCCTGGACCTTGGTGATTAGTGGGCAAAACTGAAAAGTTACACTTGACCCCTAGACTCGATTATGATACTGCACTAGGTATCGGATTGGGGTGTCTTTGATATGCCAATAAATGAGATCCTTAGCAGGGTCAAAGCCTGGGTATGTTGGGACAGTCCGAGAATTCATTTGAGTGTATGATCATAGTGACAGGATCAGCCCCTTTGTTGGACAAAGGTAATGATCATGGATGCACTCCCTCTGATGGAAGCCAAGATTGCCGACAACTGATTTCAATCGTTGAAAATTGTTTTGCAAAATATATTTTATATAAGGATATAAATATATATATATATATATATATATATATATATATATTATGGTTTCAAAATATTTGAAAAAATGTTTTAATTCTCGGGATCCATGTGAGTAGAGAGTGCAATATTGTTCCTTGTATCCGATGGAGAGGTCCTCTCTTGTCGGGCAGTGTATGATCATTATGGGCTGAGAGGTTAAGTGTAAAACCATTGAAGGTAATACCTGATGGGTTAATCTTGCAACTACCTATAGTCCTTGGGCTTTTATAAGGTGGCTTGGCCCAGGGACCACTTAGTGTAAGTGTTGGGCCCATTAGGAGCTCATGTGATGGGCTCAGGGGGTGCACTGTCCATAACAATGTATTCAACCAGGCCTTGTAACAGAGGCTGGGCTGAACCCATGTGGCTGATGTGTAGATCAATGTTTGGGTCTCACGCCTTACAAAGAAGCCCGACTAGATAGCAGTTTGAAAGCATACTGAGCACAAAGACTTCATGGGCCTAAAGCCCATTTCGAACTAGACTGATTTGATCAGTTAAATAAAGGGGTGAATCTGAGATTGGATTAGCAGATAGGATAGGGCCTTAACCCTATCCACTCAGAATTCAGATCTGGAAACCTCCTAATGAGATTAGGAGAGGGCTGATCTAATCTGCAGATAAGATAATGGTCTATCATTATCACTTAAAGGAAATTAAGATCCAAATGTGATTTGGATCAGCAACTCCTAATGGAATTGGGAGTTGATCCCTTTAAGCTTATAAAAGGAGGAGGGGGCGGCAACCTCTTAGAAGATCACATCCTCAATTTCAGAGCAAGAGTTACATAAAAGAGAACATAGCATCCAGTGAGACTGGTCTATTTTCTCCTTGCCGCCTCCTTCTTGCCGCCGCCATAACTGCCAGTTCGATCTCCTCTTCAAACAGGAGTGATCAAGATCAAATCTTGATATCAGCCTTTTGAAGTTATGCTCACAGCCTCCAACGAGTTATTGCGAAGGGTTTGGTTCGTTGGACGAACATTGTTGATTCTGCTCCAACATTCACTGTGTCATCTTTAGTGGGAGCAGTCTTTGGAATCTTTCTTTAAGTGTGAACACCTTTGTTGGGAGATACTGTTTATCCGTATCAGGTATATCTCTCTCCTGCTTCTTGTTTCAAATCTGGTTCGATTTAGGGTTCAAGATTGATCATTGAAAATGCAGATTTTCTAAAACAGGGAATGTGATTCCCATATGAGGGGAGAGGAAATTTTTGAAAATTTGCCCAACCTTCCTATAGGGTTTGACAATCCATATGATGGATCTCTCATTCCTTAAATATCCGAAGTCTACTGAGAAACTACTGGGATTTATTATGGTCACTTCGGTTCCTGGGCCCCGAACTCGATTAGCAACCGAGGTGAGTTGTTGCTGAAGTGACTTTACGCCGAGCTCCGCATAGCGTTGACTAGAATGCTCTTGCTGAGTTGTCATCCTACGTGCAGATCGCGTCCACGTGACTTTTATTTACCAGGTCGTGCTGAATTACTCCTCATCAGAAAGGAAGGGAAATATAAGGAAACCTTTACAAACCTTGCATAGGTTTCCCTATGTTTCCCTTCCTTTCCCTACCTTTTCCTTCAAACCAAACATAGCGTAAAGTTCTATCTCAAGGAAAGAGGATGGATTCAACATCTTTAACCTACACAGTTAATGATGAGGGCTAATTTGGCATTACCTGGTAAATCAAAGTCACGTGGACGTGATCTGCACGTAGGATGACAGCTCAGCAAGAGGAGCCTAGTCAGTGCTATGCGGAGCTCGGCGTAAAGTCACTTCGGCAACAACTCACCTCGGCATAATGCCACCTCGGCTGCTAACCGAGTTCAGGGCCCAGGAACCGAAGTGACACATAATAAATCCCAGTAGCTTCCCAACAGACTTCGGATATTGCGGGATCATACCGCATAATGGCAAGCCTTATCTTCTCCTTGTCCGAATCGAGCGGCGATAATGTTCATTGACTGATACGTTACTCCCCAAATAAAGCGGGAACGGATCTCGCCCATTTAGGTCATAGATCTCGGAATTGTTCCGAGAAACCCGCAATAACTCGGCTATAAAGGCGTTAACCCCTCCATGGTCTAGGTACACGCGATTACTTGCATCCAAGCTCTCTAGCACTCAGATTCTAGTTCACAATCACAATATAGTACTGACTTAAGCATCGGAGCGACCTCGTCGGGCTAACCGCCTCAGGTGCTCTAATCCTCTATTTTGCAGCTTGGTCCAGCTCGCTACATGACTAAGGTCTAGATCATCCTCCAGATAGGAGCTTCTAGATCGCACACCATCAATTAATGCTTAATTCTTATTCATTTGAGTGGGCATGCGAATGAATAGTAGATTTTTTCTTTTTTCTTTTTAAGTGTAGAATAGTTGGTTTTTTCTTTATTTTTTAGTTATTGGGCTTCAAACTTTTCTTTTTATATAGCTTATATTATGAGAAACACATAAACCAATTAATGGTGACTCAGTTGATACCTTGTCTAGATAGTTGTGGGTTGGGGCAATAAGTTAACTCTCATTGTGTAGCCCTATAAAGCCAAAAAATGAGCTTAGCATGAGGTAATAACCAAGTTAAAAAAACAATTTTAAAATGGAACACAATAAACAACTTGCATTAAGTTCTTTCTTACTACATGTTGTTATTGAACTAGAACAATCAATTAAACAAATCTACATTAAATTTAATTAATAAAAACAAAGGAAACACCCGAACCTAGGGAAAGGAGCAAAATAGAGGGAAAAAACTGATAATCCAAGAAAAGGAATAATGATTTGTTTAGATTGGTTTTTTCCCATATAGTGGTGGGTAAATTTGGGATTTTAGACATTAATTTGGATATAAGCTAATGTTTATATTTAGGTTGACCCTTAACTTAACCCAACTCATCTAATTGACAGGGAAAACCAAAAGGAATTAAAATATATTTAAAAGAAAAGTAAAGGTTTAATGAAAAAAATGTTATAAATATGGACTGTTAAGGTGAGAAAGAGACTCTCGTAAGAATACCCTCACCTCCCTTCTTTGTGGATCCAATTCTCATAGAATCCAGAATAATTTAGGCTATATTTGGTTTGAAGGAAAAGGTAAGGAAACTTAGTTTGTAAAAATTTTCCTGCCTTTTCCTTCCTTTCTCTACCTTTTCTTTCAAACCAAACACAGCATTAATGTCGGGCCCACGGGGCTTGACAACGCCGTAACGGCGAACTCAGTAATTGCGAGGAAACGGGCCAGAGACATCGCTGTCGGGTCGGGCTTGATGCTACCCAACGTTTTGCATATCTAGGCACCTGATCGTGAACACGTGGCATCGCAAATCGAGAAGATGTGGGGCCATTCCTTACCGTAGTTACTAGGCCCAACTGAAATACTTCCATGTGACGAGTCAATGTGACGGTGACCTCTATGTGGAAGAAATCGAACCTAGAGAAGAGAGGCAGTTGTGTGCGTGGATGTCAGTGAGCGTGATACAAATCATACAATTTCACGCAACTGTTAGCTGCCCTCACCCAACTCAGTTCTTCCCTTCCGTCGTTGGGATCGCCACTTTGTTTTCTTTTTCCTTTTTCTTCCTCCCACGAGGGCCACGACCATTCTCATTGGATCACTGGTCCCTGTTTCTGCAATTTCTACAACTCGATCTAATGTTTCTTTCATCCCAGATCTGCAATTCGAACTTTGGTTTGTAAAGTAGACAGCAGGAACCCTGCTATGTTCTTCGGACAGAGGATCAATCGGATGTTGTTCTGCTGGACGGGACTCAGTTGCTTAGGGTTTTTCTTGAATCTAGGGTATTGGATTTGATTGAACTTGGCTTTGTGCTGTTCTTGGCGGGGGGGATTTGAAGTCTGAATTATGCTGGCGAATCATTTTCAGAACGGCATCGAGACAGCGAAGCTCGTCTGGTCTCGATTACCGAACTCGGAAGATGCTGAAGAACAGGATGGAGTGGTCTCGAGGCTGAGTGATGCCAGCAACGTTGAGAGTCTCGATTATGAAGTCATCGAGAATTACGCATATAGGGAAGAACAGGTTGCTTTCTCGAGTTTTTATGAGGGTTTGTTGGAAGGAGACTGTTCTGAATTTTGTGTTAATTTTTCCTGATTTCGCTTTGTATTTTGAAGCAGGCTCAGAGGGGAAGGCTATACGTTGGATATCATGTTGCAGTGAAATGGTTCTTTGCATTACTCATCGGCATCGGTAAGAGGATCGGGATTTCTCAATTGCCGTTTTGTTATTGTCGTTGTTATTATTAGCTGTTACCTCGTTCTTTCTTGAATTTGAATTGCACTAAGAACTTTAAACTCGCAAATTTTAACATGATAATATAGATCAACATTTCAATGAGATATTGTTACCTTCAATTGTGCGAGAAAAGGCCAAAGGTTAAGACCTTACTCAGACTACTGTCTATCACTCTTAAGACCTCTGATGGCTGGGACCAACACTGGGTAGTGGCCATTTTGCCCTTTTTTATTGTTACTTTGATTTGGTGGATGTGGTTGTTCATGCTGCTGAGAAGATTACCTAGTCTAACGTTAAGTTCAAGAATTGAATTGTGCTTCTGATGGGAATGCCCTGGTTGGCTTGTTATAGTACAATGCTAAAGCATAGTATTTACAAATTACAACTATTGGTTTGGATGGGACATGGAAACATTGGCATCTGCAACCAATTTTCTATCTAACAGGGTGGTTAGTTGGGTTACCAATTATGGAGTGGGACACATCTCAAGTTTTTATATCTTGGGATGAAAAGCAGGAAAGCCACAAAACTTGTTAGAACACATTAGATTGGGATAGAGCAGAGTTCAGCTATTTCTTTTAGATAATAAAGAATTTATTTCTACTGCAATTCATTCAAATTTTGAAGGAGAATTAAAAGGAAAATAATAACCCGAATTCAGACAAGCTGTGGCATATTTTTATGAAAAGCATCTATGGATTGAAACCTAATGGGTGGGATGCCAGCTTGAATTCTATATCTTCTTTAGTATCTACTTAGAAAGCTATATCCAGTCTTCATCTCTCTTCCTTCAACATATAAATCTCTGGCTCCAAGATCAAGTTTTGGGAAGATTCGTGATGGATTGCTTTTGGAATCCCTTGGGGGGCGGTGGGGTTGTCTTGACCCTATTTCTATGGACACTAGGATTTGGCCTGCTTAGTATTTAGGTTTATTCTCTTTTGCATAATTTTTAAGTCCATGTCCTCCATTTCTAACCAAGGTTCAAAATATCAATACAGCTCAATACGCCGGTAGGAGTGTATCGGGGGATCACTCCCCTATTATTTTGTGTTTTTTAAAACCTGGTTTAGAGGGGTTGGTTTAAGGCCTGTCTATCCCTTGAAGGTGTATCGGGAAGCCCTCCATACGGCCTGGTACGTATCGAAATTTCGAACCTTACTTCTAACCAAACACCCTTTCCTTCTTTACTGTTTGGTGGGACCCACACCTCTAAAGGTGAGGGCTTTTTCTGGGCTGATCATGGGCTGGACCGGACCAGGCTTAGCACCAATGATAAGGGCTTTAATCTAGGCCTGGGCTTAGGCCGGCCCGCACCTTGGGCCTAGATTGCAAGCCCAAGCTCAACCCTACATCGGCCTAGGTCAGGCATACTGGCTTTATGGGCATAACGAGTAAAGACTTTAAGCCCATGATATCAAATAATAAAATTTAATTTATTTAAAAATTTAAATTTAATAATATGTAAATGTAATACATACAAAAAAATTACACAAGCCAAAGTTAAATTGGGTTTGGCTAGGCTTTAGGCCTGTGGCACAAAAAACAATGCATGAGCCTTATTTAATTGTTAGAGTTGAATTGGCATGGGTTACCTATCCTTTTATAGAGGAAGGCAAGGTCTTCATTCTCATTCTTGAGCAATGTGGGACTTGGAACAACACTATAAATATAGGCCGAGTCGGGCCTAGGCCAGGCTTGAAGTATTAGGCCCAAGCCCGGCTCGAAAGTTTGCAGGCTGGGCCAAGAATGATCAGCCCTAGCTTTTTGTTGGGAAGTTGCACACATGAGAATCAACATCTCGAGAATCTGCAAAAGAGAAGGCCTAATTCTTGTTTTTCTCCCCACATGTGCTTTCTTTGTAGAGTAAGCTGTGAAACTACCACATACTAATCTCTTGCTTATTCGTGTCTACAATTTGGGAGCTATTTTTTCCTCTTTTTGGGTGCAGGTGGGCTCCTTTAGTGGATATACAATGTTTGTCCCCAATAGTGCCTTCTCATCAAAGAAGAAAAGGGAAAGATTTCTGAATTTATAAATTTATTATCATTCATCAAAAAAAAGGGGAAGATTTTATTGAGATATACAAGAGAAGAAACATTGTGAATGATTGATTTAGGAGTGGAATGTAACATTCTTCAGAGAGATAAGTCAAATAGAGGAGGCTTTAATTGAGAGAGTAGCCATTAGGGTGGCCTATTGGGTAAAATTATTAGAGGTTTTCCATCACTTTCTATTGATGATAAGGAATTAGCATGTAGTAGCACAATTATCAATAACAAGAACAATTGGTAATATATTGGTACCTCCGAAAGGTAGCATTGTCAAATTAAATACCAATGGATGTTGTTTGGGAAACCTAGGAGCTTTAGGTATCGGAGGAGTGTTTAAAGACCACATTGGGAATGTAATTGCTTTGTTCTCGAGTCCCATTGCCTATGGAGATTCCAGAAGTGAGTGCGGAACTGTTAGCTGTTTTACATGGGCTTAGATTTAGAAAGTCTCTAAATTTCATGAACATTGAGGTCAAAGGAGACTCTAAGATTGTGATGGGTTGGCTTACTCGTAATAGCATAGTTCTTTGGTTCCATAGGCAAACAATAAGAGAAATAACAAAATTATCAAGAAAACTAGGGTAACATTTGAATGGACACTTAAATCAGCCAATAGTAATGGCTGATACCCTTGTAGACAAGGAGTAAACAGGAGACAACTATTTGGGGGAGCAACTTTCCAAGGGGAAAGAGGTGCAAATTGACATTTGCAGTAAGAATTTGTAAGGGTGGGTTGCAATGGCTAGATTATATGGAGTGCAATTTGACAAGCTCCATTCCCTTTGGAGCTTGTAATCTGTTATGGGAGCTATTGTACTATATGCTTGCTGGTTTCTAATAAACTTTATCCTAGCTTTCAAAAAAAATATTGGTGCTTGGTAAGTTCAAATTATAGTTTGGGTTGTGTCAGAAGTCAAAGCGGTGCTTTGGAGCTCAGGGAAGAAGGTAGAAGATGAAGATGACGTGGACGTTTGGCAACCATGTGGAAAGAGTTGGGTGGATCGTCAGAAGAGTAGTAGTGACGCCAAAAATTTGGAAACTGAAAAGTCGATGGAGGAGTTAAGAATGGGCAAGTTTCCTTTAAAGACAACTCTTTCAAATTGTTTGAACTTACCAGATGGCCCACAAAGCATCTTATGAGGAGGTATTAAAATCGATACCAAACCAGGTTGGGCCAGTCTGAACCACGTGATTCTTTAAAAGATCATGTTTATGCTTTCTTAAAGTTGTTGAGGGACGATAATTATAGTCTATTGTCCCCCTGACACACTTAAGCCCTCCATCGGCTTGTGGTGCA
This sequence comes from Nelumbo lutea, assembly GCF_056320005.1. Classification (NCBI taxonomy): domain Eukaryota; kingdom Viridiplantae; phylum Streptophyta; class Magnoliopsida; order Proteales; family Nelumbonaceae; genus Nelumbo; species Nelumbo lutea. Next base: position 173,679,872 of record NC_142684.1, on the reverse strand, counting down.
AAGCCAAGTCAAAATGGAAGCTGTCCTTTTCTCCCTAGACCCCATGGAAGAAAATGTAGGCAGAAAACTCAACCACCCCTGATAGACCTAATCCTCAATACAACAGAGAACAAGACTCCGACTTTGAGGATGAGACAGGCTGGGAGGATTTAAGGGGCATAGAAGAAGAGGAAGTGAATAAGCTGTCTAGCATTGGAAGTGTGAATTCAACAAAGGGTTGTAGGATTGTGGAGCTAGGACATTTTGGAACAAAGCTCCTCTTTGAAGAATACTCTAGAACGGAAGTCCTAGATCCTCAAGAGATGAGAGAAGAAGAAGTCATTGCAAACAGTGGGGTCTCCTTGAAAGAATCACAAGGAGAAGAGATGGTAGGGACAGTTCCAACACAAGAACAAGTTTACTGTGATTGCAGACAATAGGTCTAGAGCAAACCGAGCTTAGGAACACTTGAGGAACATACCCCTTTAGCAGTACAAGATGTTGCAGAAAAGGAAATGGACCAATTTGAGCTTGCCTTTGGGAAGGATAGTGATACATCGGTTCAGGGAGTCTTCCCCCATTCTCCCCTTTTCGTATCTTCCTGCTTGTGTTTCTTCTTCTTTCCTTGGTAATGGTACTGGTGCTTTTCTTCTTTCTACTTGTCTTGCAGATCTAGCTGTTGGAACAATGACCTTAGTGCTCTAGAAAAGGAGGGAGATGATGCGTTGGAAATATAAGAAAAAGAAATTATGGACCTAATCTTAGAACATTTGGAAAAGTTAGTTGAGGTGGAGGAGAAGAATGGGGAAGAGGTGGCATTACGGGGAACTCCTTCGAAGGTGACAAGTAGGGATGCAAACGGATCAGATCAGATTCAAATAAGGGAATATTCAAATCCAATCCAACACTATTCATGTTGGATCTGATATGATTCGAAGATCCGGTCGGATCTGATAGGACTCGATCTGAATTCAAATCCTATTGGATCTTCGGATATGATTTGATCCGACTTGTTTTCTTTAAAAATTAATTAATTATTAAAAGAAAAATAAAATATACCAATTTAAATAAAGAAAAAACAAAAAAAATACAAGTATTTTTAAATTATTTTCATCGTATATATACATGTTTTTTATACAAAAATAAATAATGTAACAAACTTATAAAAATACAATATAAATAATATATTTATAAATAAATAACATATATATGTATTATATATTTATATTTATAAATATATAACACACTGGATCGGGGGGGGGGGGGATCCGAATCCGATGTCTAATTGGATCATAGGATCCGATCTGATCCGAAGATCCGACTAGGGGTGATCCGAATTTGACCATATAGGATCGGATCTCGGGTTGGATCATGATCCAATCCATTTGCACCCATAGTGACAGGGAGAGAAAAGAAAGGCTATGCAGAGAGAGAGGTAGAAGAAACACTTAATCATCAAAATAAAAAGAAGGGGAAAAATTGAGGAATTCTAATAAAATCCCCACCAAGTTAAAAGTTTACATGAGAAAGGAAGGGGGAGAAGAGAAAAAAAGAAAGAGGAAGATGATTGAATTAGAGAGATTAGCTAGTGGAGTGGCCTATGACGGGGGGAGAACCAAAAGAGGGAGAAAACAAGAGGTTAGAACTTGGAAGTATTGGGAGAAAAAGAATAGGGATCTGTTAGCAAGTAATAATGGAGATCTTGTGTTGGAATGTAAGGGGTTAGGGAGCTCAAAAAAGAGGAGGTTGATCAGAAATGTGGTAAGAAAAGAGAAACCAGATGTTTTAATGTTGCAAGAAACAAAGCTCTTAGAATTGGATAGAAAATGGATAAGAAGTATTTGGAGAAGTAGAGGTTTGAGCTGGTTTGTTGCCCTCTCTTTGGGGGCTTCAAGGAGGGGGCAACAGAGGTTTGTGGGTTCTATCAAATGTATATGGCCCTGGAGGAATTAATTGGACAGTTTTCAGTTTCAATAAGAGCAAAAAGCTTGGGTGGTGGAAAGGAATGGGTTCTATCAGATGTGTATGGCCCTAACTCATTTAGAGATAAGGATCTATTGTGGGAAGAATTAGATGCAATCAGAGATTTGTGGGAGGGACCATGGTGCCTGGGGGGAGATTTTAATGTCATAAGATTCACAAATGAGACAAACAACCCAAGTCAGACCATAACTCAAAGCATAAGGAAGTTCAATACCTTGATAGAGATTTGTGGGAGGGACCATGGTGCCTGGGGGGAGATTTTAATGTCATAAGATTCACAAATGAGACAAACAACCCAAGTCAGACCATAACTCAAAGCATAAGGAAGTTCAATACCTTGATAGACTCTTTAGAGCTGAAGGAACCTCCCTTGTTAAATGCTTCCTTCACTTGGTCAAATCTCCAAGAATCTCAAATTTGCTCCAAATTGGACAGATTCCTCTTCTCAGTAGATTGGGATGACTTGTGGGGTTTCTTGGCTCTAAAGGCATTACCTAGAATAACCTTTGATCACTATCCTTTGTGCCTAGACCAAGAGACCCGACTTGGAGGCCCCACACCTTTTAGATTTGAAAACATGTGGCTAGAAATCCCAAAAAATTTGTTGAACAAATAAATGTGTGGTGGGAGGAAGGAGGAATCAATTTTAAGAGTAAAGGAGTTTATTTTATGAAGAAATTGTAGAGATTGAAAGAAAGGATTAAAGAGTGGAATAAAGAAGAGTTCAAAAGATTGGAGGAGCTGAAAGAAAGAAAGAATCTTTGAAAGGATAGGGGAGTTAGATTAAAAGGAGGCTAGAAAGGAATGTAGTCAGGAGGATCAATCAGAGAGGTGGAACCTAAAAGTAGAGCTAGAAGGGATCCTGAGAAAGGAAGAAACCTCTTGGAGACAAAAGTTAAGATGCAAATGGCTCTTGGAAGGAGATGGTAATACAACATTTTTTCACTCTCTGGAAAATGGAAGAAGAAGAAAAAAAATCTAATTACCAACATTGAGAGGTAGGGTGATAGACAAGGAGGAGGAAATTGTTAAGTGTCTTGTGGATCATTTTAAATCAAGTTTTTCCATTGTAATGGGTAGTTACTTAAACATGGAAGGTTTGGATTGAATCAGAGTGCCTGAAATCCAAGTTGCCCTTCTTGAAATGAATTTTACGTAGAGGAGGTCCATGAGGCAATTTTTTCACTGGAAAGATCTAAAGCCCTAGGTCTTGATGGGTTTTCCATAGCTTTTTATCAAGATTCCTGCAAGATCTTAGAAGATGACTTGATGGAGGTGTTTTTTGAGTTCCACCACATAGGAAAAATCTCACTGGGTGCGAATGCTACTTTCTTTGCCCTAGTGCCTAAAAAGAAAAGAAGCAAGAACACGAAATGACTTAGGCCCATAAGTCTTATTGGCAATCTTTATAAAATCATTGCTAACGTCTTAGCAGGAAGGCTGAAGTCTATGCTGCCCTTAGTAATCTCCCAAAACCAAGGAGCCTTTGTAGAGGGGAGACAAATAATAGACCAGATCCTAGTTGCAAATGAGTGTGTCTGAAAAGAAAAAACATGGTAGGAGGTTGTTCCTTCTAGCTCTCTTGGAAAAGTTTTGCTTGTGTGAGAGGTGGAGAAAATGGATTAAAGGATGTACTAGTTCAGTACACTTCTCGGTTCTAGTAGATGGAGTAGCTAAGAATTTCTTCCCAGCAAAAAGAGGCTTAAGGCGGGGAGATCCCATTTCCCCTTTCCTGTTTACCTTTGTGGCTGAAGTGCTAAGGAAACTGATTGTTAAGGCTGATCTAAGTAGTTTGCTTAGAGGTTGGAGAGTTGGTAGAAATGAGATTGTTGTCACCCACCTACAATTTGCAGATGATATAATCATCTTTTGTGAGGACTGCAATGAAGAGAGTGTGAGAAATTTAATACTTCTAGTTGATGGTTTCCAAAGGGTATCTATGTTGAAAGTGAATTGGGGAATGAGTTGTGTGGCAGGAATCAGTATGGGAGAAGAAGATATTCAGGTGATGGCAGAAATACTAGGTTGTGAGGTTAGGAGTTGGTCACTAGAGTATCTTGGTATGCCTTTGAGGGGTAACCCTAGGTCAGAAAGTTTCTGGAAACCGGTAGTAGAAAGGTTCACAAAAAAGATAGTGTTATGGAAGAGGAGTTACATATCCATGGGAGGAAGAATTACTCTGCTTAGATCCACCTTAGCCAGCCCGCCTATCTACTTCCTTTCCACCTTTAGAATACTGGTAAAGATTGCAAAGAATTTTGAAAAAATCACGAGAGATTTCCTGTGGGAACCAGGTGATGAAAGAAGAGACCACCTTATCAAATGGGAATAGGTTTTCAAACCTAAGGCTATTTTTGGTTTGGAGGAAAATGTAGGGAAAGGAAGGGAAAGGTAGGGAAACCTATACAAGATTTGTGAAGGTTTCCCTACCTTTCTCTACTTTTTCCTTCAAACCAACATAGCCTAAAGGTTTGGGAGGAGTTGGTATTGGGAATATAACAAAGAGGAATACAGCTCTACTAGGAAAATGACTTTGGACATATCCTTTAAAAAGGGATAGATTGTGGCACAAGGTCATTGGCAGCATTCATGGTTTGGCAGAAAATGACTGGGATGCAAACTTGGCACCTCATGCTTCTTCAATATCCCCTTGGAAAGCAATAATAGAGATATTACCAACTTTTCTCAACTTCACTCGGTTTGATGTGGGCAATGGGGAGGGAGTTTTATTCTGGGTGGATCTTTGGATTGGGGATCTACTACTTAAACTATACTTTCGCTTACACTTTTCTTTATCCAACTACAAGGCCGAACCTGTCTCAAAATTTGGCCTGTTTTCAGAACTTGGTATAAATTGGGATTTTGGTTTTAGGAGGGGTTTGAGAGATAATGAATGTGATTCATCATTCTCTTGCTATCAAAGTTGGAAAATGTATTTTTGGACCCTAATTCAACAGATGGAAGAATTTGGTTCCCCTCACCTAATGGCCTTTTTTTCTTGTGCCTCTTTTAACCTTCTTGTCTTGTTAGAACCCCTGGGGGAAAATTCCCGGTAAAAGAAATCTGGTGTAAACCTATCCCTCCTAAAGTACAAGCTTTGTGTTGGGAAGTGCCCTTTGGGAAGATAAACACCTGTGACTTGCTATAGAAAAGAAGGCCAAATAAGTGCTTCTCTCTTCATGCGTGTATCCTTTGTAAGGAAAGTGGCGAGAGCTTTCCTCATTTACTATTCATCTGCCCTCTTGTGTCTTGCATTTGGAAATATGTCTGTTCTCTTTTTAGTTGCAGATGGGAACTGTAGAGAAAATGATTGACCAGCTTGTGGTCCCACTCCTTATGTTTCCTCTGTTTATGGTGCTGTTAGAATGTTTTTTTTTTTCAGTTGTTTCAAGTGAGAGGGGTATTCCTGTCATTTTACCTCTTTTATTATAAGCCTAATATAAATAGCATTTGGAGCGGCAGACTAAAGAAGACTGAACCCCTTTTTCTCTTCTCTTCTTTCTTCCTCCTCTTTTCTTCCTTTCTCTTCTCTTCTCTTCTCTTATCTCTGTTTTCTTCTTCTTTTCTGATTACTAAACAGGTCTGAATCTCATTGGTTTCAGACAACTTGGTATCAGAGCAGGCCTAAGACTGATTAGGGCTCTCATGTAGGTGTAGTCCAGCCGACTACATGAGAGCAGTTCTAGGGCTGGAAGTTTCAGCTTAATTCGCCTGGTTCTTAGAGGTCATTGGTGATTAAAGAAGGTGCCCAAGGTCCAGAAAACTTGGAGAGCTGTTCGGTGACCAGGAAAAATCAGAGAAAACAGGTTGGTTTCTGATTTAGGGCTTAAATCAGAGATTGGGAGTGGCACTCAGTATTTTCTGATTTGTTTCATTACTTTTTGGATAGATAGATGTCTGAATTTTTTTTTGGAATCCTCTAGGAGGTCTGACTGTTATCTTGGACTGTTTTTAGGATTTCTTTGTGGACTGTACTTTTGGACTGTGTTGTTTGACAGTGTTGGTCATTTCAGCCGCCCACCTTGTGTTCGTAGAAAGGCCTCTGAATATTTTTTTTATTATTTTGGGTGCTGTTGGACAGTACTTGAAATATTTTTTGTTGGAAAAGGAGCTGGACAGTGCTGTACTTTCCATTCGGTGAATATCTATTGTTCATTACAACATGGAAATGGCTGGAAATGAGAACAAACCATATGGAGAAGGACTTGTAGGAGCTGAAAATTCTATTGACAGCAGTTCATTTCAGATTACTATGGTCAAGTTTAATGGAACAAACTATTTGGAATGGGCTCAATCAGCCGTGATGGCCATTGGAGGAAGGGGAAAGCTAAGAAACCAGTACAGGAGGACCCTTCCCTTGCTAAATGGGTCCAAGAAAATTATCTGGTTATGACTTGGCTATGTAATTCCATGCAGCCTCATATCAGTAGAAACTATCTTTGGGCAAAGACAACTAAGGAGATTTGGGACAATATGAAAGAAACCTATTCTCAGCCCCTTAATGTTGCTAGAGCCTATGAACTGAAAATTGAGGTGAATAATCTTAAACATGGGGGAAACTTGTGTCAGTTAATTTCTCCACCTTGAAATCATTGTGGTATGAGATTGATCATCTTGAGACTATTGAGTGGTAGAGCCATAAAGATGCTGCCACATACAGGAAATTAGTTGAGAAAAATAGTGTTTGAATTCTTGGCTGGGCTAAACTCTGATTATGACATTGTAAGATAGCAGCTTCTCATTAGGGATAATGTCTCTTTATCTCAAGCCTACTCTCTGGTACATAGTGAGGAAAGTAGAAGAAAAGTTATGTTACAAATTCCATCTATGGAATAAGTTTTAGTAGCCATAAAATCGAAGACTGGAGGTGATAAGGAGAGGGAAGTAAAGAAGGATGGAAAGAGGGATGTGTTTTGTGACTACTGTAAGAAGCCAAAACATACTAAGGACACTTGTTGGAAGCTTCATCTTCAGCCAATTCTAGAAAGACTCAGGAATAGGAAAGAAAATGCAAATGTAGCTGTAACCACAAGAGCTTCATCCACAACTGTAATCATGGGAGCTTCGTCCATATCCAACACTAGATCCAATTATCTTAATGCATTGGCTGCTGTTAGGATTGCTTTATCTCAGCTGGAGAGTGAAGTTAGCATCTCTGGACAGACTCATTCAACTCCTCCCACTTCTGCTTTTGCTTAATCAGGTACAAGGGCCATTGCCTATCATGCTTCAACCCCAGGTAACACTAACCATTTTTGGACAGACTCATTCAACTCCTCCCACTTCTGCTTTTGCTTAATCAGGTACAAGGGCCATTGCCTATCATGCTTCAACCCTAGGTAACACTAACCATTTTTGGACAGACTCATTCAACTCCTCCCACTTCTGCTTTTGCTTAATCAGGTACAAGGGCCATTGCCTATCATGCTTCAACCCCAGGTAACACTAACCATTTTTGGATTGTAGATTTAGGATAATTTTATCATACGACTAGCTTGTCTTCTTTATTTCACACTTATTGCTTGTCCTCTGGCATAGACAAAGTGTCCATTGCTGATGGCTCTCTTGTCCCTATTTTGGGCAAGGGAGACATCAGTGCCTCTGATGCTATTTCCTTATCCTTTGTTTTGCATGTTCCTAAACTAAGTACTAATTTACTTTCAGTTAGTAGTATCGCTAAACACCAGAATTGTTCAGTGACCTTTTTCCCTGATCATTGTGTTTTTCGGGATTTGGCAATGAGGAAGGTGATTGGGATTGGTCGTGAGACGAATGGGATCTACTTGCTTGAACATCCACCTGGGAAGAGTAAAGAACCTGGGAGGTCTTGTGTCACAGTCTATGAATCAAATTATGCTTTAGCATAACCGGTTGGGTCATCTTTCTTCTAGGTCTTTAAAGAGTCTTTTTCCTACTTTGTTTGAGTCAATCTAAGTGTCCATTTTGAAGTGTGAGTGCTGTGAGTTGGCAAAGCATTGTAGATCAACTTATTCACTAAGTAATAAAAGAAGTTTTTTTTTTTCCTTTTGAAATTGTGCATGCCGATGTTTGGGGGCCCTATCATATTCCTTCTATGGGTGGGTGCAAATACTTTCTATTGTTTGTTGATGACTACTCTTGGTTTTCATGGGTTTACCTCATGCGATCTTGGGATGAGGTTCCCACTTTGACCCGTGTTTTTCATTAAATGATCCTGACTCATTTTGGGATTAAAATAAAAAAAATCTCAGATCTGATAATGTCAAAGAAGATTTTGCAAAACCCTTGTCTTCTTATCTCCTTGAACATGAAGTTATTCATCAGAGCACTTCTTCGCATACACCTCAGCAGAATGGGGTAGCTGAGAGGAAAAATAGGCACATCCTTGAAGTTGCAAGAAGCATCATGCTGAATTCTAATGTTCCTATACGTTTCTAGGGGGATGCCATTCTTATTGTTGTTTATCTCATTAAAGGTTCCTTCACGAGTCTTGGACATAAACCTCCTTTTAACTTGTTGTATCCTGATAAGGAGCAGTTTTCTATTCTTTCCAAAACTTTTGGTTGCACATGTTTTGTCCAAATTCTTGGGCCTACCTGTTCAAAATTTGACCCTAAGGCTGCCAAATGTATCTTCCTTGGGTATGCACACAATCAAAAGGGGTATTGCTATTATAATCCTATCTCGAAAACCGGATTTGTATCTGTGGATGCCACCTTCTTTGAAGATGTCCCCTATTACCCTAGAGTTCCACCTCAGGGGGAGAGTGGTGAGCAGGGTACTTTTGCTCAAGATGTTCCTTTACCTATTCCTGTGAGTGGAGGGGAGTGTAACAAGGGGAGTTGTCAAAAGTGTAAAGAATTAAGGGTGTTTCATAGAAGATGGTGGATGCAAGTTGGTTCCAATAATGATCAATCCAGGCTAGTTCCTGTCTCTTCTGCGGCACCAGATTCAGGTATAGTCTCCTCCTTACCTACTCCTACTATTGGTGACATACCCACTTCCATTACTAAGCCTCAACCATCCTCAGATAACCTTGACCTTCCAATTGCAACACGTAAGGGGAAGCGTTGATGTACCTCATCCACTGCCCATTGCATCTTTCATTTCCTTTCTTATGACCACCTTTCATCATCATATAAATCTTATTTAGCCTCTAGAACAGTACAAGAAGCCCTTGTTGTCCCTGAGTGGAAGGAAGCAATGAAGGTTGAGATGGATGCCCTTCTGAAAAATGATACTTGGGAATTAGTTGATCAACTAAGAGGGAAGAAACATGTTGGGTTTCACAGTGAAGTATAATGCCAATGGTACAATTGAAAGATATAAAGCTAGTTTGGTTGCTAAGGGATACACTCAAACTTATGGTATTGGTTACTTGGAAACCTTTGCACTAGTTGCAAAAATGAACACCATCAGGGTTTTGCTGTCTCTTGCTGCTAACTTCTCTTGGCCATTGTTTTAGATGGATGTTAAGAATGCATTTCTAAATGGTGACTTGCAGGAGGTGTATATGGAGTTGCCTCCTAGTTTTTATGATGCAGAGATTGATAAGAAAGTTTGTAAGTTGAAGAAAGCTTTGTATGGTCTAAAACAATCTCAAAGGGCATGGTTTGATAGATCTAGACTTGCTTTGGAAAGATTTGGCTTTGTTCAAGCCCAATCTGTCCATACTCTTTTCATTAAGAAGAAAGGATCTGCTTTGACTCTCCTAGTTGTGTATGTCGATGACATTGTTGTAACAGGAAGTGATATTGATGAAATTGATTCTCTTAAGCAACTGTTTAATCAAGAATTTAAAGTAAAGGATTTGGGTGAGTTGAGGTATTTCCTTGGGATTGAAGTGGCAAGGTCTAAGCATGGCAGTTTTATTTCCTAGAGGAAGTATGTTTTTGATCTTTTGGAAGAAACAAGAAAATTGGGAGCTAAGCCTGCAGACACACCCATTGAGCAAAATCACAAAATAAATGTAGAGGATGGTGAGCCTCTTGAAGATAAAGGTATTTGTCAACGGCTTATAGGAAGACTTCTCTACCTATGTTTGACTTGCCCTGACATTTCTTATGTTGTCAGTGTTGTTAGTCAGTACATGAACTCTCCAAAGACCTCACACTTTGCTGTTAAGAGGATTTTAGCCTACTTGAAAAGGTGTCTAGGCCAAGGAATACTTAATGAGAAAGAAATCAAGAGGTTCAGGCCTACTTGAGCCTACTTGAAAAGGTGTCCAGGCTCCAATTGATATGGAGACCTCTTTTTTCCCAGTAGGAGTGGATTCGAGGCGAGCCGAGCTGAATAGTACCAGGCTCAAGCTCGGCTTGAGACTATTCTACAATGCTCGAGCTCGAGCTCGACTCGGCTCGGCTCGGCTCGTTTTATATTTTATAAAAATATTTAGAAAAAATATTTTATAAAAATAAAAATTATATATAAAATTTTTATTTTATATTTAAAATTAAGAATTATAATAATTAATAATTATATTATTTTTATTATATATATTATTTTCTATAATTTTATTATATATATATATATATATATATTCGAGTCGGCTCACGAGCCTGACGAGCCGAGCTCTAGTCGGCTTGAGCTTAGCTCGTTTAATAATCGAGCCACTGAATTGGGCTCAAGCTCGAGCAACTCGTGAAAAGCTCGGCTCGTTGCCACTCCTATTTCCCATAATGGAAGTGTAAACAGAGACTGGTATGTCTGGGTTTAACTCATTGGATAACTTCTGGGGAATCTGGTAGCAGAGTTAAACTATAAATTAACTTGTTAAGAAAGAATGATTTTGTATTCAGTTCTCTTAGAATGATTTGCTGGAAACTAATTTTTTTGGTCCCTTTTCCCATTTAGATGGATAATTTTTCAAATTTATTATTTTTCTAAAGAACAACTTTATTAAAATGAGAACTGAAAAGGTAAATTCTTTGGCAGAGAGCAGGAGTTTGGCTTCGACTGACTTATTGCTTCTACCTATCACTTGCAGAAGTTCTTGAATTATTTCTTCTGCAAGTTTAAGTAAAGGAAGAGAGCATGAGTTCCTGCATCCACTTCCTTTCTTTGGTAGATCCACAGAGTTCTTCCTTTCTTTCCTGTGTATTTCTTTTTATTTTGGGAGAGGTGATTCGGTCTGGGGGGAGCTTGAGTTGAAAATATGAAGAATAGTTACTTTCCATGCTTCTATGTTCTAAGTATGCTATTAGATTTTCAAAGAGTGTTCTGCTTTCTTGTTATTTATGGAAGGCAAGGCAATATTTTAGAATGAAAAGTTACTGGATATGAGGCTGTCATGAAGCCATTAAACTGTGCTTAAGATTTGTTCACTGATGGAAAGCCAAAAATTTCAAATGTTGTGGTTGTTGTATTCAAAATTTGCACTTCCTTTATGCTACCATACTGGATTTTAGCTGGTTATTAAAACATATGTGAAACCTGCTCTTGGTTACTTTCAGGCACTGGATCAGCTGCTGTTTTTATTAATCTTGCTGTTGAAAACTTTGCTGGGTGGAAGTTTGCAGCAACGTTTTCTATAATACAAAGTTCATACTTTGCTGGATTTGTGGTGTACATATTAATCAATTTGGCTTTAGTCTTTTCTTCTGTATTTATTGTCACACAATTTGCACCAGCAGCAGCAGGATCGGGTATTCCTGAAATTAAGGGTTATTTGAACGGTAAGCTGTACTTTTTGATCAGGCATATTTAAAAATTATTATTATATTTTGAAAGAATAGTGATTGTCATATAAATGTGCAGGAATTGATACACATGGTATCCTTCTTTTCAGAACCTTGATTGGAAAGGTCTGGTTGTTATTTCCATCTTTCTGCTCTATTGTATTGAAAAATTTATCATTTCTTGGCATCAGTTTTTTTTCATCTTTTGTTTTACAGATATTTGGAAGCATTGGTTCAGTGGGAGGAGGGCTTGCCCTTGGCAAAGAAGGCCCTCTTGTTCACACTGGCGCTTGCATTGCTTCTCTTCTTGGACAAGTAAGGATATGCTGTTCTAAAGTTCAACTGTATTCTAGCACTGATCAGACATTTTTGTCTTTAATACAAAGTTATCTTTCTTAAAAAAAACTCATTTCATGATTTCTCATTTTAACAATAGCTCTTGTGTCAAAGTTCTTGTTGTCGTTCTTGAAGAAGGTAAAGTGTTGTATTGATAAAGCTATGCAAAAGGAAATACACATCAGACCATGTACAATGAGTACCTATAGATTGGAAATATACAAAGAATAAGATTCAACCATAAAAGGTCCAGCTTGCAAAAAAAGAGATTAGCTGGACACCCTGAAATATTCTTTATACAGCCAACCAAGAACAAGCAGGCCTATAAGGTTTCTTTTGATTTCCCCAAATCAGTGAATTTGTTGTGAAAAACCTGATGACATCTTTCCTTCCAAATTGACCAGATGATGGCAGCCATAAAAGTATTCCATAATAGTTTGCCCCTCCTGTTCAGTCTTTTAACTGTCCAACCTTGCAGAAGCTGCAATATTGATTCCGGATCCGGAAAACAGAAATGAAAGCCAAAGCAGGAAATTGCCATTGCCCATAGCTGGTATGAATATTTGCAGTGGAGGAAGAGATGATTTGAGGACTCTGCAACTTCATGACATAAAGAGCAGAGAGTACAGGAAAGGGGCAAATCTCTCATTATCAACCTCTCTGTAGTTAGGCATCTCCCATGGGTGGCTGTCCAAATAAGGAAGCTATTTTCAGTGGAATGTGGGAGCACCAAATTTTGGCCCAAGAAAAGGCACTTTCCTTAATGAGAGAGAGGCTACCATAGAATGAATGGACTGAAAACTCATATGATCTTCCCCAAGACCACAATCTTTCATCATTCACCTGGGTATTAGGCCTTATTCTCTGAATGAGACTTGGCATATCAGCCAATAGACTGACTTCCCAGTCATTAAGATTTCTTCTGAAGGTGGGGTCCCATATTACATTATCATTCACTTGATCAAAACAATCCTCAATTGAAGCCTCTTTATCTTGGGCTATATCAGAGGGAAGGGAGTCTTTCTCTCAATGGAAAATCTCCACACCATTTGTCCTACCAGAATCTGATCTGATTTCCTTTGCCAACCATGTAACCTTTTAGGAAATCAGGGAGGACTTTTTGAATGTTGTTCCAGACTGCACACCCTATTTGAGAGAATTTAGGCCCCAAATCCCTTCTATGGTTTGTGAGCCCATATTTTCCTGCCTTAATTCTTCTCTGCATGCTTCCCTGCTCCTGGTTGAATATCCAACACATTTTCCAAGAAGAAAAATGTTAAATTTTCTGATGCCAATGCCCCCAAATTTTCTGGTTTGGAATACAGTTTCCACTTCACTAAATGAAACTTAAAACTGTTTCTCCATCCAGCTCATAGGAATGTTCTCCTTTTCTTCTCTACTTCTTTAGTATATTGGGGGACAAAAAACTTTTAATCAAAGTGAGATTGCCACCCTTTGATAAATATTTCATTTCCGCATAGCCAGCTTCTTGTCAAACCTTTCAGTGACTGCATCCCAAATTCTCTTGGAGTTGCTTTTTGCTCCATGAAGCTGAGATAGGTGGTGGGTAACTTCCCAGTTTTACAACCCAAAATATCAGTCAACTGTTCAGCTATGTCATCTTCCCCTGTCAGCATCTATCCACTCTTTGATAGATTAATTTTGAGGCCTGAAATTGCCTCAGACCACCTTAATAATGGTCTAGATAAACCAGTTGGTTAGCTGAAGTATCACAGAAGAAAATGGTATCATCTGCAAATTGAAGAAGGGGATTTGCTCCATATTAACACTAGCTTTAAAACCTTGAATGTATCCTTCAACTGCCCTATTTGTGAGTTTACTCAAGGCCTTGAAGAGAAATGGAGACTGTGTCCTTTCTTAGACCCCTTAAGCTCTTAAACTTCCCACAAGATACTCTATTATAAAGGATAGAAAAGGTGGGTGTGGTAACAGTAACACATTCCTTGATCTAGTTCCTCCATTTGGATATAAAATTCATTCTAGCCAGCTTGTAATCAAGGAAGCTCCAACTGACATGATCAAAGGCATAGGTCAGCCTTGAGTTATCCCATTTCTGCCTTTTTCGTTGAATCGAGCAACTCATTAGCAATGGGGATCCCATCTAATATTTTCCTCCCCTCCACAAAAGCCACTTGAGAGGAAGATATAATCTGACCCATCACTTTTATTTTTTATTTATTTTTTTCAATCTTGTAGTCAACACCTTGCAATGGTGTTGTAGGGAACTACCCAATAAGCTGATAGGTCTGAAGTCTTTAAGTTGACAAGAACCTCCCTTCTTAGTAATCAAGATGATGAAGGTTGAATTGAGACATCTTTCAAGAGCAGCATTGGTATGGAATTCTTCAAAGACCATCAGATCTTGTTTTAGGAAATGACGACCCAATTCATAAATTTTCATTGTAAAGTCATCTGGGCTTGGAACTTTATCCCCTTCCACTTGAAAGACAGCTTCCCTAACTTCCTCTTCTGTACAAGTTTTTTTTTCCCAGATTTGCTGCATCCTCATCTTGTAATCTGTTTATGCCCGGCCCATCCAACCTCATTCTTTTCCACTGCTTCTTGTAAAGGTTTATATAATAAGCCACAATAACTCCTTTGATCTTTCCTTCGTCCTCTAGCACCTCTTCATTTTCTTCCAGCAAGTTTATACTTACCTCCGCATGTTCCCATTTTATGAAAGAAGTCAGTATTGTTGTCTCCTTTTAACCAAAGATTTCTTGATCTTGCCTCAATTTCACTTCCTCTTGAACTGAAAGTATGTCGAAGTTCATCTTGGCTTCTACTCTCTTATTCCTGCCTTCTTCACTCAAGGGACCTCTTTTTCCTCATTATCAAGATATAAAATCTGCTGCAAGTATTCAGCTTTTTTGATCTCCACCCCCTTAAAGATTTTCCTGCTCTCTGTCTTAATTTTTTGTTTCAATCCTTTGAGTTTCAAGTGAAAGATGTGACTTGCAGTAGGGATGCAACTGTGCAAGTTTGGTACCACATTTGAAGAATTTACACCGTTCCAGGCCTAGGCTTTTGATCCAGGCCCTTTGAAATTTTAACAACTTCCTAACCTGAGAAGTGATAGACATCATGAAAGTAAAGGTAGCCCTTTGGTAAAGACCTTGGGTTCCTTTTAAAGCTTCTCAGTCACTGACATTTTAAGAGCTTGGACAGAAGTAGCACAGTCCTTGAGAGCAAAAGATAGATTAAGATTGGAGTGGAAACCCACACAAGGTAACAAAGCTAATTTGAATTTTGATGGGAGCTCCCTTGGAAACCCGGGCATGGCAGGTTTAGGAGTGGTAATCAGAAACTCTGAGAAGATGATATTGGCTATGTGCCTATGTTTTCAAGACCAATTGGTTTGGGAAACTCTTTGAAGGCTGAACCACTGGTTCTGCTGCAAGGTTTCCATTTAGCAAAAAATTGGGTTCAGAATGGTTGAAGTGGAATAGGATTCAAAAGTAGTCTTATCATAGAAGTATTGAACTGTGAAATTCTTTTTTATGCTTCATGTCCCTCTCCTATTACTTATCATGCATATATGATCCCAATATTTTGAAATATGGAGTTCATCCAAATAATCTGATGCATATATTTTCATACAAGGAAGTTATATTGTTGATCTCTTTTGCTTATACATTTACTTGCACTTGCCTTTCTGGTTAATGTTATATACATTTACACAATCTGTTCTACAATCTTATATTTACCTTTTAAGCTGTAAACTAACTCAGGGTGGAACTACAAAGTATCATCTGAATTCAAGGTGGTTGCAAGTATTTAAAAGTGATCGAGATCGTCGAGATCTTGTAAGTAATATATTCTGTATTAGATTTTGTTTGAAATGTTCTAGCTTTTTTAGTACATGGAGATATTGTCCTTCCCCTTGTTGCTACTTCCCAAATGCTCTGGTTCACAGGTTTTGTAAACATATAATGTACATGGGGTTAGGTAGCTGGACTAGATCAATTTATCTGTAAATATCATTCTTTATATAATTCAGTAAAGATGATTAGTTAACAATAAAAAATTGGTATATTTTATTTCTCAGGAGTGGTTCTAGACATGTCCAGCATTGCCTTGTCTCATACTTTGATAACCTGAGATGCTATTATATAAATTGTGCTCATTTTCTCTAGATTTTCATGTTTTGAAAGGTTACCTGCGGATGTGCAGCTGGAGTTGCTGCTGCATTTAGAGCTCCAGTCGGAGGTGTATTGTTTGCCTTAGAAGAGGTCACATCTTGGTACAGGGTTTTTTGTCTCTTGATTATATGCATATATCATTTTACATATGCATGCATATACAAAGATTTTTAATGTTTTGTTTTTGCTTTTTTTGATGAATGTGTTTTGTTTTTGTTTTTTACTTATGTTTTATTTAATTTTATGTTGAAGGTGGAGGAGTCAACTTATGTGGCGTGTATTTTTCACATCTGCTGTTGTGGCTGTTGTGGTGCGTTCTGCAATGGGCTGGTGTAAGAGTGGGAAGTGTGGGCATTTTGGTTCAGGTGGCTTTATAATTTGGGACATATCAGGGTTAGACTCTCTGTCTTGGGAAATGTCTACATCAGGCCTTTCCTTTATTTATCTTGTCTGATTAGCAATGTTCTTTTATTAGTGGTCAAGATGACTATTCGTTTGAGGAATTATTGCCAATGGCTGTCATTGGAGTCATAGGAGGTCTTCTTGGTACGTGTTTTTTGGACTTAGTTTTTTTATCACAGTTTACATGTGGATATCCACCTATTATTTGTTGATTATCCATTGATATCCTTTCAGGAGCCTTATTTAATCAGCTAACTCTTTACATAACTTACTGGCGCCGTAAATATTTACACAAAATGGGGAACAGAGTCAAGGTAGGCCATCATGAAGCAACTCATATTGTTTCTTTGGGATTAGACCTGTATTTGCAATGCCATCCATCTGTCATACTTTTATTCTATTATTTTTCTCTCTCACGATTGCAGATTATTGAAATATGTCTAATCTCTTTGATAACCTCATCCATCTCCTTTGGATTGCCACTTCTAAGAAAATGCAGTCCATGCCCGGAATCAGAAGCTAATTCTTCTATAGAATGCCCTCGCCCACCGGGAATGTATGGAAATTATGTAAATGTAAGCTCCTACCTAGGGCATTACTTTTTCCTTATGGATTATCTGATGACTAAGTATGGGCTTGGTGTTCCTCATTTGTTCATATAATGTGCCACTTCATCTCTATTCAGTATCTACCTATGTTATTTGTGCAAAAGCTTAGGGCTGAAAATCTTGCATCTAATGATTCTGCAAAATTCTTGTATATAATCATGGAAGCATGCCTGGAAATGATGCATTTCAGAACTGCTAGTGGACATTTTCTTGCAAATTTTAAGTCCGAATGATTGTATCAGATATCAACTATGTTCTTAATGTGGACATTTTAATGCCTGGTATATAGGATGAGGAATTGATGCTATTAGATCTTGTTAAATTTGGAAGGGCTGTTCCATACTTTAACATACACAAGATATTTACAATGTGCTGAAATATTGTTTTTTGTTTTCAAGTGTTAGTCTGTTTTTGTTTTCATTATTATGGGTCTTATATTTTCATTGTTATAAGACTTATTATAGGAATACATGACCAGGGGTATTCAGGTCTTTTTCATTATAATATAAATACTGGAGAGAGGTTGTATAATTTTATTCTCATGTTTATTTTTTTCTTGTCTCAAAATCTCTTTCTTTTCTCTCATCCTTCTCTAATCTATCACACTAAATTTCTATATTTCTGAATTGATCAATCAAGTCTGTATATTTGCTGTAATAATGTTACTAAATTTGCTTGTATTGTACCTTAAGTTCAGTCATAATGTTTCTTTTTTTAATGCTATCTTCAGTTTTACTGTAAAAAGGAGAACGAGTACAACGATCTGGCAACCATTTTTTTCAATACTCAGGTACAGCTTTTATCTCAACAATTATACTTGTCTTTCTCTTTTTCCTCCTTTTGTGGTTTCTGCTCATTTGATAAAAGTATCTATTTATCGCTGCAGGATGATGCGATACGGAATTTATTTAGTGCAAAAACATTTCATGAGTATAGTGCACAAAGTCTTCTAACATTTTTGGTAATGCGTTTCTTGACTTTGTTCTAGGTTCATCTTTTGCTAGAAAATCATCCACTTTTTGTTACATTTTTTTTTTCAAATTGATCATGATTCCTGAAATTAAAAGTTCATTGTATACTGTCGGCTATACAAGAAAATTGTATATATGCATAACATGGTTAACTAAATCTACCAATCAAAAAATCATGGTTAGCTACATCTGTGAAAAATTGTGATGCCACACTCTTCTCAGTTCTATAAATGTGAAAAAAACTATTTTAAGAAAGTAAAAATACAGTAACCTGCTAGACATTTCTGCAATGTATCTATCTCTGTTTCGAATTGTTTTCTTCCCAGAACCAAGAAAATCATTAAAACATTGATAAATCACCTGTTGCATTGGACTCTCTTCCAAGCCTTTTCTCTGGGTTTTTTTGTCCTTGTCTTACTTGGTGCCTTTCAGCATCTGTCCACTAGCCTCCTTGCTCAGACCAGATCCATTAACCTTCCTCATAATGGAGGGATCAACAATCCCTCATTTATTTAATTTTTTATCAGTAACGCATGGTTGTTTTATTGATAGTATGAGAAGTCTATTACTGTATAGAATGTAAACTTCCTAGTTCACTTCTTTACAATAGAGCCAGCCCATTGCTGTTCTCCCCACAGTTCCAGTTAGATAAGAGGTATACAAAACTCAGGAAAAAACAATTAATCCACCATTTATATAAAGGAACTCCAGCTGACATAGAATAATTAGTAAATTTGTGGGCTTGTCTATGATATCTATGTCCAATTTATTGCCTTTAATCATTCTGAGAAGAGGTTGGTTTGTGGTGGTCATTACTGTCAAAAACATGGTAAAGATTTTATTTCTTAGTTATATATTTTATATTATCATAGTCTTCTAAATCAAGATTTAAAATGTTGATGTCGATGGAAATGTCGCTTACCAAAATATAGGACATATGTCGGAAATGTCGAGGGGAAATATTGTAAAAATTAGAGACATTGTGGAAATTTTATGAAATATGTGGAAATATGCAAAGATATTTTGTAAAATGATAAAAGAAGCATTAATACATATTTCTAGACTATTATCTTATTCCCAACCATTAGATAAAGCTAAGAAACTAAGATCAGTAACAAATTAGTAAATGTCGCTTACCAAAATATAGGACATATGTCGGAAATGTCGAGGGGAAATATTGTAAAAATTAGAGACATTGTGGAAATTTTATGAAATATGTGGAAATATGCAAAGATATTTTGTAAAATGATAAAAGAAGCATTAATACATATTTCTAGACTATTATCTTATTCCCAACCATTAGATAAAGCTAAGAAACTAAGATCAGTAACAAATTAGTAAATGATGATTTACTGATTTATTATGCATTTTGATGTTTTTACAAGGTTGTCTGATATTTTCTTTTCTTATTTTTAGTTCTGATTTATTATAAATTCTAATATGTTTATTTCACACTAGTAAATAGAAATACATTTATTCTGATTTTTTAAATATTAAAGTTATAATTCATTGTGTTTTATTATAAATTTAATAAACTGATTCTCCTTTTTGTAGTATTAAGATTATGATAAATTCTGATTTCTTATAAAACATAATGAATTTATTATGATTTTTAATACTAAATTTATAATAAATTATGATTTAGTATAAAATTTATTATGATTTTTTATATTAAATGTAGAATATGGTTTATTATAAAATTTAATAAACATTTTCTGATTTTAATAAATATTTTAAAAAAATACTAACTAGTTAATATTTTATTACTTGAAAAATATTTTATGTTTTATATCATAAAGTACTTAATTTATTCTTTTGTTTTTATATATTGTTAAATCTTTTTATAAATATTTTATTTGAAATATTAATGGAATAATGTATATTAATATACTGTTGTATATTATTATAATATACTAATATATTATATTTTTAATGTACATTAGTTGACATCCTGTCAACATCTTGTCGACATAATAGGAAAAACTGTATTTTTTTTGGTTATTTGGACTGATTTGGTTGACATTTGTGAAATATAGGAAATGTCGACCGACGTAATGTAATTTTTATATTACCATCCATTTTCATGTCGTTGAGCCTCGACATCGACATATGTTGGGTAACATTAGTGACATTTGGCGACATTTGAAACCATGCTCTAAATGCACTTCTATTCATAGAAGACCATTAAGCTAGGTGGGAAACAAGAGGAAGAAAATAAGTACAGAAAGGGGCACTGTATGCCTGATCAGGGAACATTCTGAGCAGAGAAATGAGAACAATTTATCCAGTCTTTTGCCTTGAAGTCTAATTACATTTCAAACAAAATGATACTGATTCCGTGGTTGGAGATAATGTAAAATGTCAGATAAGGGATATAGGAAGAAGAGTTTTACTAGGGAAGATAAATAACATACATGGATGTTGCATACTTTGGGGTTACAGAACTGAATAAATGTGATTAACTCCTCTCTTATCCCAGAGCATATTGACTAGTCACAGATATTGGGATCAACACCATTAATATTTAGGCTGATTTCAAATCATTTTGCAGAGGGCAGGAGTCTACTTAAAAATGATGGATATGCGTTATCATACCTAATTATGGTCATATTTGGGTGCTGTTAATCCAAAAAACAGTTATTTATTTATTTTTTGAGAAAAGGTAAAGTATTATATTTCATTTTTCTATTGATCAGCATATACAAGTATCGTTATGTACAATGAGCTGTGCATCTCAAATGGGAATGTACTGGCAAGGACACTCCCAACTCCGGCATCGCAATTCTGAGGAACTCTTGCTAGCTTCTGCTGCCCTCTTTCTTCCCTAAGGCTTTTTCTTACTTCTCTGCAACTCCCATTACTGAATCCCCTTGTTTATGGCTTTTCTCCTTCTTCCCTTTGTCTTTTTCCTTTGTCTCTGTTTCCTTCCCTTTTCTGTCTTTTGCTTTTTCTCTGGCTGTTGAACTTTTTTCTCCTCATGGCTTTGAAAATTGAATCCATAACCTTTTCTTTAAACCTTTGTGATCAGCTGGCAATGAGATGCTCAAAATCATGGAGTCCGGTAGGAGTTTTGTCTACCTCACAAGAGAGGCCTTGTTTTGGTTCTGTGATTTCATGGAAAAAGCTCTACTGGATACTTTGGTTAAAAAGTGGAGCAAAATGGCTGACAAGGGCTACTCTTTTTCCACAGAAACAAAGCAAAACAACAAAGGAAGACACCTGGTCCTTATAGAATTCTTTGGCAAAGGAAATTCTAAATCAGTGTGCAACTGTGTATCCCGCTGGGCAAGCAGAACAGGGGTTGGGTGAGCTTCCTTGAAACTTAGCAGAAAGAGTTGATAGTTCAATCTAGAGGTGGTGGAGAAAAATCACAAGGCACCAGTGACCACTTGGATTGAGGCAGGTATGCAACCTGCATTTCCATACAAAGAAGTTCTGCTAAAAAAAAAAAAGAAATATTTCAGTGTTGAAACAAGGAGAGTGCAAAATACTACCTTCCCAAGGGCTGTGTACGCTGAATCATGGGAAGAGACTTTGATGTGTGAGGTGGAGGGTAGACCGAATTGGCAAACACTAAGACAAAATATCATGGCCATTTTCAAAATTAATGGACACCTAAGGATCCTACCGATTAAAGAGAAGGTGGAAATGATCTTGTGCCTGGAGCTAAAGAAGAAAGCAGTGAAGTACATGAACCAGTGGGGTTATTCTACACAGGGATGGTTCAAGTTGTTCCCCGGAAAAAGGAAGTGAATGCGGTAAGTTGGCAAATTGGGGTCTTGGAGATTAGGATTCGAGGGCTCCCTTTTCACTTGTGGAGCCTCCAAGTCTTGAAGACAATTGGAGATTGTTGTGGGGAGTTTGTGGAAGCTTGTAAAGAAACAATAACTCTACAAAATCTGTGATGGGCAATGATCAAAGTCCTTGTCGATTCTCCCTGTAAAATTCCAAGATGGGTGGAAGTGAAGGAAGATGACAAGGTTTTCATGGTTGTGGTTGAGATTTTTGGGGGTCTGTTCACAGATGCTTGGCCTTCTATGGCGCTGGAAGCTCTGGTCCGATGAGGGGAAGAGGAACAAAACAGAGGTGGGGGAGTCAAGAGGCCTGCGTAGAGCAGGGGCACTGATAGTCAACGTGGTACGGAGGCGGTGGGGAGTTTGGAAGGAAATGCAAAAAACAGAAATGTTTTTAAGGAAGATGAAAAAGGTGGCTTATGAAATACCACTTTAGTGTTTTAGAGTTTGTGTTTCCCTAACAAAGTGAGACCAAAAGGCAATGTTCTTGTCTTGGTTGAAAAGGGAGATTGCTCAAAAAAGGATGAGGGGTTCTGAGTTGTGCTTGATGAAGAAAAGGAAAGAGGACTTATAAGAAGAGATGCAAGTGTGGGGCCTGCAAGGGAAAAAGGAGTTAAAAACTTTGGGCTGGATCCAAAAGAACCAAAGATTGGGTTAGCAAGACCGACCTTCCAGAATGTGGTTCACTCAAGTTCTTCGAATCCGAAGAAGAACGAGTTGGGTTAGGGGCAAAGTCATCCAGCTCAAGAAGGCTCGGGGCAGGATAAGTCAAAAGAGACCATTGTGACCGGTGAAAAGGAGTTGGTAGAGGAGGGATTTCATGAGGAAGTTTGTGCTATTGCTAGAATGACGACATCGAGTATGGAGAAGGTTCAGAGAGGGGTGGTTTTAGAAAAAAGAATTTCTCAAAACCTTAGTGTTGATGAGGAGGAGGTGGATGCCGATGAGGAAGATGATTTTTCCTCAGCTGCAAGCTTTGGCATTGGTAGTGTGCCACTAAAAAGAGTTGATTCGAGACAGACTTGGATGGTGGGGTCTATTGACAAATTAGAAGAGGGGGGACCTGTTATCTTTGTTCGAGGAATGCATGCGCGAAGACAAACAAGCCTGTTCAAATAGGGTGGTGGCGGAGTGCTCTGGGGGTGAGAAAGAGGGAAGTTGTGAGAGGGAGAAGGCAAGAAGAGTTAGGGGCTTTGGATGGAAAGATTTAGAAAATATTTTCCCTGTTTTAGAAAGTGAGAGCATGTCTACGAAGCCTAGGGAAGAGACAATGATGGAATTTTTCGAGGGGTCTGTCAAGAGGTTAGGGGTGAGAGTGTTTCCAGGCTCACAGGAGGAATCTTTGCTTTAAGGGGGAATGGAAAAGGACCTTACCTCACCTATGGTTTGTAGTCAGCCTTCTTCTCCACTGCAACCAGATCAAACAATTACGGGTTCTCCTATCCAAGTTCTTCCTTCACCTACTTTCCCTTGCTTCCTCTTGTTTTTGTACAAGGCAATTAGCCCTGTCCCAAACCAAAAATATGTGCAATCACCAAATGCCATTTTGCCTGAAAAAGATGTTGAGAAGCAGAGTTTGGGGTTGGTAGAGGACTAAAAAATCTTAGGGGAAGGAGTCTGGAGGTTGGTTGTAGATTATTTTGAAGAGGGAGTAAGGTGTGAGAGTAGGGAAGAAGACAATTTGAATGTAAGTAGGGGGTCTTTGGGAGTTGGGAGAGAGGGGCGGGTGGGAGGAGGGTGGTAGAGAGAGCTGTAGCGAGGGTGAGGGAGAGAAATATAGTTTTGCTGTGGCGTCAGGTTTACGGTTAGTGGAACCAAGGGAGAAAGCAAAAGAAGCCAAAACTAGGAAGAGAAGGACAGAGGTGGAAATTCTAACCTCGTATGGGATTAGGACATGTTGAGGAGGTGTATATGGAGCAACCACCAGGGTTTGTTGCTCAGGAGGAGGCTAGTAAGGTGTGCAGGCTCAAAAAGGCAATCTATGGACTGAAACAATCTCTTCGTGCATGGTTCAGCAGGTTCAATGAAGTGGTGAAGGCCTTTGGGATGAAACAGTGTCAGGTTGATCATTCCGTGTTTAGCTATAACTCGGAAGATGGAAACATCTTGCCACCAGGGTTTGTTGCTCAGGGGGAGGCTAGTAAGGTGTGCAGGCTCAAAAAGGCAACCTATGGACTGAAACAATCTCTTCGTGCATGGTTCGGCAGGTTTAGTGAAGTGGTGAAGGCCTTTGGGATGAAACGGTGTTAGGTTGATCATTCCGTGTTTAGCTATAACTCGGAAGATGGAAACATCTTGCTAGTCGTGTATGTGGATGATATTGTTATAACTGGAAGTGACAACAATGGAATTGACAGGCTGAAAAAATTCTTACAGGACCACTTCAATTCGAAAGATCTGGGGAAGCTAAAGTATTTCTTAGGAATAGAAGTTGCGAGGTCAAAACAGGGGATTAACCTATGTCAGAGGAAATATGTTCTTGATCTACTTGAAGAAATAGGGTTGTTAGGTGCTAAACCAGCAGAGACTTCTATGGAACTCAATGCCAAGTTAAGTGTGGATGCAGGTGAAGAGTTTGATGATCCTGGAAGATACAGAAGGTTGGTGGGAAAGTTGAACTACCTGACCATTACCCGACCAGATATATCATTTGCTGTGAGTGTGGTGAGTCAGTTTATGCAACATCCCTGGGTTCCTCACTGGGAAGCTGTTCTGAGAATTGTTAGGTACCTAAAGGGTGTTCCAGGTCGTGGTTTGTTATACCAAAAAGGAGGACCTCTTGAGATAGTAGGGTACACAGATGCTGATTGGGCTGGCTCTATATCAGACAGGAGGTCAACCACAGGGTATTGTATCTTCCTGGGTGGCAATCTTGTAACTTGGAAGAACAAGAAGCAAACAGTGGTGGAAAGAAGTAGTGCGGAAGCAGAGTATAGGGCTATGGCCCATACCACATGTGAACTAGTATGGCTGAAGAACCTACTACAGGAGATGGGTTTCTCAATTGACAAACCCATGAAACTATACTATGATAACCAAGCTGCTGTTCACATCTCATCCAATCCTGTCTTCCATGAAAGAACTAAACATATTGAGGTGGATTGTCACTTTGTGAGAGAGAAAGTGATAAGTGGGGTAATAACTACATCTCATGTGAGCTCAGGAAATCAGTGGGCGGATATCTTCACAAAAGGAATGTCTCGGGGAAGAATAGATTACATTTGTAACAAGCTGGGACTATATGATATATACTCTCCAGCTTGAGGGGGAGTGTTAGAATGCTCGAGTCAGGGGTATTTTGGTCATTCTGGTGTATCTTATTGAAAGTGAAATGTCTATTGTATCTGAGTTTAAGTTGTGTCCCATCTTCTAGGAGGGACAAAATTGCCATTCTTGTAACTCAAGTTTTTCATGAATAAAAGTTAAGTGGGTCGGCTAGGAGACGTACTTTAGTACATCCTCTCTTCTAGTCTGGCCGAATACTCTTCTCCTCTCCTTCTTCTTCTTCTTTCTCTTTTCTTTGTTCTTTCTTCTTCTCTACTTTGACCTAGAAACAACTAGGGTTTATTCACAGGACAGAAAACTTATTTGCGGGGGAGTAGGAAGGCGTTGTTTAGGAAAGAGGGAGAACAGGGAAAATAGGTTCTCATTGAAAATAGTGAGTTGGAATGTTAGAGGCTTAGGGAGTGCTAGGAAGAGAATAAAATCATCTATGGTGTTGTTGCAAGAAACAAAGGTGGAACAGTTCACTAGTGTTTGGCTGAGAAGTATTTGGGGGTCCGGAGATAAACAATGGACCTTCTTACCTTTGGTTGGAGCTTCAGGGGGTTGTAATTGCTCGGGAGGACAGCAAGGTGGAATGCTTGGAGGAATTTATAGGAAATTACATAGTGGCTGTGAAATTAAAAGAAAAAGAAGATGGTTTTGTGTGGTGGCTGACAAATGTTTATGGGCCAACATCATACAGGAATAGAGAGAGTTTGTGGGTGGAGCTGTACAATATTAGTAGAATGTGTGAAGGAGCTTGGTGTTTAGCAGGGAATTTTAACGTGATTTGGTTTTGTGCTGATAAGAGTGTGGGGTCCTTGTGAATCATGAAGAGTACGAGGAATTTTAATGAGTTCATTGAGGATTGTATGCTTTGGGACCTTCCTTTACAGAATGCACAATTCACCTGGTCTAACTTACAAGAGAATCTGATTTGCTGTAAACTAGATAGATTTTTGGTGACACGGGAATGGGAAGAACATTTTGGGTTGCGGTTCTTAAAACCTTGGCCAGACCAACTTCAGATCGTTGGCCACTCTTGTTGCAATCAGAGGAATTATCTTTTGGACCAATACCCTTTAGATTTGAAAATATATGGATAACTCATCTTCAATTCAAGGAGAATATAGAAAAGTGGTGGTGAGGGCTGGGAAGGATTCCAATTCATTCAAAAATTAAGATGGATAAAAGGACAGCTTAAAGATTGGAATGTTTGGACCTTTGGAAGGGCAGAAGAAAGAAAAGGCAGATTTGTTAAATCAAATTGATTGTTTGGACAAATTTGAAAGAGAAGAAGGAAGGGGCTTGAATGAGGAAGAAAGACAAAAAAAAGAGTAGAGTTGAAGGGGGAATTGGAGATGATGGTAAGAAGGGAGGAAATCTGTTGAAGACAAAAATCGAGGTGTAAGTGGTTAAAGGAGGGGGATGGCAATAGAAATTTTTTCCACCTTTTGGCAAATGGGGAAAGAGGAAAAATCTGATTTCTAGGGTGGTGGCCGATGGTGAAGAATTCAGGGATAAAGGGGAGATTGAGAGCATTTCGGTCTCTTATTATAAGGCTTTGTACTCACCAAGGTGTACACAAAGGCCTATAGTGGAAGGGTTACAGTGGGAGAAACTGCCCTCGGAGGTGGCAGCAAGGCTTGGGGAACCTTTCTCTTTGGAGGAGATTAAGAGAGCTGTTATGGGAATGATTGGTGATATGGCCCCAGGTCTGGATGGTTTCACAATGGCTTTTTACCATGAGTGTTAGGATTTAATTAAGGAGGATCTAAAGAAAGTGTTTGTTGAATTCTATGTGAGAGGAAAAGTGGGAGAAGGAAGGAATGCAACCTTCGTATCGTTGATACCAAAGTGTGTAGGGGCTGCCTCTACAAATGAGTTCAGACAGATTAGCCTTACTACAAGTCTTTACAAAATAGTGGCTAAGGTTCTTTCGGTGAGACTGAAAGAGGTTCTTAATTGGGTGGTATCCAAGGAACAAGGAGCTTTTGTTAGGCATAGGCAGATTTTGGATTAAACCCTAATAGCTAATGAGGCAGTGGAGGATTTTAGAAAATCAGGGAAAAAAGTTTTATGTTCCAATTGGACCTGGAAAAGGCTTATAATCATGTGGACTGGAATTCCTTATGGTGGGTGATGGGTCAAATGGGTTTTGGTCAGAGATGGATAAGCTGGATGATGGGGTGTTTGGGGACAACTCACTTTTCAATTCTGATCAATGGCTCCCCAAAAGATTTTTTCAAGGCTTTGGGAGGTTTACGACAGGGGGACCCACTTTCTCCAATGTTGTTTACTTTGGTGGCGAGATTTTTAGTAAACTTTTAAAGAGAGTGGATGAAAGGAATATCTTCAAGGGTCTTAGAATTGGGAAGGAAAGCCAAGTTGTGTCTCACCTTCAATTTGCAGATGATACCTTACTTTTAGGCGGCGTTTTAGGGGGGGTTCAAGATTGCAAGATTCTAAAAAAGATCTTAGAACTAGTTGAGAGAGTCTCAGGTTTGAAAGTAAATTTGAGGAAATGTGGTCTAGTGGGCCTTAGCCTGGAGAAAGTGGAGCTGGAAGAGTGTGCGTAAGTGTTGGGTTGTGAGTTAAAAGTAGTGGCCAATTAAAATATCTAGGTCTGCCCTTAGGAGGTACCCAAGAGAGGAGCCTTTCTAGGAGAGTATTATTGAAAGGTTTGGGAAAAAGGTTGGCGTCTTGGAAAAAGAACTACATTTCCAAAGGGGGGGAATCACTCTGGTCAAATCTACTTTGTCTGATCTCCTAGTCTATTTTTTGTCTGTGTTTAGGGTCCCAGGGAAGGTGGTGAGGAGGTTGGAAAAATTCATTAGAGATTTCTTGTGGGATCCAGGAGATCGTAAGAGTAGTTATTTGATGAATTGGGAAAAAGTGAGTAGTTCTAAAGAGCAGGGTGGTTTGGGAATTGGTAGGATTCAAGAACAAAACATGGCATTTGGGTGATCAAGAGCATTGATGGGCCCAAATGGTTGGGATTCTGGGCTGGCTAGGGGAGCAACCCTGAGAAGCCGCTGGAGGTCAATCCTGACTTTATTGCCTACTTTCATGCAAAATATAAGGCATGATGTGGTTTCAGGGCAAAGTGTAAGGTTCTGGGAAGATACTTTGGGGGGGGGGAATTCTCCTTTTTGTCAAACTTTTCCAAGAATTTAAAGGCTGTCCAACTATAAAAATAGTTTAATTGTGGATTTGCTTTCCTTCGGAGAGAATGGTTCAGCATGGGATTTGGGTCTAGGAAGGCCTTTGAGGGATTTTGAAACAAATGAGCTGGTCTCTCTTGTAACCCTTCTTGAAACCTGTGCGTTTTCTTCATTAGGGATTCATGAGAGAATTTGGACCCCTAATACAAATATAGTTGTTTCATGTGTTCCTCCTTTTTTCACTCCTTCCCATTTTGGAAGTTCAACATTTCCTGGTTAAAGAGGTTTGGGGCTGCCCGATTCCCCCTAAAGTAAAGGCTTTTTGTTGGGATGCTGTTAACTGAATCATCAACACCCATGAGAGGCTCCAAAGGAAATGGAAACACTGAATCTCTCTCAT
The DNA here is from genome assembly GCF_056320005.1 of Nelumbo lutea. Taxonomy (NCBI): domain Eukaryota; kingdom Viridiplantae; phylum Streptophyta; class Magnoliopsida; order Proteales; family Nelumbonaceae; genus Nelumbo; species Nelumbo lutea. The sequence goes on along the minus strand of NC_142684.1, from coordinate 173,651,152 downwards.
GTGTGTGTTCTTTGCTGGAAGAGCGGGAAAATACAAACCATCTACTGTTACATTATCCCTTTTCTTCTAGACTATGCCAGCTTTTCTTTTCAGTATTTGGGAAAACCAGGGTGGCACTAGATGCAGTAATAGACCTTTCGAAGTCAAGTGTTTTTGATGGCTCCACTCAAAGACAATAGGTTGTTTGGTAGTGCATTCACGGGGCGGTGCTATGGGGTGAAAGAAATATGAGGATTTTTGAAGAAAAGTGCAAAACCGAAGAGGAGGTGTTTGAACTTACCAAAATAAGGGTAGCACATTGGGCTGTGATGTGTGGGACGTTTCAAGGGGCTTTATTAATGGTCTGCTTCAGGAATGGCAGGTGGTGACAGAGTTTCAGATTACTTGGCAACAAAGGTTGGTAGTTTGGTCCCCTCCTACTCTAGAGGTGCTCAAACTCAATTTTGAGGGTTGTAGCCTTGGAAACCCAGGGCCCTCGGGGGTGGGAGGGGTTGTTAGAAATCATGAGGGCAGTATGATTTTAAGTTTATCAGGCCCAGTGGGACAAGAAAATTCCTCTAGAGCTGAACTTTTGGCCTTGGTCCAGGGATTAAAGCCATTGTTTAGGCAGGATCTGAGGAATGTGGAAGTTGAAGGTGACTGTCAAATGGTTATAGGTTGGATGAAAAAGCAAAACCAAACTCCTTGGAAGTTCAGATCTTTAGTCAGAACGGCTCAAGCTCTAGGTGTGGACTTGAATGCCCCATTCAAGTGGATGCCTAGGAATGCCAATTTTTTGGCTGATTCTCTGGCTAAGGCTGGAGTTGAGAAGTTTAGCTTGGATTGGGGATGCCTAGGACCGGCTACTAATGTGTAATTTGTAATCTGTGCTGTTTCTTCTTTGTTGTATTTCTTTTTCTCTGTTGTGGATGGCCTCTTGGGATGCCCAGCTTTGTACGCTTCTTTGGCTGCAGTTTTGTATGTAGCTTATTTTTAATGACTTTTCTCCCTGTGTGTGTGTATCGGAATCAAAACAGACTTTATGAGCCTCCTACTTAAGCAAAATATCGGAATCAAAATAGACATGGTGGGATATCTGTTTGAAGAGGTTGCAGGCAGCTAGCCAGGAACGAGTGGAGGTAACCATTCTTTGGAAGGTTTTTTGTGTTGATTCCCTTTTATCTTAAATAGTCCTTCGATTTGCTTATGGGATGGTAGCCCTTTAGGCTCTAGCTTAGGCCTTTGATCTTCCAGCCAGGCAAATGTTCATAGGAAGAAATAAAACAGTTTCTATTTTTTATATGAAAAATCTCTATTGTAAAAGCAAGTTTTGTTAAGACTAGTGTATGACAGAAATACCGTCATTCCAGGAACTTGATTTTTATGTAGCCAACTGTTTAGTTCTTAAGGGTTAGTAACTGTTAAGTCCTTAAGTTTGCTGGATTGAGAGCAGGTTATTAAGATACTCCCAGACAGCTTAAAAAAATAATAATGAAGAAGAAAAAGGGGTTTCTAGTTTCTTATTAGTCCAGTCAGTCCTATTGGTGGGATGAAACATTTTATTAAAGAAAGGGGCCTGTAGTCTAGTTTAGTGAGCAACGGGCCCCAAGTTAATTGGGCTTGTTTGTAATGCAATAAGCATTTAATGGGCCTGCATAGAGCCCGTTTAATAGAACAGCAGGCCCTAAAGGAATGAATCTAAATTAATTAATTTCTTGTGAGGTGTCCCACTTATTTATAGGGGGATGCCACTTGTCCTATTTTAACAAGAAGGCTATTTTTCTTCCTTTAACCACTTGAAGTGGGGGGACACATGTCACACCCTAGGGGAGAGAGTTACTTTCCCTCCTCTAACCACTTTAAGTGAGGGGGAGGGGGCATATGTCACCTTAGGGGAGAGAATTATTTTCCCTCCTCTAACCACTTTAAGTGGGGGGACACATGTCTTCCTAGGGGGGAGAGTTTTCTTCTCCCTCCTTAACCCACTTTAAGTGAGGGGACACTTGTCACCTTAGGAAGGAAGAATTTTCTTTTCCCTCTTTAACCCATTTTAAGTGGAGTGACACTTGGCACTTTAAGAAGAGAGGAGTGGGGAGTTATTTAACCACCTCCCCCCTCTATAAAAACCCCTCTCCTACAAGGAAAAGGGTCTAATGCCATTTTGCTGGCTAATTCTATTTAGTTGATAGAATTTACATCAACAAGAGACAAACCAAAGGAGAAAGAAGAGAAGGTTGTGGTGTGGAAGAAAAGGGAGAAGAAGAGAAAGAAGAAGGTAGGGGTTGTAGTATTCCTCCTCCACCTCTTCATTATGATTCTCCTACAATTTTCTCTATTGGACTTATGTCTTTCCTTACTCATTTCACATTTCTTTGTTTGTTGTTATTATTATTATTACTTTTTCTTCTCCTTGTCTCATTTTAATCATATCTGAGGGAGATAGCCATCTACAACCTTGTTCATGAAACTTGGCTGATTATGGTTCCTCGCAACCTGTTAACCTATGTGTGAGGGGGAAAACCGTCTACAACCTTGTTCATGAAACTTGGTTGATTATGGTTCCTCACACCATGATAATGCACATAACCACAATTTAAAGGCCATTTTTAGCCTTATTGATGAAATATGGCTATTTATGATACCTATTTACTTGTTATGTATAAAAAGTTTGTTTATTTGTTTGCTGGTTTTCTCTCAAACAAAGAGGGAATATATACTAGAGAATTCTGTAGAAAAATGATACTTAGTTTAGTCTATTCATTTGAACTTCTGAATCAGAATCGAATGGTTTTTTCTGCCCCTAGTAGAGATGTAATTAAGGGAATATCTACGTGATTTTCTGAATGGGGCTTACCCAAATAACAAAAAAACCCAGTTATTAGTCTAGTTGGGTGAATTATGTTATGTGAGAAATTATACTAAAAAAAATTTCCACTAACAGTAACCAACTACCCCCTTCCTCTGAATGAGTTTGGATAGTTACTACTCCTTTCGTGCACAAACTAACTTCTCTTTTGGTGCATGTATCTAGGTTATGTTTTACACATTAGCAGTGGTGACATTTGGTACTGCTGTTCCAGCTGGTCAATTTATTCCAGGAATAATGATAGGATCAACATATGGACGACTTGTTGGCATGTTCGTGGTCAACTTCTACAAGAAACTCAACATTGAAGAAGGAACGTAAGTCTCTCTCTCTCTCTCTCTCCACACACACAAAATGTGCTTATGCACAAAGCTGGATTGCAAAATGGAGATTTAGGTACCCTAACTTCTTGGAACTGATTTGTCATGGAATATTGTTATGAATCACATATTGATGGATTATAAGTTTCCTATGGTAATCTTCAAAGGCTACCACCACTTATGGTATTCTAATTTCTAAGATCTGTCAAATTTGATATCTGGGAAGAAAAATGTCTATTGTGTTTTACCATTTTTTTTTTTTTTTTTTTGTGTACCCAGTTTCAACTGTGTTGATATTTTAATATTTTAGTCATGTAAGCAAAACCATTGCTTGGTATAGTGGTAAAATTTCTAGTTGACAAGTGCGAGAGCACAGTTTCGAGTTTGAGAGCATCCACTGTGTCAAAAAAGCCAAGGGTTAGGTTTGTATCCACTCCACCCCTTCCAAGACCCCAGATAGCTAGGACAAACATTGGTACTGGCCTTTAAAGATACAAACATGATTTGCATTTTTTCTGACCTTAATTTTGAGTCTAGAACTTTGAGTATAGTTCTATTTACTGCATCAAAGACAACATAGCTTCCTCTACTTGATGCAGAAATGCAAAAACAGATTTTGAAACCTATCTAGTTATTTGATATTTAAGTAGAATAAATACAAAGCAGTGATAAGTTAATTTTAGTCTAAAGAGGCTCTTTTGGACTATAAACTAGGGCCTGGGGTAAAATCTTTTATACTAAGAAAGTTATTGACAATAATGATTACAGGACCAAGAAGACTATTCATACTGAAGACTTAACCTGCTAGCAATGTCATCCATTAAGAAATCTAATCTCGTCCTCACACTAGAGCTTACATAAGAATATTTAGAAAAAAACTCAGTTCTAACTTCTTAGTAGTGTGTTTATGACCACTTCTGAATAGTGGCTTGATTAAAGACAAGAAAGTAAACGCGCAGAAGACAAAATGCAATGTTATAGCATTACCCCCCACCCCCACCAAAAAAAAAAAAAACTACTGCTGCAGCATGCTATGGGAGGCACTGTTCACCATTCGTGGTGGTTAAACAGTCAAGTCTATTCTTTTCCTTGATGAATTTTCATTTGCTTTGGTCATTTACTTTTGTAAAAATATGACAGTAATTGTCCATCTAAATTTATGAGTCATCTAATGGAGGTAGAGAATGTTCTCAGTCTAACCTCTGATTATTTATCTTCCTGTTTAGCTTGTTTAGACGCTTTTGCCAATTCTGCTTCTCTTTGTGGTTTACAGTTGTTCATGTTGACTATGTAGGGGTATTTTTGTCTTTATGCTTATGTTTAAGTTGCTGATGTGCAAAGTTATGTTAGATCTTATGTCCCTCACTTAAGTAGGGGCAAAGGTGTCATTTCCAGATTAATAGAAATATAAAAACAAATCTGGCCGAATGGGAGAGACTGATTTTTCTCTCTTGTTCGAACCAGAACTTTCTCTCCTATTCTCTTCTTCTTCTTCTTCTTCTTCTTCTCTCTCTTTTCCTCTTTCTTTTTTTTTTTCTGTTGTTATCACTCTAACAGAATTCAAGGGCAGACCGAATTCTAAACAGTCTCCAAGTTTCAGGATATCTTACAAGAACCCACTATATTCTTTGGGTCTTTGATGCTTGAATTATGTCTACTTTCATTTTACCCATATGTTTGTACCTGCATCAATGTGGAACTAGACATGATTTTTGGTGGCGTTGATGTAATAAATAATATTTGCATTGTACACCATCTTGCTTCAAAGTGTTTTTTTCCTCAACCCATGGTGGAAATCTGTCATGATTTTTGGTGTTGTTGGTTCTAATAAATAAGATTTGCATTGCACACCATCTTGCTTCAAATTGGTTTTTCCTGAACCCATGATGGAAATTGCAGGTATGCTCTACTTGGTGCTGCTTCTTTCCTTGGAGGTTCAATGCGGATGACAGTATCCCTTTGTGTGATTATGGTTGAAATTACCAATAATTTGAAACTCCTACCTCTCATAATGCTTGTTCTTCTTGTATCAAAGGTATGTGTTAACTCTTTTAATTCTATTATTAACATCTAGACAACGAACCAACCTTGCTAAGCCTTTCTTTTGCAGGCTGTTGGCGATGCTTTCAATGAAGGTTTGTATGAAGTGCAAGCTCGGTTAAGGGGAGTTCCATTACTTGAGTCAAAACCTAAATATTATATGCGAAAATTGACAGCAAAGGAAGCCTGCAGGAATCAAAAGGTCAGCTACTTAGAGTGCTTTTCAATTTCTTCTTTGTGCTAATATCCCTGCATCAAGATTTCAACTTAAAGGTTAAAGGCTTGACTTGTGTCCATGGAAGGTTGTCAGCTTCCCACGTGTTGTTAAAGTTGCAGATATAGTTTCGATTTTGCAGAGCAGCAAGCACAATGGGTTCCCTGTGGGTGATTCTGCTTTTTCTTTGTCTTCTCATTTAATATTCTTTGGATCCTTTATAATTATTTTAATGTCTCCTTGGCGTGTAGGTAGTGGATCACACAAAGAATGGAGAGGCACTTGTCATTGGACTCATACTTCGTAGGTATAACTTGCTTAACCTTGTTTGCATGCTTTTTATGATTTTGTTTTTGTTAAAAACAGTAATCTGCTTCAACTATCTTCTGGTGTTCGGGAATTTTAGTTGGGAATTAAATGTACTGTGACTGGTTCTTGCTGCAGCCACTTGTTGGTGCTTCTGCAGTCTAAAGTTGATTTCCAGCATAGCCCTTTGCCCCATGATCCAAGAGGTGGATCCGTACCAATCATGTAGGTGGATGCTTAATATTAATCTTAGATCTTCCCTTCATACTCATTTTCCAAAATGAACAGAAGTGGCTAAATGCTCCAGACACAATTTCAGTGACTTCGCAAAGCCTGTCTCCAGTAAAGGGATATCCTTAGATAAGATTCATCTAAGTCAAGATGATCTGGAGATGTACATAGACCTTGCCCCTTTTCTAAATCCCTCTCCATATGTTGTCCCTGAGGATATGTCTCTGGCAAAGGTAAGCATCATTTTGTATTCAGAGGTTTGCTCTTTATTTGCATATTGTTGCATGCACTGCTATACATCAATGAAACATTGTTTATAACAGTGTGTATCATACTGGTATTGCAGGTGTATAATCTTTTTCGTCAATTAGGATTAAGGCACATATTTGTTGTCCCTCGTGCTTCTCGTGTTATTGGTTTGATTACTAGGAAAGATTTGTTGGTGGAGGTACCTAGCTGGATTCCTTAAATGTCTTTCCTCTTGATTTATATACATAGTTATTGACAATTGCTGCTTGGAATGCAGGAAAATGAGGATCCTGCTACAGTGGAGCTTCAATCAACTAGTGTAAGGTCTTGATGCAGCTATACCCATATTATATCTTCACCGTATTCTTATAGTTATACCATGGTATTTTAAAAATTTGAATTTGTGGTGTAAATTTCTATATTCGGACAGTATATACATCCCTGAGCTCGTGGTTCATAGATAGGGGTGGGGTGTGAGTATGGATTATAGAAGAAAAAGCATTTCAGTTGGGCCCCAATGAAACACTGAAACATGAGTGACAGTAGAAAGGAAGGGTCCATTTTGGTCACATCGTCAGACTATCAAGTGTAATTTGGGGGGTGGGCGTGGGGGTGGGATGGGGAGATAGGTGGATTTATGATTGATAAGGTGGAGGCTGAAGATGCATCTAGAAAGAAGAAACAATGAACCCAGTGAAACACTGCTGAAACATGAGTGGTGGCAACTGTGCCTTACTGTGGATGAACCCATTTTAGCAATCCGTTCAATCTCAGTAGGTTCCATAATGCATTAAGAAAAATGAGTTGCAAAAGAAACAATGATAACCTAGACATGGAGCCATGATTCAACTCAAGCATTAATTGAGTAGGTATTCACATATGTTTCAATTCATTTGTATTCTAGGTGCCATGAAAACTAATATTTGACAGATCCTTAGAGCAATACAATCATCAATTCCCTATACGAAATTGTTGAGATTTCAAGTTACAAGTTTTGTTGAGCAAGAAAAAAATGATGGATTAAAGAAAAAAATGATTGCTAAACCTGGGATTTTGTGCAGATACATGTGGTTTATGGCTGTTCTATTTTGTCTTTCTACGATTAGGGGCACTGAACACTTTACCTCTCTATGGGGCAGTAGCAATAGAACTGCTCAAGTTTGTTTTGTGTTCTCCTCATTTAGAAATGGTATTGAAGGAAAATTTGTCTGATCTGTTATTTGCAGTACCAGGATGACTGCTCACCATTATCTACTCTTGAAATATGAGTACCTTGTGTGGCTAGGTTTTTTCACCTAGTGAAGGAAGATTTATAATTTTTCTTTATCAAGAAGAAAATGAGTATAAATGCCCTTTAGAAGAAAAACGTTACTTGCTTTTCCATTGTTGAAGTTTGTTGAGCATAGCTACATCAAGTTCTTTTCATCATAGATGGTTTTAGAAACTGTAAATAATGCTAAAGTACTGGAAAGGATAATGTAGAAGGGATGATAGTCGAGCTAGTTTAACATGCATCTCAACTCAAACCCAAAAAAGCGCTATTCCAATTATTTGAGGCTGGCTATACAAAACCTATTTAGGATGTATTATGTAAATGAGTAAATCCCATCAAGAGGCATGCCTCCTGGCAAAATTTCAAGTCTTAAGTTAATTGCTCACCACCTCAACACATGTCCACTTTGGCCTTCCTGTTGCTCTTCTGGAGTCTTCTATTTGTACCAAATCACTTATCATTGGTGCACTTATCAGTCATCTTTGCACCTGGTCAAACATTCTTGATTGAATTCATCTCTCTTTTCTCTTGACCAATTGGGGCTTCTCTTAAGTCTTTCAGGAGCATTCATTTCTAACCCTTAATCTTTTATGTCTTTCAGGTGCATTCATTTTTTGGATTTGTTCTTACATTTCCAGAAAATGAGTATGGCTATTTTTTTTTTGTTTTTTTGATAATTAAAATTTTCATTAATTCAGAACTTGAATCTGATACAAAGTGAGCATAGCTAATTTTTTTTTGACAGGTAGAAAGTGAGCATAATGTCACGGGGTGACACAATGGGGTGCTGGGCTAGAGGTTTTCTAGATGTTTCTTGAGGCTTTTAGCCAATTCTGCATGTTTCTGGGGTGTTCTAGAGTGTTCTGGGGTGTTATGGAGTGTTCTGCATGTGTCTAGAAGGGTCTAGATGTTGGTGGAACTCTCTAGAATCTTGTGGAACAATCTGGGTTTGTGTAGAACAACCTAGAGGGGTTGGGAGCAATCTAGACTTCCTCTAGAGTATTCTTGTATCTTATGGAGAAGGCATCCCCTAGAAGAGTGTAGAAGGTAGAATGTTCTAGAAGTGCTTTTAGATGATGCCAAGTGTACATAGTTCTAGAGGATTCCTGGCGGGGGTTAGTGTATAAATAGGGGTCCCCTCCATTTGCAATAAGCATCCAAGTTGTAAGAGCATTCTTTGAGTTATAAGCTTTTTTCTAGTGCAATACAATATCTTCCTCTTACAATATTTGGTGCGTGTCCTTAGCACTTAAGCAACCTAGCAAGAATGGTCTTGGGCATACAGTTTGGCCGACTTACTTGGTGGGCCAAGTGAGTGCCACACAACTTAGCCAACGGGAGCAGTTGGGTTATGACAGTAAGCTAGGATGAAGATAGTAGATGGTCATATTGCTTGTCCAAGACCTGGATAAAAGAGGGATTTTTGGGCTGGGCTTCAGCCAAACCAGTATTAGCATGGATCCCATAGTTCTGAAATAGGGTTTGTCTGCGGGTAAATAATATGGTTATCTTGAGACATTGTCTAAATAAAATATGGGGAATATCCTGTTTGCATGTATTTTGTTGCACAATCATATGGGCTGCATGGTCACTGATCAGTTTTCAGCAAGAAAAAAGCCTTGCATTTAGGGCTGTTAATGGACTGGATATTGGTCCAGCCTGATTTGATCCAATAGGAGTCCATTACTGATGGACCAAGTTTTAATTCAGATTGGGTCCAATCCAAACCCAGTTCTTTGACACTCCTCTTTTCTTCTATCAGTGGACTAGATACTGGTTCAACCCAACCTAGTCCAACATAAATCCATTAGAGATGGTCCAGGTCCAATCCAATCTAATAAATACTTAGGACCATTAAGTCTGGATTGGTCCAATTCAATATGTCTTATTGGACCATCCAACCTGCTCAGATTGATTTTTGATTTGGATGGGGTCCAACCCAAATCCGGTCCATTGATACCCTTATTTGCATTTGGTTTATTTGGTTAAAAACCGAACTGAATAAACCAAAATTTTAAAAACCAAATTAGAAAAATGAAAACTGAACCGAAACCAAATTAGAGGAAAACCGAAATAAATGAAACCAAAATTTTTGGTTCGGTTTTCGGTTAAAACTGAATTTAAAAAATATATATACTATTATTATATATTATATATAATTATATATATCATAACATAATATATAAATATATTACATATTAAATATAATATGTTATGTATTATATATTGCATGCTATATAGCAAAGTTTTGTTAATTCGGACTTTTTGGTTAACCGAATTTCTAATTCTAAAAACCCAAACCGAAACCGAAATATTTAAAAACTAAAAAACCGAACTGAATTAACCAAAAACTGAAATAACCGAAACCGAAATTTTTGGTTCATTTTTTCGGTTTTAACCGGATAATGCTCACCCCTATCTCTTAGTATTTTATCCAGTATAAATAGTTTTTTCTTTGTTTGGTAAAATATTAACTATAAAATTATGTAAACTAGTTATATAATTTGACCAGGGTTCACAAATCATGGAAACGGCCTCTTTGTTACGTGCAGGGGTAAGGCTGCGTACATCTGTCCCTCCCCAGACCCCGCATTGGCAGGAGTCTCGTGCACTGGGCCTGCCCTTTTAGTTACATATGCTAGGTGTTTAATTTAACTCTGCTATTTTTCTTGTTTGTTGCCCTCGTACACAGCCCTTGCCACCTAGGACTGTAAACTCTCATATGCAGCTTTTTTTTTTTAATCTTTTGATATTTTTCTCACACAATCATTTTCTTTGTTTAAAACCTTGTAAATTCTGGTTCATGAATAGAAAAAAGAACATAACTGAACCAGTCAGCTAACATGATTTCTGATTCTCTCTATTTTTCTGGGCAGTTCTCGTAGGCATGATAAAAGAGCAGTTGGAAGAAGTACAGAAGCAGAGCACCCACTTCTTGATGGTCTTCTTGTTGAAAATCCATTATAATAGTAGATATGGCTCTGTTTCCCAAGGATGAATTCTTTCAATTTCTTCCTCTGTATTAACCTTCCTAGGCTTAGTGGTCATAGCATGCACTTGATGTGATTCCTAACATGGACGAGTTCATAAATTAGAGCCACCTAACATGGACGAGTCCATTTATGAAACAGAAAAAAGGTATAGTCAGATAGATCATAGAAAACCAGGCAGAAAGCTGTTCGAAAGGTTGGTATATATATGACGTTTGTGGTCTTGAAATTGTATCCAAACTGGCAGAAATTTCTCATTATTTCCAATTAGAAAATTTAATTTCTTGAAACTATGTTACATTCCTATAGATAGCCAGTTGATGATACGTACATTGACAGCTTATGGACTATAGAATTTGGTTGTCTTACGGTAGTATAGTCCTTGCATTCTACATTTCTACAGTTGTGCTAATCAATTATGGGGTCCATGGTGTTGAAATCCACCAAGAATGCTAGATTTTCTGCTTGTCAAGATCCATCAAATAAGTGGGGTAATGCATAAAAAATCAGGTATGATTAGATATCTCTAAATCATCTGATTCAAGCAAGGTTTTGACAAGGCTGAAGGCCGAGGTGAGGCGCAAGGTGTAAGCCTCAAAATATATATTATTTTTTTATGTGAATTATATATATCTGAATTTTTATTTCGGTAATATATTTATAATCTTTTCTATCTAAATTAAATAATCTATCTATATAAATATATAGTTAATTTTATTTGTAATTTGTATGCATTTAGGGATGTAAATTACAACAACCTGAATTTGTTTATAATTTTTTCCGGTAAATTAGGGGGTTGTGACACTTCAGCCTCTCCAAACTCTGTTTTGCGACAAAACTCATTGTACTTCTAGATTGCAGCAATTTGCCCCTGCTGTTACCATCCCATCAATTGAATATATGGAAGTTTCCATGTGTCAGTCATGTGTAAAGTTGTACATATTTAAAACCCTAAACTAACCTGATGTGTGGTTTTTAATCAATTTCTTGTTTTGCTATTTTTTACAATGATTACAATTTTTTATAATTTTTCTTGTACAAGTTGTAGATGATAATGGCGAATTTAAAAGTTTGCTTATTGTTATTGTCAAGCGTCAGCCCAAGACTCTTGAATGGGCAATTTGGTAAGTTTACTTTTGTCATTAATGCCTTTAACTGAGGGGGTTTCGTTTTTGGGATTTTGAGAGTGGGGTAAGTTGGGATTGTGAATCCCATTGACCAAGAAACTTATGTTTTTTTATTTTTTTCAGATTTATGTGGGTATCATGGGAAAAGTTTATTTTCTTGGGTATTACTTGGATAGGATCAAGAAACCCATCTCTTAGGTGGGTGAATTAATTTTCCCATATGGGGGAAGGTTTCCAACACTTGAATGCGAATAAAAGTGCCCATTTTGATGATAAATTGGCTAAAATGGTGATTATTTTATTTACTTTGGTAAATAAAAGAATATGGGCAAATGCACTTACCCAAATAAGTGCTTTCCAAGAAACACTTACCTGGATATGTGCATTTACCTGGGAAAATAACTTACCAAAAAGAGAACGGGGCCTGAGTGTCTGTTTGGGAGGGCTGAAGTGTAGCGGCTTCTAATTTTCCAAGGTGGCCTTAGACAGCTTATAAGCTATGTTTTTTGCAAAATATTCAGAGAGCCAAAATCAGCTATCTATCAATCATTTGAAGGGTTGTCTACTTGAGCCTTTTTGCATAGTTTAACTTGAGCTAGAGCAATTAAAAACAGTTGAATAAGCTTAGTTGAATGTTCAACCCAGTCCTCCCAAACTAGCCCTAATTGGGGTCAAATAGGGGTGGCCACAAGTCGAGCTTTTCATGAATTGTTCGAGCTCGGCTCAGCTTAGTTTAAACCAATCTTCAAATTGAATTCAAGCCTAGTATATAGGTTTGTTTATTAATCGAGCCAAGCTTGAGTATAATAAAGCTTGGCTCTTGAGGTTCACGAGCCTAACATGCATATATATATATATATATATATATATATATATTATAATAATAATAATAATAATTAATTTTTTGTAATCCTAATTTTTTTATATGTATATATATATTTTTTTAATTTTATAAGACATTTAATTCACAATTGAGTTCAAACTTTTGAGCTTTTGACTTGAGTCGAATTTGAGCTGAAGTCTCTAGTTCGAATTAAGATTGAGTTTGAGCTTGATAATTTATTAGTGAGACAAGCTTGAATAATAGTATATTTGGCTCGGCTTGAAACCACCCCTAGGGTCAAAGAAGTGCATGGCCATGTTTTGTTCAGGAGGTCTAAGTGATACAACCCCTTAAGTAAATCGTAGGTGTTTGTAATTTTCCTAATTTTTATACATTTTCAATATTTATTTATTTCTTTGTCAACTTACATATTTACTTCTTAATAAATTTATATTCTTCTTAATTTTTAAAATTTATTTCATTTATAATGTTTTACAAACACGCACAGTGCGTTTGGAGTTGAAGGGATTTTCTCTTCGAGTCCATTAAAGTTTTGACCTGTCATTCAGTCCTCCACTAACCATACGGGCTGAAACTTTATGAGTGAAAAAAATAATTTTAAATAAAAAAATTGATAACTTTTTGAAGCTAATATTGACAGAAATTTCCGAAGCCCTCACGTTCTTAGACTTTAACCTTTCTCCCCCAACCGCACCATTAACAACAACAAGCCTTCGTCAATAGTGTTCAAACCACAATAGAACGGTGACTGTGATTTTAGCGGCAACGACAACGGTATCAACAAAAATTTCAAACACCAAGGGTATTCAAAGGAAAGCTGATATCTATGTCTAGGGTTTTTCATCCTTCCTTCTTGAATGCCGATGACAGAATCGTTCTTTATTTTCTTTTTAATTCCAACAAATAGTAATGTTGTATGAATGTTCGGAAGTCTTTTCTTTTGTATCTAGGCATTCCATTGCAGGGGCTTTGTTATGGTTACACCATTCGGCAGCGCATTGCGGTGTAGTCATAGACAGCAGCACGCACAGCAGGTCGTACAGCAGCAGGCACCGCTTGGCAGCGCTGCATAGCAGCATGCACCATTGATAGTGCGCAGCACGCACTGCCAGGCAGCAGTGGGCATCGCACGACAGCGGCACTATGGCGCGCAGCACGCATCGCTAGGTAGCAACGCGCACACGCCCGACACCGCACGGCAGCGGCACCATGAGGCGCGTGCACGCACTGCGCGACAGCAGCACTGCGCGCACGCACCGTGCGACAGGTTGTATGAATGTTTGGAAGTCTTTTCCTTTGTATCTATGGAATACTAGCGGAGGCGGCATTACATTGCAGGGGCTCTGTTATGGTCACACCATTCGGCAGCGCACTGTGGTGCAGTCATAGACAGCAGCACGCACAGCAGGCCGCACAGCAGCAGGCACCGCCTGGCAGCATTGCACAACAGCACGCACCGCCGATAGCGCGCAACACGCACCACCAGGCAGTAGCGCGCACTGCACGACAGCGGCACCATGGCGCGCAGCACGCACTGCCAGGCAGCAGCGCGCACCGCACGCATTGCACGGTTGCACGCATCGCACACACGCCCGGCACCGCCCGGCAGCGGCACCATGAGGAGCGCGCACGCACCCGACAGCAGCAGCAGAGCGGGGCCCACACGATAGCTCATAGGGGTGGGCCCACCCTTATTTGGATACATCGAGCCAACTCGCCACCAGCTTACCTTATCCTTATCTTATCCCTTATCCCTTATCTTTATCTTATCTTAAGTAAGAGTGAGTTACCATTAGGAGTAGGTAATTAGGAGTTAGAGTTCAAGTTGGAGTTTGAGTTTAATTAGGAATTTCCTTCTGTAATCTCCTATTTAAGGAGCTACAAATTGAAATAAAACATTCAGTTTTTCAGCCAAGAGAAAAGTGAGGAGAGTTCGGGTGCTCTCTTGGACAAATCACCCCAAGGGAGAGTTCGGGTGGTCTCTTGGACAAATCACCCATTTAGTTTCCGCAATAGGGTCTGCACGCAAGGGAAAGCAGGGCTTTCGGACTGTGGACCGACTCGTGATGGGATCCTATGCTCAGGCCCATAACAAATTGGTATCAGAGCCAAACGTCATGGGCGATATGGAGCAGCTGTCTTCCAAGGTCCACGAATTGGAACACCAACTTACAGAAACCAGTAGGGAGGTTCGTGAAGTCAAGGAAGACGTTCGGGAGATGCGACGCCTGTTGGAAGCATTCCTCTCCAACAAAGAAATGAGTTCGGAGGGAATCGCCAACACGAACAGACGCCATTCAGATTGGGTAGAGGCATGCAGCGAACAACAAATCGCTGCCCCTACAGCCGCAGTTATTTCCAAGGATCAGCACATGAAGGATGGAACTGTAAAGTCTCCTCCTTTGGCCGGGGATGATGTCACAAACATTAGTAGAACCTGCAGAATGCGCTCCTTTGACGAAGACAAGTGGGCTTGGCGATGTTGCTGGGGCTTTACCGAAGGCCTTGGCTTGGCGTGGACATAAAGTTATGGTTGCGGCACCACCGTATGGTAACTATACAGAAATCCAAGAAATAGGAGTGCGCAAGAGATGTAAGGAGGGGCAGGATATAGAGGTAGTTTTCTTCCAAGCTTATATTGATGGCATAGATTTTGTGTTCATGGACAACCTTATGTTTCGTAATATTGAGGAAAATATATATGGGGAAGGCCGAGATGATATTTTAAAACGCATGGTTCTCTTCAGTAAGGCCGCTCTTGAGGTCCTCTATTGTAAGTATACCCGGTGCATTCTTATGACCCACAACATCACACACCGGGGTCGTGGTCCAGTATGCGATTTTTGTTATGTGGATCTTCCACAAAACTACTTCAAACTATATGACCCAGGAGGTAAGGAACACTTCCATGTCCTTGCTGCTGGCCTGAGTGCAGCAGAGCGTGCAGTCACTGTAAGCCATGGTTACACTTGGGAGCTGGAAACTAAAGAAGGTGGCAGGGGTCTGCATCAAATAGTCCAACATTATGCACTGAGAGACGGCGCAGTCCCTGTTGTTCATACTGTTGGTGGACTGAGAAATAGTGTGCAGTCGTTTGATCCATTCGCAGAGTCCCAAGCCATGTATTCGGAATGTGAGCTTGAGGGCAAGCTCATAGTCCGGGAGGGGTGTAATATTATGGTCACACCATCCAGCAGCGCACTGCGATGCAGTCATAGGTAGCAGCACGCACAGCAGCAGGCACCGCTTGGCAACACTGCACAACAACACGCATCGCTAATAGCACGCAACACGCACTGCCAGGCAGCAGCACGCACCGCACGACAGCGGCACCATGGCGCGCAGCACACATCGCTAGGTAGCAGCGTGCACAGCACGCACTGCACGGCAGCACGCACCGTGCACATGCCCGACACCATGAGGCGCACGCACGCACCGTGCGGTAGCGGCACCATGATCTGTGCGGACGTACCTGGCAGTAGGAGCAGAGTGGGGCCCACACGATAGCTCATAGGGGTGGGCCCACCCTTATCTGGACACATCAAGCCAACTTGCCGCCAGCTTACCTTATCCTTATCTTATCCCTTATCCCTTATCTTTATCTAATCTTATCTTTATCTTATCTTAAGTAAGAGTGAGTTACCATTAGGAGTAGGTAATTAGGAGTTAGAGTTCAAGTTGGAGTTTGAGTTTAATTAGGAATTTCCTTCTGTAATCTCCTATTTAAGGAGTTATGAATTGAAATAAAACATTCAGTTTTCCAACCAAGAAAAGAGTGAGGAGAGTTCGGGTGGTCTCTTGGACAAATCACCCATTTAGTTTCCGCAATAGGATCTGCACGCAAGGGAAAGCAGGGCTTTTGCACCGTGGACCGACCCGTGACGGGATCCTACACTCGGGCCCATAACAGACTCGCTCATAAACTATTAGGCTTGAGCTTGATTTGAATTGGAGACTTGAGCTCAAGCTCGAGCTTGGCTCGAGTCAAAAGTTCATAATTTCGAGCTCGACTACATTTGATTGTAGGTCTCTCAAGCAGTCGAGGTTTCGAGCCAAGGTCTCCCTCAATTGCCGAGGTGCTAAACCGAGGTCTCCCTCAGCTGCTGAAGTGTCGAGCTGATGTTTCCCTAGTAGGCGAGGTGTTGAGCTAAGGTCTACCTTAGTTAATAAGGTGTTGTTGAGGTCTCCCTTAGTGATTGAGGTGCTGAGCCAAGATCTCCCTTAGTGGTCAAGGTGTTGTCTAGCTTGAAGTTTAAGCTCGGCTCAACTCGAACTTGACTACCTTTGGTTGTAGGTCCCCTAGCAACCGAGATGCCGAGCTGAGGTTTCCCTTAGTTGGAGAGAGAGAGTGGCATTCTTGTAATTTAAAAGGAGAGAGAGATGACTTTCTTGTAATTTAAAAGGAGAGAGAGATGGCATTCTTGTAATTTGTAAGAAAAGAGAGAGAGAGAGAGAGAGAGTTGGTAGGAGAGTGTTATTCTTATAATTTGAAAGAAAAAAAAGCAAAAGAGAGTTGGTAGAGAGTGGCATTCTTGTAATTTCTAAGAAAAAAGCAAAAAATACTATTAGATTCCATTTCCCTCATCCTTAGTTGGTCCTTCTTAAGTACACATTTCACCTTAATATATTTATATAGATATAAATAGATTTCTTTTTTGGTTTTTTGTGCTATTTTACATTTGTTGTTTGAGTTAGCCTGTATTCATTGTTCAGAAAACTTCTACCATTAATGGGAAGATAAAGTCTTCTTGCGGTTGTGGCTTAAGACCTGCAAGACAAACCCAAGACACAAGGTTGTCTTCTTCTTCTTTCATGCGAATCTTCTACTTCATACGAACAAAAAATCTAAAGCCCTCACGTTCTCTTCTCTGTTCTCAGACTCAGACCTTGCTCACTCAATCAATAACAACTGTAGTTTACCCCTGTTTTGGCAAGCCAATTGGAAAAGTGAAATAAAGAGAACTAAAAAACAGATAAGATCTCAATATCAAAAGAACCGTTCATGGGGTGCTCTGTTCTGTTTCATTTTCCTCATCGATTTTGCTAACTTAAATCACTGGTAACGATAGGATTAAATTAGGAGAAATGATAAGCGAAAACCATATTTTAGCATCCACAGGAGGTGCCTTGGCCTTAGGCTTCTTTAGTCCAAGCAATTCTACCAAGCGGTATCTTGGTATATGGTACAATAACATTTTCGTGTCAGTTCTGCAAGTACTCGGCTTGGGAGCAGATCTTGAGCGAAGTCAAGCTGTTGATGCATCAGTACCTAGATGAGGAATTGAGCATAAACATGACCAGTCACAGCCTGGGTAGTGCGCTAGCGATGCTAAGTGCTTATGAGATAGTAGAGACGGGCGTGAATGTGAAAGAGTATGGCCAAGCGGTTTCAGTGACGGCTTTCTCATTATCGGAACCAAGAGTTGGGATTGTGAGCTTCAAGGTCCATGTGGAGAGGTTGGGGATGAATGTTCATGACTTGGTGCCAAAGGTTTCAGGTACACTGTTCAACGAGCACATATTGGAGTTGGTTCATCGATTGGTACAGTGGTTGCCATGGTGTTACACATTGGAGTAGAGCTCATACTAGACCACAAGCACTCTCACTCAATTTTTATATTTAAAAATATTTTATCAGTAGTAAAACTTCAACTGGTTGCAGGTGATGGCCAGTTGAACATCGATTGACGTGTCAAAATTTTAGTGGACTAAAAAAAAAAGTCTCTCCGAGTCCAAACGCATAGGATCCAGAGTCCCCTAGACCCATCCAATCCTATTCGTATATGTCACATTCTGCAAATTAATTTGAAATTGATGGACTTTTTGTTCTAATGGCAGAAGGACGCCAAAATTTTATCAAATCTCTCTTTTCCGTTGCTCTATTCCCCTCCCTCATAGTTTCTTCCCCTCTCTTCCCACCACCCCTTCACCGTTGCTGATTCATAGCGTGAAACCCATCCATCGTCATCGAAGGTGACACTGCAACTGAGCTGCTTCCCGTAGTAAAAGATGTTATTGCTGCCATCCTTGCCATTGATAGCCTCAACACTGCAACTGAGCAGCTTCTTACAGTCGAAAACAATTCTGGGTAGACATTCTGATGCTCAAATCAATAATGGAAGATGGGTGGTTGGGCCGAGCAATTGAGAGAAATGTATTGGTCCAAGCAAAGGCAGAATAGCAGTATGAGGGCTGAAGAGTAAAAAATCTGTTACCTTGAGCAGGGGTTACTTATTTATACTCAAAAGTCTGTGTCCTATTTGGATGAAACTTCTAGGATTGTCGAGATGAAATTGTCCGCCGAGATATTCAGAATAAGTCCTAATCCGGAACTGTCTTCCACTATAAATATAGGCCAGCAATAGCAAACATAAACTAGCTCTAGATTGCAATACCCGATTCTATTTAAATATAATTATGATTTTGCATTTCTGTGACTTTTGGATGATTAAACATGCCATGGATGAGATCCATTTAATGGATTAACCAGGCTGAATTATATTGTTATTGATTCTGGGTAATAATCCTTATCAAGGAAATACAAAACTGAAGAGTGGGAAGGATTATATCATTGACCAAATAACAACAATAACAACAAACATTCTACTACATTTCTTTGGTGACTGTAGGCTTGTTAATGCGGTGTAGTTAATAATTTACCATTTCTTTCAATAAACAAATGGTAAATTAGATGCATAATTCAAGTCTCAAAAACTTCACCATGCCAATTGTGGACATCGTTATCAATTATCATTTAGAGCCTGTAACTTAGGCAACTTCTATGGTGTTTACCAAAAAAGCATCTATAATTACCCAAGTTTCTTGTTATTTTCTATCACTAACTTGCCTGTATTTAATTTATTGGGGAGTAGTAAGGGAGTATTCCAACAATGAAGATGATCTCAATGTGTATCAGAGTTGGGATGAATTTGATCAAATCAACTGAGCTTGTTCTGAAGAATAGGGTGACCTGGGTCATATCTGATTATGTGAAATATACCTCAGCTGAGGGTATCAACGGCAAGGATGGCAGCGGCGATATCTTTCACTGCAGGGAGTGGCTCAGTTGCAGTGTCGTCAGAGATGACAGTGAATGGATTCCATGCTATGAAGTCGGTGAGGGTGAAGGGGCGGTGGAGAGGGAGGGGAAGAGAGCAGCAGAATGGACAGGTAGGTCAGGTTGGAAAAGTACGGAATGGTTCTGATTTCCACTGCAGAGGTATAAACATTTAAAATGTCAAAAACCCTCATTCTATACATCAATGCCCGCCTTTGAATTCACATCAATTCAGAGTTGACACCCACCCCAACTGTACTTTGAGCCTAAAAGTTCTGACCCTGAGCTAAACCCTCATTCTCCATTGTTTTTATAAAATTTTGGCATCCATCTGTCGTTAAAATTAAAAGTCCATTAGTTTTAAATTAATTTGGAGAAGGTGACATGTTTGAATAGGATTGGGCGCGACATAATTTTCCGACCCCAATACTCGTCCCCCATATGCTCCAAACTAGGATGACTTCGAGGCCCATCATGTGGGCCATCTTGCAAAGCCGGAAGTCACTGCGTTCTGACATGGACACTAATTAAGTGTTTGTATGGCATCATTTCCGTTGCTCCAGAAAACAGCACCACATCGGCGCCACGTCAAAAAAAAATGGTGCTCCAGGAAATAGGCATTTGTTTGGAACCGTTTTTCCATAAAAAATGGCTCTCCAAGCCATGCCTTGAAAATCGAAAAGGCATGGCTTGGAGCAATGCCAAATTTGGCATTTCCTGGAGCTGCAGCTCGTTGCTGCCAACAGGGGTGTATGGTGGCAGTGATGTGGCATTGGATAATGGGTACCGGTGCTGAAAACGTTTCTTGGAGCATTGGTACCAAATAGAAAACTTTGTTGTTGCTCTGGGAAACGTCCTACCTGGCAGCAACGATTCTAAACAAAAAAAGACGTCATTTTCTCAGAAAACGGTGCTTCAAACCCACACATCAGCAACACTGTTTTCTCATCTGTAGCATCGATGCCAAACATATACTAAAACTGTAAAATATATATGCAGGTTTCTAACTTTTCAATTTTCACCAAACACAACATTTATGATTTCCATAGGAGATCCACGTTACAGAGTCAAAGCCCGTGTGGATACCCTTGCAATAGGCACACTATAGTAACTGTGATTGTTGGTGTTGATGCTATATGGGTGATCATTTTAGACTGACTCGGCCCAGCCCGCACAAGCGAGAGGTGGAAGAAAGGGGAGTTGTAGTGTTACCTTGTTTCGGGCAGGATGTTGAAGATAGTCAACCATTTTGGCCTTGTTTGCTTTTCGGTAAGTTACTTACCTAGGTAAATGTAGTTACCTGGGTAAGTTTTTCTTGGGAAATACTTACCTGGGTAATTGCATTTACCCATGTTTTTTTATGTCATGTAAATAAGGCAATGGCCATTTTAGCCATAAAAATTCATTATTAAAAGGGGCATTTTTGTCCCATTCAAGTGTTGGCAACTTTCCCCCCAGGTGAAAAAGTTATTTACCCACTTAGATGATGGGGGTAAGTGATACCCAGGAAAAATAAACTTCCCCGGTCTCCACATAAATCTAAAAAAAGAACATGGGATTTTTGGTCAATGGGAACCAAAATCCCATTGACCAACTTGCTCCCCTCTCAAAATCCGAGAAAAGAACACCCCTTTGAGTGACCTAATTGCCATTAAATCTATACTATTATTAAAAGTGTGAATGAGAGTGTGAAACTTTTGTTTGACTAAAATACCCCCATTTTGAATTTGTTCATAATTTGAATGACCACTTTCCTCCTCATTTATATCTCTCTCATTAAATCTTATATTTAAAGTGTTAACTCTAATTAACATTTATTGAATCTTGTTTTTGATTAGAATACCCCCTTTTTGAATTTGTCCCATTTCTAATTGTGAGGGCACAAAATGTAATTTGAACTAGTACATTTATTCTTGTTCAATTTTCTATCATTAAATATTATATTTAGTGTATTAACTCACATTCTCTCATTGAATTCTATATCTAAGTTATTCTTTTAAAAAATAAATTATATCAATTAGATTTATATCCAATGATTTTGTAGATTTAAAATACACGCTTTTTAAAATTGACCCCAAAAATGAAATTATTCTTCCATCTTAGTGGCAAGTATGCAATTCAACCATTTGGGTCAAATGGGTCAATCCATGATGTAATAATTAAATAAAAAACTTTTAAAATGGAAATAAATAAAAATATAGAAATATTTGCATATCTCTTATGTTTTATATTAATCATATAAAAGGAAAATAAGAGTGATAAATAATAATTATTCTTATTAATTTTGGAATGAACTATAAGTTTAAAACCAACTTAAAAAATATATTCGCGTGGTGGAAGTCAACAATTCAACCCTTTGAGCCAAATTGTCAACCCTTGATATCATAATTAGGTAAAAAAAAAAGAAGAAACACAAAAAAAACAAAACATTATGTAATAATACAGAAGTTTTATAAAAAAAAATTCAAGCACTCATCTAATATTTTATATAAATCACATTAAAGAAAAATAATTGTGATAAAAATGGTTGCTTTTATTGATGTTTGAAATAAAATATAAAATTTAATACTTACCCAAAAATTAAATTGTTTTCCTCATAGTAGGTAAATGGTTCAACCTTTTGGGTCATATGTGTTAACCCTTGTTCTCCTTATTAAATAATAAAAATAAAAAGAATTATAAAATATAAAAAAATTATGAAAAAATATAAAAACATTGTAAAAAGCATTTGGACACATCTCTAATATCTTATACTAATCATATGAAAAATCAAATATGACAAACAATTTTTTTTTTTAATTTTTTCTTGATAATGGAAATAAAACACAAAATTTAAAACTAACTCAAAAGTGAAATTGTTTTCCTGTTTGGTGGTAAATCAATAATTCAACTTTTCAAGTCAAATGTGTCAACCCATGAAATCATAAATTAAATAATAAAAAAATAAAAAGATATACAAAAATATGTATAAATTATGTAGAAATCATTTGGGCACTCTAATACTTTATATTAATTAACCATATTAACAAAAGATAATTGTCACAAAGAATTATTATTTTTATTGATAATAGAAATAAAATACAAATTTAAACCAACCTGAGAATGGAATTCTTTTTCTATTTGGTGGTGAGCCAACAATTCAGCCTTTTGGATCAAATGTATCAACACTTGATGTCATAATTAAATAATAATAAAAATTAAAAAATGAAAACACACAAAAGTATAAAAATACAAAAAAAAAATGATAAAAAAACATTTGGGCACATGATAATATTATTTGTTTATCACATTAAACAAAAATAAGGACATAGAAATATAAAAAATTATTAAACGTTTTAAAAACATATTATTTAGTATAATTTGTCTATTAAAACTTTTAAGATGAGGTGGTGAAAAATAATTGAAGGGTTGATATAAAAGGGGGGTCCATATATAAAATGCGAATTAAGTAATAAGGTATCAACCGAGCCGTCCTGAATCCTGATCAAGCAGTACTGGTGGTGTTTGATAAAAAATGGTGAGCCATGTGTTTGTTTGTGAACTGAACGGCGCACCAATAATCCTCATAGAGCTGCTCACATCAATCTCGCATACAGTCATGCATACACATTGAGCCGTGCATTAAGGAACCTATCTCCCAAAATCAAAATCCCCCCGGGTCAAATGCTGATACATAAGAACTCAAAACAACGAGAGACCTACGAACAAGGAATGACCCCTTCTGTACCGCTTTTGACATCCCTGTTGAATTCTCATAAACTGTTTTTTACTCTCTCAAATTTGGTATTGTTGTTCTTCTATGATTAGTAAATTTATAAATCCTTCAATTCCCATCTCCGATCCAAAACTGTGTTTTTAAATTGAATATATGCGCAATACATTCATGCACACACTTTCAGAACTTTCTTATTCTTTTCTTTTCTGAAGGAGATTGGTTGGTTTATAGAGAAGCAAACATGCCAGCGGTGATAGTTGTAAGCGGCGGGGAATTTCAGGAGTTCGAAGGGAAGTTGACGTTCTATGTGATCCTATGTGCAATTATTGCAGCCTTTGGAGGTTTAGTGTTCGGTTACGACATTGGAATTTCAGGTAAGTATAAATCATCAGTCATCGCTTAATCGATCAAGTGATATCATCAGTCATCGCTTAATTAGTTAAAAATTAAGGAAGTGGAAGAATTAAATTAAGGAGCTAAAAATTAATGATTTATGATCTGTAAACTTTATTATATTCATTTCTGAGTAGATGCATTATGTTGTGTTAATTTATGTATATTTTTTAATTGGATTACAGGTGGAGTATCGTCTATGGATGATTTCTTGGAAGAATTCTTCCCAGCTGTATATCGTAGGAAAAAGAGTGTTCAAGAAAACAACTACTGCAAATATGATGACCTGTACCTTCAGCTCTTCACGTCATCCTTGTACCTTGCTGCCCTTGTAGCGAGCTTCATTGCTTCCGAAGTGTGCACAAGATATGGACGGAGGCCCACCATCATGATTGCGTCCTTGTTCGTTTTGATAGGAGTCGTTCTGAATGCAGCTGGTGCAAATATCGCCATGTTAATTATTGGAAGGATTTCTCTCGGCTTCGGTGTTGGATTTGCTAATCAGGTTATCTCCTCTAATTAATTAATTTGCCAATATTGATTATTTTTATTTCAATTGAAAGACCGAAGCAATCCGTCGATCGGCTTCTCGGCTGCATGAGTTTGCAGAGCTAGCGATCGAGCCGAAGAGTCGGTCAGTGAGTGAGTATAGCTAATATATATTTACGAAGATAATCAACCCATAAAATTTGCAGGCAGTTCCTCTATTCCTCTCAGAAATTGCTCCCGCCAGAATCCGTGGGGCGCTCAACATCCTCTTCCAACTCTTGATAACAATCGGCATCTTGATTGCAAACCTGGTTAACTACTTCATGTCGAATGTCCACCCTTACGGATGGAGAATCTCGTTGGGCCTGACAGGTGTACCAGCTATTATTCTGTGCTTGGGTTCTTTGGTCATAACAGAGACCCCCACCAGCCTCATCGAGCGTGAGAGATTCGAAGAGGGGAAAGAGACGCTAAAGAAGATCAGAGGTACTGACAACGTTGATGATGAGTTTGATCAGATTCTAGCTGCTAGCGATATGGCCCGACAGGTCAAGAGTCCATACAAGAAGCTCATGAAGCGCTCTAGTCGGCCACCATTGGTCATTGCTATACTCTTACAGATCTTTCAACAGTTCACTGGAATCAACGCTATAATGTTCTACGCACCCGTTCTCTTTCAGACGGTCGGATTCAAGAACGACGCTTCATTGCTCTCATCGGTCATCACAGGCCTTGTGAATGTGTTAAGCACGATGGTTTCCATCTACTTGGTTGACAGGGCCGGCAGGAGGGTTCTGCTCCTTCAAGCATCAGTTCAAATGTTCATTACACAGGTGATCCACCCGGCCGATATGATTATCAAATTCAACATTTTATCAATGAAATATGATTAATTCATACATATAACCGAAAGGATAGAGAAAAGATCTAGTGGTATCACATTCACATAATCACATTTGTTTTCTGACGTAGGATTTGTTTTCGATATGTTCACTTGCAGGCTATAATTGGGGCCATTCTAACGATGGACTTATCGGCTACAGGCAGCCTTGGACGCACTGAAGCAGCCATTGTAGTGGTACTAGTTTGCTTATTCGTTATGAGCTTTGCATGGTCGTGGGGACCTTTGGGATGGTTGATTCCAAGCGAAACCTTCCCTCTGGAGACAAGAACATCAGGATTTGCCTTCGCTGTGAGCTCCAACATGCTCTGTACCTTCATCATAGCACAGGCTTTCTTGTCCATGTTGTGCACCATGCAAGCTGGCATCTTCTTCTTCTTTGCCGTGTGGATACTGATCATGGGCTTATTTGCCTTCTTCCTGTTGCCTGAGACAAAGAGCATTCCTGTGGATCAGATGACCAAAAGAGTTTGGAAGCAACACTGGTACTGGAGAAGGTACATGGGTGAAGATGATCCAGATGAAGATGTTAGACAGCGGAAACTTGAAATGGGGTCTTCCTAATTAATCCTAAAAACCCTACGTGATGGGTCTTCCCTTCATCACTGCAAATTGCAAATCCCCATTTGTACCGGCGGATTTATTTTGCACCTTCTTTCTTGACTCTTGTTTAAGAAAAATGTAATCTCCTTTAATTGGAGTCTTATCCAATAATCTCTCTTTCTCTCTCTTCATTATTTGGAAAGATTTGTTGGATATTGGACGGTGTTGATCCAGAGGATCCGCTCTCTCAACTTCCTAGCAGTCCTACTCCTACTCATACTCTTGGGAAGAAATAAAAATGGATAATATACGATTTTAGTGTTTTTGGATTTGTTAGAAGATACGTATACGATAGATCTAACTAAGAAACCTTCCTAATTCTATAGTTACTCTCTTTCTCAAAAAAGAAATTAAGAAACCTTCCTAAGTGAAAGGGAGAGCCAAGGAACTAATTAAATGACCTTACCATAATAAAATAGCAGTGGTAATGTAGGTGGATAATTCTTGCGTGGATTCTCGAAACAATTGATTGTATTCCCTCCATAATCCATCAATTCGTTTTTTTTTTTTTTTTTTTTTTTTTTTTAATATATTATTGCTGTGTGTACGAGTAGCAACCAAAAATTCAGTTTCTTCTCCAAAACTGTCTGCCCTCATACTATTTCAAGACGGTACGGTTTAATATATAGAACTATAGATCTGAATATATATATATAATATCATCACTAGCATATATGATAGTATTGCTGGGTGTACGAGTATCAACCAAAAATTCTGTTTCTTCTCCAAAACTGTCTGCCCTCATACTATTTCAAGACGGTACGGTTTAATATATAGAACTATAGATCTGAATATATATATATAATATCATCACTAGCATATATGATAGTATTGCTGGGTGTACGAGTATCAACCAAAAATTCTGTTTCTTCTCCAAAACTGTCTGCCCTCGTACTATTTCAAGACGGTAGGGTTTAGGGATGTCAATTGGACTGGATTTGGTCCAATCTGATCTAGTCTAATGTGAGTCCTTTATAAATGACTAGTTTCAATCCAATCCAATGAATTTTTTGGATCAATTTGGACTGGTCCAATTTAATGTCTGAATTGACTATTTTGTTCAAATTCATTTTGATTTAGATTGATTTATTGCAAACCTGGTCCATTGACACATATATTCTTATCTTATATCAATGAATCAGATATTGGCTTAGTCCAACCCAATCCATATAAATTTGTTACAGATGGACCAACTTCAATTCAATTTAATAAATATTTCAAACCGGATTGGTCCAATCCAATATGTCTTGTTGGTCTGTCCAATCCGTCCAAATTGATTTTAGACTGGATGGGTCCAATCCAAAATCGGTCCATTGACACCCTTAATAGGGTTCACAGTCAATCAATCGTATTCGGATGAGGTAGGCACGAAGTTGTAAGCACGTTCAATGAGTACTTGAAAATTTTTTTGACACTTGTCCTTTAAATTGCCCTCACCCCACTTTTGAAAAATATTAATACCCACTTTTGACAGTTGTCAAAATATTTATCAAGTGCTCATTTAACATGTTTACTTTGATGTGCCTATCAAATCCGGTCTCCAATCCATCATAACAGGCGCCACCATACTAGGGCCAAATCCAAAACAGGTCCATTGACACCCTTGTGGATGATGAGATGGCGGTGCTCATCGGAGTTATTCCCACGAGCCCCAAATCCCAATGGTTAATTAGCATTAATTATTTTGGCAAAAGAAAAAAAAATCATTACTGCATATGTTTCCAAAAAAATCATTAATGCATATGTTTCTTTCTTATATTTCTTCTTATATTCCTATGTGTGAGCATATATATATACAGATTTATGGATCAATTGTCTTCTTCCTAAGACATGTGCCTAGGCTTCCCACTCAAAAAAAGGGACTATGTAAAGAGTGAGATGGCCATATGGGGTCTACTCTAGGTTTAGCAGCAAACTGGCCATCTCGATACTTATGGGTTATTTGGTTTTTCCTCAGAAAATGCCTTTTTTCGACCCTTACTCCTCCCATTCTCAATTAAAGCTTTTATTTACAATGTGGGCCTTGTTCGTTTTTCAGTAAGTTATTTATCCGGGTAAATGCAATTACCTAGGTAATTTTTCCTAAGAAATACTTACCCAGGTAAGTGTATTTATCCATTTTTTTTATTATCCAAGTAAAAAAGAAGAAAATTACTATTTTAGCCATAAAAATCCATTATTACAAGAGTTATTTTTGTCTCATTCAAGTGTGGAAAACTTTTCTCCAGGTGAGAAAGTTATTTACCCACCTAGGAGACGATCCACAGGAAATCAAACTTTCCATAATCCCCACATTAATCTGAAAAAAACAAAAAAAAAACATGGGATTCTTGATCAATGGGATTTCCCATTGACCAACTTTCCCCCTCTCAAAATCCAATAAAAGAACGTCCCCTTAGTGATTTACTGCAAATTCTGTTTGTTTTAATATCATTGTGCTGAGCATTCTACATAGTTCTGAATCTGAGAAACATTTTGGTTTATCAAGATAAAGTCCAAATTTATCAAAAATTGAAGAGGCTTGGGATTGGATTCTCTGATATGATATGATTCTGTAAATTAGGGTCATTAAATAACACAAATCCATCTTTTCTCTCTCTCACTCTGCTCCCCTATACTATGTTTGGTTTGAAGGAAAAGGTAGGGAAAGGAAGGGAAAGATAGGGAAACCTATACATGGTTTGTAAAGGTTTCCCTACCTTTCCCTACTTTTTCTTTCGAACCAAACACAGCCTAATTGAATGAGAATAAAACTAATCATATGCCCCCTCCCCCCCTTGGTTTTGTCTTGGTTTTAGGTGGGGTGACATCTATGGATGACTTCTTGGAAAAATTCTTCCCGACCGTTTATAGAAGGAAACTTCAAGTCCACGAGGATAACTACTGCAAATATGATAATCAATATCTTCAGCTTTTCACATCTTCTTTATACCTTGCTGCTCTCCTCTCCAGCTTTGTTGCATCGAAGGTATGTTCCATACTTGGGCGGAGGCCAGCAATGATGCTCGGATCAATCTTCTTCCTCATCGGAGCCATCTTAAATGCGGCAGCAGAAAACCTGTTGATGCTAATCCTAGGGAGGATTCTTCTTGGCATTGGGGTTGGGTTTTGTAATGAGGTATACACGAACAGTTACATAATTTTCTCTTTTGTTTTTAACAGATTTAGTATCAGTAGATCATCTTCAGCTGTTATACAAGTTGGAAAGACCTGATCCCAACCTCTTTATGAACACTTATCTGCAATGGCTTCTTCATGACTTTTGCAGGCAGTTCCTCTATACTTGTCTGAAGTAGCCCCAGTCAAAGTAAGGGGTGCAGTGAACATAATGTTCCAACTCTTCGTTACAATCGGGATTTTTATTGCAAATCTAGTAAACTACTTCACTTCGAAGATGCACCCTTCAGGCTGGAGAGTATCTTTGGGTATTGCAGGCGTACCAGCCTCTGTTTTATTATTGGGTTCCTTCTTCATTACTGAGACTCCCACCAGCCTCATACAGCGTCAGCAGCTTGAAAAGGGGAAAGCAACACTTGAGAAGGTGAGGGGTGTTGTGGATGTTGATGCTGAGTTCGATCAAATTGTAATTGCTGCAGAGAAGGCCCAACAAGTGAAGCATCCATTCAGAAAGCTCATGTCTCGCTCAAACCGACCTCCGCTGGTCATTGGCATTCTGTTGCAGGTGTTTCAACAGTTAACAGGAATTAATGCTATAATGTTCTACGCTCCGGTACTATTCCAGTCCGTCGGCTTCAAGAACGATGCTTCATTGTTCTCCTCGGTCATCACTGGGCTTGTGAACGTATTAAGCACCATTGTCTCAATTGTACTGGTAGATAGGTGCGGAAGGAGAGTTTTACTTCTTGAAGCTTGCGTCCAGATGCTCATTGCACAGGTATATTGATATAATACCCAATAAATATAGTTTATAGACATTTTTGTTAGATTAAACGACCGACCAGCTGATCAGGATTGTGTGTATGTGTGTGTGTGATGTAGAGCATAATAGGGGGTCTCCTAGAAGCGCACTTGAAAACATATGCAGACACACTTGGACGAGGGGAATCGTTTGTGGTGGTGTTTCTAGTGTGTTTTTATGTAATGGGGTTCGCATGGTCATGGGGACCTCTGGGTTGGTTGATTCCAAGTGAAACCTTCCCCGTGGAGACCAGAACAGCAGGGTTTGCTTTTGCAGTTAGCTCCAACATGCTCTTCACATTCGTTATCGCGCAAGCATTCTTGTCCATGTTGTGTCGTATGCGGGCTGCTATCTTCTTCTTCTTTGCTGGGTGGATCGTGGTCATGGGTTTATTTGTGCTCTTTCTCTTGCCGGAGACCAAGAAGGTACCCATTGATGTCATGGTCGACAGGGTTTGGAAGAAACACTGGTATTGGAAGAGATTCATGATGGGTGATGGTGACGACGACGACAAGCACAGAAATGTAGAACTTGGGTTATAGTTTATGATCGGTTCCCAACTTCTATTTATTTTATTTGTTTTTGTTTGTGGACTGGACAAGTAGTTACTTTAACCCAATTAGCACGCATAGCTAGACATGTTTGATTTAGCAGTATTAATTTCAAAGTTGTACTGTTTTAAATTTGGGTTGTGAAGTGGGAATTATTATGCTATGTGGGTGGTGCATTGTTCTAAATCTAGTGGATCTGTTGGGTTGGATCCAAGTCCATTATATATTCAAAGGAAAAGGAAAATTACAAAATGAAAACAAAAAGTTTGATGGGTTTGATATGTCTTGTGTTTCTTTATGGGGCCCTCATTAACTCATTTGGGCCTTTGACCTAGACACACCAGTTGGGCCCTTCCGAGCAAACCCAGGAGGCCCTCGGGCACCACATACACTTTCTTTAATCTTTGTGGATTTTGCACTACGGAAGCCTCTAGTTTTACCATGATTGATATATCAACTCTATATTGATGAGGGTAGAATGTGGGTTTGGACCGTCTGGTGAGATGAGGTTATCTCTTGATGAGATTAGTCTAGACTCTAGTAGGCTGACAGTGGATCAAACTGCCCATATAATTCAGTCTGTATATGTCTAGATCCGACTGGGGGAGTCTGGGCCCTGTTTTGCAAATACAGAAGTTATAGTTGGTTGGTGCAGGATCCAACCATTATTTTGGTCCACAAAATTCAATTAAAATTGATAAAGATAGAGGGTCTTCTTATTTATCATCCTCTCCAAATTATGTTCTTCACTTGCTACACTTAACCTTTAGAAGGCTAAAATTGTATACCATCTTGGTCTGGATATGGATGATGGTGTAGAATTCAGTCAATTCACGGTTATTGCACATTACATCTTTGTCCCCATTGTCATATTATGCAGTTCTGATTAATTGATATTTTTTAATAATATACTAGCAGGGACCCGTGTGATGCATGGGAAAATCCGAAAGATTTAATAATTTTATTTTTCATTTAATATTGTTTTATAAAAATAATTATTTTTAATTGAATATGAATAAATATTTTTAATAAATTTAGTTTTATTAATAATTGGTAGTAATTTTAATAAATTTTATTCTTTTTATTATTTTTAAATGAAATTTTGATTAACTTTAAATAAATGAAAATAATTATAAAAGCTAACATTTTTATTAATTCCACTAATAATTAACAATTATATAGGAATGACAACGGGGTGGGTTTAGGGTAGGGTACTCCATCCCTTTCCGTGCCCCATAGTCAAGACACTTTACCCTATCCTCGCACTGTCCCCAATGTCACGAGGGTTCAGGGCAAGGTAACCACTCCTCAATGTCGGGCGAGTTCAGGGGCAAGGCACTCCACTCCGAAGATCCTCGAATTTCCCTGCCACGTCCCCAATATTGGGTGGGTTCAAGTTGAGGTGTAAATTGGGTTGTGCTGGGTCAGCACGACACGACTCACATGTGGCCCGCACAAAGTGCAATTCGTGCCATGCTGGTCCACGAGGCGTCCCGAGCCATGCCTCCCTCCTCTAGGATAATTTGGGGGGTCGGTTTGGCACGGGCCCGTGCCATGCCGTGGGTTGGGCAGGTCCATGGGCTGGGCCTTGGGCCAGGCCATGCTACACACCAAGCCAAGCTCAAGGCAAGTTACCCGCTCCCCATCCAAGGTTTTTAAAATTAGACAGGATAGGGAACCGTTATGGGGTCAAACGGTTCGACTGTTCGGTCCAAATTGATGACATGTTTGACAAAAAAATTAGAAAAACAAAAAAAGGACATAAACTGTTGTCTAGGTTGATGGTTCGACTGCTCAAGTCAACAGTTCGCTAACCAAATAAATAGTTTTTGGACAAAAAGCGGTTGTGAGGTGAAACAGTGTCCGGTTCCCAATTTTTTTGGTCTAACCATCTGGTTTGATCTAGTTTTGAAAATACTGTCCCCGTCAACCCAATATTCAATTTGATGATAGAAATGATCAAAATGATATATTGAGTATCAACCACATGGTAAATTTCTATTATTGTTGATTGAAAGATTTAATAAAATTACATTTAGTTGGACCTCAATCCCCATCCCCGACCCCAACCTCGATCGGGGATTACTATTAATCCTCATCCCCGCCCCCGCCCTGCCAAAACAATCCCCATCCTATCCCCATTGGGTCGGGGAAGTCAGGTCCCCGACGGGGATGGGGAAGTTGTCATCCCTAAAAGTGTGTTTTAATAAATGACCCTAATAGAAACACATAATAGTATACAATTGTTTTATATTTTTAACTTTTTAAATAATTAATAATTATTCATATTTTATATATTACTTTTAATAAATGTTTTATAATACAATAATAATAATAATAATAATAATTAATTTCAATTAGGTTTATTTATCAAACTGATGAAACCAACCAACCCAATTAACCTGACCCAAGTTGGTCGGTTTTCTAGTATTTTAGGTTGGCTTTGGTTAAAAAAATTCCCAATTCAACCAAGATGGATCAGTTCCACTTTAGCCATTTGTAAACCGACCAAAATTGAACGACCTAACCATAGATATATATTAATATTTTATATTTTAAATATAATTATTAATATGAAAAAGTGGGAATTTTCTCATATTTCTTAGTCTAAAATATTTTATATCATAAATATAATTTTTAAATTTATTATTTAATAATTGCATTATAATTTTTAAAATTAAATTAAATTTTTAAGTTTAAATCTTTTGAACAGACAAACCAAACCAATACAACTTGAGTGGGTCGGTTTTCATAAAAAGTTTGTCGATTTCAGCTAACCAACTCCCTAACCTGACCAGGTCAATTTGGTTGACCAAATAGCCTACGACTGCAATAAACCAACTCATGAACACTCATAATTTCAGCTAAATTTAAAGTCTTATCTCTAATAAATAACAATAGTTTAATCACCAACAATTATTGAAAATTTTTAGCAAAAATGCACAATTATTGAAAATATATATAATGAAAATTACAATAATTACAAAAATACAATAAGTACTAAAAATATATTAACTTAGTCAATAAATAGAATAATCTCAAATAATAGTTTAATCTCCACTAAATATTAATCAATAACTTATAACATAAATACAGCAAATACAATAAGTACAATAAATTAAATTTAAAAATTTCACAATAGCAATTTAATCTCCAATAATTATTGAAAACTTTCTATTAACTAACTAAAAATATATACTTATACATACTTATTGAAAATACATTTATCACAAAAGACGTTAAATACTAATTTTAGTATATATAATTATATAATAAATATAGATAAAGATTTTAAAGTTATTATTAATAAATATTATTTTTTTGAAAGTTATTTTCTCGAATTATTACTTGATATAAGTAAAATTAATTATTTAAAATATTATGTAAAAATATTAAATTATTATTAATTTCAATATTATGTTATAATTATTTTTCTACCTTTTAGATTTTTTTAAATTTATTTATTTGAACTATTTAAAATCTAGTTATGTTAAATATTTTTTTATTTAAAATATTTAGTTATTTAAATACTTAAATAATATGTAAAATATTTAAGTTTTGAAATATTAATTGTTTATTGAATTTAATTATACATAAAATAATAATTTATACTATGATTACATAATTTCATTATTAAATTTGTAATATATTAAATTATTATTAATTTAACTATTATATTATAATTATTTTTCTACTTTGAAGAATTTTTTTTAAATTTATTACATAATTTCGTTATTTTAACTATTCAAAATCTAGTTATGATAAATATTTAGTTATTTAAATATTTAAATAATCTATAAAATATTTAATTTTTTTATTTGAATTTTATTTATTTATAGCTATTACATATTATTAATTATTTAAAAACATTTAAATTGATAATTTAATAAAACATAATTTAAATTGTTATTACATAATTTTGTGATATATTTTGTGAAAATATAAAATTATTTTTTGTGTTTTTAATAAATATTTTAAAGTTATTTTATAATTTTGTTAGAATAATTAAATAATTGTTAATTTTTAATTGAAAATTTCTTTAGATAGATATAAATAAAAAGTAATGGAGAGGATAAATAGGAATTATAGATAAATTTGGAGAGAAACTCTCTACTAAATTAGAGATAATTTTGGAGATAAATAGGAATTAGAGATAATTTAGAAAATAAATAGGAATTAGAGAAAATTTTGGAGAAAGTGGGGGATAGTGGGGGAGGTAGTTTAGAAGTAATTTTAGGAAAAGAGATTATTTAGTTTATTGAGAAAGTGATTCTCATTGGTTGTTTCAAAAATGACATGGAATTAAAAAAATAAAAAATTCAAAAAAATAGAAAAAATAGATAAATAGTTTCTCTCAAAGTTGAGATATTCTGACATGGTAGGACCAGTTTTAATATATATATATATATATGTATATATATATATATATATTCAAATTGCTCGTGAAGCAACCCAAAACTTGCTCCAACTCACCCACTCATGGATCAACTCGATTTGATGGCTTTTTGAATCGATTCCGCTCTAAATCCATTGCGTGTTGGTGGAATTGGGATTTGCTCCTCACATAGTTCACGGACCTGGCTTTGTCTCTATATCAACATAATTCATTCATGCTCGAGCTCAAGCTCGGTCCTCATATAAAGCCCGAAGCTTGGGCCTAAGCCTTAGCCTAGTGAGAAATTTAAAAATAGTTTTTTTCTTTTTTTAGTCAATAAAAATAGTTTATATATATTAAAAGTCCTCAAAAATAAAAAATAATAAAAGATTTCATTATTGCTTGAGAAAAGAGAAGACAAACAAAGAAAAAATATTGTCTATATATTTTTCATTAAATAAAACATATATTTTTTTTAATTTTATAATATATATTATCAAGTTGGGCTTGGGCTGGAATTTTTTGAGAAAGTCCCAGCCCATCTCGAAAAAAAGGTTGGATCTTGTGTTTTAGGGCTGAATCCAAGCCTACAAGCCTAAAGCCATGTCTAAGCCCAACTTAGAACGGGTTGGGCCGGGCCGGCCGGTCGGGCTACCCGGCCCATGAATAGGTTTGCTCACAGAGTATTTCAATCCTCACATCAACTTCATAGTCCTATCCCAACCATTAGAGGTGTAAATCAAGTTGTGCTTCCTTCCCCTATGATACTTTGGGGGGTCGGCTTGGCATAGCCCACGGCCGGAGCCCATGTGAGCCTGTGCTATCCCATTGCACAAGCCTTGGGTCAGGTCGGACTGCAGATCGGGCCAAGCCATGTTTTTTAAAAATTTTTGAAAAAATAATAAAAGTTTTAACATAAATTAAAAAATAGACAAAAAATAAAAAAAGATCTTAAAATTTTATTTTATATATGAATTTTGATATATACAATTGTTTATATATGCAATAATAAAATGAAATAATATAATAAAATTTAAAATAAAATTATTATATATATACACGCCTGCTAAAAACAAAGCTTAGTTATGGAATGAGTCATCCCACTTGCGACACTAGGGTTTCAATTCATTGAAATTTCCTTTTTTAGTCACGTACTTTTCCTTACTTCATTCTCATTGAACTCTTTTCAGTTTTCATGGATGTGACCTTATACTTTGAGCAATCAACATAAGGTCTCTTATGAAGGGTTCCCATCTCCTACAAAACTTTTGTTCCTTCCATAAAACAAGAAATGGTCTATGATAGGTTAACAACAGAAGCTTGGATTCGGTGCTTCTAATTTGTCACTTATCTCATATAAGCTACCGTTGGGTGGATTCTAAAGATAAATTAGGCAAAAATTAATCGGCTTAAACATGATGTGATGAAGGAAGATTTGGCCCGACCTCACAATTATGTCACACGTGGCAGAAACAACAGCTCGGCAAAAGGGCCAAGCCTAAGGCGTGAATAAGGGGACACCAACGGACCGAACTCCCTACGGGGGGCCCGAACTCACCCTTGTCCCAAAACCAGAGTAATCCGAACTGGCCAACCTTGTAACAGCTCGGGATATACCTCACCGAACTGGCCGATCTTGTAACAGCTCGGGGTATACCTCGCCGAACTGGCCAACCTTGTAACAGCTCGGGATATACCTCGCCGAACTGGCCAACCTTGTAACAGCTCGGGATATACCTCGCCGAACTGGCCAACCTTGTAACAGTTCAGGATACACCTCGCCGAACTGACCTGCCCTATAGATACCTCCGAACTCAAGACTTCGTCTCGCTCACCACTCCGCATCACCTTCTGGCACCAAAACCAAACAAGTTGTACCATGCTTGACACTGAGGAAGTCCGTGCCCGAGGGCACCGCACCTGACTGACTTGGGATCTGACGCTTGGCGGCCGCACTCTAAACGGCCACCTGCCACCGCCACTGACACCGTCATCTCCAGTTAGAGAGACGGTTAAGCAGTGACGGTTCTGTCCCGGCAGAAAGGACGACGACCGAATTGACAAGTGCAAGGGTAATCATACCCGACCTGACAAGGGCCTCGGAGCGAGTATGTAAAGTGATTATAAGAGCCCCCTGCCCCCAACAAACAAGGTATGCAAACTTTGCGCTATCTGGTGTTATCTTGCTTTTGAAGGATTCTAACTTGAGATTCGGAGCCGCTACACCTGGTTCCCCACGGAGCTTCCTCATCTCCTCCGTCTCAGGTTCCCTGCTACCTAGTTCAGAAGCAAGGTCGTTGACAGGTAAGACCGGTCGGATCGCTCTTCATCAATTGGCGCCGTTTGTGAGAAACACTTCAAAAAGCCTCCCTCCAAACTTCCATAACCCCTTTTCTTCAAAAAACCCAACACTTATGGCCTCCTCCAGCAATGCCGGACATGGCACGGAGACAAACACCACCGGGGAACAACTTCAAGTCCCCGTGGTGTGTGTTGGACAGTTCACCATCCCCCTTTCGGTGGATGGGATCCCCAGCTTGAACGTGCCACAAGCAGTGGCACCCATAAACCTTCCTACCACAAGCATCCCCTTTCCTCCCCCTATTGAGACAACCTTTACTGAACCGACTGTCGTCCCCCTGGCAGCCAGCCAAAACCAATTGGACGACCTGATGCAGTGCATGCGGGCAATGCAAGCCCAAATGCAACAGTTCCAGCAGCACCAGCTTCACCAGCACCAAGTACTGCACAACATCTCCCAGTATCACTATCAACAGCAGTTCCCCCAACTGCCACTGAACCAACCACTATTTCCACCTCGCCACCCTGCTGCGAGGCCGGTCAAGGCCTCCCTACAGGATGGACGCCCCCACCAGGGAAAGGCCTCCTGGCCCCATAACCCCCCTAACAGCCAGGCCTCGTCCCTAGGCCGAAGAGAGAAAAATATCATCCCTGCCTCGCAACTCGCAGGCGGGTCGGGAACCTCGCCTGCAAGGTCGGCACCCCGGTGCTCCAAGCCCGAGTTCTCGCTCACGAAAAACTGATTCGGTGCCCTGGCGGCAAACTACTAGCATTCCGGGCCCATCGAGCTCGGTAACACGGAGGCCAGCAGCGCTAGTACAAGGCCCACTCAACAACGAAGGTGCTGGCGAAGTCGCCGAACCGCCACCCGTGTCTTGTCAGAGCTCAGAGGCAAAGAGACGAGCTCGGAAGAGGTAGGAGCTGCCCCGGTTCTCTCGGTTCCTTCCCCCCTTGCATCAGAACTCCTGGCGGTCCCCTTACCCAGAAATTTCAAGCTCCCACCTATGGACAAGTACAACGGGTCCTTCGACCCCGGACCGAGATCTTAATGACGATCAAGGACGCCCCCTACGTGAAGTGGCCACCTCGCCTAAAGGAAAATCCGAACGAGAGAAATAAGAATTTGTATTGTAGTTTCCATAGAGACCATGGTCATAGTACCGAGCAGCGTAATAACCTTCGGGACGAGATAGAGAGGCTCATCCGTCGCGGATACTTGAGAAACTTTGTACAGCACAACAATAATAACAATAAGGCAGGTCGGCAAGGGGAGCACGAAAAGGATGCCCCCGAGTCTAGCAGCAGACCTACCGAACCGTTGCAACGACAGCCTCCGGAAGAGAGGCCAGTTCGGGGAACCATCCATTTAATTGTGGGAGGTTCAGTGGTAGCAGGGTGTACCTCGGCAGCGGCCCGGACTTCAGTTCGCGAAGCGGCCCTTGAAGAACGGAACCCCCCAAAGAGACCAAAGACTGAAGAACCAATCTTCTTCACGGAGAATGACGCGCGAGGGGTCCGCTACCCCCATGATGACGCGCTTGTCATTAAACTAAGGATCAACGACTTCGAGGTCAGACGTGTACTCGTAGATTCGGGCAGCTCAGCGGACATCCTCTTTAAATCAGCATTTGACCAGCTACAGTTACAGAGGAGCGAGCTGAAGCCCGCGAACACTCCCCTGGTGGGTTTCAGCGGAGAGGAAGTCAGGCCCCTCGGAAAAATAACAGTACCTGTGGAAGTCGGCACATGGCCTTCTGCGGTCAGACTCAACCATGATTTCCTGGTGGTCGCGACCCCCTCCCCATACAATGCCATAATAGGGCGGCTGATCACGCATATCCTACGGGCGGTGGTCTCCACCTACTATTTGGCCATGAAGTTCCCTACGGACTTCGGTGTGGGGGTAGTGCGGGGCGACCAGCTCGAGTCCCGCAAGTGTTATCTTGTCGCCCTGAAGGGAAAAACCAAGGCGGCCGACGACCTCGAACTGGAGCGGCTTGCGGAGCAAGGTGAGGAATGAGCTTCACCCACGGAGGAAACGATCGCAATCCCGACTTCGGCTATGGACCCAACTCGCACACTTAAGATCCGAGCTTCCGTTGAGGAACCCCTACGAACCGAACTGGTGAGTTTTTTACTTCAAAATTTAGATATTTTCGCCTGGTCTACGGCTAACATGCCCGGCATTAGCCCCGGCCTGATAACTCACAAACTTAATACTGACCCTGTAGTCAAACCCGTTAGACAGAAGAAATGCAACTTAGCCCCAGAACGCTGGAGGGCGATCGACGAGGAGGTCGAGAAGCTCCTCGCAGCAAACTTTATAAGGGAAGTCCATTACCCGAGTTGGGTGGCCAACCCGGTGTTGGTAAAAAAGGCAAACGGCAAGTGGTGCATGTGCGTCGACTACACCGACCTGAACCGAGCTTGCCCGAAAGATTGCTTCCCCCTCCCCAGAATTGACCGCCTAGTGGACGCGACCTCGAGAAATGAGTTGCTAAGCTTCCTGGACGCCTACTCGGGCTACAACCAAATCCGGATGGACCCATCCGATGAGGAAAAAACCAGCTTCATAACCGAGTTCGGCCTATATTGCAACAAGGTCATGCCCTTCGGATTAAAAAATGTCGGGGTGACTTTCCAAAGACTTGTAAATAGGCTGTTTCGGCCCCTGATTGGCACAAGATAGAATGCTATGTAGACGACATGGTCGTCAAGACTCAGTTTTCACAAGAATTAATACAAGACTTAGATTCAGTCTTCCAAATCCTGCGTCAGTTTAGCATGAAATTGAACCCCAACAAATGTGTTTTCGTCGTCACCTCGGGCAATTCCTAGGGTACATTGTCAATCGGCGCGGTATTGAGGCCAACCCAGACAAGATAAAAGCCATTCTAGATATGAGACCACCTCGGAAAGTAAAAGAAGTTCAGATGCTAAACGGCCGCATAGCCGCTCTAAGCCGCTTCATGTCCAAATCGGCACACCGCTGCCTACCTTTCTTCAAAGCAATCAAAGGCAAAGGGTTCGAGTGGACCCAGGACTGCCAGCTCGCGTTTGATGAGCTAAAAGGTTACCTCACTAGTGTGCCAACCTTAGCCCGGCCCGAAGAGGGCGAGGTCTTAGAACTGTACCTCTCGGCAAGCGACGAGGTGGTCAGTTCGGTACTAATAAAAGAAACAGACCGGGTCCAGCGACCCATCTATTATGTTAGTAAAATTTTGTAGGGAGCAGAGACAAGGTACCCGCAGATAGAAAAGCTAGCATACGGACTAGTGACAGCAGCTCGGAAACTCCGCCCATACTTCCAGGCTCACACCGTCATCGTCCTGACTGACAAACCTCTGAGACAAGTTTTACTCAAACCCGAGGTTTTCGGTCGACTGACGAAATGGGCCATCGAACTCAGCGAGTACGACCTTTAGTACAAACCAAGAACTGCTATTAAGGCCCAAGCTTTGGCAGATTTTATCGCCGAGTGCACTTTCAGCCACGAAGCCCCACAGGTCGAGCCCGAGGTCCCCAGTTTGGGTGAACCCGGAGCTCCCGAGCCAATAGAGTCTGAACACCGTGAAGTAGCAGCCAGTGTGGTATCTCTCCTAGTCAGGCAAAACGCGAACTGGGATGAGGAGCCCTGGATCCTTCACGTGGATGGTTCCTCGAACCGGCACGGCAGCGGAGCTGGAATAGTCTTATGCGGCCCGGGCGGCACAAAATTAGAATACGCACTACGCTTTGAGTTCGCGGCATCCAACAACGAGGCAGAGTACGAAGCACTGATAGCTGGGCTGGACCTAGCGCGAAAGGTAAAGGCAAAACACTTGGTCATCTGCAGCGATTCCCAGCTCGTGGTCAACCAAGTTACGGGCGAGTATGAAGCATGCGAGCTCTCCATGATCGCATATTTGGCAAAAGTAAAAGAAGCCCTGCTCAACTTCCAGTCACACTTCATCAGGCAAATCCCGAGGCCAGAGAACACTGAGGCCGACACTCTGTCCCGGTTAGCCAGCACAAGTCACAACAACATGAGAACTGTTTACATAGAAGACTTACCTCGACCTAGTATTCTCGGGGGGACAGAGGAGGTCGCTCCCGTCTTGGAAGCAGAGCCAAGCTGGATTGACCCACTCGCGAGCTTCTTGATAAACAAAATCCTCCCTGCAGAACGCAATGCAGCCAAGAGGGTGCAGCGCCAGGCAGCCAAATACGTTATAATAGACAAACGGTTATACCGACGGTCGTACACGCTCTCCTACTTGCGTTGCCTGTGACCTGCCGAAGCTGAGTTCGTACTCTGCGACACTCATGAAGGCCTATGCAGTGGACACTTAGGGGGCAGAGCACTCGCTCAAAAAGCACTTCGACAAGGATACTACTGGCCAACGATGAAGGCAGAAGCTGTCGAGCTCGTCAGAAAATGCGACAAGTGTCAGAAGC
Organism: Nelumbo lutea; assembly: GCF_056320005.1. Classification (NCBI taxonomy): domain Eukaryota; kingdom Viridiplantae; phylum Streptophyta; class Magnoliopsida; order Proteales; family Nelumbonaceae; genus Nelumbo; species Nelumbo lutea. The sequence goes on along the minus strand of NC_142684.1, from coordinate 173,609,972 downwards.
ACGCCAATATCCACCATCAACCTGCCTCCGACCTCAAATACCTCGCCAGCCCATGGCCCTTTGCACAATGGGGCATCGACCTCCTGGGGTCATTCCCACCAGCAACAGGTGGAAGAAAATTCCTAGTTGTTGTAGTAGATTACTTTACGAAGTGGATAGAAGTCGAACCTCTAGCAACTGTTACGACCTGAAACATACAGAACTTCTTTTGGAAGAACATATTGTGTCGCTTCGGGTTACCTTGGGTACTAATCTCCGACAATGGAAAGCAGTTCGAGGATATCAAGTTCCAAGAGTGGTGCCAGAACATGGGGATTCGGCAAAACTTCACATCAGTCGCGCACCCGCAAGCAAACGGTCAGACGGAAGTAATGAATAGAGCCATCCTGCGCGGACTGAAAGCACGTCTGGATCGAGCTAAGGGATTGTGGGCCGAAGAGCTACCAAGTGTCTTATGGGCTCACTGAACTACAGAAAAAACCGCCACAGAAGAAACCCCCTTCAACCTCACCTACGGCACTGAAGCAGTGATCCTGACTGAAATCGAAGTACCAACATTGCGACTAGAAACATACGACGATCAGACGAACGGAGATGAGTTACGTACCAACCTTGACCTATTGGACGAGGTAAGGGACCTCGCGCACATCCGAACAGTGGCATACCAGCAGCAGGTAGCTCGCTACTACAATACCAGAGTAAAGCAATGAAGCTACCGAATCGGCGACCTGGTCCTTCGTAAGATTATGGTGCCCGAACCCGGTGTGGGCAAACTTGGACCAAACTGGAAAGGGCCTTATAAAGTAAAAAGAGCACTCGGGGGGGCATACGAACTCGAAACCTTGGAAGGCAAACAAGTACCTCGAGCATGGAACATCGTGAACTTAAGGCGATACTACCTATAAACCGCCAAGCGAAGTAGACGAAATCAGGTCTTATGTGCCACGATGCAGAGCCAAGAGGAACCTCGGCATAAACAAGCAAAGAAGTCGAGCATATTATCAGCTCAGCAAAAAATCAGTTCACTACAAAAAGCCTTCGCGGCAAAACAGGTCGCGGAAGTATAATAACCCGGACAAGAAAGTGGCATATTCAGTTCGACAAAGAATCAGTTCGGGGAAAAGGAACACTTGGGCTAAAAGATTATCTATTACGTTGCAAGAAACAAGAGTACATTGGCCATCAGAAGGGACTTACAAAAAAGAAAAAAGGTTGTTACATGCCCGGAGCTACTTCTTTGCCATCAGAAGGCACTTCAACAACACCCGAAGGCCCTGCCTCTCCTTCAGAGTCCGGCTTGCCATCGACAGCATTGGCCATCTCCTGAGTTATACACGAAGTGGATATGGCACTAACATCGAGGTCGGGGTACGTATTCCGGATCATCCACTTGCTCAGTTTGAACCTCCTCCTGTAAGAATCCACCATCAGATCGTCAAAACGCGGAGAGGCAATGTAGTCTTCAACGGCCTTCTTCTTGGCATCTTCAATGCCTTGCGAAAAAAATCTATGTTCTCTCCCTGATATCCTCCTGAAGATATTCGACTTGATGCTGCAAATCCAACTTCAAGTCCGCCATATGCTTGACAACTACCCCCATGGCCTCGGCGTGACGCTGAGACCTTGCCTGCCTGGCCATCGCAATGCGAGCAGCCTCTTTGGCAGCATAAGCGGTCGCCTCAGCAGCCCGGGTATTCGCCTTTGCATCACGGAAAGCTTCTTCCGCAGCATGAGCGGCAGCCTCAGCAACTCGCGCCTGTCGCGAGCTCCTCTCCACTTGGGACGCTAAGGCATGAATTGAAGAATTCACCAACCAAAAGAAACAAGTGAGCAATAACAACAAAAGCGACAGAAAATGAAAAAGGCAGACTGAATCTAACTTACCACCATAGCATGTGTTACGGCGCGGCAGGTGACCTGATTCAAAGGAAGATCGGTCCACGCCGCAATCTCCTCAGGGAAAGTAGCCTCCCTACTCTTCTGAAGAGCGTATTTCGGCGTCAACACGCTCCTGAACTCCCCTTGAGCTCCCGAACCCGAGGGCTCAGCCCGCGTATGAGCGGACCCAGAGTGAGCAGGAGCACTTGAGTATGCAGGAGCGCCCGTATGAGTGGTCTCAGCGTAAGGTGCCCTGGCAGTTTCATGCATCGGTGGAGTCACCTCGGGCTCCCTGGGCAGATCCTCCGGCGTGTGGTCTGGAACTTGGAGCTCCTCATCCAGGGGCAGCTCGGTACGAGTTCGCTTGGCGACCCGCTTCCTCCTCTTCATACCTTGGAACAGACGCCCCCCACGAGTTCTCTCCGCATCCATCACACCTGCAGAAACAAGTTCGACATAAGAAAAAATGAAAGAACAAAGCAAGCAAGAAACCGCATAGCTAGAAACCTACCCGAACTCAGGCCAGCCGCAATAAGTTTGTCCTCCGTCAAGTAGTGTTGGCACTTTAAACCTTGTCGTGCCCATTGCCGGAGGCCCTTCACCGTCTCTTTATCAAGAGTAACACCTGAATCAGGAGCGGCCTCACCCCACCCGGTCTGAAAGGGCCATCCTTGTGCACTTCGCACGCCGAAGTAGTCCCGCTTCCACGTCGGGACCTTATTAGGAAGATCGTGCAGAAGCTTAAAACCCTGGCGAGGAGAAAGGTAATACGCCCGTCTTCCCCCAGGAAGAGAACCCGCCTGTCTCTTGAGCATCAAGATGGAGGAGAATATCTCTAAGTCCAAGGGGAAATTCTGCTCGCAAAAAAGGGAATCTGTCCCCACTAGGTTCCGAATAGAGTTCGGATGAAGTTGGCCAATGGTGACACAGAAGTGGTTTATGACTTCGACGAGAAGGGGGTGGAAAGGAAGTCGTAACCCCACAACGAGCTGCTCTCGAAAAAACACGATCTCATCAGGACTGTGTTCCCAAGGAAAGCTACCCGGAGGAATAAAATATGTATACCCCAAGTATGGATTGAAGCCCCTCAGGTGTCATGGTCGAGGGACCAAACCTGTCTAGCATCCGACCTCGGCGAGAGGTAGACGCCAAACTGCCCGAAGCGGCTCAGCCTACTGGTTCATAGTCCTCGAGTTCCACCTCAGGATCATTGAGGCAGTCGGGGGACACGGCTCGGTTGGTAGAATCTACGTCGGCCCTACTTGAAGAGTCGTCTGAGCTATCAAAGCTAGACATTGAGGAAAAGGTGGATTCAGGAATGTACTCACCGGAAGAAAGTTTTGAAGGCTCCGGAGATGGGAACAAGCCAAAGAACCTTGAAGGCTATGTAACCAGCCTTGACGCGAGCTGAAAAAAACTTGGACGTGAGCTCAGTAGACAAACCGCAGAAGTGACAAATCGACTGGGGTCCCCCACTATTTATAGCTACAATAACCAAGAATCGACCGTGCAGATCAAAGACGATCTGACGGCCCACGTTTTCGCTGACTGCACGTCCCATAAGGTCGAGACGTGATTGGCGCACGTCTTTACGAAAAGAGCGAAACGTCAGCGCACGCCCTTTTGAAACCGACGTCGTGCCGACATGCGTCTTTCCGAAACTGACTGCGCCGCACGTCTCCCTGACAGCCGCCCACGCACGTACAGCAGTGGCACGCCTTTTTGAATGACCCGTTGTCACGTCCCAGTGGTGCGAATTTTTGAAATTTAAAACGCTCGCTGTCACAACCATCAGCATTTATGAGTAGGCACATTTCCAGCCTTCTCGGAAACCGAAGAACCCTGGCAAAAGCAACTCGCGCAGTCAAGATTCGAAGAACGGGACAAATCCACCTACTACCTCGCGAAACTCCCCACACCAGGGCAAGACCCTTGGCGTGAGGAGTGGGGGGCAATTGATGAAGGAAGATTTGGCCCGACCTCACAATGATGCGATACGTGGCAGAAACAACATTTCGGCAAAAGGGCTAAGCCTAAGGCGTGAACAAGGGGACACCAACGGACCGAACTCCCTACGGGGGGCCTGAACTCACCCTTGGCCCAAAACCAGAGTAATCCGAACTGGCCAACCTTGTAACAGCTCGGATATACCTCGCCGAACTGGCTGACCTTGTAACAGCTCGGGATATACCTCACTGAACTGGCCGACCTTGTAACAGCTCGGGATATACCTCGTCGAACTGGCCAACCTTGTAACAGCTCGGGATATACCTCGCCGAACTGGCCAACCTTGTAACAGCTTGGGATATACCTCGCCGAACTGGCCAACCTTGTAACAGTTCGGGATACACCTCGCCGAACTGACCTGCCCTATAGATACCTCCGAACTCAAGACTTCGCCTCGCTCACCACTCCGCATCACCTTCTGGCACCAAAACCAAACAAGTCGTACCATGCCTGACACTGAGGAAGTCCATGCCCGAGGGCGCCGCACTTGACTGACTTGGGATCTGACGCTTGGCGGCCGCACTCTAAACAGCCACCTGCCACCGCCACTGACACCGCCATCTCCAGTTAGAGAGACGGTTAGGCAGTGACAGTTCTGTCCCAGTAGAAAGGACGACGACCGAATTGACAAGCGCAAGGGTAATCATACCCGACCTGACAAGGGCCTCGGAGCGAGTGCACGAAGTGATTATAAGAGCCCCCTGCCCCTAACAAACAAGGTATGCAAACTTTGCGCTATCTGGTGTTATCTTGCTTTTGAAGGATTCTAACTTGAGCTTCAGAGCCGCTACACTGGGTTTCCCCCGGAGCTTCCTCATCTCCTCCGTCTCAGGTTCCCTTCTACTCAGTTCAGAAGCAAGGTCGTTGACAGCTAAGACCGGTCGGATCGCGCTTCATCATGATGAATTGATAACCATGGCTGCATTTGTTTTAACTAACTGAATGGCTGGTGCAAAAGAGAAAAGGAAGAGTTATAGATGAATAAAATGTGGAGCCGGGGGTGATATTCACCACACTAATAACCTCCTTCCCAAGGTCGATGGTTGCGATAATCGAATCTGCATCTAATGTTTGAGCTAACATACCAATTGAGCCACCCCTTGATTTAAGCATCTACAACTTCACAATGAATATAAGGGAACAGGTAAACATGTTAAAGTAATTAGGGGTGTTAATCGACTGGTTTTGAATGGACCCTGTCCAATTCAAACTCAATGTGAATGAATTGGACGGACCAATAAGACATATTGAATTGAACCAGTCCGGATTTAATGGTCTAAAGTATTTATTGAATTGGAATGGATCCCATCGGTAATGGATTTACATTGGAATGGATTGGATTGAAACAATATCTGATCCATTAATAGAAGATATGAATATAATATAGGTGTCAATGAATCAGGTATGAATTAGAATTAATCTAAATTAAAACAAATTTGAACAAATTGAATGATCCAAAATAGTAAAAAATATTCATTATATCATATTGGATTTGTAATGGACTGACAGTGGACCGGATCGGATTGGATCAAATCCAGTCCATTTGACACGCTAGATGTAGTTGGACTGTTGGAACAAGGGTATGAAAGAATGACCATGAGGACAATAACGATGATGATGATGATAGAAAAGGGAAAATAAATTAATTATTATTTTTATTGTGAATTGGACTTAAAAAGCCAAGACAGGTATCGGCTTCATGAGGTAAGGATATAAACAAGAGGTCCAGTCGTGAAAGTCGAAAGAGGCAAACTGAAAGTTTAGGATATTACGAAGTGTTTTCCTGTGAGCAAAATATATATTGAAGGAAAAGGAAGATAAAATCGGTGTTTGGTTGAATCTTATTTGATAGACTGATTAGTTACTAACGTTTTGTACTTTAAGTTTAGTTTGGAAAGAGTATAAATGCAAATATATACAATATAAATACATACAAAATAATACAAATAAGGTTTTGCACTCTGCATATTTACATTTGTACTCCTTGCAAATTCAACCTTATTTTTTTAATCTTAGCCTCGGGTTATCTGAAATTCATTTTTAGAAGAAACTTTATTATAATGTTTCCTTTATTGGGTTTCAATCTGGACTATGTAGTGTAGTGCCTAGGGATACTTAAACACTTTTCATACCCACAAGGCCACAACATATTATTCCAATTTTTTGATGAATAAACGCATCGAACACAACACAAAAGCCTGTAATTCATTTAGAAAGTTGGAAGTGAAAAAGCAGCATGGGCATGGTAGGGGTGGCAGATGGTTGGGGGGCAGTAGAAGTGTCCAGCAGACAATGGGTTGTATAATCCCTTCGTTCTCATAGTCCCAGTAAGGAATATAGATAGTATAGTAGAGATTAGAAGGTGTGAGAGAATAGATTAGAGAGAGTACATACGTCCTCTGTGGCCTCGGAGGAATTCTGCTTTCTCTCGCCCTGTTGTACTGCAATGGGTGGTACGTTTTTCCTTAGTACACTAGTGTGATTGCTGTAGTACCACCATCCATCTCTCACGTTTCTATGGTGACTCGTGAGAGGACTGAGGACTGAGGCGGGCAGCTGCGGTCTGTTGTCTCATTTATATACACAATAAAGAATAAACCCATCTTTAGTCTTTTTACATTTGCTATAATTCCGGAATCTTCTTTCATTTGTTGCAACTTGGCATTTAAGAACTAGATCTCTATCCATCTATCAGCATCTGATGGGTTTTCATCATCATCACATATCACATAGTCAGGTCAGACATTGGGGGTAGGCATCACATGGATTAGGACCCACAATTGCATGTATTGTCGTTGTTTTATTTGGTTGAGAATGGGTGAAAGGAGTCTATCTAATCAACAGGTACCTTTCATTCATGTACGATCCAGGTAGGTGGTAGGGCTAAAAAATTTAAGTAGTAGTACAGATTAAAAAGAGGCCAATTGTGCAATTAGTACTTGCCCCCCGTGTAGTACATATTTTAGCCCAAACGCCCGTATAAACACCCACCTTCCAACTCACTCACGCCATCCATCTCTCTCTCTCAACAGCAAGAGCAAGAGAACAGAACAACTCAGAAGCAGAGCCCAAACGCAAAGGTATGTAAGAAATATGGCAAGTAATGTAGAGGGAGGGATTGGGGATGGAGGCAAGAGACAGATAGACAGACAGGGATAAGACAGAGCATGGGATGGACCATTCAACAGAGGCATGGAGCTGTTGTTGCTCTTCCCATGCACTGCCTCTTCCCTGGCTCTCTCTCTCTTCCCTCCTCTCATCCCTTCTCTTTCTACCTGTTTTGTTTTTCTTCCTCTGAGTTTTTAAGCAAGATGCCATTAGTGATTTGTGAATACTCATTCACCACCTATTTCTCTTTACTCATATTTCGAGGTTCGAAACACGGCAAAAATTTGGGAACATTGTGTAAACCATGTAAATAGAGATATGAATAGAGCTGCTCATGAACCAGCATATAATGTATGTAAATATAACATAGTAGTAGAAAATGAGAGCAGTCAAAAACCCTTTTGTAATGAAGTTCCTTCATCAATGCTAGCTTTCTGAGTTTCTTTTGGTAAAAAAAAAAATTCTGGGAACATTGTAGTGTGTATAATTGAAATAATGATAGGGCAAATTATTCCTCCTGTTGGTTTCTCCCATCTCCCTTAGAATATTCCATTTTGGTAGACTAATCTGGCAATAGGGACCACCCTCGTACCCGGATATGGGAGATTCAATAATCTTATCCATTTAAGCCGGTTCAGATATGACTTCACAAGGACGGCGCCCACTATATCAATCTGGTCCGTTCTATGGATTTGTATAGAGGTGAACATAGGTTTGTTCGGTTCAGTTTTTAAGGCAGAATTTGGAAACTATTCGGGTATATTTGATTCGATTTTAACCTATCCTATAGGGTTGGTTTCTGTGTAAGTCAATTGGCTGTGCTCAAACTGTAGTCAAGCTTCTGAATATCCAAGGTAATGGCGTGACAAGATCAGAAGAGAGAGAAAAGGGGGAGGAGGAGGAGGAGCGATCGGCTGGGCCCTAGAGGGGTTGTCTACATATCCTTTGTCAAAGGATTAGGCCGCTATAATTTGTCAGATATAATTCTGGTGGTGAGATGAAGAAGATAGTGGAGACAGAGAGAAGTGATAAAAGAGTGACGGTAGAAAGGGGAGAGAGAATATTGGTTTTCTTCCCATAAAATGTGTCTATTGTATATTATTCTTCATTGCTCCCCATATGGGTATATAATGTTTTTGGAATTCCTATATTCTTGAATTTTCTTATATTTCGTCTTTGCCATTTTACCCATCAATAGATATTCTAAAATGTTTTAGTACTAAGTTGATCCAATTAAATGGCTCTAATTATGTGAATAAAAGACTTGGATTCGTCTGGTTTGGAACCAAAATCTACCTTGTCAACATCGGTTTTGTAAATATTACTTTTTATATTTTTTATTATATACATTCAAATATTTAATTGAAAAAAAAATATCAAATCATTTAACTGATTCAATGGTCAACTGAGACCGGTCTTTATAACCAGTTGGATCATGGCCAATCAAGGCTGATTCCCCAGTTGATTTGGGTAGGGTAAAACCTAGATACTTGAACTGACTTTGATGGGGATTGAATCCAAGAATTTGGAATCAGACCCTACCTGATAACAAATTGGCTATATATTCAGTTTGAGGTTGGTTCCATTTAACCTACCTATTTTCTCACCACTTTGTATCACCACCATTAATTCTTTTCCGAAAAAGTCCAAGTTATCTATCTCTCCTTTGAATTGGGATATGCTCGAGGGCACCTCACAACTACATTCTACCATATACCGGAAACATCTCGCATGATTTTTGGGTTTGATTATGATATTGGAAAAGATATAATATCCGAAAAACAACCAACCAATAAATTGAAATCATAACTATGATAGCGAATAAGGTATTATTTATCAAAATTCATGTGTGAGTTTCGATTGATCAAAACTCTTGATTTGCTGCTCTTGCTTTTGCGTCTTTGAATTGAATGAAACAGTCTGTTCGCAAGCAATTCATGTGGGGCGATCTCTACCTCTAATCAGTTATCACATAATTGAGCCCCAAATTTGTAGACACCCCACGCTGCATCAATCACTGACTGTAGTTATATTTCGTCCTCAGGAGGCAGTTAAATGATTTGAGTTGTGGCTTGGGCCCAGTTCTGCGAATTTTGACGAGCTAAGACTATAGAATTTAAACTTCAAATAACTGAGAGTCACGGGAACAAGTTTTGTTAGAGGCTCCTTCAGGACAGTGGATAATTATAAGTCCCATTCTCCCAGAGTCAGAAAGAATCTTGAACTGAAGGTGATGGGATAGCATGGTAATCAATCTTGTTAAGTAGTGCATAATAAGCCCCACTTTCTTATACTCATCTTTTTTGTTCTCTTTCTCTAATGTTAAATATTGTCTGAGAACCAAGACTGCTTAGTAGCATGTCATGTGGGTCGCTGCTTGCTAACTCATCCCGATAGCATTCATAATTGAGGAGCCGTTCTTGCAGTAGAACTGGGCATGGTTTTTAAAACCGACCTGGTGACTGAACCGGTCTGGGGTTCAATTATCAGGTTGGAATGATCAGCGTGTTTTGACAAAAAAAAATAAAAAATAAAAAAAAATTGAAAAACGGTTAAAAACCGTTTGATAGATTAAGCAGTCGGTTCAGCAGTTTACTGACTAAAATCAACGATTTTAAGGAAAAAAACAGTTTTAGCAAAAAATGGAACTGATCAAATAACCAATTGTCAATTTTTTTGTCCGGTCCGGTCCGGTCCGGTTTTGAAAACTATGGAACTGGGGATTGAATGAGCTACAGCCTTCAGCTGGGTAACATCTAATCCCAATCCCATCCGTGTGGTTAATTTCTGTCTTTATTTTTCCCTTCTTAATGGGTTGATTCTTTTTCTTCTTTCTTTTACCGATTGATGAATAGGATTAAAAATCTATAATTACCCTCTTGGGCTTATAGCATGAATGCATGTAAATCCAAGGGGTGCAAGTAAATATATCCCTAATACTTCTATTCTGGATACTAAGGATTAGTATTCCTCTTAGGCCTCATTTGGTTCATGGGAATAGAGGTTTAGAATTGGAATTGAAATTAAAATTTCATTCTTATTTTGGTGGAGTGACATTTCCCCAATTTGAGGGAATGGTTATTTCTATCTGAACCAAACATATTATAGGAATGGACTATTCCCATTCAGATTTCAATTCAAACTGTAAACCCACACAAATCACTGGTCCACTGTCTACTGGACCACTGTCTTCATCTTTATACCCACAAATCACTGGTCCCACTCTTTCTCTCTCCCTCGCTCATTTCTAATCAGAGAGACCAACTGTCCCCAAAGTTCAATTAGCCCATCATATATTTTAATGGTTTTTTCTTTTTCTCAGCCAAATATCGGCCTCCTCGTATTTGAGGAAAAGAGGATCAGGGATGAGGAAAAAAAATGTGTATCAAAATATGTATGTATGCATCGTATAAAGGAAGAATGCTGAGCTACATATCAATTTGCCTCCAATCAACACAGAAAGACCAAATTATCCTGATTCAATCATTCAGGTCCAGTGATTCACATGAAGGTTCCGGCTAAGATAGCATACCCACAACAAAAACCCCAAAAACTGAAAGTCCCAAACTTGGCTAAATCAAATCCTAATAAGTGAAACCAGAAACAAAAGCTGCAAAAAAGGCCAGGGCCAGTCCCAATATACCAAGTACCCCTTTGGAAGAAGATGGAGATGCGCCATTCTGATGAGCAGAAGGAGAAGGCGATGACGCCGCAACTGAAGGTGGAACGGCAGAAGGCGAACCCGAAGGAGATGTAGCAGGAGGAGCCGAGACGGCAGAAGTCCGAGGCACCCTGATGTCAACTTTCTGCCCGGCATCGCAGTGTCCGGGGAAGCCGCAGAGAAAGTAGTAGTGACCGGTCTTCTTGATGGTGATGGTGTCATTGCCGGTGGCGTATGTGGCGATGGGAGAAGTTCCATTGCAAGCTTGGAATTCACTGTGGCTCACTTGCAGCACGTTGTGGAATTGCTTGTTGTACTCGAAAGCTAAGCAATACCACCACAACAAGATAAAAGAATTAAAGATGAGATCTTCTAAAGGTGCTGCTACCCCGGCAAAAAAAAAACAAAATTTTTCACTTCTTAATGCTTGTTTGTTTGTTTGCTTGCTTCTTTATTTTAAATTTTAATTAAATTGACCAGATGGATGCTTACAAATTATCAATTATATTTTAGAGAACACCCAGAAAGCCAAGGCTTACCAGACTATGGGATCAAAATTTCAAAAGAATATGGAATCTGATAAGAACTACTTGCAGGGAGATGGGCGTCAGAGAAATTCAGAGTAAAAAATAAACTACTACAGTACAACCACTGTTTGAAATTTTAAAATTTCAACAAAGGAGAATGTCTGCTTTTGGGATTGATTTCACGAGCAACCCAACAAGCCACGGATTCACAAAGCAGCTGTTCTTTTTGGGTGGCTTTCATTTCAAATGCCAGCCAGCACTTAGCAGTGACCACACGAGGTTGAGTTAAGCTGGGTCCCTCCAATAGAGCATGAGCCGATCGATGACCGGGCTGCACGCCTGCGCCCCACCAGCGCTCGCAAGTCGGAAGCGCACAGAATGTAAACAAAACCAACCCCCCACTCGAGACTCGAGACAGAGTGAGAGAGAACCCTTGGGCCTTGACAGTGACAACCAAATTTCTTAAGATTTAATTAATTAAAAAATTATTTAGGGTTCCCAAAAGCCAATGACTCTGATCTGATCTGATAGTTTGATTGCGATGAATTGGTGCCACGTGACACTCACAGTTCGCCATTATATACGTATCCTGCATGTACAGTGGTGTGAGTAAAAGGAAAAAGGGAAAGCGTTTCTAGACAGGTCTCCCGGAAAAACTTGCTTCTGTTCGCGGAATCTGGGGTTCTCCATCTCTCCATCGGCATAGCAAAGTAGCAATCAGCCAAACACAAGTTGCTTTCAGTAAAATTTTGTAATTGAGGAAAGGAGGAAGAGTCTGTAGAGCCTTAGAGGAAGTTAATGACCGAGTGTCAGTGGAAGAAAGAAAATAAAGTGAAACATCAAGATATCAACTCAGCAAGGCAACAATAAAGAGGAAAGCAGCAAGGGAGAGAATAGTCCCCCAAGAAATTTGGTTGTTTTTGTCCATGAATGTGTACAACAGGAACAGTAGGTAACGGATGAGCAGATTAGTGTCTGTGTCCCCCAATTTTAAAGGGAGAAAAAGAGCAGTAGAGTGACAGGAAATTGGAAAATGAGACACAAATAAAAATAAAATAAGAATGGGAGGTGAGAGCCAAAAGATCTAATCAAGTTGGGTTTTTCTTTTTATTCCTTTTGATCCTACTGCAGACAAAGTAGACTGGTGAGGAAAGGTAAATCCAGAACCGGTGGACTGGATGGTTACAAAGAAATTGAGAAAAAAAATATATACATTTCAGAACACAGCAAGGGGAAAGCTACTTTTCTACAACCCCCAATCCGTATCCATCATGAGCAAGAGTAGCAGAATGAAAGAGAAAAAAAAATTACATAAGGTAGAACAATATAGAACAATCAAACCCAAAAGGTAGAAAAAACAGTAAAAGCCTATCAAATCAGAATGGCAGGCCAGAATAACCCAGAAAGAAAAACAAACTGAAGGAGAAAAAAAGGGAGAGGGATCGAAAACAGAGGAAAAGAAAGAAAGCAAACACAGATTTATGGCATAAAAACAGTGGCTTGTTAAAGAAAAGAGAGAAAGCACTTACTAAGGGTGTCCCCAACACGAAAGCTCTTGGAAGCAGCCCATTGGGTGTAGTTGGGACTGCCCAAGATCGTCCAGCCTGAAGAGTCCCCAACCTTATAAACGGCAGCAGAGGTAACTCCTATGGCAGCCATGAGCATGCATAAAACCATGGCTCTCTGAACCGAAGCCATGGCCGAAACAGAACCAGAAACTCAGAAAGACAGAGAGACCGCGGGAGAGAGAGAGAGAGAGAGAGAGAGAGAGGAGCTTGGGAGTTGGGAGTTTGGGAACTTACCAGTGTTGGTAGAGGTATTAATATAGAGAGAGTAGCACCCAAGAGGCCCAGACCAGACCGAGACTTCACCGATTTTACATGAAAGGATCACAGAAAATTTTCTAATTCTAATTTTAGAGTTAGCTTCTTTAGAGCTACAAGTGGAGAATGACTAAAAAAATGGGTGTTCCCCTTTTCCCTTTATATAAATTGACGGTGATGCCCCCATTCTTTTAGAAATTTCCAATTTAGGTTCGAACAAGATCTACAATTTTCTAAAATTATCCCACAAGATAAAGATAGAAGGTAATCTCAAAAAGGAAGCCATCACGCAGCAATCTGAGCCGTAGATCTCGAGGAAGCTCCTACACTGCTTTGATATAGATTGTCACACAATACCGAGACCCTAACGATTGAAAAAACCGACGAGAGAGGATAAAATCCATTTCTTCTTGTGACCCGACCCGACCACGATCCACACGAAGCTGTGATTGGGGGCTAGGGTTTGTGGAAAGTATGGGACCCAGTCACGATGGGCTTCGACGAAATTTTGACCCAGTCACGACTCACCCAGTGGCACAATCTAACGTTGTTGGTATGGTTGCGCTACGAGCACTTTTTTTTTCCTACGCTACGCGCACTTTAAATGTGACGGTGGAGTCACGATCTGATTCACTTATTTGTTAGCTCAAAGTACTTTTATTGTTTTGTTTTTTCTTTTCTAACAAAGTACTTAAAATGACGGATAAAGTAAATGTTATATATTTTATATTGTTATTCGCATTTGTTCTCACTTCTCACTATGGTAAAAGAATGGCTTGAGTTTTGGGTTAATTTTAAAGATATATATTTTATATTGTTAAAATATAGATCTAATTGATAAAATTTATTAATAATGAAAATATATAAAATATAAAATTTAATGAGAGAATGAGCTAATATCGTAAATGTAAGTACATATTAGTTTAAATTATATTTTATGTCCTCTCGACAAGAGAGAAACCAGATTAAAAAATGAGAATTTTCTAATTAAGAATAGGATTATATAAGATTCAAATTATGTATACATTAATTATGATAATGAGCGATAATAGCTTGATAATGAGTAAAAAAAGTGATTGTTCAAATTATATTTTTGTCCTTATTTGTTGCAATTAGAGGAAGCCAAATTAAAATTGAAACAAAAATTTTACATTGTCCTTTTGATATACATAATTTAGAAAGTTGGTTATTTAAAAAAAAAAACAAAAACCACTAACTTAGACAGTCAAATCAAATGACTAGAATATTGAATTGCCTACTTGAATAGTTTGATACTTGGTAATCAAACTGGTAGGCCCTTTTTTTTACGAGTATACCAATTTACCATGAAACTATAATATATATATATATTAGGCAACAATCCCCTTCAAACACGTGGTATCCTAAATTTTAATTAAACAACATCCCAGAATTAGGCTTATCCATTCCTAAAAGCTCTTTACTTTTAGTCACAAATAAATTTGAATTTGAATTTTAGTTAAGAGCCCTACGATTCAAAAACTGGTTGTGCATTAAAGTTATGTAAATTAATAGAATTTAGTGTAATTAGAAAATCTACTATAACAATAATACTCAGTAATTAAATACTGATTATTAATAAAAATATAAGAAAATAATCATCACCATTACTAATTAAAAATAACATCAATTTTTAATTAAATAATTAAGTAAATATACATTTTGATTAATCTTTAAATTTTTGTGGTAAAAATTTTAATTATAACAATTATTATGATAATAAAATCACTAATTAAATACTTAATAATAACAATAATAATTAATTAACTAAATATTATAATACAAATAATCTTTAAAAAATAAAAAATAATAATAATAATAATAAGTTAGACATTTTTTGTTTAAACAAAATAAAAATTATTAAAAAATATTAGTCCCATACTTACTATAGGGTCATTCTCTAATTATCATTAAGAGGAAAACATATTTATTTGATTAATGGGTCAATTAAAAAAACAACTCTGACCATTAGGGACCAATAGCTATGCTATTAAAAACATTCTTCAAAATGCCACGTTACCATGATGGTGGGGTAAAAAAATATTCCCTGTATCCTTTTATCTAAAATAATAAACATGGCGTGGATGATAAACGTGTCCATGCCAACGTTCTCAACAGCATAGGAAGGGGTGCCCCATAATATCCCACAGCACATCCTCACCGTTTATTGAAAACATCTCCCGCAGATGATAATGATAGTATCAATAACAATGATACCTTCATTGAAAGATGTTCTTAACACACAGCGAGATGTGCTGTGCCACCTTGTGGGGCATCTCTTATGAAGCGCAGAACTCTGTTCTCTCTCACTTTTTTAATATTACACTTCTACGGATGAAAATCGACCGATTATAGTATGCCACGTCAGCCAAAAATTTGATACCCACGTGTTCAGAGCTGACACGATATATCATGATGGCCGACAATATTACAAGTAGAACTTTAGAGGATTTTAAAACATGCAAGCCGGGCTTCAAAGTAATAATTGATATACTCTCGTTTTGACGTGAAACCAAGGCAATTATAGGCATTATACAGTAAAGAGTCGCGTTCAATCATGTTCGGGGGGGGGCTTGTTTACCTTCTAATCAAACAAAAAGCATCCCCACAACTACAACTAATTTGGCACAACCATAGCCAAATCAAGCAACTGGTAGGGTAATTATGCAAATCTAACTATAATGGGCCCATTTGATAATGTGAAGTAGCTGAATTGAACGACTTCTGTCGTGTCATTTTGTAAATAAAATATTTGAAATTATAATCTTCTTAAACAATTATTCTTTAATTGGAAAAATCTATAATATCGAAAAAATATGATACTAGAAAGGCTTTTACCAATTAAAATTTCCCATGAAAACCCATTTGACTGATTACCATTTTTACGATGTTACAAGTTTTTCTAATACTATGTCTTTCCAGTATCATAGTCGGATCTTTCTTTTTTTTGAAGTTAAAAATAAATCAATGTATAAGTCATACAATTTAGCCACACTTCAGCTGTTATCCAAACTGTTCCTAAATATAGTTACATGTTTTAAAAGGGATTTAATAATAACAAATTAATATTAGACAGGAAATGAAGTGGCACCCCACTTGTGGCGTGTGTGATGATGCTTAGCGTACATACATTGTCGTCATGAATTGGTGTCCCACTCTATGATTATTCATTAGGGTTATATAAGGTTGTAGTTGGAATTTGGAAACACTTGAAAGGGAAGTTTGAGGTTTGAGTGCATCGATCTGGGGTTGGGTCCCACTGTGTGAAAATGCTGAATGCCATCATTAACAATGCCCACTGCCTACCATTATCAAATCATTCTCACTTCTCATAGCCTTCACCCATATGGGTTTGCTTAATTTTCATGTGTTAGAACTTAGTTGGTGATCATTTTTAATCAAATAATCCTCTTCCCCATTTTCCTGGGATTGAATTGTTGAGAGTGGTAATGATTCATTTTATGTAAGAGAGACCCCCCCATCCCAATTCCCTAACTGATTAGTGCTGGTCCCTCTCACATTTGAATTTTGAAATTTGAATACAACATTGGGGTTTTGGTTTGGGTCAATTTCGGTTGGTGAAGGACACTTTTATAAACAAAAGTAAATTTCCGAGGAGATTTCAAAAGGGAAAAGGGAAAGAAATTAGCAGAAAAAGGCAACTTTTTGTCTTGAATATTAATAAAAGATAAAATTTTTATAAAATAATAAAAATAAAATAACTTTTTTTTCAAAAATATCAAGAAAGGGCAAGACACGGTTCATCGTCTTCCTCTTCTTCTCCTTCACCTTCTCCTTCTCTCTTCTCTCTCTTGCTCTTCTTAATGAGACCGAAGCTCTGGTGTAACTGTGACGTCTGTCGTAGTTATCTCACTGCGAGCTGGTCGATTGAATTCGACAATCTCTACGACTATCCTCAAGTCTCCAAGCAAGACCATTCATGTCCATTTCCTCGGAAACACGATTACAGTCAATCCGGATAACGTCGAGTATATGCTGAAGACGAGGTTTGAAAATTACCCAAAAGGGAAGCCTTTCTCCGTGATCCTGGGTGACCTCTTGCGTCGTCGCATCTTCAACAATTTTATTATATACTCTTTCTCTTCACTCCTTCCGGTAACATCGGATGCAGGTACGTACGAGTGAGTGTCCCCTTCTTCTCCTCTTATTATTAAAATTCTGCTGTAAATTAGAGAAACTGAAATTTCTTCTGTTGTTTGCAATCCCAGCAAACCTCTTCTCAATTTTCTTGATCCTATGAACCATCTTAATGTTATATGGAATTAAACGTGAAACTGAGTCCCGCATCTTTCTTTTGGATATGGGGAAGAGTCTGCGTACCTTTATTCTCGCGAGATTATTGCGTACCTTTGCTCTGATGCTAACTTGACGCTTCAACTGATTTTTTTTTTTTTTAATTAATAACGCTTCAATTGTTTTTGCAATGCTTTTGTAGCGAAATCATCCACCACGTCCTCAGCATCATATACTGCATCTTTAATCTTGGCCAGCCAATCTATGACCTCAGGGTCTGTTGGACTTGTTGCTTCTGCATTCAAAATTGCAGCTTCGATGGTAGATAGTAGATTCTCGAGCCTCCAACGCATTTCTTCCAAGTTCCAGGCCGATGATGCCTCTTCAAATACCCAACCACCGGCTTCCTTGAGAATCATTCCTGCAATGCTATAAAGACCCGTCAGTTCCATTTTTCTTGGTCTTCTTCCTTAATAATTACAGATATTACAGTTACACCAGAGCTTCAATCTCAGTAAGAAAAGCAGAAAAGCAAAAGAGAGAAGGAGAGGGGGCGAAGGAGAGGAAGAGGAAGACGATGAACAGTGTCATTTAAAAAAAATTACTTTATTTTGATTATTTTATAAAAACATTATCTTTTATTGATATTCAGGGCAAAAAGTTGTCCTTTTCTTAAAGAAACCCTTGAATTACGGGTTTTGCACTCTACATATTTGCGTTTGTACTCCTTCCAAACTGATGGCAATGCAAATGATTCAAATGAAAATTCTAACCTATTTTTATTTTAAATTTTAGTTTATTTTGTTTGATTAAGGTACAAATAAAGTAAATTAAGATATGAAACAGAATAAAGTAAAACCCAAAACAAAATTAAACAAGAATTTGCATTTTTTTTATTTGCACTCCCATTCATTTGTATTAGTGCGAATAGAATTGCACTACAACCAAACATAACCTAAGGGATAGGCGAGGTAATAAACCCATTTAAGAATGGCAACGAGGCAGGGCGGGGACGGGGAGCCTCTCCCCATCCCCGTCCTTGTGAAAATCCCCATCCTTGTCCCCGTCCCCATCCCCATCTCCATCCCTACGAGGATCCCTATCCCTGTGGGGATCCCCACTTCCCATAATTTTTTATAATGTTAATAATTTTGTTTTTGTTTTTTTATTTTATTTAAAAAATAAAAATAAAATAATTAAAATTTACAATCTATTAAAAAGATTCAAACATATTCAACCATATTTTTAAAACATTAATATATAGGCGTATGTGTATATATATAACGTATACATACATATATATATATATATATATATATATATATATTAGTGGGGATCCCCATGGGACGGGGAGCTCTCCCCGTCCCCACCTCGTCCCCGCTAACGGGGATGAAAATTTCCCCATCCCCGTCCTCGCAGGAGGGGAAATCATCCCCATCCCCACTCCGAAGGGCGGATCCCCATGGAGATCTGGGAAATGGGGAAAATTGCCATCCCTAAACCCATTTCCATTCCAATTTATTCAATGGGGTTTGAGAACTTTCTATTTCAAACATAGATGCTGGAAAAAGGGGGTGGCTATAGTTGCTTAGGTACTCAGTTTAGGAATCGTCTAATAAAGGGAGTAAAGTTGCAAGGTTTTAAAAACTGGATCAAACACAGAACCGTTTTGGGAATTGGTTTCTGGGTCAATCAGTCCAATTGTCCAGATCGAACGAATGGCCCATTCTAATTTAAAAAAAAAAAATTCAAGAAATAATTAAAATATAAAAGCCAAAAAAAACATTGCCCGGGTCAACTGGTTGTAGGGGTGGCCACAAGCTGAGCCTTTCATGATCTATTCGAACTTGGCTCGTGAAAAGCTTGGTTTGACTCGGTTTAAATCGAGTTTTGAGCCAAATTCGAGCCCAATATATAGGCTCGTTTGCTAATCGAGCCAAGCTCAAGCTGAATGAAGCTCAGCTCGTGAGGCATGCAAGCCTAATATTAAATAAATAATTTTTATTATATACATACATACATACATACATGCATACATGCATGCATACATACATATAAATATATATAATAATAATAAATAACTTTATTATATATAATAATAATATATTTATTTTTCATGTATAATAGTAAATAATTTTTATAATTTTTTTTATATATAATATTAAATAATATTTATAATTCTTAATTTGTTGCCTAAAAATTAAAAAAAATAATTTTATACATATAATTTTTATTTTTCAAAAACAAACTTGGCTTATAGTCGAACTCGAGCTGACTCAAGCTTGAACTTGTAAACTATGAACCGAGCTGAGCTCAAACTCAAATCTCTAACTTGAATCAAGCTCAAACTCAAACATGATACTATTCTTATGAGATATACTTGAATAACTAAATATTCAGCTCAACTCATCTCGAATTCACCCCTAATGGATAGATAATTCAACTGCACGAGTCAGCAGGTGACAAAATCAACGTTTTCGGCCCTTGAGCGATTTTAGGTTGAAATGGAACCTATTGCCTGTCTTATTTTCAAAACCATGCAAAGTTAGGTAAGGATGGACCACAGGGCCTTAAATGATGCCCATTTGTTCAAATCCAATTTAAATCTGGTCTAATTAAGGCGAACCGATCAGATACTGATAAACCACAATCCAATCCGATATGGTCTTGGCTGATCTCATCTTATTATGTTTGAGCAATTACTCAAGAATGTGCAAAATATTGATATGTATTTATTTTAAAATTTGGTTTAAATGCCATGTGCTCACTAATGCTGTTTTCCCTCTTTCTCTACCGTTTTCCTTTAAACCAAACACAAACACAGCCTAAAGAGCTACAGGTTATTCAATCATTCAAATCTCAGAAAAATTATTTTCAAGCATCTTATTCATCATATACAATAATATAAAATTCATTTTTGGTTTATTTTATTAATAAAATATAATATTTAGATCATTTATTAATTTAACTTATCAATTATATTGGATATTCAAATCCGATCCAAGTGCGACCTAAATCCAATAAATGCGCCTTCAAAAAATCCAATAAATGCAATTCATTTTAGGTTGAAGCATTAAAGAAACAAATTTGGATCTAGATACATTGCATTTAGACATAATCCATTTGCAGGCATGATGATCCAAAAAAACACTTTCACTACTTTTAAAAAGGTGGAAACAGTCATTTTTCATCATGGATAGCGAGGTCATGCTTCCCATGTTTCAAAATTTTTTAATATTTCAGTGGGTGTTTCACATTCATGCTGTTTTCTAAGAAAATGGTGGCCACTTATTTGATATCATTTTTTCATAATAAAACGTTGCCTTCAAAATAGGAAAAGTGTGGTCTATAACAATGTCAAAGGTGATGTTTTCTCATCAAACAATTTGTTGCTACCAATGGTGCAAATGTGGTATCATTTTAGATGTTGGATAATATGGCCAATACTGAAAACGGTTTTATAACACTGATATCAAACAAAACTAGTATTGTTTCCTAAAGAACAACATATGTGGCAACGCCGCTTCCAAACAAATGATGCTTACAACTCACACATGCCCAGCAATGTTTTCATGAGAAAATGGTGCAATGTTCCCAGCATTGATGCTAAACACCTACTAAGGTGTTGGACATGTTTGGGTTGTAGAAAATAGTGCTTATATTTTGTTTGGAAGCGGTACTGCCACATATGCTGCTTTTTGTGAAAACAACACTGGTTTTGTTTAGTACCAGTAGAACCGTTTTCAACATTAGTCATATTATCCAATGTTGAAGAGGATGCCATATCATTGCACTCATGACAGCAACAGAAAAATATTGAATTTGGCATTGTTTCAAACCACACTTTCCCGATTTTCAAGACGTAAGCAAAAGAAACACTTTTTTATGAAAAAATAGTATCAAATAAGAGGTCATTCTCTGAAACACCACGTAGTGCTTACATGATGCCAATTTCTCAAAAAATGGCATCAATGCTAAACACCGCCATATTAAGTTGGAACTTAGAAGGCTTTAACATTCACAGTGGAAAGGGCCACACCCTCCCTTTTAAAAGGAGCCAAAATAGTAGATTCTTATAAGCCAAAGCCTCTTATTTTGGTATTAAATGTTACACATTAGTAAGGAACGGGTACAGCAGCGTGCATACGAGGCTATTAGCCATATTCACAAAGAGCCAGTTATTTTTTATTTTTTTATTATTATTTTCTTTTGAATGAGTATACAACGGGGCAGCCCATCCCCCAACCCATAACACCTCCCTTACCAAGTGGGATTCTGAAGTCTCCGCCACAACCAGTTGGGTGATTGGCTAATGAATTAAGCTTGAATTCAATTTGAAAACGCCTAACCTTTGGGCTTCAATCCTAGTTATTTAACAAGAATGGATGAGAAATTGAGGCAACAATTCCACCTAGAAAAATCGGGAGAGCATGTGAGGTTGACACAAACTTCCAAAGACACATAAGCACCATTGCGGGTGCCATATGGGATAAAACACCTCTCCCAAGCCAAAAAGACATTTTTCTGAAAAAAATGGATTTTATAGAAATTGAGGAAAAGAATTGTGATGTAGCGTAACTCGGTTACTCCCTGCTGGAGGTGACCTGGCTTCCAGCGATGACGAGAATGGATTCCCGAAAGAGAGGAGTTCAGAGATCTCGGGGTGATTCACCCGGCACGAATACTCCGATGGTTAAGTTAGAACACAGTGATAGTGTAGAACTTGAAGATGATAACAGTGAGAGAGCTCAGAGAGTAGAGATTTCGCAAAACCATAAAAATCATAGAACATACCTTCGCCCCTGGTGAGAGCGGGGTCTTTATACACTGGCTTAGGTGGGTAGGTGGAACAATCACTGAACCCCTGCTACGATGGGACCTGTCGTGTGTTAGGTGGTTGAAGCGCCGCCAAACGGTAATACTGTCACTTCCCGTCAGAATGGGGAGTTGGTGAACTAATGTTCCCGTTATAAGTACGGTCCTACGGGGTTCAGGGATGGGGGTGTATTCCACGAGGTGGCCATGCAGAGATATGTATGGTAGGCAAGCTTCCTGGAGGATACCAGGCTGCTCGGTAGCGAGCTAATGAGTAGCCAGCTTCTCGAGCTCATGCTTTGGTCTGCCCTTGTGAACGCTGAAGTGTCTTTGGGCCGAGGTAATCTCAGTTCTGAGTACTAGCATAACCGAGCTCGCTTTATACCGAGCTGGCTTGTGCCAAGTTGTCACTTGCGTTGAGTCACGTACATGCGTCGTCTGTATATGAGGTCGGGCCAAATCACCCTTCATCAAATTGAGCATTTTTTTTTGTTGAAATTAGTCAATTCAATAAGAAATTATTTAAAATGCCCACATGATATTTTCTATTGAAAAAACTGTTATGATACCAAACATTAATGACCCATCCATCTAACCCACTAGTTCAGTAATGACCAGTTATATAAAACTAAATGAGTTAGGTTTAACCTAAACCCGCTTTGACCCAATCTAATTCACTTAAATCCATTAATCTTATATTTATGTTTTTAAAATAAAAAATTAACTCCCACATAACAAATAAATTAGTCATACCTTGGTGGTAATAGTAATTATTATTTATATAAGTGGTAAATGTTCAAATCACATTACATGCATGTTCGGGTTTTGGGTTTGATTGAACCACTTAGGTTCAAACCAGTCAGACCAACTTGAACTATCTAATTGGATTGCCTTTGCATTAATCACATCAAGAGTGGTTGAACCATTTGGATTCGAATTAGTTCGGTCAGACTAGATTGGACCAATTCAGTCAATGGCAGATTGACTTGGACCAGCCCATATCAGGTTTGTGTGCAGGTTTGGACTGAACCGACTAGTACGAAGCGGGTTGAGGGAAGTAAATCAGATCGGCCCAGACTTAGACCAGGTTGTGTAGATATGAGTCGATCGGATGATCCAACTGAGTCAAGGCAAGTGGAGCAAATTTTGGGTCAATCTTGGTCGATCCATCCTGCACAGTCCCTTTTCGGATTCGGGTTGGCTGGATCAGTCTGACCTGGGTCGGGTTGGGTCCGGACTGGGCTGATTGACCCAAACAAACCAAAATCGAGGTGATCGGGTCTGTTCATATTTACACCAAGTTGAGCTGGTTCGGACTTGGGTCAAGTTGATTTGGATTTATGTCGATTTGGGTGAAGTGTATTGATTCGAGATAAAACTAATTTTAGTCAATAATTAATAGAAAATTAATACATTAATTATAAATTATTTCATTCAAATGGAGAATATAAAAAAAAGACTAAAGAATTAATACTTATATCTTTAGTGGTTAACCCAATGAATATCCACAACCCAACCTGACCTAACCATTTAAATTGACCAAATGAGTGATCAACCCATTTCCAACACGCCAAGTAAATGGTTGGATTGGGTGAATTAGATATTGGATAAGTTGGATGGATTCAGCAAGTTGGGTGAAAAATTGCCACCCTTAATTGTAGCATAACAATCTTACCTCTTTATGTATTTTTATGATTTAGAATATTTAAATGTTTATATTCCCACACAAACAAGCAAACAAACAAATAATAAGTAAATAAATAAACGTATAATGCGCATTTATTGCTAAGCCATCAATGCAGTGGCATGTATTTTATTGAGTGGCATTTATTAGTTTTTATGGACTGTATAAATGTTACTATAACATAATAAATGTTTATATTTAATTAAAGAACATATCTACTACCTAAATAGATTATATAAAATATGGAAATAAAAAAGGATAGATGAAAATACTTAAAACTCAGTGATCATGTATGTAATGAATTAGGATCACCTACCAACAACACACGTTCTAAGGCCCTCCCAATATGACACGACACCACACATCTTAACATGAGATTAGGGGTGGTCACAAGCTGAGTTCTTTACGAGCTATTTGAGCTCAGCTCGTGAAAAGTTTAATTCAGTTTGATTTTAACCGAATTTCGAGTCAAATTCGAGTTTAATAGAGATCGGCTTGTGAGATTTGTAAGTTGAACTATATATATATAATTATAAAAAATAATATATATATATATATATATATATATAATAAAAATATTATAAACCTTAATTTAAAAAAAAAAAAAAAAACTAGATAGCCTTAGATCAATAATAGGCAAAAATGAGATCAATTCAATTTTAACTTGACTTGTTTAGATACACTAGAATATATTATTAATTACCCGACACAAAATGTAGCAAGCTAAGGGGTAATTAGTTACATCATGCATTATATATTATTTCTCAAGGATAAATTTAGCTATTTTAAATAGCAGGGTTCGACTATGATATCTTTAAAAACTTAACCAATCAAATAGTGTCATGAGTGGTCATCAATCAGCTCTTTCCATTTCATACCGGCATCATAGATTTACGATTTTGTAATATAACTAGGGTGGCACTGCTTGGTGCAACAATTAAATCTGGGGCAGATAAACAGCTTTAAATCTGAAAGTAATTACTTTGTAAAAGTCTAATTGGCGTTAAATTGAAGTGTTTCACATGTGACACTTTGTGGTAGCTGAGGTCAACTGAAGTCATAGAGTGATCTGAAAATTATAGTCTATTTCATCTCACAAGTTTTAATTTTTATTTTATTTTATTTTGCAAAACCTCCATTTATCACTCACCTACCCATTGAATTGTGTCAAATTCCCCCATCTATCATTCTTACAATTTTCAATTCTCATCACAATGAATGCATTTGGCTTGTAGGTTATTTGAGCCGGCAGGTGTCTTTTAAGTAAGAAAGTGTATGTATCAAAAAGTTAAAAAAACTAAGAATTTTTTTTGGTAAATAAAAAAGTAAGAATTAAGAAAGTGAAGGATCCACCGTCAATGCACCATGATAAACAACATTAATTTGACAAAAAAAAAAAATAGCACAACCAAATGATATATATATATATATATATATATATATATATATATATATATATATATATAGCATTTGTTTGCCTTCGTTGTTGTTGCCCTAGAAAATTGTAGCACATTAGCATCATGTTGGAAAAAATGGTACTCCAGGAAATGAATGTTTATTTGTAACCGTTTTTTCATAAAAATAGTACTCTAAGCCACGCCTTGAAAATTGGAAAGGCAAGGCTTGGAGCAACGCTAAATTTGACATTTTTTGGAGCTGCAGCTTGTTACTGCCAACAGAGATGTGAGGTGACAGTGATGTGGCACTGGATAATGAGTACTAGTGCTGAAAACGTTTCCTGAAGCACTGGTACAAAACAAAAAAAGTTGTTGCTCCAAGAAACATCCTACCTGGCAGCAACAATTCCAAACAAAAAAAAAAAAAGATATTGTTTTCTTATAAAACGGTGCTTCTGACCCACACATCATACAACACTGTTTTCTTTACAGCATCGATGTCATACATATACATAGAGGGTGTTTGGTTCCATTTATGTTTATCAAATAAACGCTACCACCTCAGCACCACATCAGCTTTTAGCGTAATAAATGTTTATTGTCACTGAAACTACTGTTTGGTGGCAGCGTTTAATATAAAAACACTAAAAAAAAATGCTTTTTCGTTTATTTTCATCGTCTTTCATGAAATTAGCCATGGAACCCAATGGCTATGCATTTCATGAAACGCATAGGTGACATGGTGCTTATGTGTCATATGACATGGCGCAATGAAGTTTTGATCCGGTGTAACCCGGATCTACCGTCCCATGATATGGATTATTTTTGTTTCTCTATCTGATGAAACCCTAAGTTCTAACCACGATCCAGAGTTCACCGCCAGCAGATAACAGTGGACACCGGAGGAAACCGGTACCATGATTGGAGGAGTGACACCGGAGGAGCAGTGGACGCTGTTCTTCGTCGACAAGGTAACAGATCTATCCTTCGATTCCATTTGTTAAGGGTTTTTTTTTTTCTCTCTTTTTTCTCCTAAGGTCTTTGGTAACATTTCTCTTCTTTGATCTTGTTTTTTTTTTTTTTTTTCTTTTATCTTGCAGATAGAGCTTCTTGTATTTGCATCTCCTAACGAGGCAAGGACGAATCTTTCATGTAATTTGGACCATTGGATTGACTAATGAATCCTATGCACCAAAGTGAAAGTGTCACACTGAAACATCCATATGGTTGTTTATTGAAAGTGCCATCAAACAGTATGAGGTGGAAAAACATTTATTGTATTCAATTGTAAAAGAATGATTCTTGAAACGCCCGAAATAAATCTAACCAAACAATAAAATAAAAAAAACGTTTAAAATAGGTATTTATCAGATAAACGATTTTCCAATAAACACCCATCCAATAAACATAAACGAAACCAAAATATACATAGTCTCCATCAAAATATGGATAAACTATTATTAGATGTCTGAAAACAGATCAGCTGCTGAAATTTATTTAAAAAGTTTTTATTTTTCAGGTGACATTTAATTTGTTTTTTAACCAAGTGACATTTAGTTGAGACCTAAGGGATGTACCTCATTGCTGTTATGACAAAGGTTTAAAAAACTGAATCAAATATATTTAACTGTTTTGATCATCAATTTTCGGGTCAATAGTTTGATCATCCAAATCAAATGGTTCAAACATTTGGCATCCTGCCTACCTCAACTTAGGCAGCTGTTAGCTCAAGAGAAAGAAAGAATGGAGTAACTGACTAACTAACTGCTGTCTTAGGCAGCCTGCCTACCTCATCTTTCTTCCTCTCTCTCTCCTGCCAACCAATCAATCTTCTACCAACTAATCAGTCAAAGCCCTTCTCTGTTTTTAACTTTTTTTTTTTGTTAATTTAGTTTTTAAAAAATAATTTCATTTTTGAACCATTGTCTAAGTCAAATGGTCCCATGAATCAACCATCCGGATTAATGACTTGTTGATTAAGTCAATTGTTTTTTTTTTTTTTTTTGGATAAAGCACTACCAGAATACTAGTAAAAAAAATGGAACGGAATAGGCGGTCAGTTTTCACTTTTCAGATTGAGCGGTTCAACTGCTCGGATCAGACCAATGATGGCTTTAAAACCATGGTTACAACAAGGACACCCTCATTGTAACATAGAATGTAAAAGCATAACCATGTGAACCGTCACATCACAGACCCAATTTAATCCATTCCAAATCAAAATCGAGTCAGCCTGATCCAATGACCAATCCAGGTCAACAAGTAGTAATTCAAAACAAATTATAAAATCAGTAAAAGAATAAACTAGTGCTTGACAATTAACCATTAGGGGTGTAAACAGTATCAAAATCCGATTTTGAATTAAATATTTGAAATAATCAAATCGAATTTAGATAATTCGAATATCGTAATTGATTGAATTCAGATATCTTATTCATATCGGTTAGTTAATTGGATTTGAATTTGGATATGACCTGATTCAATTTGATAAATATTAATTCAAATTTGACCAATTATTTAATTTTTATATATAATATATAAAATATTTAAATGTTTTTTATACAATTTGTATATAATAATTAAATTATATAAATAATTTAATATTTATATACTTTATATAGATAAATTATTTATTTATATATTTATTAATTACTTAAAATGATTAATTGGTCACATTCAAATTGAATTGAATATTCAAATATTTAATCGAATTCAAGTTCAAATATTAATTTCCAATATCCGTTAGATATCAAAATTTCTAATCGAATTCAAATTCGAATGTTATCTAACCCTAGATGATATGGCATGATTCCAAAGTTCGCTATTCTAAAAAGAAAAAGGAAAAATTCCTTATCAGTACCCTGTACTTTGGATCAAGTGACAATTTGGTCCCAAAATTTTAAAATGTGACAATTCAGTACCCGAACTCTCAAAATGTGACAATCTAGTACCCGAACATTCAAAATGTGACCATCTAGAACCTGCTGTTAACCAATCCGTTAATCATCCATTAAGTGACATTCGAAAAGTCAAAAATGTCCTAAGAATTCCATCTTATTCTCTTTATCAACCATCCAAGCATTGATAATAAAATGAACAGTCCCAAATTCTAGATTCTTCTAAACAATCATCAACCTTTTGGAATAGAAGAGGCTAAGATTTGAGACTATTCAGTTTTTTGTCAATGTTTGGATGGTTGATAAAGAAAATTAAATGGCATTTGAAGGGCATTTTTGACTTTTCAAATGTCACTTAATGGCTGATTAACAACAGGTATTGGATTGTCACATTTTGAAAGTTTGGGTACTAGATCATCACATTTTAAAGTTTGGGGACCAATTTGTCACTCGAGCCAAAGTACAAGGTACTAATCACGATTTTTTACAAAGAATAAAGAAAATGCTCTATTCTAAAAGAAACTATATATAAAGAAGATCCATTTTCGATTAAGGGACCCAAATACTCAATTCTCTCTCTCTAATCACCACATTGTGCAAGAACTATAATGGCTTGATCTCTCTTTGGAGGGTATATATCCCCTACAGTTTCACTTTAGCAAAAACCTCCCCGCTATTTTTAAAAAGTTTGACAAAAAACCCCTTCTAATCATGATGAAAAATGTTAAATCCATGATCAAATCTTTTCAAATACCTATTTTACCCTTTCATACGTTAATGATTTTCCTAATCCTATTTAGACTGACTATCATTTCCGTTTATCCAACTATAAAGTAGGCAAGATCTGCCTCCCTATCCCCACCATCTTAGACCGGAAGAATCATCTGGGTTTGCTGCAAAAGGCTCTGTAGATGAAGAACAACATCGGCAGCAATCCATGTTCGTAGTTTCGGTCAATCGATCGACCAAAGTTTGCGGTTCTAACCATAAAGCTAAAATGTCAAAATAAAGAGACTTAAAAGGAAGTAATTATTTTACAAAATCATTAATTTAAAAACCAGCCAAACTGCCAAAACATGTATCACAGTCAACTTTTTCACCACAACCATTTTTTTAAGAAAAAAAAGGAAATTACAGAAAACAAAATACTGTTCTTCCTTCTCCAATCATCCAATTCCCACCCCAATTACACTGATATTTTACAATATCTTAGAATTTTAACACCCCCAATCCCCTAAAAAGAAGAAAAAAAAAAGGAGAGACAGAGAAAGAGATAAAAGCTACTACCAGCAGTGAGATCATAGAAATTGTGATTCACTTCGATTGGTAATAGTGCAGGCTGGCATCAGTGTGATCACACAATTGGTGATGCACTCGAGTGGTGCTGAGAGTGCTAGCGGGCTCTATTCTTCTCAGCATGAACCCCGCCGACTTCTGTGACGGATCATTGTCGTGGTAGATGTATGCGAAGCCGCCGTGCCGGGGCAAATCCATTCCGGCCATCTCATCCTCACCAGATATCCTCAGCAAATTCAATCTATGTAGCGCATAGAACAGAAGACCTATGGTGGCACTGACCCACCCAATGAGCACCAAAATCTGAATAATGTGAGCTGCTACGAGCTTTCCACTTCCTCCCATGAACAACCCATATGGCCTCCACGTTGCATGGACCTCCTCGACATATGCCTTCATTGCAAACAAGGCCGTGAATATGATCCCCCAACCTCCACAGGCACCATGCAACTGCGCCGCCTCAAGTAGGTCGTCATATTTATACTTCTCGACGAGCCTATTGCATCCAATCAAGACCCAAGCGGCAATGAACCCACAAATGATAGCCGCCCACGTCTCCACCACTGAGCAGCCAGCGGTGATGGCCGCGAATCTGATTTTTCCATTCTATGATTTGTTTGACGGCTTAAACTAGGCTCCACTTTAGATAGGGTTTTCGGTCTTAATCAAGATAGGTCAGGGGCGCGTCGGAACGGTCGGTAGCTGCTTAGTCTCATCCGAGAGTCCAATCTCTTTGTACTGCTTTTGTGTCTTTGAATAAAAAGAAAGAAGGGGGTCGATTTAGGCTCCTTCCCTTCCAGTGCATAGCTGCGCTAGCAGGTACTACGAGCCCTCTGTCCCACGCATCTAACCAGCTCGCGCAAGCAACCCGTTGCAGACGTCGGTAACGTTCCAGTGTCCGGGCTGGTCCGTCACTGCAAAGCGAGGTCGCAACAGTCTTGCTTCTACTGTTGCTGCTGTTCCAGTTTCTGAGGCCGTCTATGATCTACTATCTCTTTAGAACACGCTGAGAATTAAGCTGTAGGCGCAACAGATTTACCTCCGTCGAAGAAGGGCAAAACCCAATGCTTTAATGACTAAGCAGTTGAAGAAGATGAACAGTGTTCGAGGATCAGATACACATTAATTCGTAAAAGGGTAAAATAAGTATTTAAAAAAAAATATCATCTGTTTAATATTTTCCGTCTTGGTTATCGACGGAAGGGAGATATTTGTTGAACTTTTCCAAAATAAAAGGAAGATTTTTGTTAAAATAAAACAATAAAAAAGATTTTTATGATTGTCAGACAGATTTTCAGAGAATTTTAACTTTCGCCACCCCATGTTGATCCAGGTTATTTTTTTTTTCTTTTTTCTTTTTTACATTTCAATGAACATAGTATGAAAAATCGACTCCGTTTGGTTGGAGGAATCCATTTGCTGATTCTAACTAATTATAAATTGCCACAACAACTGTATCATTAACATTGTATTTTGTAGATAACTTCCTTTAAAACAAGGAAATAACTTGGAAAATCAGGTCGAGGAAAAGGGATTTTAATTATAATCGATTTCTGGTATGGCAATGGCAGTGACATGTCCTTGTCAATAATATGCAAACCAATTATGCTGTAACAGTCACATGATTTTTTTTTTTTTTTGTTTTTTGTTTTTGAAAAGATCATATTGTCAACATTATTTCTACCAAAACATAATTTATTGGAGAAAGTATTGATTCTTCAAATCCCTCGAAATCACCCATCAATAATATTTGAGCCCCAACACTCGGTCCCACTTCAAATCCGATTATTTTGGAACCTGCATCTGCTTAATAACAGGATAAGTGTGGATTTAACTCCATTTAATTAGATTAAAATTTAAATTTAACTAATAAATTTAATATTTTTCATTTATATTTATTTACTATATATGTTTAAATCAAACATAAATAATTTTAAAACATTTTTAATTTACATTTATATTAAAGGCAATAAATTGGATTTGAGTTAAATCTGAATCAACTCAAGTCCAATGCGTCAGAATATTTAGATCCGCATCCCATTCAACAATGTTTTAGAACAGCCGTTGACCCGGATGATTGGGACTTTCGACCCAGGAAGCATCCCGCAATCCAATTACTGCCCTACTACTATTATGAGGGGCATTTAAAAACCTAAAAAATTATTTATCACTGAAATAGACAAATAGTAAAATGTGGAAAAATTTCAGTCTTCTTTTACGCATAAATACTAATTAATAACAAAACAGATCAACAATCAGAATAATAAAAATAATAATAATAACAATAATAATAATAAAAAACTGATCCCCATCCCAAACCTGACAAGTACTTCACCTTTTGAGCTACATTATGTTTAGTACCATTAAGTTCCTGCTTATAAACATAAACTTAACATACTCAAACTGTGAATATAGTCCCAATATTCCCAAGATACTGCTGAAGCAGCTCCATTGAGCGCTTGGTGAACAGCTTCACAAAGAAACTAGTGACTGTTCTATACTTCCAGCCAAGAAAGAAAATGTGAAAAAGATATTAATTTTACTAATTTTAGCTGTGCTCGAATCTCTTAGGGGGAGATATTCCCAATGTACGGTTGTAGTATCCTATGGGTAGGTGTGGATAGGAGATCCAGCTGTAAGCCTGACAATTTCCAATCAGTTATGATTTAAGTGAGGTTGTGGTACAATGAAGGTTAAAATTCATGCGTGGGTGAACAATTTTCCTCAATGGTTGACTATGTATTCTATGTGGTCCTTACCTATCAGTACATTCACAAAAAACTGTGATGAAAATCACCTTACCAAACAGCATAGTATTGTTTATTGCCTATATGGCAGAAGCGTTTTATTGTGAAAAATGAGTCTTGGAAGCGTGGGCATTTTTTCTTAAAAATGATCCCAAAAAACACCCATATTTCCAAACACCATGTTAATTAGATGAAGTAATTTATTGGTCGGGTCACTGCAGTAAATCTAAGGCCAACATAGTGTGGTAGAAAAAGTGATTCAGGTATAAAAGCCCACATGAGATAGTTAGAGGAAATCGTCATCATAGACCAACCCCCAAACAATCGGTTCTAACCTGCAAAGGGTTTTATTAATATGTTCCCTTCTATATGCATTACATCTACACAAAGCTGGCCTATTAATTCTTGATGTATTCAATACAAATTCCTTGTCCATTTTGAGCTCTCAATGGGTCGGGTCCAATTATAATTGGGACGCAAACTTAGAACCAGAATGGAATCAATTATCAATGGGGATAATTGGGTCTGAAAGATAAAAAAATAGATCCGATTATATTTGACATCCATAATTACCTATAAAATGACAATTTGAAACTTTAATTTTGATAAAAATATCAGTAAAAAATAAACTGTTTATATGCTGATAAAAAAGTATTTTTTAACTAAAATTATCTTATATACTATATGAAATTTATCTTTTTACACATAAAATATAACAAAGTTTACAAGAAAATCATTAGACCTTTATATATTATTAATTACATAATCGGTTCAGAAATAGCAAAAATTGATCCCAACCTAATTACTCAATACTCAATTTGGTTCAATTGGGTAGACCCGACCCATTGACAGCTCTAGTCCTTATAGTGCACCTAAACCCAATGCAGATGAAAAGAATAAAATTTTCCTAAGCCCATGTTATCATGGGCCTCTGTAGGCCTAAGGTCTAAATCTAAATGCCATTAAATCGGCCCAAGGATTTTAGTGTACTAAACGCAATTGGTTAAAAAGTAGTGAGCTGAGGCGGCAGCCCAAACCTAGGCTATAAATAAATATTGGTGGCTAGGGAGGATGAGGCCCTGTCTTAAAATCTCACCAACACAGTTGAGAGTTGAGAATTACAAACAACACTTACGAATCTATTTCAATTCTACTTTGAGTTTAAGAGGGGAGAAAGAAATTTCATTTTCTTATTTCTCATCAATCACCTGCAACTCTGCAAGATGCTCTTTCTAGAGAAGCACTTCACAGCAAAGGTTAAAAAAAATCGAAACATACCAACGCATATTTCCCGGTATGTATAGTTTTTATGATCACTGATGATACGCCAAATGGGGACTCTGTGCATTGGGGACATTTTCCTGTGCACAATACCATGTAGAAAAATGAGATGTTCTCCCTGTGCACAATACCATGCACAGCACCCGGTATGTATAGTTCTTGTGGGCAGGAGATTCAGACTCCCAAATGAGAAGAATTAGATTGATGGAGGCCCATCACAAGGCCCATCTCATCCCTAGGGGCGACAACTCCTAGGATAAGGATAAGTCTAACTAAGATCCAAGAATTCAAGAGAAGCAAGGGATCCAAGAATCCAAGATTAGCAAGATAAGGCAAGACTCTTCCAAGACTCTTCTAAGATTATCAAGAAAGACTCAAAGAAGCATCAAGATTAGCAAGATAATCCAAGATTCATGCATCTAGGGAGATCGAATGGTGGAGATCAAACCAAGAAGAATTCGATTCTATCAGATTAGATATTTGGATCTATCCTAGTTATTATTTCCCTAGTTCTTTTACAATTTCCAAATGTATTATAAATACTGCTATTTTTCCAGAATTATTCATCAATTCATACTTCATATTTTCAAAATTTCTTCAAGTTCTCTTCTTCCAATTTTCGCCACCTTTTCTCTCTCCCAGAGAATTTAGTGCTCTTCGCTAGAAGCTAGCAATCGCCTAGTGCTTGCATAGTCAGTCCGGTTTCTCATTGCTTCCACGCTGCGTCAGGTGGTATCAGAGCAGGGAATTCGCCCAGTCATGTCCAACCCAGACGGTAGCAGTCGCAACCCACCCCGTGACGGAGATCAGGGGTTTCTAGCTGTTTGGAGAGCAATCGAAGAACAACGTATAGCCACATATAACATCGAGCAGCAGTTGGCAGAGATGGTTGAACAGCTGCGAACCTTGTTACGGGAGGTTGCTCCACGGAACCGGGAACATCCATAGCAAATCGAGGGAGACGATCACGACAGACCACCTGTCCATACTGCGCTACAACGACCAGTCCTGGACGATGACAGTGATGATGATCTAGAATTTGGTGGTGCTCCAGTTCTTCCCGGCAACGACAGAAATGGTAGAAATTGGCACAATCAAGGTAATTTCAATCCCCGTAGGAGCAATGATGAATTTAAACTCAAGGTAGATATTCCTACTTTTAGTGGAGATCTTGGCATAGAGGGACTTCTGGATTGGATCACAGAAGTCGATAGGTTCTTTGATTACATGGAGATACCAGAGGAACGAAGGGTAAAACTGGTAGTTTTCCGATTAAAGGGAGGTGCATCTGTTTGGTGGGAACGGATGAGAGAGACCCGAATGAGAGAAGGAAGGGGTCCTGTTTGAACCTAGAGGCACATGAAATAGTTAATCAGAGGTAGATTTTTACCTCCTGATTATGAACAATATATGTTTGAATCTTATCAGAGGTGTGCGCAGGGTTCACGTAATGTTAATGAGTACACATCAAAATTTTTAAGATTAGCAGAAAGAAACCAGATGTCTGAAAGTGATAACCAGCAGGCAGCCCGTTATTTGAGCGGGTTGAGACCGTCCATCAAGGACAAAATTGGTGTATAGATGGTTCTCAGTGTGCAGGAAGCAAGGAACCTAGCCTTAAAAGCAGAATTAATGTTTCAAATCAAGGCACACAGTGATAATTACTACCGGTACAGCGGGAGCAACAACAGACCGGCAACCGTCGACAGGAACAAATCAATCCCGGTTGTACAACCTTCTCACCCAGCAAACACAAGTAACGCCGGTAAGGCTACTATAGGAGGATATACTCGAGGTAATCCTTCCAACCCTCCTAAACCCAGTAACCCTTATGCAAGGCCCACTCCAATTAAATATTTTAAATGTAATGAGGTGGGACATAGATCCAGTGACTGTCCCAGGAGGAAGGTAGATAATATGGTAGAAAGGGAGGATGAAGAAGATATTGAGGAGGAAGTATATTGTGGACCTGATGGGGAGGATGAAAAGGGTCCATATGAACATCTGGAGTATACTTGTGTGGTAAGAAAATTAATGTTTTCCTAGAAAAATAAGGATACTTCACAAAGGATGTACTATCAAGGGAAAATTATTTAATTTATTTATTGATAGTGGCAGTCAAGAAAATATTATTTGCAGAGATGTCATCCAACAATTACAGCTGATTCCTGAAAAACATCCCAACCCATACACAATTGGGTGGATCAAGGAAGGAGGCGGCGTACAAGTGGAAGAATGCTGCAATGTACCTTTTTCGATTAGTAAGTACCATGATGAAGTATATTGTGATATTGTTGATATGGATGCTTGCCATATTTTGTTAGAAAGGCATTGGCAGTTTGATATAGATGCAAGGCACATGGGTAGGAAGAATACCTATCAACTTAAAAAAGAAGGTACACGTTATACTTTGTTACCCATAGCTGAGAAGAATATTACAAATGTTCCAAAAACACATGAGAATAATTTCCTTACCATCACCCATCATCATGCTGAATTTGTTAAAGAATGTAAGGATACTCATGAAATATATTTGTTAGTAGTAAAAGGAGAAGATGTTAATGATGAAAATAAAATTCCTGCTGAAGTACAGGGACTACTGGATGAATTCAATGATGTAGTTCCAGAGGAGATACCAAATGAATTCCCTTCCATGAGAGACATACAACACCATATTGATTTTGTTCCAGGTGCCAGTCTACCTAACCTCCCACATTACAGGATGAGTCCTAAGGATAATGAAATCTTATGGGAAAAGGTAGAAGAATTATTGAAGAAGGGACACATTCAAATTAGCATGAGTCCTTGTGCAGTACCTGCCTTACTTACACCTAAGAAGGATGGCAGTTGGAGAATGTGTGTCGACAGCAGGGCCATTAACAAGATTACTATTGGGTACAAATTTTCCATTCCTAGGTTGGACGACATGTTGGATCAACTGAGCGGAGCTGTAGTTTTCTCAAAAATAGATTTTAGGAGTGGGTATCATCAAATCAGGATCCGTTCCGGAGATGAATGGATTATAGCCTTCAAGACTAGAGATGGTTTGTTCGAGTGGTTAGTCATGCCCATTGGACTAACCAACGCACCCAGCACTTTCATGAGGCTGATGAACTAGGTATTGCACCCCTTCATTGGTAAATTTGTGGTAGTCTATTTTGATGATATTTTGATATACAGCAAATCTATCACTGAGCATGTGGGACATATTAGGGAGGTCCTGAAAACATTAAGAGAAAATAAACTATATGCTAATTTGAAGAAATGCATCTTTATGAGTGATAATTTATTATTCCTGTGATTTATTATTCGAGATTCAACATAATCAAATTGAATTCGGATAATTTGAATGTCTAATCGGTCGAATTTGGATTCGATCTGTTTACACCCCTAATTGCAATAAAGTAGTGCATGTCTTCATCTACCAAAAACAAGGAAAATCTATTATACCGAAAAAGATTCTAAAAAAGAAAAAGAAAAGTGGTCTCTTCAGCACAATGTTTTAAAAACCGATACAGAGGTTGAACCATTTTTTGTCTCTAGGTCGTAAGTCACCAGTTGATCTGGCTGGGTCAAATAGTTCAGACCGTGCCACGTCATCATACAATGCCATGTTATATTATATTTAATTTATATTTTTTATTTAGTTTTTAGTTTTTTATTTATAAAAACTATTAAAAATTACAATTTGTGGCCGAAAAAGGGTTTTTTTGTGAAAATAGTGGGGCAAGGTGCCTATGGCCCTTTGGGACATATAGATCATGAAAAGCTATCCAAAAAAAAAAAAATCACCCCAATTGGACGTCGGAATGCAAAGTTATGACCTCCAAAATTTTGCATGCATTAAATGTATAACCCCGATCCAATGATCGGGTCAAATAGATGAACGGTTGAATCGATCGGGGTCAAATAGTTCTTGACCAAATCAATAATTTTTGTCCGTCTAATGAGTATTGACTAAATTAGACCCAAAATCTTGAATAGATGACGGTTTGAACAGTTTGACCGGCCGGATCAACGACGGATTTAAATCACTTATTGAACGTAGATATACAGATGAAAAAGGCATTTTCTTTGAACATGATAATGCGTTTCACAACACTTTGACTTCTTGGGCTACGCTATCTCAAATTGACCAAATCACAAATATACAGTAAGCAACAGTAGGTTAGACTAGAAAAGGGTTTTTTTTTTTCGTTTTCTTTTTCGGCGGGTGGCGAGGTAGGGAGTAAAAGACTATTAAAAGGATTAAAATAGTTTTCTAATAATCAATCTATTTATCCCGATTCCTTGAAACGGGTGCACAACTATCTCTTACAACTATGCAGAAGCATCGATGCCATTACGGGAAAAGTACGCAAACACACGATGCAGAATTCAGAATTCCAGGCCTTCCTACAACTAGCCCTCTCCCCCTATAAATCACATCCTGCCCGTAAATTTGGCATTTCTGATGAACTTATTCGTACTTCTACCTCCGCCTTTCTCTTTCCTAGTTGCGGCACCATTCATCTTAGTCGCCCCGATACCCTTCATCTCTGTTACCCTCCCATCGTCATCGTCATCGTCATCCATGAACCTCTTCCAGAACCAATGCTGTTTCCACACTCGCTCGGTCATCTCCCCAATGGGGATGTTCTTGGTCTCTGGCAGAAGGAATAACACAAAGAAGGACATGATGAGTACCCACCCAGAGAAGAATGCGAAAATGGCGTACTTCATGTGGCAGAGCATTGAGAGGAAGGCCTGTGCGATCACAAAGGTGAAGAGCAGGTTGACGCACACCGTCACACTCTGCCCCGCCGATCTGGTCTCCAGCGGAAACGTCTCACTCGGAATAAGCCACCCAAGAGGCCCCCATGACCATGCAAATGATGAAACAAACGTGCAGACCATAACCACCACTAGGATAGCATAGCCTTTGCCAAGGTTGTCTGAGTGGTCCGTCACCTTGATCCCTAGTAGCACTGCTATGACCACTTGTGAGAAGAACATCTGGACCCCAGCTTCCAGTAGAAGCACCCGACGTCCAACCTTGTCCACTGAGTGGATAGAGACGACGGTGGACGCAACGTTGACAGCTCCTGTTATGACGGCCGAGTAAAGAGATGCATCACTATGGAATCCCACTGCATTAAACAGCACCGGGGCATAAAACATGATCGCATTGATACCCGTGAATTGCTGGGAAATCTGTGGAACCCCCGACAAAATTAAAAAACCCAGTATTAATACCAGTATAACCCACCTAGAGATCAAACTGATTTGCATGTTAAGATTAGTACATCAGTGAAGTAGATAGGGTACGTGGCTTTTCTGACTTGGACTTGGCTGCGTAGGAAAAGAAGATTTTGGGTTTCTGGCTTTCTGCTGACTTCTTGTGGAATTCACACCCTATCTGGCTCACAGTTGGGGGTTGGTAAGCATTATCCAATTGATTCTGGACTACTCAAGCCAATTATGTCGTTGCATTAGGACCCTATTTGCTTGGGTAGGTAGCGTGGGAATTGGGCAGTTTCTAGCCAATAGGTCAACCAAATGACGCGGCGGTGTCTCAGTTGATAGTCGAAGCAGAGTGACCGCATTCACACACAAACCTCATCAGCATGAACATAAACCGAGGGACTTACTATTTGTGATGATATATTGAATATACAGGACTTGGGACGACGGATCAGGGCACCACTGTTTGATATAATGCTCTAATGTATGGTCCACTCCATTATCAAGATTTAATGTGGGAAAAGTTAGAGCTGTAGCAGTGAGCTAGTAATCCTGAATCCTGACCTGTAAGGCTATTGCAATGAGCAGCTGGGGTCGGTTCCTCCGCTTAAGGAGGTTCCTGAAGGGGTGCTTCACTTGTTTAGCCACGCGACTCGCTTCCACGAGCTCCTGGAACTCAGGTTCGACCTTTTCAGTGCCTCTTATCTTCCTCAGTACTGCTTTTCCTTCTTCCAAGCGACCCCGCTCTATGAGGCTGTTAGGGGTGTCAACCACCAAGAGGGCCCCCAAGGTTAGGAGAAACGCAGGGATCCCAGCCAGCCCCAGAGAGAGCCTCAAGCCCCAGCCTCCTTTGATCCTATGGTAGGGTCAAGCATTGAGATGTAATGTCAACAGTCACGACAACAGAATTAAAAAATAGAAATAGATTAAACATCAGCATTAGTATATCTCATATCTCATTGTAATCTCAACATATTAAACATCAGCATGAGAATATCTCATATCTCATTGTAATCTCAACATATATTTTTCCTCTGAAATAAAGTGACCAAAATTCTCACCAAGATAAAATGAAAATTCATAATAACTTTTGAGTAATTTCAATCTGGATGCCACAAATGTTCTGGAGTTTTTTTTCCCCTTTTTTGGGGTAACTTTAGCTTTTAACTGTTCATGGATTAAAGAACGTTTCGTAACGGTACAAGCAAATAGAGGAAGGTGCAGGTAAAGTAAATTTGTCAAAATACATGTAAATGGAATCTTTTCTTTTTAGCTTGGTTGAACAAAGCTACTGCTATCAGGGAAAAAAGATATATTAAAGCAAATAAACAGAAGCAAAAACAACAAAGGCTAGAATTTAGAAAGCTTCATGTAATTGTAGTAGCAAATGGCGGCAAAAGCGGCTAAGGTTCATGGGGCAAGAAAAGCCACATAATTGGCAAATTGGCAATGCTGTAAATCTCTAACAGTGTGGGCACTTGTCATTTTCGCACAACTCTCTCTCTCTCTCTCTGGCACAGTTGAATAATTGGTGATGTAGTGGTGCTCTAAGGCTCTAAGCTACAGTCAGCAAATAATAGGGCCCTTCCACTGTGTCGTGTCATGACTCATGGGTGACGGAAAATCCAATATAAAGCCAAAACTTTGTTTTTTTTTTGTTAATTTTTATATTATTTAGTATTATAATATTGTACTTTTATTTAGGATGTATGTTTCAGTTTCACACCATCGACACTGATTAATCCCAAGTGGTAACAAAACAAAGACCAAAGAAGCCAAGTTTCATGCGTCATTCAAAAGCACCGATGATTTATTCCCCTCCCCCTTCTAAATCCACTGCTACAGACTTGGGTCAGTCTCGGACTCTCGGTAGTGGAGCTGTTGAAATTTATAGTGTCAACTGTCAACACTCAACCGTCAATTCATGCATATGGATAAAAGAAAGTCAGGCTACGTGATCCAATCATAAGTAAACACGTCAATTGCTGGTTATCTGACAGTTGCACGGATGGCTGATGTTTTTGCTAATGATTTGACTACGTAGCATGTTGTACACGCTAGCAGATCCAGGGTTAGAAATTAAACGAGTAGCATAAGGATTATCTCAATTAATAAAGGATCAAGACATTGCCCTTGTCGCAGAAAAGACTGTGAGAAATATGGGGATGGAGTATTCGATTCAATGCTTACTTAGCGGTTCTGTAATTGATGAGGTTGGCGAAGAGTATTTCGATGGTGACGTTCAGCTGGAACAGTATGTTCAGTCCTCCACGTATTCTGGTCGGTGCTATCTCTGATAGGAATAGTGGAACAGCCTGTTGTGTTTCATACAGGCACAAAAAACCAGATTAAAGGAGTCAAATAACAGATTAGGAATTTCTCTGAATGGAGAATGAAGAGGTGTACTGATGATGAATTAAAGCAGAAGCCTTATTCTGGATATTTGGGCCGTATGCCCATGTTATATGGTGCGACTTTGTGTATAAAAAAATAAAATTAAAAGTTTAGCCGATAAAAACAACGTCCAGATTTGATAGCTAGCTTGTGAGGTGGAGAAGGATTTACCCAAAGACCCAGAGAAGCTAGAAGCCTAGAACGCTAGAATCCAGACATACAAATCCTACATTAACAGTCAGAAAGACAAAATGGCAGGAATAAGCAAGAGGTAGAACCAATGGAAATTCCATTTATCTCACATAGATGCCCCATTTACCAATGCCAGATCAACGGTCTGATCATGATTCATATTTGTTGGGCTGCATAACCCAGCTCTACCACTAGCCTCTACGTCCCCACAGGCCCACCACCCTTCCACAACATGCAGAATTATTGGCCCTTGAAAAATAGTCAGCATTGTCCTTTCGGTATCTTTTGTCTTTCTGTTTTACACGTGTTCAACACGTACATTGACACCTCTCAGTTGGGTAATCAACAATATTCAATAGCACATCCATATTAGTCAAACAATAGAGGTTGTATCAACTGTGCTCTCCCCTAACAAGATGGTCTGGCTCAATATTTTGCCCGTCTTGGTGAGGTAGCTGACTCAACTCCATTAATCCGTCCATATGGCTAAACAAAAACAATGCCGCACCCATTTTTCCTTTCAAGGGTTCTCAAACCCGGTAGTATCTCAATCACCAAGGCGCGTTACCCAACATTCTCATTTAATCACAACCAACCTCCACGGCTCCAGTAGAAAGACTGAAAGAGAAAGGGAGACAGTGAAAGTGTAAAACCCGAAAGACATGATATATACCACCATATCATAGGAATGGGCCCATGTTTTTTATTTTTTTTTTCCGCCATGGTTGAAATATTGAAAAAGAAAAAGCCCATTTTACCAAACATATAAGGCATGCTTTCTGGTGAAGAATACAAGTGGATAAAATTTAAAACTGCTTTGGTGGAGAAGTGCACAATTGCACAATCATGTGCAAATTTGTAATAAACTTGCATTGTTTTCACAACTTGAATAAAAAAGTAGTGCAGGATCTTGGGAGATCAATTTGAGTCTTTGTTTTTGTCATGAATTCATGATAGTGGGACCTGATGAAGGAAGATTTTACCCGACCTCGTAATCACTCAACACGTGGCAAAGTTAACACTTCAACACAATAGCATGCCCAAAGCGTGAGCTCCGAAAGGAGGAACCAGCAGACCGAACTCCCTACAAGGAGCCCGAACTCCCTACAAGGAGCCCGAATTCCCCGCAAAGAGCCCGAGCTCTCCCTTAGGCCCCGAGCCTTACAAACACAAAGGGCAACAACCCGAGTGGGCCTGCCCCATGGCAGTTCAGGACACACCTCTATCCGAACTCAAGACCACCTCGTTCACCACTCCAGCACTTCGCCTCCAGGACGCCGAACTAAACAACCGTACCATGCCTGACACCGAGGAAGTCCGTATCCAGGGGCGGTGCACCTGACTGACTTGGGATCTGATGCTTGACAGTCGCACTTCAACGGCCACCTGCCACCGCCATCTCCAATTGCAGAGACGGCTCCGACAAAGAGAGCAGTGGCGGTTCTACCCCAACAGAGGTAATGACACCCGAACTGGTAAGAGCGTAGAGATAATCATACCCAACCTGACAAAAGCTTAGGAGTGAGTGCGCGAAGTGGTTATAAAAGGCTCCCTACCCCCCAAGAACAAGGTATGTGAACTTTGCGCCATCTAGTTTTATCTTGCCTTTGAAGAAATACTAACTTGAACTTCGGAGCAATCTCACCGGGTTCCCCCCCGGAGATTCTTCACCTTCTCTGTTTCAGGCCCCTATTGCTCCAATCAGAGGCAAGGTCATTGACAGCTAGGACCAACCGGATTGCACAACATCAATTGGCGTCGTCTGTGGGAAAGCTTCTAAAAGCCTCCCTCTCAAACTCTCAACCTCTCTTTTCCAAAAAAAAAGAAAAAAAAAACCCAACAGTCATGGCTTCTTCCAGCAATGCCAGACGTGGCACGGAGATGAACACCACCGGGGAGCAACTTCAAGTCTCCGTGGTGTGCATCAGACAGTTCACCATCCCCCTTCCGGTGGATGGGATCCTCAGCCTGAACGCGCCATGAATAGTGGC
Source organism: Nelumbo lutea (assembly GCF_056320005.1). Taxonomy (NCBI): domain Eukaryota; kingdom Viridiplantae; phylum Streptophyta; class Magnoliopsida; order Proteales; family Nelumbonaceae; genus Nelumbo; species Nelumbo lutea. The sequence goes on along the minus strand of NC_142684.1, from coordinate 173,566,779 downwards.
ACCCGTAAGCCTCCCCGCCATGAACGTCCCCTTTCCTCTCCCTATGGAAAACAACCTTTACTGAACCAACTGTTGTCCCCCTGGCGACCAGCCAAAACCATTTTGACGACCTGATGCAATGCATGCGGGCAATGCAAGCCCAAATGCAACAATTCCAGTAGCATCAGCTCCAGCAGCACCAAGTACTGCACCACATCTCTCAGCATCACTATCAGCAGCAGTTCCCCCAACTGCCCCTGAACCAACCACTGCTTCCACCCCGGCACCCTGCTCCAAAGCCGGTTAAGCCCTCCCCTCAGGGTGGACGCCATCACCGAGGAGAAGCCTCCCAACTTCAGAACCCCCACAAGAGCCAGGCCTCATCCCCAGGCCGAGGGGAAAGAAAAACCACCCCGCCTCGCAGCTCATCGGCGGATCAGGAACCTCCCCCGCCAAGTCAATATCTCGGCACTCCAATACTGAACTCCCGCTGACAAAGAATCGATTTAGTGTCCTAGCGACAAACTACCAATAGTCCGGGCCCATCGAGCTCGGCAACACAGAGTCCAGTAGCGCCAATACCAGGCCCACTTAGCAACGAAGATGCCGGCGAAGTCGCCGAACTGCCACTCGTGTCCTACCCGAGCTCAGAAGTAAAGAAGAGACAAGCTCGGACGAGTCCCCATGCCTAGAGACTTCAAGCTCCCCCCTTTTGACAAGTATAATGGGTCTTTCAACCCCAATGACCACGTCGATGCCTTCCAGTCCCAAATGCACCTAGCCAGGGCCAGTGAATCATGCATGTGCGTGGCCTTCACCACCACCTTGAAGGGGGTGGCCTGCACTTGGTACAGGAACCTGGCCCCCGGGTCAATAAGAAGTTGGACCCAGTTCGTGCAGGTCTTCACCGCACACTTCGTTATCAGCAAGCGGTGCCCCAGAACCGAGGAAAGCATCTTCAGAGTAGTCCAGAGGGAAGGAGAGTCCATCCGGGGCTACATCAAGCGGTTCAATGATGCGTGCTTGCAGATACCGCGACTATACCCCGCGGTGCAGTTCGCGGCGGCCAAGAGAGGAGTAACACACAAGGAGTTCAAATGGCACATGGTAGCTAACCAGCCCGTGACCGTGACCGAATTCCTCAAATGACCGAAAGAGAGGAGTAACACACAGGGAGTTCAGAGGAAGAGATCAACCAAAGGACCGAAAGCGGGATCGAGAAAAGAAAGAGGGAAGGCGAGCCCTCCAACCTAGTTGACAGAAAAAACCCGGCCTGGGAGAAATAAAAACTTGTATTGTAGTTTCCATAGAGATCATGGTCATAGTACCTAACAGTGTAATAATCTCTAGGACGAGATAGAGGGACTCATCCATCACGGGTACTTGAGGAATTTTGTACAGCATAATAATAATAATAATAATAATAATAATAATAATAATAATAATAATAATAATAATAATAATAATAATAATAATAATAAAAAGATAGGCCGGCAAGGGGAGCACAGTAAGGATGCTCCCGAATCCAGTAGTAGGCCAGCCGAACCATCGCAAAGACAGCCTCCAGAAGAGAGGCCTGTTCGGGGAACCTTCCACGTAATAGTGGGAGGTTCGGTGGTAGCAGGTTGTACTTCGGCGGCGGCCCGAACGTCAGTTCGCGAAGCAACCCGAGAAGAACAGAACCCTCCAAAGAGGTCGAAGACAAAAGAACCAATCTTCTTCACGGAAGATGATGCGCGAGGTGTCCACTACCCCCACGATGACGTGCTTGTCATAAAACTAAGGATCAGCGACTTCGAAGTCAGGTGCGTACTTGTGGATTCAGGTAGCTCGGCAGACATCCTCTTCAAGTCGGCATTTGACCAGCTTCAGTTGCAGAGAAGCGAGTTGAAGCCCTCGAACACTCCTTTGGTGGGCTTCAGCAGAGAGGAAGTCAGGCCCCTTGGGAAAGTAATAGTACCTGTGGAAGTCGGCACATGGCCTTGTGCGGTGAGACCCAACCACGATTTCCTGGTGGTCGCGACCCCCTCCCCATACAATGCCATAATAGGGCGGCCAATTACGCATGTTCTATGGGCATTGGTCTCCCCCTACTAATTGGCAATGAAGTTCCCTACAGACTTCGGTGTGGGGGTAGCGTGGGGTGACCAGCTTGAGTCCCGTAAGTGTTATGTTGCCGCTTTGAAGGGAAAAACCAAGGCGGTCGATGACCTCGAGCTGGAGTGGCCTACGGAGCAAGGCGAGGAACGAGCATCGTCCACAGAGGAAACGGTCGCAATCCCAACTTCGGTTCGAACGTTGCAGATCGGTGCTTCTGTCAATGAACCTTTACGAACCGAACTGGTGAGTTTCTTACTTCAAAATTTAGACATTTTTGCATGGTCCGCGGCCGATATGCCCAGTATTGACCCTAGCCTTATAACTCACAAGCTTAATACTGACCCTGTAGTCAGACCCATTAGACAGAAGAAACGCAACTTAGCCTCAGAGCGTTGGAGGGCGGTCGACGAGGAAGTCGAAAAGCTCCTCGCAACAGACTTCATAAGGGAAGTTCATTACCGGAGTTGGGTATCCAACCCAGTGCTGGTGAAAAAAGCAAACGGCAAGTGGCGCATGTGCGTCGACTACACCGACCTGAACCGAGCCTGCCCAAAAGACTGCTTCCCCCTTCCTAGAATTGACCGCCTAGTGGACGTGACCTCGAGACATGAGTTGCTAAGCTTCTTTGATGCCTACTCGAGCTACAACCAAATCAGGATGGACCAATCCGATGAGGAAAAAACCAGCTTCATAACCAAGTTCGGCCTGTACTGCTACAAGGTCATGCCCTTCGGACTGAAGAACGCTGGGGCGACCTTCCAAAGACTTGTGAATATGCTATTTCGGCCCTTAATTGGCATGAAAATAGAATGTTATGTAGACGACACGGTCGTCAAGACACAGTTTTCACAGGAATTAATACCAGACTTAGATTCTGTCTTCCAAATTCTATGTCAATTTAGCATGAAACTGAACCCAAACAAGTGTGTCTTCGGTGTCACATCGGGTAAGTTCCTAAGGTACATTGTCAACCGGCGCGGTATTAAGGCCAACCCGGACAAGATAAAGGCCATCCTAGATATGAGACCACCCCAAAAAATAAAAGAGGTCCAGAGGCTAAACGGCCGCATAGCCGCTCTGAGCCGCTTAATGTCCAAATCGGCAGACCGTTGTCTGCCTTTTTTTAAGGCAATCAAAGGCAAAGGGTTTGAAGGGACCCAAGATTGTCAGCTCATGTTCGACGAGCTAAAAAGCTATCTCGCTAATGTGCCAGTCTTAACCAGGCCAGAGGAGGGCGAGGTCTTAGAACTGTACCACTCGGAAAGCGACGAGGTGGTCAGTTCGGTACTAATAAAAGAAGTAGATCGGGTCCAGCGTCTCGTCTATTATGTTAGTAAAGTTCTACAGGGAGCAGAGACGAGATACCCGCAGATAGAAAAACTAGCATACGCACTGGTAATTGCAGCTCGGAAACTCCACCCATATTTCTAGGCTCACACTGTCGTTGTCTTTACTGACAAACCTCTGAGGCAAGTCTTACTTAAGCCCGAGATTTCCGTTTGGCTAACGAAGTGGGCCATCGAGCTCAGTGAGTACGACCTCCAGTATAAGCCGCGAACTGCTATTAAGGCCCAAGCCTTAGCAGATTTTATCGTCGAGTGCACGTTCAACCTCGAAGTCCCTAGGCTGGTTGAGCCCGAGATCCCCAGTTCGGGTGAGACCGAAGCTCCCAAGCCAATAGAGTATGAACCCTGTGAAGTAGCAGCCAGTGTGGCATCTCTCCTGGTTAGGCCAAACACGAACTGGGATGAAGAGCCCTGGATCCTTCACTAGATGACTCCTCGAACCAGTTGGGCTGTGGGACTGGAATAGTGCCGCACGGCCCAGGTGGCACGAAATTGGAATACGCACTATGCTTTGAGTTTGCGGCATCCAACAACGAGGCGGAATATGAGGCACTGATAGTCGGTTTGAACCTAGCGCAAAAGGTAAAAGCAAAACACATAGTTATTTGCAGCGATTCCCAGCTTGTGAACCAGGTTATGGGCGAATACGAAGCATGCGAGCTCACTATGATCGCATACTTGGCAAAAGTAAAGGAGGCTCTACTCAACTTCCAGTCACACTTCATCAAGCAAATCCTGAGGTCAGAGAACACTGAGGCCGATGCCCTGTCCCGGTTAGCCAGCACGAGTCACAACACTATGAGAACCGTGTACATAGAGAACTTACCTCAGCCTAGCATTCTCAGTGGGGTAGAAGAGGTCGCTCCCGTCCTTGAAGCAGAGCCGAGTTGGATCGACCTACTCGCGAGCTTCTTGCTAGATGGAACCCTCCCTGCGGACCGCAATGCAGCCAGGAGGGTGCAGCGCCAAGTAGCCAAATATGTCATAATAGACGAACGATTGTATCGACGGTCCTACACGCTCCCCTACCTGCATTGCTTGCGACCTGCCGAAACCGAGCTCGTACTCTGCAACACTCATGAAGGTCTGTGCGGCGGACACTTGGGGGGCAGAGCACTCGCCCAAAAGGCACTTCGACAAGGGTACTACTGGCCAATGATGAAGGCAGAGGTCATCGAGCTCGTTAGAAAATGTGACAAATGTCAGAAGAATGCCAATATCCACCATCAGCCTGCCATCGACCTCAAGTACCTCACCAGTCCATGGCCCTTTGCGCAATGGGGCATCAACCTCCTGGGGCCATTCCCACCAGCAACGGGTGGGAGGAAGTTCCTAGTGGTAGCGGTAGATTATTTCACAAAGTGGATAGAAGTTGATCCTTTGGCAACAGTTACAGCCTAAAACGTATAGAACTTCTTTTGGAAGAACATAGTATGTCACTTTGGGTTACTTCGGGTACTAATCTCCGACAATGGCAAGCAGTTCGAGGATATCAAGTTTCAAGAATGGTGCCAAGATATGGGGATTCGACAGAACTTCACATCGGTCGCGCACCCGTAGGAAAATGGTCAAACAGAAGTGATGAACAGAGCTATCCTCTGTGGACTGAAAGCGCGACTAGACCGAATTAAAGGGTTGTGGGCGGACGAGCTACCAAGTGTTCTATGGGCTCACCGAACCACGGAAAAAACCGCCACAGGAGAAACCCCCTTTAACCTCACCTACGGCACTGAAGCGGTAATCTCGGTGGAGATCGAAATACCTACACTAAAACTAGAAGCATACGGCGATCAAATAAACGGAGATGAGTTGTGTACCTACCTCAACCTACTAGACGAGGTAAGAGACCTCGCATACATCCGGACCGCAGCTTACCAGCAAAAGGTAGCTCGGTACTACAATGCCAGAGTAAAAAAGCGGAACTTCCGTGTCGGCGACCTCATTTTCCATAAGATCATGGCACCCGAGCCTGGCGTGGGCAAACTTGGACTGAATTGGGAAGGGCCCTACCGAGTAAAGAGAGCACTTGGGGAGGGGGGGCATACAAGCTTGAAACTTTAGAGGGCAAACAAGTACTTCAAGCTTGGAACGTCGTTAACTTGAGATGATACTACCTATACATCACCAAGCGAAGTGGATTAAGTCTACCAGAGCTAAAGGGCTAGGACGCCGAACTAAGAAGGACCTCGGCATGGACAAGCAAAAGCAAAAGATGCAAACTAAAAGCTCAAGCAAGGTGCCAACAACAAACTAATAGGGGCATCGGCATATGGTCATTTCGGCAATACAGCCAGTTTGGAGGAAAGAGAAACCAACACTTAATCAAAAGAAAATCATTCCATTGCAAAATACTTTGTGTATATTTAAAAAAAAAACAAATTCACAGGCCCGAAGTTACTTCTTCATCACCAGAAGGCACTTCAACGATACCCGAAGGTCTTGCCTCGCCCTCGGAATCTAGCTCACCATCAGCGGCGTTGGCCATCTTCTGAGTAATGCGCGAAGTGAATATAGCACTAATATCGAGCTCGGGGTATGTATTCCCGATCATCCATTGGCTTAGTTTAAAGCCCCTTGTGTACGAATCCACCATCAAGTCATCAAAGCGCGATGAGGCGATGTATTCATCGATGACCTTCTTCTTGGCATCTTTGATGCCTTGAGAAAAAATCTGTGTCCTCTCCCTATTATCCTCCTGAAGGTACTCAACCTGATGCTGCAAATCCAGCCTCAGGTCCGCCATGTGCTTCACTACAACTCCCATGGCCACGGCATCTCTCTGAGACCTCGCCTGCCTGGCCTGCGCAGCGCGAGAAACCGCCTTAATAGCTCAGGAAGCTGCCTCAGCAGCTCGAGAAGCCGCCTCGACAGCATGGAAAGCCTCTTTGGTAGCTCGCGCCTACCTCGAGCTCCTTTCCACTTGGGCCGCCAAGGCATGAATAGAAGAATTCACCTACCAAAAGGAAAGAACAAATGATCAAAAGAACACCAGCACGTCTCCTAAGACCGAGACGTGACTGGCTGCACGTCTCCTAAGACTGAGACGAGACTGGCTGCACGTCTTTCTAAAAACTGAAAGAACGCCAACGCATGTCTCCTCGCATTAAAGGCAGCAGTGGCGCGTTTTTTTCCGAATTTGAAAAAACGCCCACTATCATGTCTCCCAGCAGCGCACTTTTTGAATTTTGAAATAAGCACGCACTGTCACATCTGTTAGCATTTATAGACAGATTGGCACGTTTCCCGTCTTTTTGGCGCTCGAGAAACCCAAAAAAATCCTAACGAACGCGCACTTCGCCCTACTAGTCAACCAGTTCAAAGTATGGGACAAATCCACCCGCCACCTCGTGAACTCCCCGCGCCAGGGCAAGACCCTTAGCGCGAGGAGTGGGGGGCAATTGATGAAGGAAGATTTGGCCCGACCTCGTAATCACTCAACACGTGGCAAAGGCAACAACTCGGCACAACAGCACGCCCAAGGCGCGAGCTCCGAAAGGAGGAACCAGCGGACCAAACTCCCTACAAGGAGCCCGAACTCCCCGCAAAGAGCCCGAGCTCTCCCTTAGGCCCCGAGCCTTACAAACACAAAGGCCAACAACCCGAGTGGGCCTGCCCATGGCAGTTCGGAACACACCTCTACTGAACTCAAGACCACCTCGCTCACCACTCCAGCACTTCGCCTCCAGGACGCCGAACTGAACAACTGTACCATGCCTGACACCGAGGAAGTCCGTATCTAGGGGCGGCGCACCTGACTGACTTGGGATCTAACGCTTGATAGCCGCACTTCAACGGCCACCTGCCACCGCCATCTCCAGTTGCAGAGACGGCTCCGACAAAGAGAGCAATGGCGGTTCTGCCCCAGCAGAGGTAATGACACCCGAACTGGCAGGAGCGCAGAGATAATCATACCCGACCTGACAGAAGCTTAGGAGTGAGTGCGCGAAGTAGTTATAAAAGGCTCCGTACCCCCCAAGATACGAAACCAACACCGCAACCAAGGAGGATCCTTCCTATTAGAGCATTACGAGATTCTTTGCCGCGGCATTGAATGCTACTCCAACTATGAAGAAGTTTCCAGCAATAAGCATCGTCAACTTCCGGCCCAGCCTTCTTGTAGTATAAGATGCAAAGAAGGTGGCGGTCAATCCCGCCAGATAGAGAGATGAAGTGAAGAGTTGTAATCCCTGATTATCGTATTTACAATAATTGCTGTCTATCCCCGGCTCACTCGTCCTCCGGTACACTACCGGAAAGAACTTCAAGAAATCCGGCATAGAGGTTACACCACCTGCAACAAATTTATTATTATTTTTATTAAACAATACACTATGATTGGTAATTAAATAAGCACTGAATACATTTTAGCAAATACCCATTATGATTTCCTCTAAAAGAGCTCATTATGAGCTTTGGAAAAATTAGAGTATAAGCACTATTACTATTTATTGGTTGCACCAAAAAATTAAGAAGGAAAATGATTGATTTTCTTGGAAAACAATATTTAATAGAAAACAAAAAAGAATTTTCTTAGGCTGTGGAAATTTCTTAAGAACTTTCCCTCAATTTTTTATATATCTCTTATTTGTTATCAAACCAAACATAACCCTATTATATCTTATGATGGGATTAACGTCAATAATTAGAAAAAAAAATGAGGTCTACAAAGACGAATGCCAAGGTGTTGATTACCAAGAAAAAAACTAAGACTCCATTAATTTGTTTAATTGCGGTTTGTTCCAATACCTGCGATCAATTTGGTCCATACTTATGTACTCTCTCACACATGTGGATGTTTTTACACGTGTAATTGAACACCGACCAAATGGAATTGCATGAAAAGTATAGGAGATCCGAAGCGGAGTCAGGTCACGAATATCATCACTGAGAAAACCCAACTAGGCTAGAGTCTGAGGGGCAACTAGGGACTACTGGACTAGGGTCAGTCAGTCGGAGCCATCAGCAAAAGTACGTCTTAAGTCTGAACGAGTTAAACAAAGTTCAAATTACAAAATGCCCCTGCTGTACTTAGAATCTTCAAGGGTATTTTAATATTTCTGTATGAAATCTTGTGAGTGTCTCCCGTCTGACTTGAGTACCAGATCGGTCCAGTGTCCCGACAGTAAACTCTGTCTCTGTAGGCGATCGGACCAACATCTTGACTAGAGATTGTCTCTCTGTCTCTGGTTTCCAGAAATAATGATTCAAGATCTGATTCTCTTCCCCTTGGGGTATACCCCTTGCAGTTTAATTTTTCAACGAAAAGAGTTCAATATCTGAGTTTCTGTTCTCCTCGTTAAATGTGAGAAAATTTATTCTCTTCATTGATTTCTTCCCAGACAACGTAGGTCGTAGGCGAGAACCTTTAGAGCAACTTGCAAGAAACAATTGGATTAGTTCTTACTGAATGGAAGGCCAAAAAATAACGTTTTAGTGGTGATTCCAGAAGCTGGAGCTCGCTCGTTATCACTCATCATCGAAATAACGACTTGGAAAAAAAATCTGACTCTAAGAATTGCCAATCAAAATCTATACAACGATAATTGAAAAAATTAAAATTAAGCATCATGCTTACAGGAATTTATTTCGTTTTATCTAGAAAATAAATAATAAAAGGAGCATATAGAAATCCAAGGTTGCATGAAAAAGGAGAAAGAAACCTGAAACTCCGACATCGTAATCGAACATCAGACCTCCGGTGGCGGCCATGATACAAGAAATAATTACGATAGGCGTAATCCTGGCTTCGAACTCGATGCCCGGTAGTTGCTGGCGCAGAGAATCCTCCAGCAGGCATGATTACAATGGCTAGCTGTTCGAAGTTAATTTCTCCTGCGGCAAAACACGCGGATTGATTCCAAAAGAAGTAGCAGGATACCGAGAAGAGATGAGGATACTTGTTCTTTCGATATCGTTTATATAGACAATGAAAGAATATTGGGGACTACTTGTTGCCACGTGGAAGTGGCCTGATGGTAACACTATTTTACGCTGTCAGTCAACATACGCCTTCCGGCACTCCAAAGTTTTTGGATATATCCAAATGATCCATCTGAAAGAAGGGAAAATTACAAACTACGTTGGGAGTAGTACACTAAACCACTTGTATTTTGGGTCTAGTGGCACTTTAATCCTTACACTTTAAAATGCAACAATTTAGTACTTAAACTTTTAAAATATAACAATCTAGTATTTACTGTTAATTAGCTGTTAACCCGCCATTAAGTAGTATTTGATAAAGATATAAATGTCCTTCGAATGTCATTTAATTTTCTTTATCAACCATTTAAACATTGACAAAAAATTAACAATTTCAGATCCTTTCCTTTTCTATTCAAGAATGTTAGGTCATCATAATGCCCACTCAAACGTGACCCCAACTTTCTTGAATGGAAAAGGCAAGAATTTGGGACTGTTAATTTTTTGTCAACGTTTAAATGGTTGATAAAGAAAAGTACATAACACTTGAAGGGCATTTATGCCTTTTTCAAATGCCACTTAATGGCTGGGTAACCGCTAATTAATGGCAGATACTTGTCACGTTTTAAAAGCTTGAGTATTGAATTGATGCATTTTTAAGTTTGGGGACCAAAATAGCATTAGGCCCAAAGCACAAGGTACTAATTAGGAATTTTATAGAAATGCTTATACAAAGTTCAGTATTCTTTTGTACTGTCTTTTTTTTCTTTTTAAGCAATTTTTATATTTTTATTGTATTCTTTAATTTCATTTTTATTGTTTATTGTTTTTGCAATTCTCAGTGTGTTTTTGTATTTTATTTTCCTCTTTTATTTGATTTTTGGTTGTATTTCTTATAATTTTTTGCAATTTTCTATTTTTCTGTTTTATTGTAATTTATCAATCTTCTACAAAAAAAAAAATAGCCTCATAAAATGATATAAGAGCAACTTAGGGTTTTAGAAACGTGTAAAAAGAATATTTGCTAATATTAACTGATGGAATGCTAATGACAAAAATAAAGTTTGATGGTTAAGTGCCACTATCTCTAAAACATGTGGTAGCAATTCGTAATTTATCCAATAATGAAATCACATCCACATATTCATCCGTGAAGGGATATTGAGCAATGCACAGGCTTTCTAGTTTGCTCACTCTGTAGACATTTGTGGGACACACGTCAGCAAAATGATATTGCACATATTCAGCTTGCTTACTTATTGTGTCTACCGAATTCGGTATCTTTAGGAACTAGGGGTGCAAGTTCGGCTAACTGGGCTAAGTTTAAGTTCAATCCAACCCTACGCATTGGGATTAAGACCTGAGCACAAGGTCAAGCTCAAACTGTCCAATTTGGACCAGCCCGCACAAAAATTTGATGCACTTGATTGTGGTTCGGCTTGGATCGGTTAATTAGTCTATATTAAAATTTGATATAAATGTATGTTATATGTATACATAATTAGGCAAAGCTCGGATTGGAATAAGGTTGGATTGGGCTCGGGCTGAGTTAAGGTTACCTAAGGTCTAGGACCGGGCCTAACCCAAAAAATAAAAAAAAAAACTTTGGGCCCAGGCCCAGCTTGAGGGCTAAAAGGCCAAGTCCAACCCATGCAAAATTGCAGGTTGGATCAATCCAAGCTTGGGTTGGTCCCACCCAAGTTGCACTCCTATTGGGAACCATAGTTTTGACTATAAGAAGCCAAGAACCAATGTCCATGTGGGATTGCTAGAAGTAGAAAGTTAGTCCCACTATAGATTAGACTGTGCCACCTCGTTGTTTAGGGATGTCAAAGAACCAGTTCTGTGTGTAGCTTACTTATAGTAGACCCATACTCTTGTAGGGATCACTAGGGTTTTTACCAAAAACCAGTTCTCTTCTTTTTTTATTAGTTTTTTTTTTTTATTTAGGTTATGTTTTGTTTGAAAGAAAAGATAGGGAAAAGAAGGGAAAGGTAGGGAAACCTATACAATGTTTGTAAAGGTTTCCTATCTTTTCCTTCCTTTCCTTACTTTTTCCTTCAAACCAAACATAGTATTAATTTCTATTACCTTTCATCCAAGAACTCATTCATCTCCATTAAAATCAAAGTCCAGATGGACAATAAAATAATTCAGATTATTTTGTGATCAGCGATCACTCAAAAAATAGATGGGTCCATGATGAGAGGTTGATTGTTGTGGCTCTGATGTATTTTATGACTGTTATGGGATGTGATCATTCCACAACCATTGAAAAAAAAGTGTTTTGAAGTGCAAGATTATAGGTGGGGTCACCACTCCCAACAACAACAACAATTATTATCATATATAAGTGTTTATCTATTCTCATCATCGAGTTCACATCTACACCCCATAGAGGACGCCCCACAATAAATTTCAATTGTGTATTGGGAGCATCTCTCAATGAAAAGTATGGGAGATATTCCCAATGCATGGTGAGTTTTACACATTTTGAAAAGTTGTGGTGAGTTTAAAAAAATTGGTTAAAACTCATAGTGAGTTTTTGACAATTTCCCAACTATAAAATGTTTCAGAAAAAAAAATAATTATTTTGAATAGTCAATTTTGGTCCAAGGTTTTGGGAGGGGTGGGCCGAATATGGATCAAACTTTCAAAATTTCCTTGCATCAAGCCCATGGGTTTCATGGGCCTAATCAAATTTTGTCTGTTTTTTGGTGGTGTATAAAAGAGTTGTATTGCAAGAACAAATTAATCCAAAGAGAGTTGCTCAAACAGGGGATGGCTATTAATAAGGTAAAAAACAAGGACAATAAACATATAATAGAAACTGATGAGGTTATGACTTCATTAATCAATACACTTGCGGAGAAGGGAATCGTCGATCCGGTCTTTGACCAAAAACTATTGAATCAGTCAATAATCCATTGACTCGAGCAGTTGAACCGTTGATCCATTGACCCATTCAATGGTTTTTGGACATTTTTTTGTTTTCATTGGGAACCATCCAAGCAACCAATTCCGTTTTATCCTAATATTGGTCCCTAGCCAAAAATTGTTGAATCAGTCAACAACCCATTAACCCAGGCAATCGAATTGTTAACTCGTTCAATGGTTTTTGTTCGTTTTTTCTTTTTATTTTTGTTATTAGAACATGCCATTTGTTTGAACCGAACAATCGAACCATCGACCTGAAAACTAGTGGCCAAAATGGTTCCATCTTTAGGTCGTATGAATCACATGCTTGAATGACATAACACATATGGTACTGCTTAATAGACCTTAGGCACTCAATTTTTTACCTGTATTTTTTTTGTTTTGTCAAAATGGGTCATCCATTTTTTTTAATTGGGTACCGTCCAGGCAACTAGTTTTGTTTTACCCCAATCCCGGTCCCTTGCCAAAAACCATTGAATCAATCAATGATCCATTGACCCGAGTGGTCGAACCGTTAACCCATTGACCCATTCAATGACTTTTGGCCATTTTTTTATTTTTTAATTTTTGTTGTCAGAACGGGCCATCCATTTGAACCAGATGGTCGAACCGTCAACCTGAAAACTAATGGCCAGAACAGTTCCATTTGTTGTCAGAATGGGTCGTTTGTTTGAATTGAACCACCAAAACGTCGACCCAAAAACTGGTGGGCAGAATAGTTTCATAATTTTCGTTGTCAGAATGGGCCGTCCATTCGAACAAAATAGTCGAACCGTCAATGCAAAAGCCAGTGGCCATAATGGTTTTGTTTTCAGGTCGTATGAGTCACACGCTCGAATGACATAACACGTATGATACTATTTAATGGACCTCACATGTATGACATAACACGCAAAAGCTAGTGGACAGAATGGTTCTGTTGTCAAAACGGGCCATCCGTTTGAATTAGACATTCGAACCGTTGGTTGTCAAAACGTTATTAACAACATTTATCAATAATAGTAAGTAACTACACTATTTAATTAAATAATCATTAATGTTAGTTTTAATAAATTTATTTAGTTATTTTTAATATAAAATAAATATTAAATTTATGAATAGGATTTATTAGCAATATTCATTAAATTAATAATTACAAAAATTAAATTAAATTAATAGTATTTATCAGTAATAGTAACTATAATATTTTATTAAATAACCAATAAGAATACTTTTAATAACATTTTTTATTACTTTTAATATAACAATAATTACTAAATTTATTAACAGTATTTATTAAAAACAATATTTATAATTTTAATTTGAAGTAAAACTAAAGTAAATATCTATTTATTAACAATATTTATAATAACAGTATTATTAATTATAATCACTAATTATATCTTTTTTAAATTACTGTAATAATCAGTAATTTATAACAGTATTTTTTTAATAACAGCATTTATAATTTTAAAGTAAATATATAGTTATTAAAAATATTTATAATAACAGTAATTATTAATTATAATCACTGATCATATATTTATTAAATTACTGTAATAATCAGTAATTACTGTTATTTATAATAGTAATTAATAACTTTTATAATAATAATAATAGTAATTTAAATAACAGTAATTATTGTTATTGTAATTAATAGGATATAACAGTAATTATATATTTATTAAATTACTGTAATAATCAGTAAATAACAGTAATTACTGTTATTGTAACTAATAGAATAGGGGTGCTCTCTTGTGGGAATCTACTTGAACGATTAGATTCCATTTGCTGCATGGAGAGAGCATCCCAATCCTATCATTTTAAAGATTTAAACAAAATTGACACATGTCAAAATCTGAATAGTGGTCATTTAAGAATAGAGCCCACTAGACATGTGTCAAATTCTGACTAGTGGTAGTTCAAGAAAAGAGCCCACTAACATGCAAAGTGGAGCCCACCACCATGTAGAGTTGTGAGAAGTGGGAAGCTCCCACTTTCAATCATTTTCTTAAAAAAAACTAAGTTGTGCTATTAATTACTATTAACTACTAAACTAATTAATTAATTCCAGCTACTAATTACTAATAATAATTACTATTAACTACTTTTAATGAATTAATTATAGTTATTAATTACTAATTAATTACTATTAAGTACTTCTAATTAATTAATTCCAGCTATTAATTACTAATAATATTTACTCACTAATAATAATTAATTACTGAAAATCTTTTTTTATAATAATTACTTCTATTACTTAATTGCTGATAATAATTAATTAGTGATAATATTGTTCATTATTAATTTGGAAAAATAATTTCTTATAATAATTACTGCTAATACTTAATTACTGATAATTTATTAATGACAATATTGCTCATTATTAATTCAAAATTATAATTAATAAATATCTTTATAATGGTAATTTATAATCCAGAAATAATCATTTTATATTTATATTAACTCATATTAATTATTTTGAAAATAAATATTTAATGGTAATTAATTATATTATAATTATTATCAGAAATTATAATTCATACATTTATATGAATTGATCAATTATATTATTATGTAATTATAATAGATAATATTATATTAATGAATATAATTATATTATTATAATTAATTATTACTAATACTAATGATGATAATTATTACTTCGGAATGTTAATTAATTAATGATAATTAATAAGTATTTTAATAATTTTAATTATTAATTGGGAAGTAGTCATTTTATATTAATATTAATTCATATTAATTATTTTACAAATATGTAGTTAGTGTTACTTATTTACATTATTATTATTACAAGTAATTATAATTAATACTATTATTATTCTCCAATAAATATTTCATTTAGTGAAAGTTAAATTATAAAACTTTCAATTATTCAATATTTTTAAACTTAAATAATTATAAAAGCAAATATTATTTTATGAATTAACTAAAAATCGTAATTATAACAAATTAATTACTTAATAAAAATAAAATATAATAATAATAATAATAATAATAATAATAATAATAATAATAGTAATACTAACACTTTAATATTACTGATTTCAAAATCAATACACACATAATAAGAATATATTATTAGTTAATAATAATAATAATAATAATAATAACAATAATAACAATAATATACTTGTTATTATTGATTTCACAATTATTAATCTATTAATAATGCTGATTATTATTAAAAAATGTTAATAGCAAAATTTAATTACTTAAAATTATTATTTACAGAATAATTTTAATTACTCTTTCATTAACGACCTTATTTTTGAGTAATTGGTTTTTTATGTTCAATAGTTTTTTTTTTTTTGCAAAAATATAAATAACCTTTCATTTGCAATGCTAACCATTTTATTTTTCTCTTATTCAATTTTCCAAAAGATAAAAAAAAATTAACGATATTTACCTATTTTTATCAAGTTATGATTTATCAAGTTGTTTTCATTGATGATGAGTCAAATTTTTGAAAGAGAGGGGTGGTAATAATAATTAATGACTTTTAATTAATTAATTTCAGCTATTAATTACTAATAATAATTCATTGATAATAATTACTGCTAATACTTAACCACTGATATTATCTAATTACTGATAATATTTCTCATTATTAATTCGGAATGATAATTAATAATTCAGAAATAATAATTTTATATTTATATTAACTCATATTAATTATTTTCAAAATAAATATTGAATTTTAATTATTTATATTAGAATTATTATCAGAAATTATAATTCATACATTTATATGAAATAACTGATTTTCTTATTAATTATATTAGTATTTATAATTAATACTTATATTAATTAATAGAATTATATTATTCTTATCATCAATAATTATAATTAATTATTACTAATAATAATGATTTCTAATAAAAATTAATTATTGATTATAATTACTTACTGATAATTAATTTCTTAATTATAATAATGATAATTATTACATTGGAATGTTAATTAATTAATGATAATTAATAAGTATTTTAATAATGTTAATTATTAATTGGGATATAATCATTTTATTTTTATATTAGTTCATATTAATTTTTTATAAATATATAATTAGTATTAATTATTTACATTATTATTATTATTATAAGTAATTATAATTAATACTATTATTATTCTCCAATAAATATTTCATTTAGTGAAAGTTAAATTATAAACTTTCAATTATTCATTATTGTTAAACTAAAAGAATTATAAAAGCAATTATTATTTGAGGAATTAACTAAAAATCGTAATTATAACAAATTAATTACTTCATAACAACAACAACAACAACAACAACAACAACAACAACAACAATAATAATAATAATAATAATAATAATAATAATAATAATAATAATTTAATATTACTGATTTCAAAATCAATACACACATAATAAGAATATATTATTAGTAATAATAGTAACAATAATATACTTATTATTATTACTGATTTCATAATTATTAATATATTATTAATCTATACTACTCAATAAAGACATGGAATAGAAAATATTCAAATTACCGCTAAATAAATGAATTAAAAATCTATGAGTATTCTAATTGACTTGACATTGATTTTTTATTGTTAAATAGTAAATTTCAAATTAAATGATAATGTAGTTGCCCCTAAGTATAGGGTCATTGTTTAGATAAAACATGGTAAGTCTCTTAAATCAAATAAAGAGTCTACCCTAAATGTCTATTATAAATAATTTAAAAAATGAAATAATTGAGATTAAATCAAATAATTACATACTCAAAATTACTGAATTAAGTAAATAATAATAACAATCATCAAGTACTTATTTAAGTAAATAATAAAAAATGAAATAACAATCATCAGTTATCATTAATGTTTATTCAAAGCATGCCCCATAATAATTACCAAATACAGTAATTAGACCTTAAATAAGAATCAATATTTATTAATAGTCATTAAAATTGTTAAGCCAAATCATTAATGTTTATTCTTAAATGGAAAATATGAATTAACAAATCTATTATGTAATAATTATAATCGGTTGAAAAAAATATT
Organism: Nelumbo lutea; assembly: GCF_056320005.1. Classification (NCBI taxonomy): domain Eukaryota; kingdom Viridiplantae; phylum Streptophyta; class Magnoliopsida; order Proteales; family Nelumbonaceae; genus Nelumbo; species Nelumbo lutea. The sequence goes on along the minus strand of NC_142684.1, from coordinate 173,549,464 downwards.
TTAAGTAAATATTTAAGTAATTACAAATTCAGTTAATATTATTACTAAATAATAAAATTTTAAATTAAACACTAAAATAAATTAATAATAATAATGGTTAAATTAAAATAATAAACGTTTAAAGTTGAATTTAATGACCCATATAATTTTACAGGTTTGACATATAAGGGTCAATTTATGTGGACCCATAGACTGTATGAATGTCTTAAAAAATGGCAGTTTATAAACAATAATAAAAATGGTAATAAAAATCATTAATGTTTATATATATGATTAACTTTTCTGTACTTAGTACGGGGTCATTCACTATTATATATATATATATATATATATATATATATATATATATGTGATCGTGTGGCATCACATGATACACAAGCAGCTGAGCGGTTAATTTGAACAAATATCTCTGTTAGATGTATTTCAGAAAAAGAAAGAGAACAAATTTACGTCAATGACCAAAATTAGACTAATATCACGGTCTTAATTAGGTTGACTATTGGATTTAATTTCTCTCGGTATTCGTCAGCTGAAATGTTTCTTCCTGTTTTTCTTGGTGGGAAAAACTTTGGGGTTAGTGCATATCCAATCTACAATCGGCAAGTACTTTGAGTTGAAGAAAGGTTAACAAATTAATAGGAAATAGTATTTTCAAAGAAAAATAAAAAAATTTGAGAAACTAACTATAGGCTGAATAGTTTAGCTTTCATAAATATAACTGAGTGCAATTTTTAATTCCTCAAATTAAAATTGATGATCTAATTTTTTATTTCATTAAAAATAATGACAACAACAAAAACAAAGAACTTCAGAACATTGTAAGTTATTTTTATACGAGAATAAAAAGTTTGGAAAGATTACAAATACAAATATATACAGTGCAAATACATATAAAACAATACAAAATGTTAGGTTTTACACTCTACATATTTGCATTTGTACTCCTTCCAAACTGAATTAAAAAATAGCGAAACATTTTGTTTCTATCATATCATATATATCGATCTTTAACATCACCGATACAGTTCTGTGGTTCAAATGTTAAATAAAAAAAAAGTTGAAAAATAGTATCAATTGAGCAAAACTTTTGATAGGTTAAAATTTCATACAGAGTGTATGAATATTTTGAACCTTGCCTAAGAAAATGATACTTGGGGGTATTTTTTTTCTGGATTTTGAGAGGGGAGAAAGTTCGTTAGTGGGATTTTGATTCTCATTGACCAAGAATACTATGTTCTTTTTTTAGATTTATATGGGGACTAGGAAAAGTTTATTTTCTTGGGTACTCCTAGGTGGGTAAATAACTTTCCCACACCTAGGGGGGGAAATTGTCAACACTTGAATAGGACAAAAATGCCCCTTTTAATAATGGATTTTTATGGCTAAAATGGTTATTGCCTTATTTACATGGGAAATAAAAGAACATGGGTAAATGCACTTACCCGATTAAGCTTTTCCTATAAAACACTTACCCGGGTTAATACACTTAGCCCGATAAATAATTTACCAAAAAGCAAACGGAACCTTGAAGTCACCGAGAGGCGTATGCTGGTAGAGTTTCTTGGTCACGTTCAATGGCTGGCTCTAAAGCCTGAGTTTACTCTCTTCTTTATAAGCCTTTGTTTCAGTGTTTATGAAATATCTATATGCAACACAACCAAATTTCTCTTTTGAAAAAATGTTCATTGTCTCCTTTATTGAAGAATTTAATCTGTGAAAGCTAATATATGCCTTCTGAAGTAGAAAAGAAAAAGATTGAGAAAAGGTGAGAGAAGAGTACCTTCAGACAATTTTGGAGGAAAGGTGTGGTCGAATAAGTATGAATTATTTGTGGCACCAACAGTTTGGCCCTTTGGGACCGGAGAGTAGAATCAACAGGTAGAAAGATATATGATTGTTGTCGATATCTTGTTCACGCAAACTGTATCTGTATGAAAAGTCCAACAAGAGGAAGGCTTTGGGTCGGGTTCTGGTATTAGGTTTGGGCTACCTCGTCCTGTTTGTTCAATATTGACAACTTAACCCAATCCCATGAGTTCGGCTTTGGTCAGTGCAAAGCCCATTTGAATAGTCTTTATAGTTTTGCATTGAGAATATCTTTATATTTATACACTTTATTTCATGAAGAGATATTCCCAATACAAGATTGTAAGAGACTGTTGGAATGGTATGAGTATGGGTTTGCCAAACTCTAATCCCGTGCCCTTTCCATTTTTGCTCCATGGGAATTACACAATGGGGGTAGCTCATCCTCAAAACCCAACGTCCTCCATGGCGGGGCACCTTGCCAACCCGCCTTTCGGTTGGGTATCAAAGGAATTGCCTGTTAATAAGCTATACCCACTGGCAGGCTTAATTAATAAAAATTTTAAGGTGGCTGCTTCTATAACTAGAGTAAAGTTTGGGGTTAAAAAAATGCCATATTTAATTAATAAAATTTTAAGGTGGTTGCCCTTTCACTTGAAAAAACATTTGGAATTGAAAAACAAAACCACCAGCAGGCAAATAATTCTTGTATATTTGGTCACAAGCCATGGTTGTGATTCATTTGCTAGTCGCTGTTTTGCTTGTCAATTGTCTTTACATGTGATAGGTAGAAGTGCCCTTATTCAAATCCTCATAATCTCATAATGTATTTCTCATTTTATAAAGAAAATTATATAGTTTTAGAATTAATTCATCTCCTATTAACCGAATGTTTGACTTCCGCACACTATTGAATTAAGAATGCCTAAAATATTTCATGTTTCTAATTATCCTAAGGGAAATTTTCTGATCTACCCTATACTTTGGTTCAAGTGATAATTTGGTCATCGAACTTTAAAATGCGACAATTTAGTACTTAAACTTTCAAAATGTGATAATTAAGTATTCGAACTTTCAAAATGTGATAATCTAGTGCCTGCCGTTAACCAGTCTATTAATCAGCTGTTAAATGACATTTGAAAAGTCAAAAATGTCCTTTGAATGCCATCTAATACTCTTTATCAACCATCCAAGCATCGACTATAAAATGAACAATCCTAAATTCTAGATTCTTCTAAACAGTCACCAACTTTTTTTGAATAAAAAAGGCTAGGATTTGGGATTGTTCAGTTTTTTGTTAATGTTTGGATGGTTGTTAAAGAGAATTAGATGGCATTCGGAAGGCATTTTTGACTTTTCAATGTCAGTTAACGACAGGTACTAGATTGTCACATTTTGAAAATTCAGGTACTAGATTGTCACATTTTAAAAGTTTGGATACTGGATTATCGCATTTTAAAGTTCGTGGACCAAATTATCACTTGAGCCAAAGTACAAGATATTGATAGGAAATTTTCCCTTATCCTAAACACTGTTCACTTTATATGATTGAACTTTGAAGTGAATGACCACACAGATCTCCCTTGAATTGGCATGCATCCCACTTTATGACTTCTGCCAAACCTTAGTTTTTATTAGTGAAATAAGTAATGTTCTTATCACAGGCTAGGCTAGTACGAATCTATAAAATAAGAAAGAAACAGAATGTTGAGAAAATTAAATCTTTTGCGGAATTTTGAACACAACCCTAATGATCATCTCAAAGAAAATTGGATGAGTGCTAAGTTGACTCTGGGTTTGTGGGGGTTTCATTATGAGGTGTTTGATAAAGTTGGGGAGGTGGTTTGAATTCAACATAGTGGTTGATAAGTCTTTTTTTCCCCTTGGAAAGGCTTAAAGCGCGCAAATCACTAGTGAATAGACACTGAAAACAACGAATAAAAATCGCAAGAGATTGAACAATGAATATAGCCCAGATTTTTTATTCACTTTTTCCATCCACTCTCTATTTATAATAAAGATGTGTGGCTCTAATTCATGATGAATAGATAGTGAATAGGAAAAGTGAGTAGGAAATCCATATATATATATATATATATATATATATATATATATATATATATATATATATATATATATATTCTCTTCCTCACTTTCTATTGTTCATTGTTGCAATATTTCGACAAAGACCAAAGCTCCTAACTCCCTTATTTACCATGATTGTATCAGTGGTCTACCCTATTCTGTGATGGAACACAAAGCAAATAAAGACTAGAGAGAAAGTGGGAATGTGGTTCTCCCGTGTTGTCTCCTCATCATTGACGCCCTTTTTACAAAATAGAAGTTTCTAATTACAATTCAATGGAAATATAGATTGAGATTCTTTATGCATCAAGTAAATATTACTGACATGAGTGCTAGGTTTTGCAGTTGCTTGGTTTATGAGATAGAGACTAAGGGAGAGAGATGCAACCATGGAAGCCTGCTTCCAAATTTGTGCACAGATGTGTGGACTATGGACCCTTGCATTAAGTTATAAATAATGACATTTCTTTCTGAATCACACAATGCCAAAGAGGATTTGTGAGCATTGGTTCTATGATCCATGTCTACATTTGCTATATTGATTTGAGAGAGGCGCCATGTAACTGCCATGTCATGCTTACATTCGCCAACCATGTTTTCACTAGTTAATCAACCAATGACATAGCCTTGGAAATCCCTAAGATGAGATAAAATCATCTTACGCCATGTTTGGGAGTGCTGAAGTGCTTATTGAATAAGTGTTTAAAAATAATTTCTTATTTGAATAAGCATTTATTTGCATTTGGTACCCAACTTTAAAATAAGCACTTGTTTTATATTGGGTGTTTGGTAATCTTTTTCTCTAATAAGTAATTAAATGAGCATTTGTGACTATTTTGTCCTTCATTTTCTTTCAAATTTTCAAAATATACGCTTTGAAAGCACTTTTATTAAATTTCTTTTATAAAAATACTTTTATAAAAGCACTTTTACAACAATATTTTTACAAAAGTACTTTTACAAAAAAAAAACTTTTATAAAAGTACTTTTATGAAAGCACTTTTAAGAAAGTACCCTTATGAAAACACTTTTGTGAAAGTACTTTTATAAAAGTTCTTTCATAAAAATACATTTATAAGTGTTTTCATAAAAGTGCTTTCATAAAAGTATTTTTATAAAATTCAACTAGGGATAATTTTGGAAGAAAAAATTGAATCAGTACTTATTGTATAAGCACTAAAATTATCCCTTATTTTTAAAATAAGCACTTATTATAGGCTTATTTTCCAAATACCAATAAGTGATTAATGACCCAAATAAACACTTATTTTTAAGCACTCCTAAACATGGCCTTAGTCTTTATGAGTTCGGATTTGCTCTTCACAAAATCAGTCCTTATGCCCACCTCACATCTTAAATAATTGCACATAGAAATATCTCAATACTTGTATGTTTTTTCATGGGGAGATGTTCCCAATGCATAAATGAAAGAGCTGTGAGGTGGGTGTGAGGACCAATTTTTTGAGGAATAAATCCGATATAAGTCTTTGCTCCCTCCCTTTGCAACCTCCCTTGGTTGATTGACCGCTGCACAACATCATATGAAATAAAATAATCCAGCTACACAACCCAATCTAGGCACCACGTTTGCTCAATATTGCTATAGAGACAAACACTACTTTGGATAGATCTACTCATGCTTGAATTTCACATTTAACAAACAAAAAGCTCTTGTCTTGAGTTTAAGTTACCACTTCTCCCAAATTTAGCATTCATTAAATTTCTGTTTTATAATAGGGTAAATTATAGATAAGTACCCTGTACTTTGGGGATATTGACAGATGGGTACCCTGAATTTTCAATTGCAACACTTGCGTATACCTTGAACACTCAAAAATAGACACGGGTTCATCCGTTAGTATTACATTAGTTAAACATTACATAATGTCAAAAATAGCATTCTTGTGTATTTTTGAGATCATTTTCAGGTAATTGAACATCTCCCCATGATGTTCTCACATGGGCAGCAAATAATATATTAAAATTTTTTGATGATGACATTCTCTAGCGATGGTTTTACTCCGTAGAATGATCTAAAAAATACACGAGAAGTGTGTTTTTGACATTATGTAATGTTTAGTTGATGAAATACTGTGAGATGAACCCAAATGTCTATTTTTGAGAGTTTAGGGTACTCAAGTGTTGCAATTGAAAGTTGACAGTACCTATATGCCACTACCTCCAAAGTACAGGGTACCTATTTGTAATTTACCCTTTATAATATCCTAAGTTTAGGTAGGATGGAATCTATAAGGAGCTTCAAGTCTCTATTGGTTGAGGAAATTTCCAAGTTATGGAGAGAACTTTAAAGAAGTTGTTGTTAGAGATCCAATGCCCTAAAAATTCAAGTTCATGCAGAAAATTACTACTACAGCCCAAACAAAGGGAAAATGAATAAAACTATGATGTAATTTCATCAATAACACTTAGGTCCAATGTTTATTTATACTCAGGACAAGCTTTGGTGGCAGAGAGAGCAGTGCTTGTCTATTGGTTGACTAAAGTTGTATTTGGTACCATTGTCACTTCTACTTGCAATATTTTAAATTGGTCAATACAAATTTTATAATTTTTTTTTTCTATCACAAATTTTGATTTATCAATACAACATTTAGTACGTCGGTGTTTCTTCATAAAACATTAAATTTGGTACTTTTACTATAAATGACAATACCAAATCTAATGCCTATGGAAGTGGTTGTTTGGTATGATGTGACAAGTCAATTTTTTAAAAATTTGTACTCATTAACCTAAAACTTTACAAGTAGAAGTGACACTGGTACCAAATACAACTTAAAGAAGAATAGAAAAGATTGTAGGAGGGAAGGCTGGAAAAGGAAGAGAGCATAGGGCTTGGGGTTTTGGGTTCATGTGAAAAAATGAAAATATTATTTTTCTTTTTTTTATTTTTGCAAAGTTTGCTTATAGAATTGAAGCCAGTTTTTAATGCCTTGGTTGAGAATTGGCATGCTAAATCTATTTTACATGGATACAAGACAGGTGGCTAAGTTTTATTGGGGATCTAACATGAGAGACAACCAATAACTAGTGGATCGAAAAACTTTGGTTTAGCTGTTTGGGGGCTTCTTGCACTTTACCCCACTTAGTCCCTTATTTATCTTTTTAATTAAAAGAATATTAATTATGATTACTATTTTTACCCACACATGAATTTTAAGTATATTCGAATGCAAAAAGTTGTGCTTAAGAAATGGCCATTTTGCTGATTCCGGAACCATGGATTGTTAGTTCCAAAACCAGCAATCGCATGCAAAATACTAGTCGTATTTATAAACCAGATGAAACACAGACACAATCACAAACAAAACACCCTCTCTTAATAACTATAACTGAATTTGTGAAAGGTTACATCGTATTATTGGATTGGTTTGTTCCACAGAAAACCAGAATTCTCGCTTGGTCCAATATTATTAGTTAACCGGAAAATTAGCCCATTCAAACCCTGAAAACCATCAATTAACCACGATGTATTTTTCCCCCGTAGAGATGGGAATGGAAAAAATTTCATCCCTGTTAGCAGGGATGGGGAGAGCACTCCCTGCCCCGTGAGGACTCCAATCCCCGTTTCGTGGGATCCCCACTAATATATTAGTATTATGTATGCATACGTTATATGTATATATATATATATATATATATATATATATATATATATATATATATATATATGCACATACATCTATATATTAATATTTTTTAAAATATGGTTGAATATGTTTGAATCTTTTCTAATAAGATTGTAAATTTTAATTATTTTATTTTTATTTTTTAAGTAAAATAAAAAACAAAAACAAAATGATTAACATTATAAAAAATCACAGGGAATGAAAATTCCCATAGAAACGGGGATGGGGATAACCTTGTCCCTGTTAGCGGGAGCGGGATGGGGATGGGGAAAGGCTCCCCGTCCCTGCCCCGCCCCGTGCCATTCCTATCTAACACTGCAAATGGATTAATGGATATACCTAAATCCAAATCTGATGTATTAAAAGTTGGATTCAAATAGAATATTATCTGTTGGATTTGCATTGTACTTGGACATCATTCGTGCAACTTGGGTCAGGTTGGGGTGGGAATCTGTTAATTTTTCAATAGGTCAAAACCCTATCCCGAGCCTCATGTAGTTGAAACCCTAAGTCCCACAACCCAACTTGCAGCCCTAATCTTAAATTATTAATAAATTAAATTAAACATAATCAAATTATCATTTTGAATAAAATAAGCACCTAATTATATGTATGTATTCGTGTAGATATAATTCGATTTGGGATGGTATCCATTAACAATTTAATTATAAAGTTATAGAATTCAGATCAATATTGGGATGAGATTCCAATTTGAGATACAGTTTGCAGGCTCTTGAATTTTGAATCTCAGTATACAGCATAGGGGTGCAACTCGGGCAGATTGGATCAAGTTGAAGGTCAATTTAGACCCAATTCTAAATATGCAAATCTTGGATTCAGGCAATCCAATTTGAGGTTAAGTCCAAATTTATCAATCCAAGCCCAACTCAAGTTTAATCTATCACAATTTGGGGTAATTTTTTAGGCTTAGGTTGCATTAGGTAGGGCTTAGTTGGGCTTGATTGGGTTAGTTGGACTTAAAAGAATTTATGAATATATTTTTATATAATCATCTTTATATATGAATAAAAATGATTGAAAAATATGGGAAATTTTTATTTTTTATTATGTATATATAATTGGAAAAAGAATTTTTATATAAATAAATGGCACGCATATATGTATTTGTTTGAGTGGGCTCAGACTGGATTGGGTCGGGTTCAGTCTCCTGAAGGTGCTAACCCAAAATCAACCCAAATTTAAGTCAAACCTGAGTCTTCTGCCTAAGGCCAGCCCATACCTAAAAACTCAAAGCCCACTTTGTGCAAAATTAGGCTGAATTTGGGATCTGCCAACTACAAAACGCTCTGTTTTGTTTGATAGATATTTCCTACGTAATATTTATTCGAATAAATGTATTTCTTTTATTTTTTAAATAAATAAAAAATATCATTTTAATCATAAAAAATCATTATTACATAATCTCAGGCAATTTTATTTTTAGACATTATTCACCATATCATATCGTGATTTACAGCCTACTTACTATAAAACGCTGGCGACGTTCGTGTGCACGTAATATCACAGCAGCACATTGGGAACATCTCCCATGATAATAAATGGTATAATAAGATAATGTTCACAATGTGCGGCTGTAGATTTGTAGTAAGCACATTCGGCTATAGACACATTCCAAATTTCTTGCCTGCAGCATCCAGCATGGAGATACGATAAAAGAAAAAAAAAAAAAAAAAATGAACGACGGAGAGTGGAAGATGAGAACTGAAAAATATCCCTGTCGACAAGATAACCTTTTCTCTCCTCTTATCCAAATTTCTTGCCTCTGCGTGTTGACGTGTTGACGTGTTGACAGGCTGAGACTGAGCTTACCCAGTTGCCTTCCAAGTTCCAACTCTCTACCCTCTAGTCTCTAGTGTCTGGCCTTCTCTACTCTTGCATCGTTCATCTCCTTCTTCTTTCCCGACTTAACCAACAATTTTTTTTTTCACTGAAGAGTGCTCTTTTAGCGAAGTTCCATAGTTATCCCCTTCCGATTCTCCAGCTTTAATGGTGATGCCGTTCTCGTCCGCTGCTTCTGTACGGTCTCTCTATCAGACTAAATCACACACTACCAATGCTTCCCTAACTCTTCAAGGTCAGTAGCTTTTTATAAACCTTTTTACGTTTTGAATTTTATTTATTTGTTTGGTTTGGGAGCAGGGGAGGAGGTTAGGGGTTTAGGGTTTTGTTTCAAGATTCCAGCTCTCAAGTAATTGATGGAGTTCTGTTACTCTTTCCGTAATCGTAGTTATGGACTGTTCGGCTCCTTATTGAGACACGGAGTAATTGAATTGCAATCTGTTACCGATTCGCTATTGACCCGCCAGTTTTGCTTATATGAACTTGAAATTGGTTTTGTGTTATGGGATTTGGGAGTTCTAACGCCGAACCAACTTGTCTGAGTTAATTGAGGTCTCCCTAATTCCGTTAAAATTCGAATGTAAACGTGGAGTTTGAACGTGGAACTTGGAGTATGGTTAACCAATTCGGGCCATGCAAGTTCCAAATTACTCGGGCAGTCAGTATTGGAAAAACTTTGGCTGTTGCAAACCTGTTTTATGGCCATTGTCGATTGGATCCCTGTTTTATGGTGAATACTTTCAGGTTCTTACTGCAGAGAAACCAGTTGCAAGAAATGTCTTTCCACATGCACAAACGTGGCTTCATGGAGCTCAGCTGCAAATTACGTAAGCCTTCAAGTTGGCACCAGGAAATTTTCTGGCAAGCCCATTGTTGTAAAACTATCGGAACAGAAGAGGTAAGTCCATCTCCAGATCATTTTCTTTATTGTAGTTGTACTTGGGTCGTTATGCATGTAGATTTTTTTTTGTTTGCCAACCCTTTTTTGTGACTCCTTCCTGATGTGTTCGGTACCGCATTTTGTTACAATTTCAGATCCAGAGCAGGAGTTTTGAGGTGTGCCACCATTGAAGAAATTGAAGCTGAGAAATCTTTGATTGAGAAGGATGTTGTAAGTGTCCCTCATGGTTATAGTGCAGGCATGATATTGAAAAACATACTCTGTGTGGAGCATTGCCCCATACTTGTTATCGGATATTTGCAGTTATTATCACAAACACTGTACTCCATGATTTGATTGTTCTGCAGAAGCAAAGGATGGAAAAGACTATTGAAACAGTTAGAGGAAATTTTAATGCAGTAAGGACTGGAAGAGCAAACCCAGCCATGCTTGATAGAGTTGAGGTATTAAGTTCGTTTAACGTCTTCATTGTTCCCTTTGTAATGAGTAATTTACTTGTTTTTATCAAATGATTAATTACATAATTAGGGAATGTATGATAACTAGTGGTTGTTTTCCAATTGATTCTAACTCAGACATACCCGAAGGCTGCAAAAAGTATGGAACATGAAAAAATATGAATTTGAACTCAGAAAAATGCAATACTGGCATGTAAAATGATGTTGTTCGGGTCTATCTTGATCTAAAGTCCATTTGAATCTGCCCTTTATTAATACAAAGGACATGAAAATTGCAGTCTTCATAGTCAATAATGAAGAATGGAAACGAATCAGCCATAAAATTTGAAGAAGTAAATGCAAAAGCACAAGCCAAGGATGATAGTTTTATGTCTAGGTTGTTTGGGATATAAATCAACATTATGATGCTAAGTCCACCATGGTTTGCTCACTTGGTCTGCAAATTTCATGTTTCTCAGGTAATAAATAAATACTTTTTTTTGTGAATATACCAAACCTTTAGATAAGAATACCGAGCTGCTTTAGTTTGCTTTACACTGAACCTTGTTTTGGAAAAAAAAATCTGTTTGATGAATAATTCTAACCCAAGCAAAAAAAAGACTGTGCATCACCTGGCTGGTTTCTGTGTTTCGATGAATTGGCATTGAATATGATGTTAAATAAGTTTGTCGGTTGTACCTATGATGTTTAGACTTTAGAGTTTAAACAATTAAGTCTATATAGGACTTGAACATACAAGGTATGACCTTTTTGCTAATAACACAATACACTAACTAATTGAGCTAATAGCCTTTTGTATATATTGTATATTAATTTTTTCATCTTTTCAAAAGTGGTGCTTCATTTTGTTCAGGCCCTCATCTTGTGAGACACTAATATTTCAGGTTGAGTACTATGGAACTCCTGTCAGCTTGAAGAGCATTGCACAAATAAGTACTCCAGATGCAAGTTCTCTTCTGATTCAGCCATATGATAAATCGAGGTACAGTTTCATAAAATGATTTATATGAAGAAACTTTATAGTATTGGGAAATTAAGAGGTCCAACCTAACCATTTCTTTGTGGTTGATATGATTGCACATGCAAAGAGGTTAGGGACCTACTGTTCATTGAGTTCAACCTTATTGATCCAGTGGTGGAAATGTCAACCCAATAGGTTAGCTACAGGTTGTGAAAACTTGATAAGGATATTTCCTTTGACTATACAAGTAGGAACATATTGGAAGAAGACCCTCCAATTAATCTTAATTGTTTAATGCATCAACTGCTACCAAATCTCCCATATGTGCCACGTATATTATTCTAATATTAGAGGCTGGTATGGTATTAGTGATGCCCATGTATTTTTCTATATATTTCACTGTTATGTAATTTTATCTATGTTTAGGCTTGTTAAATCCTGTCTTTATTTCCTTTAAAGGTGAGTATCTCCAAAAAAGTAACCTTGTCTTTGTACCAATCAAATAGTAGACTTTGTTTTTGTCTTTCTTTATGTTTATCCTTTATTCTTTTTCGTAATTGCAACTTTCTTGCAGCTTAAAAGTTATTGAGAAGGCCATTGTCAATTCCGATCTTCGTTTAACTCCAAACAATGATGGAGAAGTGATACGTCTTTCCGTTCCACAATTGACATCTGATAGGAGGAAGGTAATTTATTTTATCCCATGTTTCAATAGTATTTTATGCAATATACCAAATTTCCTTTATTGGCCTTTAAACCTTTTTTTGGTACATATAGGAAAGCACTACAAGAGAAAAAGAAAAGAAAGAAAAAAGCATCATTCTTACTGTCTGCAACACAATCTGATGAGCCATCCTTGCAGCAATGAATTATGCCACGTTGATCGTAGTTCTTCCTATCAAGCTTGAAATCACACGAGCAATCTTCCCCTGCGAAATACAAATTCCTTACTATGCACCCAATTGCACAGTCTCCGTTTCCTTGCCTTGACTTGAGGCATCAAAGATTATCTTTAACCAGCCCTCTCTAGGTGGAGTCCATCCTGTCCATAATTTTTCTTTTGGTCTCTTTCCTCTTCTGTTTCCATTTACTGACTCTAATATATTCTTTAAATAATCTCTCCGGCCTCTGTAGAATAAGCCCAGCATTGCCATCCTTGTTAGAGAAAATTATTTCATTTCTTTGTTTTCAGATGCTCCAGAGCAGGAAACTGACTCTTTCCCATCCTGAGTTTATTACATTTTCCCTTGTGTCCTTGATTCCTCTTGTTAACCACTGTTCAAGATCTTCCTTATCCGTTCTGGGGCCCAAGTTCGGACCTTCTATACTCCCCCAAACTTGCTTTGCCAGCTGGCATCTCAGGAAAATATGATTTCCATCTTCTCTTTCTCCACAGTGGCCACAATCTGGATCGATTTGAAAGCCTCTGTTAGAGTTATATGTATGCCACTCAAAAAGAGATTATAACAAATAACTATAATATTCTTGTTCCCATGATTTTCAATTTCTTCCTTGTGCTAAAGTGGGAGTATTTTGGGATGTTTTCCTCCAAGATATGGAAAATCTAAAGAAATTAGGGAAAATATTGAAAACATGAAATTCGTTAATAAAAATATATGTATTGTTAGAAGAAGGATATTTGTGCATTGAAAACTCAAATAACCATAGCAAATAACTGCATATACCAAACAAGAGAAGATTAAGAGATTTGAATAAGCATCTTTTGCTATCTCCCTTTTAGTCTTTTAGCTATCTTATTGTCATTAACTTACCATTTTGACTTCCATCTTTTTTGGTACTATATGTTTTGGTTAGATCGAGTATCTTCCTTTTATTTTTTTTATTGTAATTGAGAATCCTCTTTTATAGTTATGTTGTTTTTTCTTTTTCTTTTTTTTTTTTTTGAATCACAATGACTTAGTAAATGAACCATATCATAGAATCACCATTTATTCTTTCAGGAAAAGATTTTCAAAAACTTTTGATGATTTTATTGAAATATTGGAAAGTTTCAATAACATTCCAAACTTTCAGATCTTAGATGTATGATTTATCAATAAAATTTATCACTGATATAAAGACAATTCTTCAGAGATAAGAGGGAAAAGAAAGATTCTTGGAATATTGTGTATTCCTCTAGCTAAATGGAGAGATTTCAGGGATATTTCACCAAGTCTGACCAGTATTTTGAATCATGCTTGCACCATCATCCACATGTCCTAAAGCAACTAATTTAACACTGATCTTGATCTCACCCTTCTTACCCATTTGTTTCGTTTCTATCATGGCCCATTGCCTTAATGTACCTTCACCCTTGATAATGCCCTGAAATATGTTACATGCAGAATGGAAATCTTATTTATACCTTTTGTCCCCAAAACCCCTACACATCACACTTATTTTCTTTTGAGAAGAATGCTCACTTTGTTTTTCTATATTTTGTCCTATTATCTAGCATTATTTCACAATTTTCATATATTGCCTATTATTTCATTCATTTTAATTTTACATGCATCTTTTAATTTTCTATATAATAACTACAAAGATTGCTTTAATATGAAAAAGAAAGCATATTAAGATGCCTTTTTTTTATTTTTTAAAATCTGATACGTCACTCCAACTAAACTTGGAATAACAAAATTCTTTCATTGAATCACTGTATTGGAAGTTTCAAGGCCTAATAGGTTGTACCTTTCTTCTCACATTTGCAGTATGTGGTTCACTTGAGCATGGGAATAGAAAAAGAATAAATAGGTTATGTATTTGTAAAATAACTAGATTAATGTAGATCTATATATATTAGCCAAAAAGTTACACTAAAAGGTAAAAGCAAGAGAAGAGATTTAGGCTGTGTTTGTTTCTATCTAAAATGGATGTATAATATTTTAAACTGAGATATTTTTTCTATTATTTATGCGCTTTTTATGGCAGAAACTTTGTTTTCTACCTCTTCTGATTTATTTTGATGTAAATGGCAAGGAAAATGTATTTTTCATTGTAATCAGGGAAGACAAAAGCTCAAATATTTCAGAGCCTGAAAAAAATTTCATCTACTTTATGTTGACACAATAGCTGGCTTGAGATTAAAGGTTGACAATCTAAATGCTAAACCTTGATGAAATTTTGACACATTGGACCATAGTACCTCATTAAATGATCAAGAAAACAAATGTGAATACATAGTAAAAGGAGATGAAGAAGAAGCCAAGCTCCTTTGGATATGCTGGTAAATTTCTCATTGCTAATTCCTTTCTTCTGTTGCTGAACCCAGGAGTTATTGAAAATTGTGGCTAAACAAGCTGAGGAAGGGAAGGTATGCTTCATTCTGGATCTTAAACATACATGGATGGTGAAAATGTGTATGTCTTGTTTCTTAATTTTGTTTTGGAATACTAGCACCAAGATGGAGAGAATTGGAAAAAAAGCATCTGCTTAACACACATTGTGCACCCAGATTTTTTTTTGATGGATTAGTGCACCTACTTTGGGGAACCTGATTGATCCTAAACTTCTGAATGCTATATCCAAAGAAAATTTTATACTTGGCTACTGTTCCCAATTAAAAAAATTATACTTGGCTTAGAGCATCTAATAAACTGGTCAGGTTTTGGCTTAGGACTGGAGGTTTTCCATTGTTTGGTTTGAACTTCTGACATGTAATATGTACAAAATCTGAAGTCTCAAGCTGTTCTGAATGCTGGATTTGGCTGGTTAGGGGTAAGTTTTGAAAAGGCAAATGAAAAAGTTGATGATTCAAGAGATGATGAATGCATGATTAGATCCTAGGCCCAAGGTTTGACATCCTGCAGACTTTTCACTGCCAACTAAGAGTCTAAGCTCTGTTTCCTGTCCAACAGTATGTAATTACTCTAATTGGCAAAAGTAAGGTACCGCTTGATGGATTAAAGAATTCTGCATGATGTTTTCATTGTCATTGGTATTAAAGGCTCCTCTAGCTACATTAGTGCTGTAAATTGTGAAACCTCACATGGTCAATGAGCTTGCTAAATTGATAGAGAACATTAATTATAGTTGCAAAGGGTTAGAGAACCATTGCAAGGAATTTCTATTAGCAATTTTTTTATATTTGAAATGGTGTAGCTTCCTTATTTATATTTGCTATCAATCGAGGGAAAAGGCTAATGTTTCTTATTAATCAGTACAAGGGCCAATTCACCTTTAAAAGCATATTACATTATGTAAGTCACTAAGTTGCGTATTTTCCTATTTGCATTTCACTACTTGTCAGGATGGAAAAGCTACTTATAAGCACAATTTCTCAGAAGAGTATTGTTATGTCCCAGAAACTTTACGCACAATTTTCAGACTCAGCAGAATTCACACAACTCGAACATCAACAAAGAAATTGGTATTCATTCAGATGAAAAGAAGAACATTAACAGTTGGTCAGTTCTTCGAGAGACCGTCGGCTCTCCCAATCGCTCACAGTATTCTTCACTCAACAAAAGCCTATCTCCCCCATCCCCCAAAGCCCTTTCTTATACTCTTCTCACAGCATAACTGACTCCCTCAATAAATGCCCAACTGGCCAAGTTATAAATGCCCATACTCTTCTTATTCCTAACTGACATAGCTATAAATGCCTCAAGACTCTCCTTATTCCCTCCAGCTATAATTGCCCCCATGTTCAATTATTTCCCCCCTTAGCCGAAAGTTGACCTTTCCCCTTCCTAGCATATGTAAAGTTAATCGGGGGCCTATCATTACCCGCCGCCCAAAGTCTAACCTTATTCTCAAGGTTAAAATGAGGAAATTGGTCTAGAAGTAAGTCAAAAGGATCCCACAAATCTTCAAAATCAGGCAGGTCCTGCTAATGGATGAGCACTTCCAAACCAGTAACTCTAGGCATAGTGGATGGACGCACACCGCCCACAGCAGCATGTTCCACAAGCATCTCCATATCAGCTGACAGAGTGGAAGGAATCACAAGAGAAGAGATATGGTTGCCAATTGCCTTCTACTACGACCTCGAATTGTTGACGACAAACTAAATTTAACATTCTGTAGAAATCTATCTGCAAGTTCCCCAAGTTCAGCAACCACAAACACATCATTCTGCCAACTCATGATTAAACCAACTGAATCATTTTGAAGAGCCAAATGAATAATGCCCACCTGGGGCAAGTTTTGTAGCTTCTTATGCAATGATCTGACAGGAGAGTTAAGCTGTCGAGGTCCTGAGGGAGATTTTGGTGGTGAGGAAGGTCCCTTTCCACTTTGAAAACCATCCAAACTCAGTGGTGGGACTAAATCAATTCGGCTAATCCTTGGAGGACCAACTTTAGGACTGTATAAAAGCGGGGTTGATGGGAAGCTTCCAGTGAACAAAGGTGATGTGAAAGGAGTTGGAAATGTTGTTGCTGGCACTGCCTTTGAGAATCCTGATACTTTGCTCACAAGAGACAATCTTATACCATCGCGTGCACAAAATGCTTCCAGAGACCGAACATGGTGGACAATTCTTCCTGAATTAGGACTATGAGAGGCTTCTGCAAGAAGTATCATACGCCTCCAGCCTAAAGAAGGCTTGTTCTCATCTAGCACTGCATTTGAAGCTTTTATTTTAGGAATTTGCTGTGGCTTAAACTTCTCTAACAATTTCTCTTCATTTTGGTATGGTAAAACCAATCTTTCACATAGACTTTTAAAGGCCTGGGAGTTACTTTGTATGTACCCATCAGTTCCAGCTTCTAGTTTCAACCAAACTGCAGGATCTGTCTCATCTAGTTTCATACCACAACGTTCATCAATTGGATTGAATCTATAATATTGTATTTCAGGAAGCATTGGCAGTAGTGTTCATTTCTTCTTCCACTTGCTCCACTGAGCATGCACTCTCAATCAAAACGTGTCCAGTATCCAGATAATGCCACCCACCTTTTCAAGGCTTTGTTGGGACAGAACCACATCCAATGGATACCAAATAGTCAATTCTTGTATCGGGCCATAGAAGTTGTGCATCTCTAATGGCGAAAATAGTGGGATTATGTGCTACAATTGCACCATCTTGCCAGCGGCTTACATCATCAGAGAAATCATCAAGGTAATACGGAGCAGCAGATGATGCTTTTATAGCCTGCCATATTTGATACCTACAACTTCCAATGAAAGCATTGTGCTTCAACCCAACTTGAGCTCCAGAGGGGGATGTTGTGGGCCAATGAGGAAATGAACCTGATTGATAAGCCCAAAGGGCCTAATTCTTATCCTCAATCTTTTGGGCCGCAACCATTTTCCTGATCAACCCAACGGGTTCCATCTGTCGGAGTTCGGCCTGGATATCTGGGCGCAACCCATTAACAAATGTTGCTTCAAGGACTGATTCTGGTAGGTCATGCAAGGGAGCGGAGAGCACCTCGAATTGGCAAGGATACTCCTTAACAGTGGAAGACTGATGTAACGAGAATATCTGCTCCTATAAATTACCCTCCTGAGTCGATCGAAAACATTCAAGGAGGAGCTCTTTGAATTCTGTCCAACCACGAAAAGGTCGCCGACCATCTTCCCAGTAATACCACGCCAATGCATCACCCTCTAAACAGACCACGGCCGCACGCAAACGCTTTGCCGGAAGCAAGCCATTAATCTCAAAATAGCGCTCCGCGCAAAAAAGCCAGCCGTCTGGATTTTCTCCATAAAAAATCGGTAACTCCAACTTTCGAGGAAGTGAATCAGAAGTATGTTCCGACACCGACATTGAAGAAGACGTCGAAAAAGCTGCACTCTTCCCTTTGTCAGTTGCACGACTCGATGTAACTAAAGGAGGAGCAGTGTCAGTTGTAGACAAAGGAGCTGAAAAGGTGTTGCTCAAGCAACAGATCAAAACGTCTCACCAGCTACACCTCCTTCTAGAGACGAGATCTTCGAAAGTCCAACTGCTACCTTTTCTGGATCGAGACGCTGAATCTCGTTGCGTAAGCTATCCATCTCCCCACGAAATTCAGAATGTAGAGAAGTCAAACATTCTTCAAAACCCTCCACCTGCGATGCCACTTCCTTAGCTGTCACCATGGCTGAGGAAAGACAGGCTCTGATACCACTATGTCCCAGAAACTTTACACACAATTTTCAGACTCACAGCAGAATTCACACAACTCAAACATCAACAAAGAAACTGGTATTCATTCAGATGAAAAGAAGAACATTAACAGTTGGTCGGTTCTTCGAGAGACCGCCGGCTCTCCCAATCACTCACAGTATTCTTCACTCAACAAAAGCCTATCTCCCCCATCCCCCAAAGCCCCTTTTTATACTCTTCTCACAGCATAACTGACTCCCTCAATAAATGCCCAGCTGGCCAAGTTATAAATGCCCATACTCTTCTTATTCCTAACTGGCATAGCTATAAATGCCTCAAGACTCTCCTTATTCCCTCCAGCTATAATTGCCCCCATGTTCAATTATTTCCCCCCTTAGCCAAAAGCTGACCTTTCCCCTTCCTGGCATACGTAAAGTTAATTGGGGGCCTATCAAATATCCAACTTGCATTAACAACTCATTTAAAATATTTCCCCTGAATTGTGATGTAGTGATGGTGAAACTATGAAAAGGAGGCTTGATATGGAGAGTAATGCCTAGGGAATCTGATTATTTTCTGTTATATAGTTATTCATTTGCTAAATGTTATTTTTCCTCATCAGAGATGTTTTTCTCAAACTTTTTTAAAACCTCAGAGATCTATCATTTACAGGTGGCATTAAGGAATATAAGAAGAGATGCCATAAAATCCTATGAGAAACTTGAGAAGGTTTGTGTCTCTCATCTGTCAATAATTTTCTTTTCTTTTTCCATATTTCATAGGGTGTTCTTTTGCTTTCTAATTGTTTATCAGATTCTGTCCTCCGATGTTCTCTGTTTTGCAGGAGAAAAAGCTTTCTGAAGACAATGTTAAAGATTTGTCAAGTGATTTGCAGGTATTGAATAATTTGCTTGTTCTCTATCCTGCATGTCATTTTTCTGTGGTCATCTTAATCCATATCCTTTCTTTTTCTTCTACTTGTTCGTCAAAATAATTTCTTGAAAATGACCAAGTATTGCCCCTTCATTGCAGAAAGTCACAGATGAGTATATGAAGAAGATTGATTCTGTGTACAAACAAAAGGAGAAGGTATATTAGTACTTCAATTCTATAGATTGATAACACAGATGTGATATTTCTTACAGGATCTTTCTATCTATTTGTCTATACGAGCATACCTAACGAGACTCGTGCACTGGGCTGCCCTTTTAATTTATACCCAAGGAGGTTGGGACTTGGGGCCAATTGCTGAATACTGGGCCCTAGCTAGGAGGGCTCCTGCTTTAAAATCATTGTTGTTGTCGTTACTTATTTCAGACAGTAAAAATGAAAGTAAAGAAAAATGAAGGCCTAAATAAAATTCCGTTAGGTAAGATGGTTACAGTCAATCAATTCGCCTTGTTTTTAGTTACCTCTTAGCTGAGATGCACTGGATGGTTAACCTTGAACCCTCCACATGTGTGCCACATTTTGCACTAGAGGAATTTGAGGATGACTTCCCATGCATCACCTTGTTCTTTTCTGTGACTATTTTAACAACCAAAGCTCAGTGATCAGCTGAGGTGATGTTTTCATGATGTATGATTGTTTATTGTTTTAATTGCTTCAAGATCAATGTTTTTTGCAATTTTTCTTGAAAGTTTCTGAGGCTGAATGGAAGAAGCTTCTTTTGACTTTCTTGGGCATAACTTATATTTGCACAGTTTGTGAAACCAATAGGTCCGCTTCTCAATTTATAGTTATGATCAATGAGCAGTGCACTCCTTGTAAATGTGATGTAGATGGATTTGGACCCCGAACTTTCTTAATGCTGTCAATGTGCTTTTTATTCGGAGATATGATGTAATCAAATGTCTCATTACTGTTGATATATTGTCTTCTTTTAGACTCAGAAATAGCCCACAAAATGGTCTGCACCCTCTGGATTTTTTTTTTCTTGTGCCTAGAAATAATAGGTTGCACTGATTGGGTGGTGGGTTCTTCTTGATGGCCTTTGAGGTGATGTTTGGATACTTTTGTAAAAAGACCTAACGTATACAACGTTTTAACTTTTTTGCTCCTTTGGTGTGACATAAAAGGCCCAAAAGATATGAACATGTATTAGAAGCACTAGCAACCATTAAGAATGAGAATGGTGTGTGTGTGTGTGTGTGGATAAGGCCTAGGGAAGAAATCAAAGTCCTGATTACTGCTTGATGCACGTCCTGTTTTCAATTTTTGAATTGTAGATCTGTAGTTACATTATCAAATCATGCTCTTCATAGTTCAAGTGCTCGATAAGTGCAGTATATTCAATTTTCTTAATGTTTTACATTTATCTATGGATATGGTTGGTTTTCAGGAGTTGCTGACCGTCTGAAATCTTCATGGGCATAAGTGTAAATCCCTGGAATCCCCCTTTTGAGTTTTGACTTTTGAGTCTTTTGACTATCATTTAGCATCAGTCCATTCTTTTCTCATTGCTTTTATTGGATGGATGCACTTTAAACTCATCAAATTTTGTAAGAAAGCAAAGGTGGTTCATTGTCAGTTGTATTAAAACAAAGTAGAAATTCTTGATGAAGAGTAGAATATTTTCTCCTTCCGCTTGCACTTGGAATGGTTGACCTATCTGTTCATTTTCTACAGTGACGTATCTAGAGAATAAAATATCATATGCTGAACCTCTGAAGTCTAAAGGCATGATTTTGCTGCAATAGTTTTCCATACAAGAGCTACAGTCTTAACTTTGGAGTTCTTAGTCACTGTTATGAAAGTTCCCATTGTTCCACTCAAGGACAAGCCTCATTCTGTCTACTTGGAAAAGGACATCTAGTGTTCATTAAAGTCTGAAAGATTGCCCTATCATCGCTCTGTGGAGAACTACTGTGCGTCTGCAATGAATTATGAATCTTCTAGGTAGGCAAATGGGTGGGTCCCTGCTCTTCTGATTAGGGTCATTGGATGGTTTTGATAAAGCTGACCATTGCCTTTAGTGATACATCTGTATCGAACTTGTAGTTATTGCTGAATGCGCTTGTCTGAAAACCTGTCACAAACACACCCACAAGCTTCAAAAGGGTAAAAGTTTACCTTACATGGGTCGTTTTATAGCAGCCCAAAATCATTAGTCGCAGGGGGTTAGATCCCAATCGAATGGTTTGATTTCTTCTCGTTTTTCACCCATCCAAAAGAAACCCTGTACCACTAATACACTATACCTGTGAGGCAACACAGAAACCTCTTTATTCAAAAACCAAAACTAGTGTGAAGGAAGAATGCTTTAATGAAATGAAACTGTTAAAAAAATGTCTACTCCGTAAATGGTCGGTTCAGACATAATTTGGTGAACATGGGCTTCAGTGGTATGTTGTGCAATAACCATCCAGGTCGATAGGGTCCACTTGTAAAAAAGGGGGAACCATTAAATAATGTTCATCATGGGTTAACGGCTTCTTATCATCATATCACGTGTACAAGTAGATATCCCCAAGCTGGGCTTGGCCTGTTGGGCTGTGGTTGGCCCAGCGTGAAGGCGGGCTGAGCCTTGTGGTATGGTACCAATCATTTAATCAGGTGGGGCGGGAACCATTAAATGGGGGACCAATCTCTAAAAGTTTATGTCCTCTATAGAGCCCAGAGGGTTTCCAGTGATCCAAGTAGATATGGATTATGGACCCCACTCCTTCCCTTTGGATCCTTTCTCTTAGGCTTGCACATGTAAGAACCCCACAAAACCATGAACTATTGCCCTCCCGGAGAGTAGGGAGAGGGGGTGGTTGGGGTGGGTAGCACATAGCATTAGCTACATGGTTGATTACGTCCGCATACATCAAAGATATATCATCCATTGGCCTGTATAAATTATCTTTACCAATATAATCATGGTTCAAGGTAGAATGGGCTGGGTAGCCGGACGGGCCAGCCCGGCCTGGCCCAACACTATTACATATAATAAAAAAGTATTTATGTTATATATAATATATATTTGTTTCTTAAGTTATTAATAAATATTATTATTAGGAAATACAAATTATTTTATTAATTTATTAAATTATTACTAAACTAATACAATATTAGTTTATAAAAGTACACTTAAAAATAAGACATTGTGTACAGATTGGGCTTTGGGCTTTGGGCTTTATATAAGGGCTGGGCTCATGCTCAAGATCTAGGCCCAATGGTTGGGCTGGACTCGGGCTCAGGTCTGCATTTTCTGTTGATAAAGAGGTGAAGCCTGGCCTGGCCCATGAACAGGTCTAGTTCAAAGTATCAATTTTCACAAAATGCAAAAATGGGTAAAATATAGTGAACTACACTTCAAAGGTAGTGACACTTGGGTACTTGACTCCCGAGAAAGAGTTACCCTGTACTTTTATATTCCAAACTCTATTTTCATGAAACCATTTTGCCCTTTTCTTTTATTGCATCTTTAAAAGCTAAGTTTGAACCCTACCTCTTTCAACTCTCATTCCTCTCTCTGTTACAAAAAGGAAAAAAAAAAAAAAAAAAAAAAAGATAGAAAAAGTTCAAAGCATAGGGTTCTAAAAGGGCAAAATGATCTCATAAAAGTTCAAAACTGCTGAAATATTAACTGTGGGTGTAGAGTGTTGGAATCTAAAAGTACAAGGTAATTCTCTATCACAAATGAAAGCTTTGGGATTTAAGTGACACTACCCCCAAAGTACAACATGACAAGTCTTTGTATTTTACCCACCTTTAAAGGCCGATATATAGGAGTATCAATGTATTAAAAAATCCGATTTCAAATTCAAGATTCAACATAATCAAATCGAATTCAGATATGACCTGATTCAATTCGATAAATATTCAAATTCGATCAATTATTTAATTTTTATATAATATATATATATAATTTTTAAATGCTTTATATAATATATATAATTAAATTATATAAATAGTTTATATATTTATATAAATAAAATATTTATTAATTTCCTAAAAATAATTAATTGGTCGAATTTGTATCCAAATATTTAATCAAATTCGAATTTGAACATTAATTCCCAATATCCATTAGATATCAAATCGAATTCAGATATTGAATTTTCTGATCAGATTCGAATTCAGATATTACCTGGATCAATTCAAATTTGATCCGTTTACGCCCCTACTGATATAGTATTTTTCTATTAGTATCATTTCAGTCTAATGTTTCAAGGTCAAGCATGTTAGAAGGGGTTTTATGCATGGTTTTTTGAACCGTTGTTGACCTGGATGGTCAGACCATTCAGCCTGGAAACCATCCAACTGCTTCTATTTCACCCTTAATCCGTATCTTGGCAAAAAACCATTGACTTGGTCAATAGCATATTGACCCGGGATGTCGAACCATTGACCCATTCAACTCAGACAACAGTTTTGGCCCTTTTTTTATTTTAATTATTTTTATTTTTAAATTAAAATGAGCCATCCATTCAAAATGGACATAAAAACCGCTGACCCAGAAATCGGTGGCCAAAACAGTTCCGATTCCGGGTCAATTTTTAAAACATTGATTTTATGTTTAAACATAGAAACACCATCTAACTCCCTATAAACAGCATTTCGACGGATTTAAAAATTGATACAGATAACACAATAAGCGCCGATACATTATAATATTTCGAACCTTGTATATAACACCGAGGATTGCCATTGGCTTCACCTCCAGACCACCATGCAAATGAAATTTGTATATTTATTTTTCTCTCTCCACAGTCCACTCTATTCATCTCTGTTCTCTTTTAGGTGCCGCTCATCTAATATAACATAAAAGATATGTTAATGATCTTATTTTTATAAACTATTTTTCAAAGTATCGATAGATCCATAAACTATTGAAAGTGAAATCCTGTACTTGTCAAAGTATAGAAAGCTGCTTTAGTAAAGGATAGGGCCAGACCGCTCATCCAATTTTTAAAAGGTGTTTTGTATGTATTATGCGATCAAAGAATAAACCTAAAAGGGTTTTGGCTTATTAAACGTGTACTGATTAGAAAACCATTTTTCCAAACTCACTAAACCCTAACACGTCGTACTTGGACTTGATTATAAAACAAAATACTTTTTTTAAATCCCCCCAATATTTGATTGGACAGAGGAGAGGAGAGTTGGTTCTAGCAGCAGCCATTGGATCAGAATCTTTTATCTCTTTCTCTTTGTAGTTGAGATGAATAAAGTGTTTTTTCTGCGTTTCTTATCTCTGCCCAAAGCAAAAGATTCTGATCCAATGCTTCTAGTAAAAAGAGTTGGTCTAGGTGCTAGGCTGCTAGCTAGTTCGAATATTGCACAGACCATGAGGTTCCATTATTTTTCAAAATATCAGGCCTGGGGGCCCACGGCCCACCTTCGAAATATTTTTAATGTAATTTCCTGTTTATAAGTCAACATGGTTGTAAGATCACAACCATTAGATTGAGACATTTCGATATTCAATGCCACAAATGGATGGTTAGGATGATGAAATATCATCTACTTTTGATTGATGATTCTCCCGAATAGGACAACCCGCCTCCTTTTGGATTTATTTAGAAAAATTGAAACTTTTGACTTAGCCCTGAAGTTGAAGCACATATTAATAATCTATCAACCAACCATACCACTTACTTTACCTCCTCCTCATAAACCTAACTATAGTGTCTCCTTCATCCAAGCTGACATGGCATCATCCATTGTGCCACTTGTCACCATCCTTCCCCACATGTCAATGTCTAGAATATTCGCACTGCCGATGCACGTGGTTAAATGGGCCAATCAAGTAAAGAGGATTCCACAAGGGGGCCATGGTAACTTTCCGATCCGAATCGGCTTCGGTCAGGGCAAAGCCCGTTCTAACACCTTTTACAGTCTTACGTTGGGAATATTTTCATACTTATCTAATTTATTTCATGGCAAGGTTGGAAGATTCTGATCCTAAAATAGTGTCCTAAGATTTCGATAGGACCTTACGCCGATGGTAGGGCCGGTAGGTATTCCGGATCCTGGTTAAATGACGTTTTTTACGAGTTCAACGGTTAATAATCCGATTAATCAATGAAACCGTGATCTATTCAGTTGTTGATCCAGATGGTCTGGCCGTTTGGCATGGGAGCCGTTTAGGCAATTGATTCGGTTTTACTTTTAATCTGCTCTTTGGTCAAAATCGTTGATTTGATTAGTGATTTACTGATCTTGATGGTTGAACCGTAACTTGTTTAATTCGAACAATGATTTTGAATTTTTATTATTTTTATTATTTTTATTTTTTTAATTAGAATGGGCCATTTGTTTGAACCAAATGGTCAAACCATTGGCTCAGAAACCGGTGGTCAAAGTAGTTCGAGTATCGGGTCAATTTTTAAAACATTTGATCTACTAAGCATTTCGATTTTTAGTCCAATCAGAATCATTAATATTTTAATAAAAGATTTAAGGGAGAATGACCGATCAGCCCAGGGTCAGAATATGTAGGCTAGCTCGGAATTGATGCTAATTCACGGGTGGGCATTGGTGCATAGAGTGTGGGTTGTGGTCATTTGAATGTTTATAGCTCTACAGTGTAAATTAGAAATCTGCATTGGGCAAATCTGTACTTCTCTGAAGATTTAATTTTCTATTGATGGGTTATTTTTTCAACGGTAAGTATAACTACTTAACTAGGGTGTCAATTGGACCGGATTTAGTCCAATCCAATATGAATCTATCATAGATGGATCGGGTACAATTCAATCCAATGAATACTTTGGACCAATTTAGAATGGTCCAATTCAATGTTTGGACTGTTCAATATGTTCAAGTTGGTTTTAATTTGGATTGGTTTCAAACCAAGCCTAATTCATTAATACTTTGGACCATTAAGTCTAGAGTCTAGATTGGTCAAATTCAATATATCTTATTCATCTATCCAATCTGTCCAAATTGAGGAACATTAAGTCTAGAGTCTAGACAGGTCCAATTCAATATATCTTATTGATCTATTAACCTGTCCAAATTGATTTTGATTTTGATTTTCAGGGGTTCAACCCAAAACTGGTCGATTGATAGTTTGATACCCCTAAATCATTATCTTTCTCTCAAGGATAAGTGCAAGGAGACAGGAGAATGGGAACAAACAGTCTTCCAACCCATGAACCAACTCTGTGCTGGGAGTATGCCACACACACCTGGACCCACCAACACAATGTGTTGGGGTCCACCTAAGATTTTTTTTCTAGGTCAATGTTTAACCTAATGTACCATGTTGTAGATTTTAACGGTTGGGATCACCCGGCCCTGTCTTTTTGTCCTCACCTACATCTTCTTCAACGATTCTCATTGAATACTTGGATGTTGGATCCATCAGTCTTCAATTCTTTGATTATACGACATTGCGTATGGCACACCACCACGTACAGGCACAACAACTATCGCTCCCCTTTCCATCTGAATCTTTCAGTCCCAACCAAAGCACATTTCCCTTTCTGGTTTCTTATTCCCCCCCTTATCTCCTTCAATAATCTCTTCTTATAGTGAAATGCCACGTGGAAAATACAGTGACTGGTATTTAAGCTGATGTGGAATTACTACATTCAACTATCGATCATTGGACATGTTATATATGGTGGGGGCCAACCGGCCAAGTCCAACCACAGAAGGAAAAAAAGAAATAAGGGTGGTATCTGAGTATTTCCTATTCCTATCTGGACGATCCCGTATAGGAAACGCCTCTTCTCTGCGTCTGGAATCTGGACCTCTCAGGAGTGAGCAGAATGAATGAGACCCTACCACGGTACTAGCCCTTAGAAAAGCTCAAATTCAGAGATGCCACACGTTCGGCAAGCAACAACTGCTCTAGTAAAAGAAATAAGGGTGGTATCTGAGTATTTCCTATTGCTATCTGGACGATCCCGTATAGGAAACGCCTCTTCTCTGCGTCTGGAATCTGGACCTCTCAGGAGTGAGCAGAATGAATGAGACCCTACCACGGTACTAGCCCTTAGAAAAGCTCAAATTCAGAGATGCCACACGTTCGGCAAGCAACAACTGCTCTAGTACTACAGAACAGGCGCATATCTTATCGGTGGTTGTGGCCCAGAAAAGACAAAAGGCACGTCATTTTTCCTTTTAGGTGGAGCCCCAACAGCATTGAGGTTGGCCGAGGCAGATGCAGATCTAGAGAGGACTGAGGATCTCTCCTCTTTCTTCAGCTTCACATTCAGACATAGAAAGGAACAAAAGCAAAATATGTCCAGACTCCACCAGTCATACTTACGCTTCTCTTCAATCTTTTCCTCTCTATTCTATGCTTCAATTATGCGTTCGTGTCTTTTGCGCCATCTACAGCAAAATTCTTCTGTAAATTAGTCCAATCGATTGAGGATTATAGCCTTTAACCATTAGATTAGATCTAGGACTTCAACTCAAATCATTGTACGGTTTGTGATGCACCCTGCTCTCGCGGATTCCTAATCCTCTGCTCTACTGTTCACAGGACAAAATTACAGTACTGAGGTCAATCGATTCTCCTCATTTCACCTGGTCTCCACCTCCACCGCCGGCAGAATCAACCAACGGCGACCAATTTTGACTTTTTGCGTTGCAATCTGGCCTCCACGACCAAAACCATCTGCTCGCATCTTTGTGTTTGTCTTCAGCCAAAATTGAAAGCTAACCGCAGATTTGTGAATCAGAAGAAAATCCCCATATGTTTCCAAGAAATGATGTTAGCAGTTGCGGAATCTATTTAAAACGAATTCTCCAAAGAACCCAGATCAAAAAATAAAATGGAATACTGAGTGAATTCTAAGCTCTATAAAGTTATAAACCAATAGATGCAGAGATTTATGAACGACCTGAAGCATAAAAGGGCAAAGTGAGCAGAATCATTGGAAGCTTTATTGGAGGGATCATGGATGGCGTCCAAATTCCAATAACAAATAACTGCATCACGGGTTAGTAGACACCCTTTAATCTCCGCCTTTTCAATCCAGGGATTGAAAGTCCAGTAAAGCACAAGAAGTCTTAAATGTTGACCTCTGCAACATAATAAAAGCCATTCCGCTCTAAAAGAGATGGGATAAATTTCAATTTTCTGCTCACTTCGTGTGTTTTTGAAACATGGACATTGGACACCAACATGCATAAGAAGTTTGGATGCTTTTTTCGTTGCCACCTACGGTGTTCGCTTTTTGACACTGTTAATTTCTCTACTTTGGGTTGTTCAGGTGAAGAGGCAGAGTGCGAGGGAAAGATTGTACAGTGGCCGTGTTTCAATCAGATATTCCGGTGGTGTCTTGGGATTGAGAGAAGTTGGTGGCTCTGAATTCTGAAATAGAGAGAGAGAGAGAGAGAGAGAGAGAGAGAGAGAGGGAGGGAGAGCGCCCGGCCAACAGGTCTGCCATTCCAGCCCGTGAAGGTCAGGTGGCGTGGTGAAAACGTATTGGCCCAGAGCTTTAGCCAGGAGGACAGGAAGAGTGGACATGGACGCTCTCTCTCTCTATGAGACACAAGCATACAGGCAAACAGGCACACGCACATCTTGCTCTGTTTAGGCAGACACTTAGTAGCCAGAAGCAGTAGGCAGTGGGTTGAGGGGAGTAGTACATTTGGCATTTTCCTAATGGGTGGCATTCAGCATTCTCACAGTTGAACCGGGTTGACTAAGAACCCGAAGAGCTAATGTGTTTCCTAGAGTCGATTATTCTTGTATTGATTTGAGTTTGACAGATTGTGGTACTGGGAATACAACAAAACCTCAGGGACCCACTTTGTGAAGGAAGTTGCTTATACGCGTGTAACACTGCTTAAATCCATGGAACCTGACTCTGAATCTCTGGCTTATTCTTATTGAGTTCCATACCTCCTCCTAACTTCTACTCCTACCTACAACTACAACAGCAGACAATGTGGTGGAGAGTGAGTGAAAGAGACCCATAAAAATAAATCACATTTATGTATGGACTAGAATTAAAACTTGGGGCCCCAAATAGCCCTACAAATTTCCCTTTCTAATCCTGTATGGATATTGGATAGGTGAATGCGAATTTCAGTTCAAAAATAAAAAATCTTCTCTCGATAGATGTGAGCTGTGAGATTTGAATAAGTGGCCAACACAAAAGCCCCCCACTTTGTTTGGTAAATGGTTCAGAATGGCAATATTGTATCCCGGCCCGATCTAAGTCGGGTTGCCTAGCCCGGCCCAGTCCAGCCCATGAACAAGTCTAACTGCAGCACCATACATGCATAAAAGGAGTTTTTTTTCATTGAGTGTCATAAAAAATGATGCTTTAAAGTCTGGATGGTTGAACCACTTTTCTTTCTGGGTGACGGTTTACTGGTTCAACCATCCAGGTTGAACAGGACAGTCCATTTTATCAATAGATCAAATTTGGGCATTTGTAGTGGAATAATAGGTTGACCTTGAATCCTAGAAGTAGCGGTGACAGCCAATAAACCTACTGTTAATTAGGGTTCTGTCTAAATGGCTAAAATCTAAATTGTAATAGGGGTGAGATTTGGGAAATAATAAAGTACATAAAGCCTAGTTGGTGGTATAGAATTAAGTGGTTATGGTCTGACCTATATCACCCACTAAAGGGGTTAATTGATTCAACTGTTTGACCACCTGGATTGATGGGTTTTGAATTTTGACTAGTGGGGTTTTGATATCGGTTGAAGTATTTCTATTCTTGTGTCCGATATGGGTGATTTGCTGATTCTTTAGTGATTCACGTATCAAATTTATTTTTCAAGTCAAATAAACTGTCAGTTCGAACCTAATGGTTGAACCATTTAATCCAGAATCCGGTCTCAGAACGGTTTCCTGTCCAGTCCAGTTTAAAAAAAACCTTGCGATGTATATTCTGAACCTTGTTTGATATTAAGCGAATTGAGTGTTAGAACAGCTATGAACGATAATAGGTCAAATGGTTTGGCCGCCTTGAAGCCAAGGAAAAAATAGTTTGACCGCCTGGAAAGGGTGGTAAAAGCTAATAATTAGGGGGTGTTTAGTACAAACTTCGTCAATTGCTTGGTTTCAGTCCATGTCACAGCCACAAGTTATTTGTTGGAAAGTATAGGCCAATTTGAACAACACACACTATATATAGCGTGGATTGAATTAGGTAATATTGCAATTTTTTGTCTATAGTTAAATTTCATAGCATAATATATTGAATAAGTCATTAAGATATTTTATTTAAATTTTTTTGGCAATATATCCAAACCAAGGTTCAAAGTATCAATATGCTATGCCCCGTATTGGGTATATCGTATTGTATCTTTGGGGTCGAATACACTTATTTGCGGTGTTTTGGAATCCTACTATTTTTTAATAAAAAATATGCTCGAACCTTGATCCACTTGTTTAAGTACCCATATACCTCTATTGATACACAAAGGTGATACTTTGAACCTTGATTCAAACTAATGTCTTACATACCAATTCGAAACCGCAACTGCTTTGGCTCCCACCATTATTCGGATCAACAGTTCAATCGTCGGATCCAAATGAATCACTCAGCCAATAACATTTAAAAGAATTAAAATGTAAAAAAAAAATCAACACAAAACCATTGTTTGCTTTGAATGAATTAACAATTCAATCATCTAGCCGTTATTTTTGACAAAATAATGGTTCATGGATGAAAAAGAACGGGTGTCTTAAACGGTTTTGAGGCCGAACAATCCGACTATGCAGGTCAATGATGATTTGAAAACCTTGATCCACAAAATATCCACTTTACAATACAAAACAACTATAGAGGGTCTCGTGGTTCTGCGATTTGGCAATTTCAACCACACAACAATAGAGCCGAATTCAGATTTCATCCTTTCAAATTAAACCTTTCTCTCAGCCATTTTACAGTATTGGGAATTACGTCAGTATTTATATGTTTTTATTTACAATGCAAGCTGCAAAAGGCTGTAAAGACCGTATGAAAAACCACATGAGATGAAAGACCACAGTACCGAGAACATCCTAAAACTGACCTGGATGACACTTAACAGAACACTATTTATGTGGGCTGCGATGTTGAGATATTCCACATGCGTGGCTGTGATGTTATGTGAGTAGAAAATCCAGATTCTCTTAATACCTTTTTATTTCTCAAATTTATGTGATAGCTGAGGTGGTGGAGCCGAGGGGGTCGTTGTGTTGAGAGCCAACTCTCGCAATCTCCAGGTATCTACACCATGTGATCCATAAATCTTTCTCTTTTTCTACTTTGCCACAAAAAAGGGGGAATCCATCCATTGTCCATTGTCCGATTTAAAGTAGTCGTCGTTTGGTCATGTCCCGGTATTTTTTTCCCACTCAAATGAGCATTCTGTTGTGATAAAAGACAACAAGTATTTATATAATTAGAATATGAAAATGCCCTTGTCTAATGATTTTAATTAAGGGATAGTGATGGCCTCCCTGAGGTGATAGTACATTTTTGTTTCCTTCAGCTTCAAACTATTGCAACTGTTTGCCAATAATTTTAGTCCCTGTGAACAAAGATAGAAAGACATTGAGATTAAAATACTAAATTATATAATTCCACCTAGACCATAATCCTATTTTTTTATTGGTAGTTAATAATAGTCATATTTAATGGTTTTATTTTTATTAAACCTGTTCCTATAAATCCTTGGTATAGGACCCACCATCCACATGGCATTGGACTGGATTTTTCTATTTGAATTGGAAAATCAAATTTAACTACGGTAAGAGCATATAGAAATAAGTATTAAGGATATTTGAATTTAACTTTTATAATTTGTAGGAAATTCAAAGCAAATATCCACTTTATATTGTATAAAATAGATGTATTTAAAATAGAGAGTATTCACCTTAATATATATATATATATATATTGTGAATTATCAAATTGAAATAAAATAAACACATTATCAATTCTTGAAAACTCTGACTGTACTATATATATTTACGGATCTAAAGAATCGATACCTTGAACCATGCCAATTATTATACTTGTTTAATAAACATACTTCCATTACCTCTGTAAGAGTATATCCAAAATTACATATCCACTTGCAAAATTAAAGTTTAATTGAGATCCCTTCATTTTTTTTTTTAATATTATTATTCCCCAAGCCTATGAAAAACATTGGCATATTTCATTTTATCAGTTAAATTTGTCAACAATAGGCTTCATTATCATCAAACCTTGTCCCAATTATGTCTATGTTTTGTAATTCCATTTTGTTTAATATGATGCCCATTATTAAATTATTAACCCTTATTTTTTGGGGGGAGGTGTGGGGGCAGAGAAGGATGCACGTGAAACCCACTACCCTACCATGGAGATAGTTCACACCTATTTGAAGGATGTCAAGTAACCATCTCAACTACCGGGACATTGGTGTGAACCCTTTAATAAAAATAACGCTTTCTATGAAGCAAAGCTAAAGGAGCTAATTTCTGTAGTTTGTAACATTGTAAACAATATTTTTCTTGCCTTTATTTATTTGTTTGTTTGAGATATGAAGAAAGGCATCCATATGATATAATATCTTATTATTCCCCAAATCACCAAATAGGTTAATTGGTTATATTTAATACCTTATACTGGCTTCTTCAAAGTAATTTTTGGTGGAAAAAATTGAAAGTTCAAATATTTTGAGCTTCAGGTTGTGTTTGGAAATAATGCAAATAAGTGTGAATATAAATTTGTAGAGTGTAAAATGGTTTATATAAATTATAAAATTAAGTTAGTTTTGCATGACAAATTTACCTTTTTACCAAACAAACTTTTACCTTGCAAACGTGAATTCCAATAAAACATATGCTTTTTTTTTTTTTTTATCAAAAGCTCACTTGAATGCAAATTTACTTCTTTTTTATTGATGTACTTTTACATCTTATTATCAATGTAAATATGCATTGGTGTGTCATTTGTAAATGCATAAATGTAATGTTGTCAAACACAAGTAAAAGTGAACCAGGATACAAATTTATCCTGAACTGGAATTTACACTCCATTTGCATCATTCCCAATACACAAATGTAATGCCTGTCTGGGAGGGCTTTTACATGGTGACTTCTGCATTGCAAGGTAAGCCCCACACCAAAAGGCATAAAGCCATGTTTGGTGAAAAACCTGGAAAATCAGAAATATGCTTACATGAGCTGAGAATTTTACTTTTGAGTGAAGCTATTTTTGGTAACTCTCCAGAGTGGCTCAATCAATGTAGCTCATTCAAAGCTGAAGCCCTCCCAAAGGGCCCAGTCATTTCTTCGTTTGGTTGTATAAATGCGCTCTTTCCGGTTCATAACTGCAATCTAGGTTCATCGATTTTGTACTCTTGTTGTTTGTTTCAATTGGTGCAAATACATATACAAATTTGCTGGTGTTTGGGAGAATGCAATGTGAGCAAATGAACAGGTAGGAACCTTGACTAAACCTGTAAAAAAAATACCCAAATATATGAAAGAGATTTAGACAGGAACCATCCAAAGGGAAAACAGATCTACATCCTACAAAAGACAAACACCCTTGATTTGGATCTCAAATACATGAACGATTGCAGATGGTTTGGGCAGACATCGGAAGTCTAAGTTCGAAATGAAGAAAAACAAGGGAAAACTACAGTGCGCAAACGCAGATTTGCATCTTCACGCGCAATGTCCAGATCAGAAAAAAAAAAAAAAAAAAAAAAAAAAGGAAAATGGACTACCAATGCAACCATTTTGGGTTCCAAGTTGGGAAATAATGAGAGGATGTATGCAATGGTGTCAATGGGCCTGTTTTGGATTGAATCCCGTCCAGTTCAAAATCAATTTGGACTGGACCAATCTGGTCCAAAATATTTATTAGATTAGATTGGATCTGGTTCATCCATAATAAATTTATATTGGATTGGATTGGATTAAGTCAATATCTAATCCATTGATATAAGATAATAATATATGTGTCAATGGATCAGGTTTGAGTTGAAACCAATCTAAATCAAAACAAATTTGAACAGATTTGATGGTCCAGACATTGAATTGGACTGGTCCAAAGGATCCAAAATATTCATTGGACTGGATTGGACCTGGTCCATTTATAATGGACTCACATTGGACTGGATTGAATTGGACCAAATCCAGTCCAATTGACACCCCTATGTATGGGTGTATTGAGGTTGAATCTGAGAGTAGTGAATGGTCAATCTGTAGAAGAAGATGGACTATGCCTCTGCCGAAGAGCACAACGAAATAGACGAGAGATCTGCAAAAGCAAAAGAGTATCACCACATCAGATGAGCGGAGGAGATCTGCAAAAGCAAACGATTAAAAAAAATCGACAATCAATCATGGATGGTGATGACCACGTATAGGTCAAAGATGAAGATGAGAAGTTACCGTTGGCGGAACCCCAGGAGCATTGGTTCTCCTCTTACTCGATCGAGACAATCGATAAGCCTGTTTAGTTAGGTTTTCAAAGAGCATAATTTTGTATCTAAAAAATGGATACAGAAATGCACTCTCTTCATGGCACAAAGTTATCAGTCTGAGTAGAATGACAATCCCCATTTGACGGAATGGCAATTCCTGACCCACCCCCTAAGAATCATGGACGGTGATGACCACGTAGTGGTCAAAGATGAAGATGAGAAGTTACCGTTGGCGGAACCCCCAGGAGCATTGTTTCTCCTCTTACTCGATTGAGACAATCAATAAGCCTGTTTACTTAGTTTTTCAAAGAACACAACTTTGTATCTAAAAAATGGATACAGAAATGCACTCTCTTCATGACACAAATCTATCAGTCTGAGTAGAATGACAATCCCCCATTTGAGGGAATGGCAATTCCCGACCCACCCCCTAATAATCGGAATCCCATTCATGCTTCTTAAAATAATAAAAAACAAAATTACATAAAATCCCTCAAACCCTTCTCACTACCTGGTTCCAACTTTTTAACCCTCTCTCCTTGTTGCTGAAATTTGAAGAATGAATTTGGACCAAAGCTCTAAAAACGACAAGGTAAGTCATGTTGATTTTGCTCTGTGTCTTCTCTTCTCTTCTTCTTCTTTTCCTCTCACACTCTTTTTCATTCATTTCTTGTCTTTCTATTGCAGACTAGACCAGACCACAATGAAATTGAATCAATGAGCCTGACGATGATGATGTCTGCATCTGACCGGAAATGATCGGGTCATCAATCAGGGTGTCGAGGCTGATGGTGTGTACGGTCAGAGGATAGAGTGGGTTGTTTTGGTGCTGGTCCTATGGAAATGGGACTTAGAGACTTCGAGGATGAGCATGGGGAAGGATTGGAAGGGAGAGAGAAAGAGGGGGGAGAGAGGGAGGAATAGAGGGAGATGGGGATGGCGGTGACTTTGTTTCTGGCTTCGACTATCATTAATGACAGTGATGGCAGTTCGATCGGTGGTGGTGTGTTTAGTGATGATGGTCTGATGAATATCACCGTTGCTTCTCCTCATTGCTCTTGGGGTTGTTCCCTACTTCACCGCGTCATTTTTTTTTTTTTTAAATCACTCATAAGCATCATATTTCATTCAATCAAGAAATTGATACAAAAAAAAAGGCCGATGAGGTCAACCAGAAAACATAGGAACAATTTCTCAAGAGAACAAAATAAGACAATTGATGAAGGAGGATCAAAAGATCTTCACCAAGTCATTCACTTTTGCTTATTAATATTTTTATAATATTAATAGTATTAGCATTTTATAAATATTATTTTATATTAATATTTTAAATTATTATTTTTATAATATTAATATTTGAATGCAAATATTAACATTTTGAAGACAAATTAAAATAAAAAATATATTATTTTATAATATTTTAATTAATATTATTTTATAACACTGTTCAACATTGATTCCGACTTATCAAGGTTCGACTAGATCAAACCAACCTGATGGTTGCGTTAAGCGGAAAACTTCAACAGAATTTCTGTTATTTCCTGACATTTTTATCCATTTTCTGCATTTTTATTTTTATTAGAGACAAAATTAAAAATTATGATTGATTCGGAATTCAAATTCTAAATAAATCAAACAGCATAAATCGAAATCTGATTCTAATTCCTGTCTGAACCAAATAGATAAAAAGAATAGATCATTCCAGTCGGATTCCAGGATTCCAATTCGAATTCCAATCGCGAACAAACATAACGTAAGTTAGTTTCTTAATTTTTTTCAATGTTACACCGGTATGGGTCATATTCTTTTTTAGATAAAATGGGGTTTGTTAATTGCAAAATCATACCTAATTTATATATTCAAGTCCAACCAAAAAAGTTTGAAAAAAGTATAATCGCCTTTTATTCAATATACGAGGTGGTGATTAACTAATAATTGACCAGAGGAGTAGTTGCCTTGTAATCAATACAGGGTGAGGGTGGTCATTAACTAATTAGTCAGAGGAATGAAATTGACCAAAAGACCACCTTGCCTCTTTCATTAAAAATTGAAAGCATGAATAACTATTACTGACTGACTGGGTTGGTAGAACCTGCATTACAAAGTCGAGTTTGGGTAAGTTTGGCCATTGG
Organism: Nelumbo lutea; assembly: GCF_056320005.1. Taxonomy (NCBI): domain Eukaryota; kingdom Viridiplantae; phylum Streptophyta; class Magnoliopsida; order Proteales; family Nelumbonaceae; genus Nelumbo; species Nelumbo lutea. Next base: position 173,512,249 of record NC_142684.1, on the reverse strand, counting down.
ATTAAACATGTAGACAATTAAATAGATGGTCTTAGATTTGCCAAAGAAACTGTCCAAAGCGCCAAAAAACAAATATAGGTGGGGTGATAAAGAGGGAAACATTTTAATTGACCCAAGGGTGAACTTGATGAATGAATTGTTGATGAGAGTTGTAACCTGATCCTTCTAAAGGTAGCAACAGCTAGCCTTTGGAATTAGTAGGCGCGTCGTCAAAATTCTCCACTGTGCAGACACCTGAAGACAAATAAACAAATCGATTACACCTTTTCTTCGTGAAAATCAACATGCATAAAGTTTTTTCCATTCACAGCAGCCCCTGCATAAAGAATGCTTTGCTGAATATTCAATTTTGAGTAGTTAATAATGCCTGATAGATCTTTAATCCCACTTGAAGGGTTATCTGAATTTCCCTTATTTGAAGGACCCCAACAAGAGAGGATCCTCGATTTTTTTTCCTTTTTTGATTTATTTTAGATTTAGATGGAGCTTTACCACTTACACGGGTGTTCAATCCAACCGTGGGCATATTTTTGAAATTATTATCAGTTTTTGAAAAATTGGTAACTAAAATTGAACGAAAGTCGATCGGTTAAACCAGTTGAGTGGTTTGGTTCATCAGTTTTTTTTTTTATATTTACAATATATATTATAAAAAAATATAAATATATAATAATAATTAAAAATATATAATATTATCTTTTAAATAACAAATAATATATTATATATTATAAATATATATTTATATATAATGCATATTTATTAATTTATAATATATATATATATAATGTATATAAATATACATAAAATATATTAAATATATATATATATATATATAATTGGATTTTTTGTTCAAGTTTGATCAAATTTTCAATTTTTTTTTCTTCACCCCTAACTTACACAGCATCCACATTTGGAAAACTTCTGATAAGTGGGTTTTGATTCATTGGTTCAAGCTGCAACAAAATGCTTAGTTTAGAATTTAGGCTGTTCAATTAGAGCCCTAAAATGTGAGTGAAAAATGGAAATACAACCACAAATAAAAACCCTAGAATGTATGTCTATTGGTGATTAGGTTCCTAAATCCCATCTAGTTATGGTGGATGCTATTGTAGGATCTATGGAATTTTTTGACTTGCATATGCAACATCATCTTGATAGAATTTGGTAGAATTCTCAAATTATTTAATGATTTTGGTTCTGTAAATATTTAATTTAGACATAAGGACTTAACTCTTGTTGCTCACTTAGCTGTCCAGATGGCAAAACTTTCAACTTTTTTCTGCTGTTGGGGTAATGTCCCAAAACCCATCTCATGATGGGAGGGCAAAAGTGTGATTAAGAATAAAGAAGAGGGTGGAGTATAAGCGAGGAAGAGATATAGGGAGAGAGTGAGGTCAGTGGTCAGTCAAATGTGGCATTTGATGTGATGTATCTACGTCACACACACTCTGCAGCCTTGGACGTTGGAAAATTCCTACCCCACCCTCTGCATACGTGTTCGTGCAAATATCTCTTCTTCGTAAAGTACCTTGTTATTTGCATGTAATATCCTGCTAACGCTAATGCTGCTTTCCTTCCTATCCCATTCAGGCATTCACCTATTCGTGGAAAGTGGGAATTGGGATAGGGCAACTCACAACGATCTCACAATGACTTTATAGTTAATATACCTTTTTTTATGCAAAATTTGCTCTCATTTTGAATGTAAATATATCTTAGAATCTGTATTTATTGTCATTTGTCAAGACACAAATACATTCTTGTCAAACACTACCAAACTTGCATTATCACTCTTGCCAACAAAGCCTAAGGAATCATTTTTGATGTTCAATGTCTCAAATTATACCTTAATCCTCATATTCCTATCTAATATTCCAAACAACCCTCATTCACTTATCAAGAAAAAAAACGCCCTAATTCATCTTCAAACTCAATCAGCCGAGCCCATGACTCACCAAGCATGAATTGGACCCATGGTTCAAAGCATCAGTATGTGTGATACACAAAAATTACATACCATACAATTCAAAGGGGCGGTACTCGTGAATTACAATTGTTTAAAGTTTAAAGTTTCGAATGAGATGATTTCTTGAAGGCGTATTAACCATTGAATATGTTCATATGTCTTCAATCCTAGCATTTAGCATTTCAATGATCATAAAAATTAATATATAATGTTATTGTTGCTGCTCAGATCTACAACAAGGACAATGTTGGAAGACTTAGGGTTCCAATGACTTGAGTATTAAAGACTAATCACAATCCCAAACCGACAATCATGAGATTTATATGGTAATATATTTTCTTTTCTATTTGGTGTATAATTTTCTTTTTTTTTATTTTTTTTTTGTCTTTGATGCCCTTCTTTTTGAGAGATATTGTAATGTATATATATACACGTCTAACCAGACATGACCAAATAGAAGATCCTCACTTATTCAAATTTATTATTGTGATCATAGAAAATGTTAAAAGTGCCTAGAGTTCTTCAAGGTGGAGTCTTTGATGCTCAAGTGGGATAAAGAGTGTGTAAAGAGAGTGAGAAGTTGTACTATCACAACAAAAAGCCAATAAAATGTAGTGTATCATAGTATAGTATATATGATGTATTGTCATGTGTTATGCCTTGGGTTCTATGTAGGGGCGGCCACGAGTTAAGCTTTTTATGAGTTATTCAAATTTGGTTCGGTTTCAAATGAGCTTCGAGCCGAATTCAAGCCCAATTTATAAGCTCAATTAATAAACGAGCCAAACTCGAATATATATATATATATATAATAATAATAATAATAAAATTATAATTTTTAATTTTTAAATATGAAATAAAAAATATTTTTATCTATAATTTTTTATTTTTATAAAACATTTTTTCTCAAATTGAACTCGATTCGAACTAGTCGAGCTCAAATTCAAGGTTCTAGCTTGAACCGAGCTCAAGTTCGAGTGCCTCGTACTATACGACTCAGCTCGACTCGACTCCTAGTTCTATATCCTTATATAGAGGAGGAGGGAGGGAGAAATACTTCGCTCCTTGAACAAAGGACACTTTCATCCTAAAGACTAAACTTATCGATCCATGTTCTTCGGCGTTAGGTTAATTTGTCCCCAAAACCCTAAAAATCCTTATCCTCTTTCTTCTCCCCTTCTGTGGCGTGACCATCACCGGCTCCTCCCACTAGAAAACTTAAATTACTATTAAATCATTGTTCAAATCAATTTAACACAGCAATATATGCTAGAATAGAAACAAAAAGGAAGAGTGGATCTAAGTTTGCAATCTTGAGAAATAATCCATATAATACTTCCTGAATCTTTTTAAGCCCTAAAACATGATGGTGCAAGTTAATAGACATCAGGTCCATGTTGTTTTGCTCACAGCATTGCCATCATTCTTGGTTTATAGTTACCATTGGGTCTAATATTTTATTATAAAATAAGATTTGTACTTAGTACCGGGTAGACTATGTGCATGCGAGTGATGTAGCAGGGATTCGGCTGCAAAATGGCAACAAAGGTGAGTTCGTTGCCGCCAATAATGTTCAGGCCATCTCTGTTGAAGAGCTTGCATATTGGCTTTGTATTATTTTCTGAATAAAGTTGCAGTACATTTCAGACACCATACCTTGTATAATCATGCTAGTGAATGGGAGATGAGGATAGGAAGAGGAGGAGGAAGAACTGATCTATAATTTATGGGAAAATCTATAATGCGAAAAAGATATGATATGAGAAAAATTTTGGCCAATCAAAATCCATCTAAATTGGTTATCATGTTTATGATTCTAGGTGATTCAAATATTGATCATAGTTAAACCTATGATTTATTTATTACCATTGAATTTGTCCGACGAAAAAGCTCAATTCCCATCTGCTGCTAGTCATGCCGATGATTCAGATAAGAGAATGAATGAGAAGAATAACAAGGTCCTTGTCCCCAACGGGTTTTGGGGGGCAAATTACCCTAACACCATTTATAAGTCCTATCGTGATTCATTAATTTGATGTGGCAGCAGGATAAATGATGTGGGGCAATAATAAAAATTTTTAGGACAAAAGCGTGATTTCATTGAGGAGCAAAGTAAAACTCAGGAGGAGGACCAAAGGACTAATTGGTTGGCTTAGGTCTCGTATCTAAAACGACCTCTTTACTTAATCGTGGTTTTTTGCTTTCATTTCTGATTCCTTTCTCCTCCTCGACTAGCTTGGTTGATAAATTTTCAAATTTGCTTCTGGCTCAGGCCTCAGGGCATGAGGCGTTTTTTGATTATTGGTCGTTATTTAAATGTATCAATACTTTAAACCATGATTCGACCCCAATTACTCTTTATAAAGTTGAGATAAGAATTTTTATTAGTGGCATGGATATGATAATTAGACCCTGTTTTATATTTTAAATTATAGATTGCTTTAACTCTAAGGTTAGCTTTTAATATAGAAATTTATTATTAAATAATGTTTGTAGATATCTGTCTATCTATCTTTCTATAATATTAGGTATGTGTGCGTGTTTCTCCCAACCAATATTGGATTGTTTTCTGGACGACTGTGATTGCTTTAACAAAGGTGGATTCATTTGTTTATTCAGGTAATTTGGGAAATGCATTACCGACTAGTTAATATGGTAGATCACGAGTGCAGATGATTAATAAAATATCGCGTGGCCAAATTAAAATACTAATTCAGTTTCTTGCTGTTTAGACAAATCAGGCTTCTTACATGCACTTGCTGATGTGGCTGTAACAATTTATTCATGTGCCCGGTCTCCTTCCATGTGACAAGCTTTTATGTTTTATCACTCAATTGCGCGCTCTTTCTCGCTCTAGAAAAGAGTCCAATAAGAACTGTTTATCCTTGCTACTATAAGCCAGAAAATCCCATACAAGGCAAGTTTGTGGGGCCAAACGCGGACCCAAAAGGAAAAACGAATGAAAAACTGACACACCAACGGAAATCTAAATTTGCCACCTCAGCACTCCACACATGGAAAGAAATGAAAACCAAGTATCGTGATGAGAACAGGTAGGTCTTTACGGCCAGCTGGTTGTGCGCTGACATGGTAGATCTAAGCTATCATTTTGCTGAAACAATCAATTGATGGATGAGTATCATTTCCGGCAATAAGAATCTTAGTGAAGCTAGGGTTTTCTTTGTAAATTTCTCAAACAAACATTTAATTATCAAAAGAATAAAAAAAATCAAGAATTTTCATTTTATTTGTAAATGAGTTAAATATAATCAGCCAATATCCAACTTTGATTATAACCCACTTACGTGTAACCTTTTATGTCTTTTTATAAATAAATTATATCATATCACACTATAATTTTTTTGGATGACACTTGGTTATTGCCACCACACTTTTTGCCCTTGAGGGCTCGTTTGTTTATTTGCAGCACACTGATGCAAAAGTATGAGAGTGAAAATAATTTCAGCATAGATTCTAATTCATTTTTGCTTTGGAGATTTTCCCTTTTTTGGCTTGTTTGCATTGCAGGTAAAGCAAAATAAAATCTGAAGCTAAAATTCAAGTAAAAGAGGAGTTGAATTTGCATTTTTCTCATTTTCACTTTCATACGCTTATGCAAATGGAATTACATTGCAAACAAACAGAGGGCATAATAATTTTGCTGGAACCCTAATTTAATCCACATTGCAATGTAGGGAGTTGATACTCGATAGCAATGACCGCCCTTATAAAAGTTGCATTTGTTTAGCCGAGAAAAGTTGAAATTCCAAGAAACCCATTGGAAAGCCCGGCTTCAGTTGTGCAAGTCAAAATTTCAGGCTTCATTCATCAAAAGTCCAAGCGCTTAGTCTTTGTGTCTTCAATTCAAGCATTGTGGAGAAAAGAAAGTTAATAGTAGTGGTTGCGTCCCCTCACCTCCCAAACGGCCAAACCCCTGGGTTCCTACTGCTTCCTACTAACTAAAGCTTATATAAACAATTGACCCACCCCATCCCCATGCAACAATGATGACAAAGACAAAATGAGATACCTTCCGATCTGCCGTGTTTTCCTCATCCACGTGCCACCACCTCGTCAATTTAAAATGGTAGACCATAGCATATGAGATATGACCATCCATATTGATGTAAGCTGAGATCCATAACATAAAAATGCATGTATATTTTATTTCACTATTAGTTTCCCTTTTCTAAAGAGTCAGAGAATAAATCAACTTCATTTTATGCTTCTTATTTTTTTTTTGTTTATCGGAATTACAAACTTGCATATATTATTCTATTTCTTAGGTCAAAATAATTTAACCTACATAGAACACATCAAACATTTTCTATTCTAAGGTTTTAATTAAATTAAAAATATATTAAAAAAAATTAATCAAATTAAAAAGAAAAGAAAAGAAAAAACGATAGTGTGGAAAGGAATAACAATCAATGTATTGTCGTCCTGGGCAGACGATGAAAGGTAGGGATGGATGGATTCCTTTGTCTAGGGTTTCATATCAAGCATTATCTCTCCAATTCAATTCAATTCTAGTGGGCTACAAAAGCTTCAAGGCAATAAGGATTGAGGCGCCTGCATGCTTTTGAGTTTTGATACATAAAACGGTGCAAAGGTCAATAAATAATTAGTACATGCTAGATCTGTTTACTCCCTTTTATTTTCTTTTTTGAATTTACGATTAAATTATTATATTAAATGGTGGTACTGTCGTAGTCGACGGCTTGGTCTACGAAAATTTCGTAAAGGGACGTCCACGTAGGTTCGCTGATATGGTTCCTTATTGTATACGTGGCCCTAGGTCCTTCACCATTCGAAAGCGAGTAGAGATTAGAGAATGAAGAAAGATTCAAAGGCGACAAAACACAAGGAGAAAGGGATCCACTGGAGTGGGCTCCACTACTTAAGGTGGGTCTCTCGTCTGACGTAGCCGACAATTTTTCTGATTATTTAATGAGAGTGCAAGATATTTGCTGGCATGGGAAAGTGGAGCGGATGGCAAATAACCGGATCTGAGAGGAGAGATGAATAGTAATATATGAAATCGCTTGCCACGTGTCCAACTTTGCTGCGACCAAGCCTGAAACGTTTGTATGTTGGCATCCTGGATTTACGGCACCTCTTTTATATTATTACCTCGTGGAGAAAAGTCATTAATATTCCTTTTTTTTTTGTTTTTCCCATTTATAATTTTGAGTGGGGAGTGGGTTGATGACGTCACTCAAACTGCCACGTGAGCTACCGAAACAATGGGGCCCGCGAGGAAATAATTCTAGACGTGGGCCCATCCTTCTGGGAAGTTCCGTGACCATGGTTCGGGTTTCTCCTTTCCGGCAGTGCTAGTTCCTTCCACCGTTTGATGGGTGGATACCGGTGGCACGAATCTCATGGTCCATTCAACACGCATCGAGGCAGGTTATTTGGTGCCAGCTCGGACTAGTGCTTCGTGCATTGGGCTCCGCGCACCGTTATGTGACGCCACGTCAGATTACAATCCAACGACTGATGAAATTCCACAAATTCTCCACAAACATCCAAACCGTCGGGTGCCTATGCCGTAGCTTTCGTGGTGGGCCCAGCAGTCAACTTCCACATAAAAAGGACACAAGATATAGTAGAATGGTAAAAGAAATATGGAAATATAAAATAAAAGAAAATGAAAGCATGGAGGAGGAAATAATGGATTTGAGCGGCTTGAGCTGATATTTTCCGGTGGGAAGCGTTTACTTATGTCCCATGTGATTGCGCTGTAGCTTTTAACATGGCACCGAGTAACGGGCAATAGCCAGTGGGAAATCGTACGGAAGGGGAGAGATATATCTGCATTTGACGGTCTGTTGTCGGTATCGTCAAGCGAGCGATTAGAATAAAGTCGAGGAAGGCTGTGAGTTTTTTGGTTTTTACAAATTACACCCACCCCCACAAAACCAAAAAATAAAATAAAATAAAAAAGAGGATGGTAGTGAATACTGACCGTTTTCTACCCAAAAAAAAGAATACTGACCGAAGCTTGGGATAGATGAAAAGCGATATAGACTTTGACACGTGGCGGTAATGTTCAGAAGAGCTAAGGCTCCGACGGCGTCTTTTCTGCCATGTTGGCACTAGCCAACCATAGCCGTAGATTTTCTTGTGATCTCAACGGCTAAGATTAAATCTTTGACGGAAGCAAGTGATCTTGGCCGCTCGCGAAGAGTGAAAAACCATAAGATGAGATTAGAGAGCAAGCTGAAAAGCAAGACAAGAAAAGCAGAGGGGGAGAGGGAGAGGGAGAGAGGAGGCGAGGCGGAAGTAGAGAGAATAAGTAAAAGCTGAGATTTTTTCCGTCTTTTTCTTGTTCACTGGTTCAGAGGAGTTTGATACTTGAATCGTTTTGTTGGTCGAGGTCGGCCGGAATCTGAAGTTTTCTTCCATTGAGCTCCGGCGAATTATTGTAGAAATTTGGTCGGAATATCGGTTTATGGTTCACCGTATTTGATTTCATGAGAAATAGCGGTAAGGGATGGATAGAAACAGAGAAGCAAGAAGAGGAACCTTAGCAGCGTCAAATGGATTGTCAAGAAGGAGACAGAGGAGTAGCAGTCTTAGGGATTCTCCTGGTTCGGACTTCTCAGATCTGCCTTTTATACTGTTTATAACAATACTTTTTCATTTTTTCTCTGATCTTGACGTTGCTTCTTTTTTCCCTTTTTGTTCAATTTACAGAGGAAGATGGACCGATGGAATTGCAGGAAACGGCGAGATTGAGAGATCGAGGGAATAAGAAAGATAGAGATCGAGATCGGTCGAGTCGTAACAAACGAAGAAGAGGGGATAGATTGATGCATGGCAGTAATCATCACCGGCGAGACCAAGTGTTGCAGTAGCATCACCGGCTCCGATCTCTCCGTCTTCTTCCAATGCTTCTGCTCGGAAGAAGATGGTTAGTTTCTAATGTTTTACTCTTTATTTTGTTCCTATCTTTTGCTTTTTTTTTTTTTTCAATCACTCTGGAGATTGTCCACTAAATGTTTCAGATTTTGTGGCAGAAACCTATTGGACCCAAGCACCGGCCACCGAAGGTAGCCAAATCTTCATCCTCTTCAATTCAGGAGATTGAGATCGAGGTTGCAGAGGTTTTATATGGTTTGAAGAGGCAATCACAGTGCCCTTCTAACGAAGAAATCACACTAAATTCATCACAGAAGTTGGATTCAAAAGAGAACAATGGATCGAGTAATGAGGCCAAGTCGAGAGTTTCCTCTCCGGTCTCAATCTCACAATCGGCCGCGCCACCTCAGTCGTCTTTGTTACCTCAGAATTCTGGCACTTCGGCCACTCCGTTACCGGCTGTGGGTGAGTATCTTAAACTACTAGTCAACAAAGTTGGATTCGTTTCCCAACTGTTTTTCTGTTATTACATTGAAAACCTTCTGCGTCTGATGATGCTGGTATATGCAGCCCCGAAGAGGAAAAGGCCGCGACCTATGAAGTTTGAGGAGGAGGGCCCCTCTCATTTTCCAGTCCGAAATGGTTCCATTTCATCTGCTGCAGCTAAAGTTGAGAATGAACTGCCTCAAAAAATCGATATTTCCTCCCCAAAATTGGAGAAAATTCCAGGATCAAGCGAGGAAAATGGTGGGGTTTCTTTGGATTTGTGCTCCTCCCAGGCTGCTGCTGCTCCTGTATCATCATCGGAACCACCCGCATCGGAATCAACTAAGCCAGAAAGCAATACAATCTCGGATTCTAAGCCCGTGGCCGAAGAATCAGAAATTCGAGATGCGATTCAGACGAGGGAGGATGTCCTGTCGCCGAAGATGGAATCTCCTTGTGCGAAATTGGACGTTGATCTTGAGGATAATACAGCGACAAAAGCGTGAGCACCATAGATCCGTCGCCTTTTGCAGTTTTTTCTTCGGCCATTATTGTTAATGTGATTTCTGAAGTTTTGATTTTTTGATCATACAGGGTGTCAACAGTACCGGAGGTTGAAAACAAGCGGGAGGAAAAATTTCAGATCGACTTGATGGTGTGGATTTTTTCTCGTAATATATAGATAGGATTTTTGCAGTTATTTCTTCCACGAAGTTTTACTTAGAAAAATTTCTTCCATACAGGCTCCTCCTCCTTTGAAATCTTCTCCAGAAGGGGATGGTGTTACCGATTTTGTAGCAGATGCTAAATCTATGGCTCAAGATGTTGATGCGGTGAGTAGGCTTCTCTTTATTCTTTCCAACAACCTCTTGGTGGGCGATAGGTTGCAAATATGTTTCTATATATTTCCTCTTATGTTTTTATTATCTTTGATTAAATATTTTCTGTGTCATATTCCAGGGACATAAGTTGGAGACTGCGGTTCAGGCAGAAGAGAACGTCGATGAAATTGATAAGCAGGACGCATCGGAGGTTGGGTTGGAAGACAAGAAGATGGAGACAATGGCGGAAGAACCTGAATCACAGAAACCGATTGGAAATAGGGAGAGGGTTCTTGATCTGCAACTTGATTTAGAGAAGGTTGATAGGGAAAGTTGCAGTGTTGGTGGCACCAAACAGCAACAAGCGCAGCAAGTTCAGCAGCAGCAGCCGCTTCCGCCGCCGCCAGCCCAACCAAAATCTGGAAGAAATGATTTGAAGGCGGAGAAACCTGGTAAACCTACTTGAAGTTCCAATTTTTGCAATGCAGGGTGTCTGTTTTATTGGCCCCACGTTATGGCAATGAGTGGCTTCTTTTTTCCACCTTATCTTTGCTTTTCTCATAATTTTCTTCTCTGTTTTCAGGTCAATCCACCTCTTTGCCGTTGCCGATGACTGTAGCGGGCTGGCCAGGCGGGCTTACTTCTCTGGGGTGCGAATCCGATTACCTCGTTATGTTTCCCTGGCTGTTTTGGTTATTTATCATTGTAACCGTAACAATAAATATTTCATAGCTAAGAAATTACCTCCATCTTCATAAGCAGATACATGCCACCACTTCAAGCTGTTGTGTCCATGGATGGGAGTTCTGGATCTTCGACGCCTGGACAGGTATGTGTCACTTTCTTTATGTGGTGTCCACTTGGGCGATGTACCAAACGTTCTCTGATGATGTTGTGGTGATCCGGTGTTAAAAAAATTTAGGTACCCCATTTGTTTCTCTCCCAACAGCGGCAAAAGAGGTGCGCAACTCATTACCACATTGCTCGGAACATCTACTGTCATCAGCAGTTTACAAGGATGAATCCTTTCTGGCATGCAGCGGCTGGTTCTGCATCTCTTTATGGGGCCAAGCCATACAATCTCAATGTTGTGCCCCCAACAGAAACCACTATTCTTGGAAACCCATTGCAGGGAAGCTTACCTGGTAGGAATTTGAACTCGGTCTCAGACAAGGGCCAAGTTGCTAGCACATTTTCTGGTCATACTACAAAGGATAAGAACTCTGCAGCGGCTGCAGCCAACTTTGTGGATGCCAAGAGAAAGCAGCATGTGCTTCAGCAAGCTCCGCAGTCTGCTTCTTCTGGAAATCTGCTGGTATGACCCTATCCTCTTCACTGAATAATTTACTGGTGATGGTTTAAGAAATTTATTAATTTTATTTGCTCTGCGTTAGCATGGTCCTACTTTCATCTTCCCATTGAGTCATCAGCAGGCAGCAGCAGCTGCCACTGTGGCCACCAACCGATCGGGTCCTGTGAAATCTCCTACTGTTACCAGCAATGCTTCTTCCTCAAGTGCAGCTAGTTCAGCTCAGTGTGTTCCAGCAAACTCGTCATCGCAAGCAGCAGCTACCACAACCATGAGCTTCAGTTATCCAAATCTGCCTGCCAATGATGCTCAGTACTTGGCAATATTACAGAACAATGGATATCCATTCCCTATCCCTGCTCATGTTGGAGCACCACCACCTTATAGAGGAGGAGGAGCCCATGCTCAGGCAATGACTTTCTTCAATGGGTCTTTCTATTCTTCCCAGATGCTCCATCCCTCTCAACTTCAGCAGCAACAGCAGCAGCAACAACCACATTCTCAGTCAAAACCAATCCAACAGGGCCACCAGAACACGAGCACATCAAGTGGTTCCTCATCATCACACAAGCATCAACAGAATCAACAACAGCGCCTGCAAGGTGGTGGCAGCAGTGGTGGTGGTGGAAACTCGCATAACTTTCCTGCCTCGAAGAATCGACCTCCCCAGCAGCAGGCTCTGCAGCAGAACTTGCATGTGCCGCCACCTCATCAGGCTCGCCAACTTGAGGCAGAAGTTGGTGGGGAAGATAGTCCATCAACTGCCGATAGTAGAGTCTCTCATGCTCAGAAGAATATCTATGGCCAGAACTATGCCTTGCAGTTTCACCCACAGAACTTTGCATTGATGTCTCCTGCAGCTTTGGGTGGTGGTGGAAGCACCGGAAGTAATGGCGAGAAGCAACAACAATCACAGCAACATGGATTGAAAGGTGGGGTGGAACTCCTTCCATCTCAGGCATTTGCTATGTCCTTTGCCTCCTTCAATGGAGCTTCTACAGCAATGGGGCTTGATTTCTCTTCCATGCCTCAGAACCATGCAATTTTCCAGAGCCTACCAGAGACGGTAAGGCATGGCTATGCAGCAGCAGCAGCTGCTGCTCAGGTAGCACATCAAAAGAAGAATCACCAGATCACTGAAGAAGCCAAGGCTGGTGAAGCAACTAATGCTCAGGATGAAAAGAAGGGTTTGAGTGGAAAAGCCCCAGCGAGTATTGGGCAGTCACTTGCCTTCTCCAAGCCAGATTCCACCGAGCCATCAGTGTCCACAATTCTAGGCAATGCTGTTTTTGATAGCTCTCGCACTCTCAACCTTATCTCAGCTCCTGTCAATTGCAATAGAGCATCTCGTTCCAATACAAATTCTACAATGGCTACTGCTTCTGCCCCATCTAGTAACCCCAATTCTCAGCAGCAGCAGCAGCAGCAGCAACAGCAATTAATTCAGATTCAGAAGCAGCAACAGCAGCAACAACATATGCAGCAACAGCAGCAACAACATATGCAGCAACAACAACTACAGCATTTTGCGGCTGCAGCAGCGGCAGCAGTAGCTAGAAGCAAAACATCAGCAACTAGTAGTAGCAGTGTTTACTCTGATCGCCTGCCTGCCTCTTCTGTTGCCACTAAGTTCCCAAATACACTTTTTTCGCAGGCTCTTATCCAAAGCAGCAGCTCTGCCCAGTCTTCCCAGTGGAAGAACTCAGCAAGGGCAACGGCCTCTCCCATACCTTCCCCTTCTCTGGCATCATCGACCACTTCTTCCATTAAGAATCTCCCTCAACAGCAGGGCAGGACTCAAGGCCACACACAGATATCATTTGGAGTGAACGCAAAATCGGCCGCCCCAGGACAACAGCTTCCCACTAACCAGTCAACGTCACCCCCTGTCGTTGTGGGGTCACCCCCAACTACTACTTCTAAGAGTGCTGGGGGAAGTCCGAGAACTACATCTACGGGTAGCAAAACAACAGGCCCATCACCAGCATTATCATCTCAACAACAGAGCAAGAACTCGCCATCAGGGCCCAGCAGGAAGTCCTCTCCCGTTGGTGGAAGGAATGTACCTTCTATACTTGGCAACTCCATCGTTACCAGTGCACCTAGCTCTAGTTCCAAATCTCAATCCCAGTCGCAGCAGCAGCAGCAGCAGCAGCAGCTACAGAAGCAAGCATTGCAGCAGCCACAGCTATTCTTCACCAATGCCTATATGCAAGCTCAGTCTCCACAGTCTATGAACACCGCCACAACGAACGCCAACACCGCCACTACTGGATTTTACTGTCAGAGGCGATCTGATCAACACCAACATCAGGGGTCGACTGCATCTAATGGGATGCTGTCATTGTGCCCTCCCTCCCTCTCACTAGCTGGTGCCACGTCTGATCCTGCAAAAGCGGTTGCTGCTGCGGCTGCAGCAGCTGCAGCTACCAATAACATGAAAGTGGGCTTGCCGCCACCAAGCCTTCTCGCTGCACAGTTTACTACACCGGCTACTGGAAACTCACACCAGCTCATGTCTGCAGCTTTTCCATACATACATGCCGTGCCGCCTGTACCTGTCAAACCAGCTGAACAGAAGCAACCTGCTGGTAAGTAGATTGATTTTGTTTGTTATTTATTTGTTCCCTCCCCCCCCCCCCCCAATTGGAAATCTTGAGGTGAAAGAAAAACGGAATAGGAACTTTTGTTGGGGCTTTGTATATTTATCAAGGAGATACGGTTTCTTGCCCAGGAAATGACAATTTGCATGCCTGCTGGCAGCCTGACAAGAAATGAATGAAGCAACCCATTTGAAGGCGAAGAAGATGCTCTTGGAGTCGTCAGGGAATCCGCTGGCGCGGTACAACCCACACCTGCTGCTATGCTTTTAAGAGATCTTTGGAGAAGCGTCCGGAGTGCGCGGGGGGAGGAGAGGGCTGGGGGGAAGGCAGCTTGGAGGATTCTTTGTTTGGGGAATGCAATTTTGTGTGAATGAACACTACGGAGGTTCATCATCATCGTCAGCAACTGATCCGATAGTGTATGTAAGCTGTATTCATACCCTGAATTAACATGGTTTTCGTGGGTCGATTGAGAGAATTAGTTTGATTGGTTTTGACGGAGAAGGAACAGATACAGTGGAGAAGATGGAAAGGACAGATATGGTAGGCATGCATGCACAATGAACGACAATGCAGCAGTTGAAAAAGTTGGAAAGACAAGTCCGGCCAGACCCACCTTTTTATGTGGGGTTGTAGGGAAGGGTGTTAGTTTCTTTTATTGGAAGATATTGAAAACGTTTTTTAATTATGACTTATATTTTGTGATGAAGGACGTGTATATATATCTGGCACATAGAAGAAAACAGTGACTCATTTTTTTTTCTTTTCTGTCAATTTAATTCTTTCCTTTTTATTTACATATTTTGTTCCTCACTTCTTTACCCTTTTCTGGTTCTGGAGGGATGTGGATGGATGGGTAATGGGTTCATGATGGCACGGAAGGTGGGGTGTTGAAGAAAAGCTAAAAGGCTCCCCAAGAGACGTGGGTGTGTCATCAACTCGGTTTGATTGGGTCGGTGTCGCTGTGTGCGTCCCTTGTCCGTTTTAATGTTTCCATGTCTAAATTAACATCATAACTATGATCATCACCATTATCATTATTATAAAGAGAAATAAAGAGATGAGATTACTGGGTTATTCTTGTTGATGATTTTTGCTGTTAGGAAATTGGCTTTTTTCCTAGTTTTGATGCGTCTTTGCTTCGTTGCGGACCTGTGTTTGTTTAATTTTAATTGATTTGATTAATGAAGTTGGTGGACGTCATCAGATTTTGATAAGGAAAATATGATAAGGGGTGTGGAAAAGAGGGCAGGACAGCGCCAAGGCAAGTCAGGTTTGTCGTTTTTTACTTCTTTTATGGGGTCCTTTGGCTTTGAGATTTGAGCTTTTTGTTTTGTTTCTGAGAGGGAGGGAGATTGGATTCTCT
This sequence comes from Nelumbo lutea, assembly GCF_056320005.1. NCBI lineage: Eukaryota > Viridiplantae > Streptophyta > Magnoliopsida > Proteales > Nelumbonaceae > Nelumbo > Nelumbo lutea. The sequence continues at coordinate 173,496,831 of NC_142684.1, read as the reverse complement.
CTCTCCTCTCTCCTCTCTCTCTCTAAAAATATAGATACGTTTATAAAGTAGGGTAGTTGAAAAGGACTACTATTGGCTCTTTATTCAGTATCAAACACGTGGCTTCCTTTCAAACCTTGTTGTTTAAAAAGACATTAAAATAATGAAATGGTGGAATACATAAATTTATAATGAAAGAAGAATCTACTATTACGGACAGTAGGCCGTAGAGTGGAGTGGTACCCCCCAGTCCCCCACACAGCCACACTGGCACTAGTTAGTTTCTGTTATCTGAAGATGTCCGATCTCGATCGATGCAGTGGTACGCATGTCTTCACATGGTTAGCGCAAGGCAAATGCCCTCAACCCAATTACGTTATGTTCACGCTCTTTCAATTCATAGCTTTGCTTTCTCCACATGAAATGAAATAAACGCAATCTTCTACTGCTCAAGTGGATAGCCATTAAAGAGTAAAGACATCGCGTCTCTGCCAAACACCTTTGCCCCCTTTCAAGATTTTTTCTCTTTCATCCCATGTGCTTCCCACGGGCGGTCTTTGTATTTGTGTATATGAGAAAAACATGGCTGTGCCAGTTATCTGTCCATCATCTCTCCCTCCTGTAGCTAATAGCCTGATACTTCCAACCTTCTATCAGTTTCCCACAAGAACACAAATCAATACTACTTTGGTCTGCAACCGGAACACGTCATCCCTTCCAATTAAAGCACTCCCATTCCTCTTCTATAGTTTATACTGTTCCAATAATGATATCCCACGTCAGTCTACTACGTGGGGTCCCTGAGGATACTGGGCCAATCACGATAAGCCGCGTCGTCCCCCTACCCTCCTCTCTATTAAAAGAAAGAAATGCTCATTTGGTTCGAGAAAATGATTGATAGGTTGAGTTGAAAATTGAAATCTTGAAAATGAGAGATGACTTTTCAAACTTCTAAATCTTCCGAAATCAAAAAGAAATTAGGAAAGGTAGGTATCACGTCGTTGGGGATTGGATGAGTTTGTTCGGGTGATCGGGTCGAACCCGACAGACCACAGGCCAGAACCCCCACCCCAAACGAGTGAGAATCATTGCTTCTTGTTGCTGGGTGGTTTTTTTCCATAATCTGAATCCGGATACCCTTACCTTAATCCCAACTTGTATGTAATATACTAATATCATATCCTGAATTTATGATACATACGTACAAGTTGAACGATCACAGCCCATATTCGGAGTCGGAAAGCGGGTTTGGGGTTTGCTCCCGTGATCCATATTCTGCTATTGTGTGTGTCATCGGCAGCGCGCAGTTTCAATTTTCAAATTCAATGCCATGGCCCTTCACTTCTCTGATCTCTCTTCTCTTTCTCACTCAAAGTCAACAAAGTTGGACGATCACAGCCTTCTATATCCTTCGCCTCAGCCAAGATGTACATGATCTATTTTACAAGGTCAAATGGTTTGGGCTCTTCAAAATTCTTCCAACCATTGGGTCCGGGAGATGTACGATCGTGTATATATTCCTGTACTTCAGTTAGCACATTATCATTACTCTCATTTGCATCTACTCCCCTATAAATTTCAAAAAAAAAAGGTTGTTTATTTATTCAGCGTATTTATTACTTCACCTTATCATTTGTAATTTTTAAATGGGTAATTGAAACCAAATGAGCTGGGCCCACGGGCAGAATCAAAGCAAAGACGGAAAAGAGAAAAGGATGATTGACTTTAGTTAGAAACACAAAGACTCTTTAAAAATAGGAAGCCCACCATGTCCCCTTTTATGCCCTCTAGGGCCCAAACCCTATAATATTAAATTTGGGTATATCATTATTATAAATTATTACTTTTTTATTTTATTCACATGTAATATATTTATATGTTTCCATAATATTAGATTAAAAACTAACACCCAATAGACAGATTGTGACTTGTGACTTGTGAGAGAGGAATTTTCTTTATTATATATTAAACCATACGTTTCATCATATCCCCATGATCAACCCTACCCCTCTCTCTCTCTCTCTCTACAACCTTTGCATATGTTCAATTAAACAAATCATTCAACTATCTGTGGTCTTTGAAGCTACACTCTCTCATCATTAAAATATTGGGGCATGTTTGGCTAATACGATTATTACGATTGAGGGGCGAATTTCCTTATAGTACATCTTCTAGAAATTTGTAGATACTAGACAGTGCTTCTCCACTTGACCACCAAACACGCAACTAAATAATTAAAAAAAAAATGAAGAAAATTATGGCCACTCTAGGCGGCTATAGCTGATCTTATGTGTGTGTGTTTTGGTCGGAAAACAAGTTTGAGGCGGTGAGTTAGGCATTTCCCATTCTTAGCTCAGAGTCACATGACCTACATTAGTAAATTGATAGATTTAAGTGAAAGGGGGCTTTGGGCCTCCTACTCCTAGCATGAGAAAGAGCATTTCTGGTGTCAGATCGGAATCTACTTGAATTCATCCAACCCAACCCTATTTTTAATCGTGATCTTAATCGACATAATTTGTAAAAAGCCCAGTTGAATATGATGATGCTGGACTGATATGATTGCGTATTGCAATTGGGCTTTGGCAAGGGGATCTCGGAGGGTATCCTGGCGTGGCCTAAACTTGGAATGGTTAAAACTGAGGTGGGCCCCCCTTTGACAACCCCCTAAGAAGAAGAAACGTGTGTTATGTTGGATGAATGGGGACGTAGCCTAGCCATGTCTGTCCCCTCATCCCATGTTGTCTTTATGAGCCTAACAGTAGTAAAGAGTGATAAGTTCTAGTTATTGACTATTTGACACACCGTTAGCTTTGGGAGTAAATTTAGGTGGGCTCACACAGTGCAAGTTTAAGGTCTTATTTATTTGCTGGAGGATGTTAAGAGAGAGAAAATGGACATGAAAGTTGAAAACTTGTTTTTTGAAGAAAAAAAGGGGGGGGGGGGGGAGAAAGTGGACTACTTTGTTAGAGTAGTTATAATTCCTACCTAAATGAGGCTAAGGTGGTCCCTTTAAATATCTGGAGTGGGGTCAAAATTCCTTTCAGACCCTTGTGATTGAGGTGAATTGGTCAGTCCAATTCAAGCATTATTTATTTATTTATTTACCATCTGATGAGATGAATGATGAGTCAACCCCAAATAAAGAAATAGACAATTAGGCATAGAGAGGGCATTGCGTATACAGAAAATGATATTTCACATGCATAGATAGAGATGAGATAGCCAAAGCCAAGGAAGGCCATATTCCCCCAATTATTCTCCACTCTCAATTAGATATAACTGGAGCCTGGAGGTTTCTTGGAACCATTCATTCTAATTAGATTTTTTCTCATTTGCTTTTGGTGAGTGAACTGATGAAATCAGACTAGTTTGTTGTATTTGGAAGATGGGAATTGAAATTTGGCCAAAGTAAGGGTTAGGCCGTTGGATGGGCATAAATAAATGAGCCCCTTTCCCCTTGTCTGTGGCCTGTAGGTGTGGGGTTTACTTCATCAGACATTTTTGGTTATTTTGTTAAATTTGTTTTGGTGGAGTTGGAAACTTGTGGTGCAGTGGACCGCCTGTTGTAGTTAATTGTTAATTTGTTAGTGCTGGTGAATGAATGGTGTTGGTGATGTGAAGTGGCCTGTCTTTTTTGTGGACCCTGGGTCCACCACCATCTGCCTTTCTGAACGAATGGAATTATGAGCTTTATCATCTCCAACTCACACTTTTGATCTGATGATGCTTGTCAAATGTCTGTGACAGAGAAAGCATCTTGAGCACACATCTGGGCTGCCTAACTCACACACTTTTGGAATTTGGATTTGGATTTTGGAATTGGATTGAGAGCATTTGCCATTTCTGGGTGTGTGGGACTTCGCCACGTGTTTCCCTCTCCACCTTTTTCTTTGTTTTTGTAGATAAGCAGATGGAGATGCGTGTCGTGTCACTGTGTCCCTCTCTCTCTCCCTCCCTGGCTTGGTGATTTCGTCGCAATTCGCAATAAAATCTCCACTCCCAGCATCCCACTGAGCTCTTGAAGTTTGAATGAACTTCATTCCTGTCCTGTTTCAGTTTGATTACCGTCGATGGGTTGTGGGCCTTCTTGCATCTGTCTGATGGACAAGTTGTTCGCTACTTTCCCAATCAAGTAAGTAACAGAAATGGAAGATGATCTAACCTCTATCGCGAAGGGTAGGCGATCTCATGGAGTTAATCCATGGAAATCGAGTGTCGGTAGTCGTGGAACAGGTCCCCATTGCTTGGACCGCTGGAGCTTACTTCCGAGTTCCGATCAGAGGGGGAGATGAAATCCAAGGTACGGTATGAAGAAAAATTTCTGAGGATCCATGGGAACTGGTTTTTCTTTTGTTATAAAATAGAAAAAAAAGGACAAGAGTTGCAGAAAGACAAGTGAATAATCGCCCCCAGTGAGTGCAGTTGAGACGAGAGAGAGAGAGAGAGAAAGGGTGAAGTGGTGAGACTGAAAACTCAAAAACTGGGAGTGCGAAGTGGGGAGAGTGCCTGCTTTGATTTCTCTTTCTCGTTCTCTCAATCTGACACGTCTCATGGAAGAAGGAGGATGGAACAAAGGGGATCCTACAATTTAATGCGGTGGGAGCAACATATAAATAGAGGGAGATCGGGTTGGGGACTTTGGGGGGTCCTCTTTGCCTCTTTGGGGAAGAGGAGAATCTAGAAGAGAGGAAAACGGAGTGGACCCCACACCCTGTACGGTGTACGGTCAATTAATAGTTGGAGCCTGGACTGGACGGAGGGTGGTCCACCCTCCAGGCCTCCACCGGCCCACAACAAAGAAAGTCTAAATTAATAGCAATTACTGGGTTGGACTCGGAAGCATGGCGTGTGCCCTTTTTCCTTGTGCAAATATTAATTCATAAATTCTGGACTCTGGTAGGTAGCTACAACATTGCCTACTGCCTATTATTGCATTGGCCATTGGGGAATTTACCGCTCAGCCCCGGGGCATAAAAATTAACTTCCAAAACAATTGTATTCATTTAAAAGATACCGTTTTTTATTCTTTGAAACCACATGCACAAAATCCTAATAACGTAACATTGTTATTGTTATGAAATATCCAAAATGCCTCTTTCATCATCATTAGAATATACTCAAAATACCCCAAGCGCTTAGCGGTAAATTTTCCCCCATGTCTGTAATTCCGATCAAACGAACGTCTTTCTTTTGCACTGGCGTTTGTTTTACCTTAGCATTGTCCGTTGACTTTCGCTCCTTGCACCGACATAGACACAAGACCGACGACGAGGAGGTGAACTTTCTGTTCTTCCTCACACTACACTCAAACAAGGTATTTCAACTAAATTAACTGTTTGAAGTTCGAATTACAATATTAAAAGAAAATGGGCAATCTCATGCTATGCTACTTATTGCTTGTTGTTGGAAGAAATTTCTTTGGATTACTAAGAATAGTTCTTGCCCGCCTGCTATTTTTTATCGAAGAAATTAGTTTTCATCCCTTGTTTTTTATCTACTATCTTGCGTCTGCTTAAACCAACCCCACATTCCAGTGCGTAGCCTGTGATCCACACTCGCATTCAAACCCCACCCATTCCTAGTCCATGTTTTTTATGTTCAATAATTTATATGTATGTATTTTTGTTGTTTGACGAATGATATTAACTGTTTAACTACTCTACCATTTTAATCGTTAATAATTTACCCAACCTCTTATTCTAGTCAGAAGATTCTTCATAATTAATATAAGAATAACATTAATTGGGAACAATGAAGATGGTCTAAATGGCACCATGGATGTTAGCCCAGCCACTTGTATTAAAAAAATATAAGAGGAGAAAAAAAAAAGGAGATGCAAATCTATAGGTCAAAGTAATTACTAATTTGGTTTTAATGGTTATCTGTGCAAACTTAGAACCAACACTTCCGTGTATCAAAAGACTCCAGAACCGTTCATCCATCCTGATTCCTGCATTATTTAACTTCATTCAGTGGCCACTCAGCCTATGGGAGTATTATTATTTATAAAAATCCCGAATATCCAAGGCACAATGCAACTTAGTTTTAAAAATTAATAAAAAAGTAATATAACAAATGTGAATCTGTCTCCTCCAATTAATTTCTAAGACAGCCTAAGCCCAGTGCCTACTCCAACAGTGAATGTTTTAATTTCATATTACATACAAGTACAAACAAATGCATAAACTTGAGATAGGAAGTCAAGTCAAATCGTTTTTCAAACAGAGGGTAGTTGTTATTGTACATGGACTTAAATATAAATATGGGTAGGACCGTAGGAAGGGATCAAGAAGAGAAGAGAGCAGAGGGCTCTCAGTCCTGGGAAACAGTGAAATGACTTTCTGGGTTTCAAGATTAATAATTTTCATTTTTTATTTTGTTTTAGGCAAAGAGCAAACAAAACACAACACAACAAAACAGAGCAAACTAAACCGTGTTTTTGGTTCGCTGGCCAAAACTACGACAAATTAGCATGTCAGCTGGAATCCTAATAATATTCCCTATTCCTTATAAAGTTATAATAAAGGGTCCATCCCAAACACAGACACAGACTTGTTTAATCAAACAATATGAAGTACACGTCTGGTCCAAATGGAGCAATGACCAAGATAAGAACTTAACTGGGGGAAGAAATGCTCCCGAGGTTCCAAGGATTAGTTTAATTTTTCAAACATTTTATAATATTTGTAGGAAGTAGGGACAACTGCACACTAATCAGCACTGCCTTCCTAGTTCCTAGGCTAAATCTACATTATTACTTTAATTGATGACTCTAGTATTCTAATCCCGAAGAGAAATCTATTCACCCAATTACTTCCAACTTTCAAGTCGGGTATGAAAAGCCTCACCTTCACATTGTTCATGCATCTTCACTCTGGGAGCTTTCTCCTTCTCCCCACTAGGTTAGACCTGCAACCAAACACACCCGACTCAAGGTCAAAGGCATGTTTGCGATATTTTCCTCAGTTCTGCTCAGATTGAACAAGCACTAGGACCCATCAGTATAATGGGCCCACGTCTGACTTAAATCTATCTGTGATCTACAACTAAACCATTACCCCAAAAACAAGCAGGAATAGGACCAACAGTGAAATGCGTCCTATCTGTGATCTACAAATAGACTTACCCTAAAAACAAGCATGAGTAGGACCAACAGTGCAATATCTGTGATCTACACCCAAACTATTACCCTCATCAACAACAGTATCTCATTAATAAACACTTAAAATCTTTTTGCATTTCCAACAGAACTTGACATTTACAATCGTTCTTTCTACTGTGTCATGCAAAATGAAGCCTTTGAACTTATTAAGGACAATAAAAAGTTCGATCATGGTTTCACAAGCGGCCTTGTGTTGCTCCAAAGCCATTGACGAGCAGAACCATCCAGCAAAGGGGAAACCTGCAGGAGTGTGCCCAGAAGTTAGTTAGACAGCTCAGACTAGTTTCTGAGAAAGAGATTTAAGAATGCAACGAACTTATAAGAATTTTTCCTATATGGCAATGCATAGAGACCAATAAGAAGAATTTAAGAGATCCGTTTACATAAACTACTTAGAATTTTGAGTAACCAGACAAACAATGTTTAAAAAGTTGAGAACAATTTGAACTGGATGAGTATGCCATGGGTATATTTGGTTATCCAGGTGTTACAGTTGGGAGACACAAGTCAAACAGAGGACATGGCCCTACAAGAATTGTAATGACAGAATAGGTTCTGAATAAATGGGATGTACACACAATAGATTTATAAGTATGTAATTTCAAATTAGGATCCATATTAAGTATATTTTAACACTTAATTGAGAAATACCCATGCAGCACCAGTGTCAGTATTGATAAAATGTTCTGTTGATATACCATTAAGCATGCTTAGGCGTCCAGGTATCATATAATTTGGGGATGCATGTTTAGTGAAAGATATTGACTATAGTGACAGATAGGGTTCATGTAAAAGGGATGGCAATGATGACGATGATGTTTGTTACCAAGATTACGATGAAATAAGGATGGCAGAACAGGATTTTTATAGTCTGTGTGCTTCAACAGTTCTCTTTTTTTTTTTTTTTAGTTTTACTGTAGCTATCTATAAATTACTGACCTTCTCCCAAACTTGTGAGTGATAATCATTGAGCCAATTGACCTCCGCAATGGACAATAAAGACAAATCTACTAATTTGCTCTGCAAGTGAAATATGCAACTACATTTAAAAATGTATGAATCAAAGCTGAAGAAAACCTTGAGAAATAAACTCAAGATTAAAATGATTGTTGCTACATGGCATGACATCAGCACACAAAAGAGAGATGAACTTATAACAATAATTATGTGCCAGAATACAATTGAAGATTGCAATCGTCTGCTACAGATTTGTAAATATTACCATCATATACTCAGTTTAAGCCTAGCCACTGACATGAGAAAACTATTTATTGAGGGTTCAGAGGTAAGACGCCTATTTTCAAGATTCAGAACATATATGATGCTAATGTATCTTACTGTTTGATCATGGTTTCTCATTTAATATGGAAGAATGTGAAAGTAGAGGAACAAGCAAGAGGATAATTAAACGGAGCAGAAAAAAAAAGCACGCATGTGAAGAAAACTCTTTTCTTTATATTTGGATTAAAATTCCCATAAGTAAAGAACAAAATCACTTAAAATTTATATATTACCATCCCATGCTTTCTTCTTCATTTACTTGATGACCCTAGAAATGTTTGTGTTTGTGCTACATAATATTTTTAATACCAAATACCCATCCGGATTCAAGACTCAACTTCCCAAACTAGAAGATTGGTATGTGTAACTGTGCTACATATCTAAGAACCGGTGTTTTAAAAACAGAACCAAACATCAACACAGTTAACTGGAAGGATGGTGGGTTTCACTGGTCAAATGGGCAGTTAGCCTAGTGAAATGATCAGAACTGTCAAAAATCTGGCACCCTTGTTTCAAACCATCTGGATCAATTATGATCTCAAAGCACTGATGAGAAGTTTTCCATGTGCTTGTGCAAATGGAAATCTAAATTATTTCTAATATATCTGCTTCTTAATTTTTCTCTTTTGAAAATGTTGCTTAATTGTTTGATGTTTAACTTGATGAGAAAAACTTACACATTATGAGTTTATCAGATATTATGCAATAACTTCCTGTCTGATAAAGTGGTGAGTAAAACATAAATAGTACCAGAAGTTCTCTAACATACCTGAATGGGAACAAATGTTAGCTTCTCAAATCCCAGATATATATTTCCTCCAAAATTGTTAGGTGTCTCAACCTCTTTCACAAAAAGGAGATTCTGCACAAAAAGATGGACGGTACCATGGTAGACCAGAATAAGAATATGCCCATGGTTGATATTTTCCTACCAACAGCCTGTGAGGTTCATCTATGCTAAGAAATGAAATTGACAAATTCTAAATTATCCAAGTTAGATGTGTCTACAAACAAGAATGTTGTATTATAAATCATGGATATCAACAACATTTAAACTGAAAGTGCATCACTAGGTTAAGCACAGTACAGATCATAGCAACTGTCTTCAGAACTTGTTCAATCACTAGAATACTTGGTGAAGAATTATAGTTAAGTACTTAGGCATCGTTGAAATTTCTGGTCTCTGTGAAGAGTGAAATCCAATATTTGCACCAATTTGTTAGGAAATTTCAGGCATCATGAAATTGTAGTTTCCTAGAACAAACATGCTATACAGTGAGTCAGTGACACAAACTAGGAATAATGATGGGAAAGAGCACTTAAGTCCATAACAGGGGAACCATGTCATGAATGCTTCTTCAAGATTGATTCAACAAATTTGTCATATACCCTGATGGATTTAGCAAGTATCTATTAACAGTCATTATTGCAGCAGTTGGTTGGTTAGTCCATGCAAGAGACAAGCTTGGGTGGCTTGGTTATTGGGTAGGGACTCACTCAGGGACATAAGCAGATTGGATAGATTACATTATAAAATTGATAATATTATATATTGTAACTAACTAAATTTTCTAAAAAGAAAAGTATAATTCTATTAAATAGAGGGAGAACCCCAAAAACAGCTAAACCAACTATATAATATAAGCATGTAAACAAAATTGTATAGAAAACTGTTAAGTTATTATTACATTTCTTACATTAATAATTTATATTAGTATCATAGTTTTCAAGGCGCCTAGGTGATGCTGGGCGATACTGGGGCGCCTAGGCGATAAAAATTTTATAATATAAAAATCTAACTCTTGACTAGTTCCCTAGTTTTATACACCATTCAGCATGTATATTAATTGAAAAAATAGCAATTCTCTTTATTAAGAACATTAAATTTCCTCTAAAAATGTGACAAATCATCACATCTAAAATATAAAAATCTTTTACATACATTAATATAATCATTTTCAAAAATAATACTGCTATGATAAGGATTTAATAGAGAATTTCATATCAATTAGCAGCTAAAGATATAGATTTCCTTCTATTTACTCCTTGTCTGAAAACAAAAGAAAAGTGATCTCTTCAGTGTTTGTTGATAACTCCTAGGATTTGGGCTCGAGAAGAGGTCTAAGGGATTCTGAAATGGGGATGGTCTCAGTTAAGGGAAGTCTTTCTTGATCAGTCTTGTAGAGATAGCAGAATTTGGAGACCTTCCCCTTCTGGTTTTTTTCAATTGCTCTTCTTTCTATAACATTTTGCTTCAGGCCTCTAACCTTGTAGGAACTTTCCTTCAAAGGAGGTGTAGGGTAGCCCTGTACCCCCAAAAATTCAGGCCTTTTGCTGGGAAGTGGCACTCCAAAAAATCAACACCTTGGATTTATTGCAAAAAAAGAGGCCAAATATGTGCCTCTCCCCCCATGTTTGTTGTCTCTGCTTGGGTTTTGGTGAGACAATTTCACATTTACTAATCTCATGTCCCTTTGTGTTCTTTATTTGGTCTTGGTTCTTGATAACTCGTTAGTTTGATGCCTTAAGGGCATCATTTTAGGGGTATTTTAGGCCTTAGAATAGTCAAAATGTCCCCTTTCCCAGTTAAATTCAATATTGTGACCTCTGAGAGTCTCTGTGCAAATCTTGGGGAAACTGGGGAAGTTTCAAGGCTGAAATGCAGTTTTTGGGAAGCTGGTGTGAAATCCAGCAGAGAGAGGGGGTGTTTTTGTGAAAAACTGAGCACAGGAGGGCGCCTCCTATCTGCTAAACCCAGAATGGTGCCCCTCCTATATTAGCATACTCCCCTCTCCCTAGAAAACCCTAGGGTGCCTTTCCACTCATTCTTTTCATCTCTAACAAACCCTAGCTGCCCCTAACTGCTAAATCCTCACCTTCCATTCCTTCCTAACATCTAATCTCCACCCTCCCTTCTAGGGCACCCTCTTTTGAGTGCATTCTAACCCTAGAGCGCCACCTAACTTCTAATCCTCACCATTCATCCTTTAGCCACTAGATCTCAGCCCTCTATTTCACTCTCTATCTCAGCCATTCACCCTAGGGCGCCACCCACTCCTTTTAATCTCCACCTTTCAGCCCTAGGCACCTAAATCTCCACCATCCAATTCTGGACGCCCAAATCTCAGCCCTACACAATATTGGGTGCTCTCTCCTTCTCTTCTCAGCCTTAGGATCACCGTAGAACAATCCTAACCCTTCATTCTAAACCCTAGGGCCCCCATATTTTCTGCTAAAACCCAGTTGCCACCCCCCTCTCTCTCTAATCCCAGTTTTATCCACCCTTTTCTATAAAAAGGACCTAAGGGGTCCTGAGAAGGGGTTGTATTCTGCCCCCAAGTAAGACAGAAGGTTGTTCTTGAGAAGTTCAAGGGTAGAGGAAGAGGAGAACGCCCAGGCAAGAGGAGGGGTTCTTGCTTGCAGTTCGCTTAGCCACTACTACCACCTCTAGATTCGGATCCCAACCAATTTTCCATTAGTTTCGGATTTACTTTCCGTTCCTTAATTTCCAATTCTTATTTTTATTTATGCAATTTACTTTTATCTAGTTTAATTTGTCTTCCTTTCTGTAGATCTGAAATTCGGCCAAATAAGATGGAAGGCCTAGCTCGAAGAGCTCGAGGGTCAAAGGAAATTTGGCTACCTCTGACTGAGTTGCAAACTTTCTATTTAGTTTATTTATTTATTTATTTCTGTCATTTATTTATCTTTTTGCAAGTTTCACTTTCAGCATTGTTAGAATTTTATGTTAATGGATTCCAGTTTAATTAATTAAATTTTGTGTTTCTGCAATCTCCAATTGTGTTATTTTGTCCGGATTGAAGTACGTAACGATTTTTCCCTCGCTTCCCTATGGATACGACCCCTTTCTCACCACTAACTATGTTTGTAGTTATTTTGAGAATCGGAAAAATTTATAATTATTGAAACTTGTGTTCCGAAGTGGTTAACGACACGCTTTCGAATACACCTGTTCTCTTCTCTCTTTGGTTGTAGTTGGACTCCCTCCTCGAGCGTGGTGAACCTCTTTGATCCAACTTTTTGCAGGGCAACCAACGGTTTGTGGAAGAATTATGTGGAGAGCCACTAGAGCTGTTGCATTGTGGCAGGAAAGAAACAATAGGATCTTCAAACTTCAAAAGTAATTGTAGATCCAAGGAAGAGGTTGTGGAAGGAGTAACTACCAAGGTTATCCATTGGTTGAAATCCTATGATCTTTTTAAGGATTTCTCAACTGAAGACATTTATAGAAGTTGTGTTAGACAGTTTTTGTATGCCCTTAGCTTCAATCAGAATGATGTACATTATGAGTTTGTTGTAAATGAATAAAGTACATATTTGATTAATGTTCCTTTGGTATGTTTCTGTGTAATACCCTTAAGCTGAGCACTTAATGAGACTTGTGTTAGTTTAGAATGTTCACAGCCAGTGGGTCAGTCTGGGGAGACATATCCTGATAAGGCTGACACTGATGTGCCACCAAGTCGGTTGGGGTGGCCTGTCTCAACCGCCAGGGTGAGACCCAAGGCACATGCAGTGTAGGATTAATTGATCTTTGAACCAGACCAGATTTCCAGTATTGCCCTGGACCTTGGAGATTAATGGACAAAACTGAAAAGTTACACCCGACCCCTAGACTCGATTATGATACTACACTAGGTGTCGGATTGGGCTGTCTTTGATGTACCAATCAGTGAGATCCTTAGCGGGGGGTCAAAACTTGGGCATGTTGGGGCAGTCTGAGAATTCATCTGAGTGGGTGATCATAGTGACAGGATCAGCCCCTTTGTCGGAAAAATGTAATGATCGGGGATGCACTCTCACTAATGGAAACCAAGACTGCCAGCAGCAGATTTCAATCATTGAGATTTGTTTTGCAAAATATATTTTATATGAGATATCAAAGTATATATATATATATATATATGTTTGCGTGTGTGTGTGTGTGTGTGTGTGTGTTTGCAAGATTAGCCCATCAGGTATTTTATATGTGTGTGTGTGTGTGTGTGTGTGTTTGCAAGAAGGTTTTAATTCCCGGAATCCATGTAAGCAGAGAGTGCAATACTGTTCCTTGTAGTCGAGGGAGAGGTCATCTCTTGTCGGGTAGTGTTTGATCATTATAGGCTGAGAGGTTAAGTGTAAGACCATTGAGGATAATACCTGATGGGCTAATCTTGCATCTGCCCACAGTCCTTGGGTGTTACAAGGTGGCTTGGCCCAGGGACCACTTAAGGTAAGTGTTGGGCCCATAGAGCCCATTTGATGGGTTTCAGGAGTGCACTGTCCATAATAGTGTATTCGGCCAGACCTTGTAACAAAGGCTAGGCTGAACCCATGTGACTGATGTGTAGATCAATGCTTGGGTCCCACGCCATACAAGGAAGCCCAACTGGGCAGCAGTTAGGAAGGCTAAGTGAGCACATGACCTTAATGGGCCTAAAGCCCATTTTGAACTGGGCTGTTTTAATTAGTTAAATATGGGGCAAATTTTGGGATGGATTAGTAGATAGGATAGGGTCTTAACCCTATCCACTCAGAGAGTTTAGATCTAAATGTGATTTAGATCTGAAAACCTCCTAATGAGATTAGGAGAAGGCTGATCTAATCTGCAGATAAGATAAGGGTTTATCCTTATCACCTAAAGGGATGTCTGATCCAAATATGATTTGGATCAGCAACTCCTAATGGGATTAGGAGCTGATCCTTTAAGGTTACAAAAGAAGGAAGGGGCGGCAACCTTTAGATTATCACAAGATCATCAGATCACTGCAAGTCTTTAGAGCTGAAATCACAGAAGAGAGAATTCAGCATACCTGCGAAAATACTCTCTTGCCGCCTCCTTCCTGCCACCGCCTCACTTGCCAGTTCGACCTCCTTTTCAGTGGGAGAAATCAAGATTCAATCTTGATATCAGTTCCTTGTGAAGGGACTGATAGGAACCTGTGCTCACGTGCCATTCTGCTATTTCTTGCGAAGGAATAGGTTCTTGGAGAAGAACACTGCTGATTCTGCTCCATCCTACATTGCGCCATCTTCAGTGGGAACAGTCTTTGGATCCTTCCTTGGGCGTGAACACCTTCGTTGGGAGATACTATTTCTCCGTATCAGGTATAATCCTCTCCTACTGCTTTTGTTCAGATCTGATTCAGTTTATGGTTCAAGATTGATCCTTGAAAATATGATTTTCTAAATAAGGAATGCGATTCCCAGTTGAAGGGAGAGAATTTTTTTGAAATTTTCCCACCTTATTCCGCAAGATTTGGGCGTCCATACGATGGATCTCTCATCCCTTCAAGTTGGGGTACTGTGGCATCTACTACTACTACTTCCAAAGCTATGATACACGAAGTTTGGTCCCCACTGGCACAACAATAGGTAAACCTGAACTTTGATGGAAGCTCTATAGGTAATCCGGGCCCATCTGGTATAGGAGGTGTGTTCAAAGATAATGAAGGCAAGATAAAGGCTTTGTATTCTGGTCTAGTAGGAGTTGGAGATTCTTTAAGAGCGGAAATCTTGGCACTACATCAAGGTGTAAAACTGGCCAAGCAATTGGGGATACAGCAGATTGAAATAGAGGGAGACTCTAAATTGGTAATTGGGTGGATGCAATCAGGGCAGATGGGAATTTCGCAATATAGACAGCTGATAAGGGAAATACTTAGCATAACAAGGGAGGCGGGTGTTTGTTTCAAGTGGGTAAGGAGATGAGCAAATGGTTTTGCTAACGCTCTAGCAAAACAAGGGACTGTAAGGGAGAAACTTTATTGGGCAGTTCTGTAATCTTTGATGTTTATTGGATCATCATTTTCTAATAAGGGTTGAATTCTGTATTTCAGCTTAATTTATCTCTAATGAAAATTATCATTTCTGATAAAAATAAATATTCAAGATGGGAAGTAAAATAGAAAAAAGCAAGGACGGAATTGCTGTTTTATTTAATTAGAGAGAGAGAATGAAAAAAAAAACAGAACCTTTTTATAATTCTATTCTTTCTTTATTTCTTTCTTCCTTTCTTTATTTCTTTTTCTCCTCAAAACCCTTTGATCTTTTAAATTTCAATAATAAAACACTAAAACAAAGTATATTGATATATATATATATATATATATATATATATATATATATAGCATATAATAAAATGTATTAACACATACATTAATAAGATACAGCAATATAAATGATACTATAAAAGGTGCCTGCCTTGTCATTTTTGTCGCCTAGGCTGGTGCTTAGTCACCTAGAAGGGTGCCTAGTTGCTAAAAGTCAAGGCATTTGGGCGAGGCACCCAGCCAAGGGTGCCTAGGTGGACGCCTTGACAACTATGATATTTAGTATGCAGATGTAATCGATATTATATGTGAGGTTCACTGTCTAGCTATGGAGGAACACACTGTTTGACAACACTTTTACCAAGTGCAAGTGCATTTTATTACACACAGGCGCATCTGAGCAAAATGAAAATCTCACCTCAATCCGAATGCCGAAAGAATGGTCTTCATAATAGCCAGGTTCATTGCTAACAATCATGCCTTTCTGCAATGGAGTCATATTCCCAAATCGAAAGCTTATACTCTGAGGGCCTTCATGGACATTCAATGCTGCTCCTACACCGTGGCCAGTTCCTAACACATAGAGGAAGAAGAACCCAATGTCAATGCCAAAAGCTTTCTTTCATATCTCAAGATATGGTCATGAAGAGTACCATGCCGGTAATCAAGTCCAATCTTCCAAAGGGAAGAACGAGCAAATGCATCCAGTACAAAACCAGGAGTATTTTCAGGGAATACCGCCTGATCAAGAGCTATATGACCCTGTAATCCAGATCAAGTTAGAAATTACCATTACTTCAAATTTGAAAAGGCCAAACTGAATCACTTAGAATATTAGAAATAAAACAACTAATATGTCTTGATATCAACAAGATTCGGGATTGCAGAAATGGGAATCGACAAGTTTTGAGTGATAATATAACCTAATAACCTAATGACAAGAGCAGCAATTTTGTGGACTATATTGGAAGAAAGTAATTTCAGGTTGTTTAAGGAACAAAATAAGACCATGGAGGCAGTGATTGAAAGCATAACTGTGAAGGTGGTTCATTGGATCAAGACCATGGAAGTGTTCAAAACATTCTCAGTGGACAGCATTATGAGATAATAGAATGTAATTGCAGCATCCTCAACTTGTAGAAGCACAACCCAGCAGCAATGGATTTCATGAAGCAACACAAAAATTAAATTGAACTTTGATGAAGTATGCTTGGTAGCCCAGGGCCTTCTGGGCACAAGTGTTAGAGATAATAAAGATAGTTTCTTGGTTTTGTATTCAGGACCAATTGGCTATAAAGAATCATTAAGGGCAGAGATAGCATCTGTATTGCATGGTCTGACATTAGCCATGCAACAAATTTACAAAAAAAAATTGAGATAGAAGAAAATTCCAAATTTGTGGTATGCTGGTTGAACAACAGCAAGGAGCTTGGGTCTATAGACAAATGTTGAGGGAAATTAGCAAGGGAAATGGAAGCTACCTTCAAGTGTGTGAAAAGAATGTCAAACTGTTTTGCTGATACTTTAGCAAAACAAGGGGTCAATAGGGAGCAAATTTTCTCTAAGAAAAAAGGGTACTTATCTTTCAGTGATAGAAAGACATTGATTAGATCAACCCTCTCCAACCTGCCTTTCTATTACATGTCAAGTTTTAAGCTTCTGGTAGGTGTGAGCAGGAACGTAGAGAAGACGATGAGAGATTTTCTTTGGGATCCAGGGGAAGTTAAGAGGGATCATAGGATCAGTTGGGAAGTGGTCAGTAGAGGCAAAAATGTAAGGGGTTGGGATTTGGGAATGGGTAATATACATAGGAGGAACTTAGATATTTTGGGGAAATGGCCAGAGAATGTTGCAGATTAGGACAAACTATGGACAAAGGTGATAGTGAGCATTCACGAGCTTTTGGATAACGGTTGGGATGTTTGAGCCAAGGTTCAAAATTTTGATACATATTGGGCTGTATCGCCCAATACGTATCGTAATGTACGCTTCCCGATATGCCCCTACATGGAGTGTTTCTAGGTCTAACCTGATTCAAGGGGTAGATGGGCCTTAAATTGACCCCTCTAAACCAGGTTGGAAAAAAAAAAAAACTAAAAAAAAGGATGCAAAGGCATATCGAACTGTATCGATATTTTAAACCTTGGTTAGAGCATCGGCAAGGGCAAGTCAAGCTTCTCCTTAAGGCCATCAATGTGGTATTACCACTTTTCACTCCTTTTATCAAATACAATCTTTGTAGTGCTAATCGTATTAAATTTTGGGAACATGTATGGTTGAGGTCTTCCCCCTTGAAGGAACAATTTCTCTCACTTTTTGCACTCTCTTTTTAAAATTGAGCCTATTTCCAAATTTTTGGTTCCTCCAGCTTCGAGTAATGGCTTTAATTGGGATTTGGCTTTTGAAGGGGTATAAGAGATTCTAAACTTCAGAATGTACTCACTCTACTTGAACTGTTGAAAGAAGCCCTTTTTTATCCTTCTAAGGTTGATAAACGAATCTGGACTTGTACTCCTTTTGGTTCTTTCTCTTGTTCTTCCTTTTTCGAAGCCTTATCTCAACCTTCCTCTAGTTTTTTGCCTTCCTTTCCTACTAAGGAGGTATCATATAAGCCTATTCTACCCAGAGTTGGTGCTTTCTATTGGAAAGTTGTCCATGGGAAGATTAATACTTTTTTTTTTTTTATCAATAACTCAGATTTCATTAAAAAAGAGAGAAAAGATACAAGGGAACAATAAAGAAGAGACAACCTCTCTTTTCTCCCCCATCCAAACAAGAAGACAAGGGAAAAAATTACAAGATGGCCCAAAATAAAGAGTCCCTAGTTGCCCCCCTATTTAGCTAACCCATCACTCCATCAGAAAAGGAGTTAGCATTTCTTTTAACCCAACTCATCTTCACCTCAATATTCTTAGTCAACCAATTGAATTTCCTCTTCTCATTGATGTAGTTCCAAAAATTAGTTGTATCATTTTTGAGCCAATCCACTACCAGTTTAGAGTCACCCTCTATGACCAATTTGGTGATGTTCAGTTCAAGCATCCTTTGAGTTCCTTCGCTAACAGTTGAAATCTCAGCTCTGAGAGAATCACCCACTCCTATTGGTCCCGAAAAGAGAGCAACTACCAGAAGATTAATACTTGTGACTTGCTTCAAAGAAAACAACCAAAGTGGTGTTTATCCCCTCACGGGTGTATCTTATGTAAGGTAATGGTGAGAGTTGCCATCACTTATCTCTTGTTCTTTCACTACTTTTATTTGGGAATGGTCCTTTTCCTTGTTTGGGTGCAAGTAATGATTTAGAAAGAGACTAGAGGTCTTAAATGCTTGAAAATGTTTTATATGTTTGGTTTTATTTTTAAATTCTCATTTGAATATGCTTTACATAATTACATCTTATGTTTATGTATTTTAATTTTAGATAATAGGTTTTATAAAACATTATTTTAAAATTTAAGTTTATATTTTTTATTAATATTATGTTTAGTATTTTTTTTTTGAATTTTCTGACATTTTTTATTTTTAGCATTTTTTTTTATAATTTTGCACCTTGCTTCAAAAAGGCACGTGCCTCGCCTTAAAATGGCCCAAAGGAGATCTTACGTGGAGGTGCTGAGATCTAATAGCGGGTATCTTGTGCCCAATTTACAAAGGAAGCTAGAAAGGTTGAGTCGGGTTCTCATAATCTGGCCCAATTGCTCAATCTAGGTCTTAAGATTCAAGTTGGGTCATGTGACCCTTTAAAAGCTCATGCGCATAGGTCCTGTGCGCCTCTGGGAGGTGATTTTTGTGGTCTATCATCATCCCCATCGACCTCTGTTCGTTTGTCTCTCCCCCAAATGAAGATGGCAAAAAAATTCCCCCCCCCCCTCTTCTCTTTCTCAGGCAGCAGGCGCCTCATCTGCACAAGGGAAGAAGCTTCAGTGGAGGTCGGCTGCTGAAGAGAACTCCACGACCCCTGAAAAGCCGAACTCTCGTTACAATAGGGTCTCGTAAGGAGACTCTCAAGATGATTCAGACTGGGAGGTTTTGAGAGATGTGAAAGAGGAAGAAGGA
Organism: Nelumbo lutea; assembly: GCF_056320005.1. NCBI lineage: Eukaryota > Viridiplantae > Streptophyta > Magnoliopsida > Proteales > Nelumbonaceae > Nelumbo > Nelumbo lutea. The sequence goes on along the minus strand of NC_142684.1, from coordinate 173,477,298 downwards.
GATCAGCCATCGAGTATAGGTAGCATCAACTCAACAAAGGCCTGTAACTTCATAGATTTCAAAGCTTTTGGAACTGAATTGCTCTTTAATGAAGAATCTAGTACGGAAATTCTGGAGCTACAGGAATCGGGGGATGGTGACTCTATTGTGGGTAGCGGGTTTGAGGAGATGGGTATCCACTGCAAACCAACTATGGAACCACGTGAGGAACAGCTCCCCCCAACTGCGCAGGTGGCTACTGAACCTGAACTCGAAACGTCAGGGTTTGTATTTGGAGTAATCGATGAAAACTAGAATCAGGATCAGGGAGTTTCTTCCCCCCTTCCTCTCATTCCAATTCTTTCTTCCTCCCCGTTTTACTGTCAAAAATTCAACTGATATTGATCCTTGTAGTAATCATCGGCCTTTGGATTTTGCAGCTCCAGTTGTTGAAACTTCACCAGTGGCAGATATTGACCCATGTGCAGCAGTAAAAGAAGTTGGGGGAGGAGATAAAGACAAGGAGGAGGAACAAATCCTAAAAATGATTTAAGTGATGGAATCTGAGAAGTAGGGGAAAATGAAACTATTGTAGGCACAGAAGAAAAGGGAAAGGAATTTAGTGTGTTAGATGAGAGAAAAGATGAATGTAGAGAATCACCCAAACTAAAAGGAAAGGAACAAAAAGAAGCCAAAGGGAAGGTCTATCTTAGAAAGTAGGCAGAAGAAGACAAAAAAAAGAAAGAAAGAGGAGAATGAATGCGGTGGAAAAGCTAGCCTATGGAGTATCCTATGAGAAGACTGTAAATAGAAAGAGGGAGAAGAAAAGAGGAGACTAGGAATTGGAAATAAGAATGGGCCTAGAAAACAAGTGGAATGAAGATTCTTTGTTGGAATGTAAGAGGGTTAGGGAGTGCAAAGAAGAGGAGAATTATCAGGAATGTGATAAGAACAGAGAGACCGGTAATAGTCATGATACAGGAAACAAAACTTTCGGATTTGGATGGAAGATGGATAAGAAGTATCTGGAGTAGCAGGGGTCTAAGTTGGTCTTTTGCCCCGTCTTGGGTGCCTCGGGTGGGATCCTTACAATTCAGAAGAATGAGGAAGTTGACTGTCAAGAGGAATTGATAGGACAATACTCAATACCAATAAAAGCCAAGAGGATGAGTGAAGATAGAATATCATGCCCTTTTGTCAGTTTTATTTGGAATTGGTTTACTTCCCTTTTTGGGTGCAGGTGGTCTTCTCCTAACCGGATAAACATTCAACCTTAATGGTTATAGTGGTAAGACAAGGAGAGGAAGGATTTCTTGGAGGTGCACTAGAGCAACAATACTTTGGACCATTTGGGAGGAAAGAAATGATAGAATATTTGAAAGTAAAGAAAAATGCAAGGAAGCTTTAGTGGAAACAATAACATTGAGGGTGGCACATTGGGTAAAAAGTTTAAAGCTGTTTTCAGATTTTAAAAATTGAAGACTTTTTTAGGATTTGGGGGCTTATTGCTGCTTCATCACCTATGAGGCAGCAGGTTTGTGAGACCTGGTCCCCTCCAACAGAGGGTTGAAAGAAGCTGAATTTTGATGGGAGTTGTGTGGGTAACCCAGGCCCTTCAGGTATTGGGGGATTAGAAATGAAAATGGTTACATTATTGCTCTGTTCTCCGATGTTGTGGAAGGGGGTGATGTAGCTAGGGCAGAGTTTCTAGCTTCAGTATATGGGGTTGAGAAGGCCAAAGAGCTGGGGATTAATAGATTGATCATCGAGGGAGACTCAAAAACTGTGATAAAATGGTTGCAAAAAGGGGAAGGAGTGACCTGGCAACTGAAGAATGAATTCAAAAGGTTCTAATGGATGTCAAAGAATATGTCTATTCATGTGGATTGGGTTAGGAGATCGGCCAACAATTTGGCTAATAGCTTAGCAAAGCAAGGGGTTCAAAGAACAGATATGTTTTGGGCACATTTGTAATTTTGTCCTAGGTCAGCTTCTATGTTGATTTCTTTGCAACTTCTTGTTGTATATTAAAGCATCTTAATTAATGAAACTTTTCAGAGTTATTGATAAAAAAAAGGATGAGTGATGGAAGGGATTGGGTGTTGAGTAATGTGTGTGGCCCAAACTCATATAGAGAGAGGGATACATTCTAGGGAGAGCTAGCTACAGTGAGGGGCCTTTGGGAAGGTTCATGGTGTTTGGGAGGGGATTTCAATGTAATAAGGTATGCAAATGAGACAAACAACCCCAATCAGTCCATAACAAGTATGAGACACTTCAACTCCTTGATTGAATCCCTAGAACTAAGAGAACCTACCTTGCTACAAGCCTCTTTCATCTAGTCAAATCTTCAAGAAAATCAAGTGTGCTCAAAACTGGATAGGTTCCTTTTCTCCATTGGTTGGGAAGAGTTGTGGGGAAACTTAACATTGAAAGCCCTGCCTAGAGTAACCTCTGACTAAACCTATTCATGGGTCAGTCCTAGTCGGGCTCAGGCCGGGCTTTTGCTCTTCATTAACAAGATTTTTTCAGGCCCGAGCTCGAAGACCAACCTAACAGAGGCTGAAATGCATGATTTGTACAATGTTAAGAAATGCAGGACTCGCCACCGGAGAGGGGCGAATGAATTCACTGGTGGCGCGGCTGGCACCGGTGCCTAAGTTTGCTGGTGCTTGAGTTTGTTGGTTCCAAAGAACATGCAACAGTGCGTGAGAATGAGAACTACAAGAGAGAGGACTGGTGGCGAGAAAGAGAGAGAGAGAGAGAGAGAGAGAGAGAGAGAGAGGACTCACCGCCGGAGAGAGAGACGATCGGTGCTTGGGCTCGCCTGTCACCTCTAAGACTGAGAACTGTGGTTGCCTGCCTGGGTTTGCGCCGGTTTTTAAGAGTGAGAGTGATGAGAAGATAAAAGATGAAAAGGGGGAATATGAAAGGGTTAATTGACTAGGGTTTACAATAAAATACAAAATATCGGGTCGGGCTTTTGTGACAAATCTCAAGCCCGACTCGTAAAATAGTCGGGCTCGGGCTTTTAGGCCCGAGGTCAAGCCCATGGGCTAAAATCCATGAGCAATCCCGTCCGGGGGTCAGGCTGGATCGGGCTGGCCCGTCAAGCTACTCGGCCCATGAACATGTCTACCTCTGACCACTACCCCCTAAGTCTCTACCAAGAAAACCTTATTGAAGGCCCCATACCTTTTAGATTTGAGAATATGTGGCTAGAAGTTCCAATATTGGTGGTTAGAAGGTGGACTAACGGCTAGAGAGAAAGTGGTTAGATTCTCCAAGAAGTTGAAAAGATTGAAGGAAAAGGTCAATGAGTGGAATAAAGAGGAATTTGGAAAACTCGAGGTCATAAAGGAGGAATTAGCTAGGAAAATAGAGGAAGTGGACCAAAAGGAGGCCCGAAAAGAGTGTGGGCTGGAGGATACATCTAAAAAATGGAATTTAAAAGTGCAACTAGAGGAGATCCTAAGGAAAGAAGAAATTTATTGGAGACAAAAATCTAGGTGTAAATGGCTTCTGGAGGGGGATGGAAATACCAAAATTTCCCACTCCCTAGCAAATAGGAGAAGATAGAAAAACCAAATCTCCAGTAATAGAGGTGGAGGAAAGAGTAGTAAACTCAAAGGAGGAAATTGAAAGGTGCTTTGTGGATCATTTCAAGTCAACTCTTGCCTCCTCTGTTGAAAGCAATTTGGAATTGGGAGAATTACAGTGGGACAGAGTGCCAAAATCTGAAGCTTCCCTCCTAGAAAGAGCTTTCAGTGTAGAAGAGGTACATGAAGCAATTTTCTCAATAGATAGATTTAAAGCTCCGGGGCTGGATGGTTTTTCAATAGCTTTCTATCAGGATTGTTGGGAAATTTTGAAAGATGATTTAATGGATGTATTTGTGGAGTTCTATAAAAAAGGGGATTTATCGCCAAGAGTAAATGCAACTTTTATTGCTTTAGTGCCAAAAAAGAAAGAGGCCAAAACCCCTAAGGATTACAAACCGATAAGTCTTGTGGGTAGCTTGTATAAGATCTTTGCTAAAGTCCTGGCTGGTCAATTGAAGACTGTCTTGCCCTTTGTTATCTCTTAGAACTAAGGAGCTTTTGTAGAAGGGAAACAAATTGTGGATCAAATCTTAGTGGCAAATGAATGTGTGGCAGCTAAGAAAAAACAAGGTGGCAAAGGTTTGATTTGTAAATTGGACCTAGAAAAAGCTTATGATATGGTGGAATGGTCCTTCCTATTGAATCTCATGGAAAATATGGGTTTAGGTGAAAGATGGAGACTATGGATTAAAGGATGTATTAGCTCGGCATATTTTTCTATCCTGATGGATGGGGTAGCAAAGGATTTCTTCCAGGCTAAAAGAGGACTCAGACAGGGTGATCCCTTATCCCCATTCTTATTCACCTTTGTGGCTGAGGTCTTGAGTAGACAAATCATCAAGGCTGACCAAGATAATCAGTTTAAAGGATGGAGGATTGGTAGTTTAGAAGTGGTGGTTTCTCGCTTGCAATTTGCTAATGATACAATCATTTTTTGTGAAAGTTGTAATGAATCCAGTTTAAGGAATCTGAAAAGTTTGTGGACAAGTTTCAATAGACCTCCAAACTAAAAGTGAATTGGGGAAAAAGCTGTGTAGTTGGAATAAACATTCGGGAGGGGGACATCTAAGCCATGGCAAATTTGCTAGAATGTGAAGTGAAAAGCTGGCATCTAGAATACTTGGGTATGCCCTTGGGGGGAAATCCAAAAGCTAAAAGTTGGCAATGTGGATGAGAAATTATATTTCCTTGGGGGGAAGAATCACCTTGATAAAATCTACCCTAGCAATCCTGCCCACTTATTTCCTCTCCACCTTTAAGATCCCGGTGAAAATAGTTAGGAAGTTAGAGAAGATTATGAGGGATTTTTTGTGGGAACCTGACAATGAAAAGAATGATCATTTAGTGAAGTGGGAACAAGTTTGTTACCCTAAGGAGCAGGGTGGCCTAGGTATAGGGAACATATTAAAGAAAAATAAGGCCCTTCTAGGGAAATGACTATGGAGATTCCCTTGTGAAGAAGATAGGTTGTGGCACAGGATCATTAAAAGCATTCATGGTGAAGCAGATAACGGATGGGATGCATAAGTAGCTTCCAATGCAGCTCCAAATTCCCCCTAGAAGGCAATCTTTGAGGTACTACCAACCTTTCTTCAATTTATCCGGCTTGATGTTGGGTGTGGCAATAAAGCATTGTTCTAGGTGGCAAGACCTTTGGGTTGGGGATTTGCCTTTTATGGTTAAATTCCCGGACCTCTACTCCTTATCAAACCTTAAAAACAAACCTGTTGCTAGGATTGGCATGCTTTCAAACTTGGGTATCTGATGAGTTTTTGCTCACCTCAGGAGTCTCTTCGAGGGAGACCCTTCCTCCCACGTAGAAATGACGGGAAAAGAGAGAGAGAGAGAGAGAGAGAGAGAGAGAGAGAGAGAGAGAGAGAGTGGATTCAATTTGCATGCTTCATTCATTTGGCCAACCCATATTTATAATGGTTTTGGTTACAAAATATCTCAACAAACTCTGAGTTCTAACGAATTCATGCAGAGGGACCAGCTGACGTGTTGCTTGTTGCAGTTGGGTGTTGTAACTGCTTGAGTGTGTTCTTCCTCATGTAAGTGCAAGTGAGTGGAGGTCTAGGCCTTTGGGTTGGGTCTGAGCCTTGGTTCCCAACAATATCTCTTGGGACTTTGGCTTCAAAAGAGGGTTGAGGGAAAATGAATGTGAATCCCTAGTGCTTTTGATCTCAACCCTTGAGAAGGTCTATTTAGACCAATCTATAGTTGATAGTAGAATTTGGTCCCCAACTCCTTATGGTTTATTTTCTTGTGCCCCTTTCTTTGGTTTGCTCACTCACTCTGATCCTTTGGGGGTGAACTTCCTAGTGAGAGAAATCTGGTATAAACCGATCCCTCCAAAAGTACAAGCTTCCTGTTGGAAATTGTTCCTAGAACACTTGTGATGTGCTATAGAAAAGAAGGCCAAACAAATGCCTTACTCCTCATGTGTGTGTCCTTTGTATGGATTATAGTGAAACCCTACCCCACTTACTTTTATCCTGCTCTTTTGTTTCTGGTATTTGGGATTTTGTTTGTTCTCTCTTTGGATGCAGATGGGCTCCCACACAAGATGTGGTAAGTCTATTCAGCCCCTCCTTCCTGAGGCAACAGAACAAAAGAGGAAAGTGCTTATGGAAGGCAGCAAGAGCTGGCTACAGTATGGACCATATGGGAGGAAAGAAATCAAAGAATTTTCTCTAAAAAAAAGTAAATCAAAGGAGGAAGTTATTGAAGCCATAAAAATCAGAACTGCACATTGGGCGATGACCATGGAGTTATTCAAAAATTTCTCCACGAATGAGATTCTAAGAAATTGGACTGAAGTAGCACAAACAGATGCACCCAAAGCAGTCGTAAGAGTGGAAAGGAAGCCACCTGCACTGAACAAACCAAAACTAAACTTTGATGGGAGTTCTTTTAGTAACCCAGGAAGGGCAGGCATAGGGGGTGTGATTAGAAATCATGTGGGTGTGGTGATGGCACTCTTCTCAGGCCAATAGGTATTGGTGACTCAATACAGGTTGAATCTCTAGCTCTACTTCAAGGTCTAAAGATGGCTGAGCAGATTGGAACAACAAATTTAGAAATAGAAGGAGACTCACTACTGGTCATTTCTTGGGCTAAAAACATCACATCAGCACCTCGGAAGCTCAAATTTATCTTCAGAGAAATTGACATACTTGCAAGGAGGCTCAATTCTCAGTTTGGTTGGGTCAAACAGAATGCAAATGGGATGGCGGATACCCTAGCAAAACAGAGGGAAAATAGTACTGGGAAGAACTGTAGCTGCTTGTGGGTTAATGCATTACAGCAACCTATAACTATTGTAACTGTTTGTAACTTTTTCTCTGTTATTAATAAGAAATTTTTGCTGATAAAAAAAAAGACAACCACCACAGCCAATTTTGAATCAACTAAAATATCCAAAATACAATATACATTTCTAACTAAAAATATAGATTGACAGCAGTGCAAGATTTATTACCTGTAAAACTCGGGTGAAGCATTCTTTTTGTCGTGAAGTAGGTTCACCGAAATGCACTGTCCTTGTTATGTCTGTTGTACCATCGATATATTGTGCACCACTATCTAATAGGAATAATTTATTAGCATCCACCACACTGCAGCTCTTGGGCTCTGGTTTGTAATGTATAATAGCACCATTTCCACCAGAAGCTGAAAAAAAAAAACTACTCATGGTTTCTGAAGTGGAATAAAAGGAGGTTTAAATGCATTAAACTTTACTTGTTTTTGGACTCCCTTCCCTTCTCCAGTAAGGAATACAAATAACTAACCAAAAACTTCTAAGTATTATCGTCGTCACCCAAGCCTTATCCCAACTATATGGGATCAGCTACATGAATCCTGTTTCACCATTCCATTCTGTTTAATGCCATATCCATTGTTAAATTATTAGCACTTAAATCATTTCTCACTATTCAACCCATGTTCTTTTTGGTTTACCCCCTATGGCCCTACCCTTTGTTTCCCCTTCAACTTGCAACAGATCACTTCTTATGGGTGCTGTCAAAGGTCTCCCAAAAAACTTCTAAGCATATATACATGAAATGAAATACCATATAAACATTAGAGGTTTAGTCAACCAAGGTCTATCAGTATTTTTACCGTCAGTCCAACTGTTGGTAAACTGAAAAAGAAACAAAAAAAAAAAAGGAAAATATGTATAAAACAGAATAACCTACTAAGTTCTGCAAGAAAATGGTTTATTCTATGAGAAGTATATCTCCTTAGGCTCCCTTTATTTTTGCTGTAAATAAAAAGGAAATATGAGTGGTTAAATAATTAAGAACGAAAACTTTACAATGCAAATATTTACTTTGCATCTGCTTTCTGATATTGTTTGTTTCTTTTTCTTTCTTTCCATTTTTCTTCGAGAATTAGGAAAAAAACTGAGTAAAAGAAACATTTATAGTCTTTTTTTTACATCCAAAATCTCAATAAAAATAGTTTCAATTAGTTTCTAATAAACCCCCCTTGTCTACCTTTCACTAAAGAAAGAATTACACTTCAGTAAGAATGAAAAAAAAAAGCATCCTCCCTTAGAAGAATATAATCCACTTGAATTATTTGATAGCAAAAACATAGTTCAAACTGTATACCAACATTCTTTATAGATTGGCAAACCAGATATCAACGTGACTATCCACACTATTGAGCTGATAAAAAATAAATAAAAAAGTATCTCACTTTTTGAAAATGGTAAATAATGGCAACAGCGGTCATTATTTAATGAAAGCTAATCATCATAGTACCATCGCTATAGCACCATATCATATAACGTGTTTCCTTTTTTTGATCATCATTATCTAAGCCTTGTCCCAACTATATTGGTTGGCTACATGAATCCTGTTCAACCATTCTGTTTCAGTTCAGATGTTTTCCTTTTTGATAACTGATCAAAATTTCACTAATATATTATTATGTATAGACTATACAGTTGTACAAAAAGGCAGAAACAGTAATATTCAGAAAAGACCTTTACCCTTTGGACCAGAGTGTTATACCAGTTAAATTAAAATTTGGCCCTTTCAAGCCAAAAATTTCTTTCAAAGACAAAGCCATAAGGAAACTGCTAGCATTTGTACAATAATCCCTTTAAAGCTTCATAGAATCACCAAAATATCTGACTCAGAATTAAAGGGACCATCACCACCACCACCACAAGAAAAAAAAAAAAAAGAAGCTTGGAGAAAGCCCTTTTGTTCTACAATAATTGGATATAGTGATTGCATAAGAAGATCATCATCTTGATCTTGGTTAAAAATAAATTGGAAGTTATTTGTGCCCAATTTCACTGGTATTTTACCCTGATAAAGGGTAGATCCATGAGATCAATTTTTACCATTCAACTTGAAACAAAGCAACCAAAATTAATAGATGGGAACTTTTTTGTTACCCCTCATACATCAAATAATGGAGCCTAAGGGGCACCACAAATTAAAGGTTTTTATCAATTGTTCCCCCAAACCTGTAAGAAATATGCTGCTAACTGGAAAAAGAAGAGGCGACACTTCATGTTCAAAGTGAATGTGCTAAAAAGGAAGATTTTTTTTTTTTTTTTTGCATTAAACATACCACTAATAGTATCAAAACTTGTATCCATAAAACCAGCCTGCTTTGCTCGGAATTCGAGAAGTTTGTCTGCAACTTGTACTTCTGTAAGTACCACATTATTATGAATTTCCTCCTCTAGCCAAGCCCAAAACTGTGACAGCGCAGCTGCATCCCTGTAGGGAAGTGGAAAAGAAAATACTTATAAGATGCTCAAAAGATCCTTTTCTTGTTAGTGGTGCCATAGATAATTTAACCAAAAGCTATTTAATTAGATATGACCAGAAGTTATAAACATATGGTCAAACCATTGAATCTGAAAGCCAAGAATAGCCATTTATTCTTGTTCGCTATATTGAAAGTAAGATCAAATTACAGACACTGCTGAGAATCATTCTTATCCCCCAAATTCTAGGAAAAGATGCTCAGTCTTGGACAAGGTATCATGAGAAAGGAACGTTGAATATGGTGCAACCACTTTAAATTTCCAATCTTTAATTTCTTATTTGCTATGTATTTTATGTTATTAATGTAGTTAGGACTGTCAATGGACTCCAAAAGTCCAATACCCGATTCAATAACTGATCCTATTATCCCACATTTGGATGTTAGAACTTGCACCCAATTAATAACAGTTCAGATGCAGATTCAACCCCAACCAATCTGATCAAAATAACTAATAAATTATATACATGCATAGACATTATATACAATTATATAAAATTTATAACTAATAAATTTAAAATATTATATTTATATAAATTTAATAAATATGTATAAGTTAAAAAATAAGTAATTTCTCAAAACTTTTTTAATTTTTTCTTCATTTTAAGTATAATAAGTTGGAGGATTAAATCTAAATGTGATTTGAGCATGGTTTAAAATGTCCCTAAATTTCCTAATATTTCCACTTCCATGGGTAGTGACACGAAATTTTATTGGAATCAACATATTCCCTAGTGAACACTACCACCACTATGTGGAGTAAAAGAGAGTTCCATGGCATACTTCCATTTCCTTGGATAGCGACAAGAAATTTTACGAATTGACATATTCCCCAATGAACATTCTATCATGTAGTTTTGATTAATCAGGTTTATAGAACAACTTCAAAATGCATTCTTTTGTCTATAACCTTAGTTTCTTAGCTTTATTTAATGATTTCGAACAAGATAAAAATTTAAAAAGGGATTTTTGGATCTGACAACCCTTGATCTTTGCCAAAAAAAAACTAAATTATACCCTAAAGAATTAAAAGGGTCATTTTTGCTCTCAAATTATGATGAAAAGTCCACTTTAAGGCAAAAATAGACAATGTTAGAGACATCGTTGATGAATCCATTATAGACAATGAATAAAATAATAAAGCATGCTCACATGGCATTGCTCAAGTTTGAAAAGGCCACTTTAATAAAGTTAGTTAAGTAAATTATTTCAGGGTCTATGATGGTATACAGTTAATTAAGTAAATTAAATAAATTACACTAATTAAGACAACTAAATTAAGCCAACTATATAAATTAATCAATTGAATAAGTAAATTAAATTAATTAAGGAAACTAAGTTAACTTAGTAAACTAAATAAACAAAGCTAATCGATCTAAGTAAATTAAGTAAATTAAGCAAAGTTTTAAAAACCGATCAAAATACAAAATTGCTTTGGCCAGGTTTTTTGGGTCAGCGATTTGATCACCTGGTTTGAACAGATCAGCATGTGATGTTTTGAAAAAAAAAAAAAATTAAAATAAAAGTAACCTGAAAACCATTCATTAGGTTGTACAATTTAGTAGTTCAATTGTCTGGGCCAGCAGTTTGCTAACCAAAACCGATTCAACATTTTTTTTGGGGAAATTCCGGGCTGAGTATAAAATGTAATCAGACAATTGACTGGATCTTGGGTCAAATGGCTCAACCACTTGGGTCAACAATGATTTTAAAACCATGCAATTAAGTGAATTAACTAATTGATTAAGTAAATTAAGTCAACTAAGTAAATTAACTATTTAATTAAGTCAATTAGGTAAATAGAGTAAATAAATAATCAACACTAATTAAGGTAAATTAAGTAACTCAATTAAGAAAATTGAGTTACTAAGTTAACTAGAAGTGCCCATAAAAAACTGAAAAACTGAACCAAGAAAATCAAATGAAAAAATCTGGTTAACCAAACCGATCGCTTTGGTTTTGGTATAATATTTTTTAAAAACTGAAGGACCAGTCCAGCTTTCGGTTAACCTAAAAAAATACAACTGGTTAATCGGTTGATTTGGTTTCGGTTTCGGTTTTTGCTTTGAACAAGTACCCCATGGTTCAGTTAACGCAACCATGAGCACCCCTAAAGTTAACTAAATTAATTAAGTAAATTAAGTGATTGCTAATTTACTATTAGTTAAGCTAATCAGGTTAGTGTTTAATTAATAATTTACTCTTAATAATTGCTAATTATTTACTATCAAATTAATTATTGTTAATTTAATGACTCTATTTTGATAAAACCCTTGAAGTAATTTACTTCATGGTTAATAAAATTTAATTTTTAACTAATAGATTTTTTTCAACATCTAGAGTGGCCTTTTCGAACTTTAGGGTCTAAAGTAGCCTGTAATTTCCCAAAATTTTTTTTTGACTTAAGCAGTGCACATAAACATGCTTTATTATTTATTTATTGTCTAACGAATCTGTTGACAACATCTCTAACACCATCTATTTTTGTCTTAAAGTGACTTTTCCACCATAGTTTGATGACGAAAATGGCCCTTCTAATTCTTTAGGGTCTAAAGTGGTTTTTTTTTTTTTTTTTGGCAAAGATGTGCCTATGCTTCTTTTATCATCTCATAAAATATCATTCTATACTTTTGCATATTTTACAATGTTTCCACCATGTCTATAATTTTTACAATATTTCTGGCTTTTCTGACATGTTTCCTATATTTAGATGACTGACATTTCCACCAACACCAATATTTTAAACCTTGGATCTGAGTTAGACCCAATTACAACCCTAATGTAGTTCCAATTTCCAAATTACTATTTATTTTCTGGTTCCATAATTTCTAAAGTTTAACCACCTGGGAAATTGTGGAACCTGAATACCTGCGATATGCCACTTACCAGGGTACGCTGCATAGGATTTCTCCTAGATGCATGAAAGAGGGTAGCACACCTTAATTAAACATAATATTTTCATTGGCATCATCTATAAATGAATGTGTCCAATCTGATTGTGGAAAGGGATTGCAAGGAGGTCCTTAGTTATATCTTTGGGTACCACACTAGATGATCAAAGAAGTTATATCTTTCACATCCAATTTGAACTGCTCATTCAGATGGACACCTCTCTCAAGTCTCAACTAATACTTTAGTTAATATCCTTGCAAGAAAAATGGAATAACCATGGACCAGTTTCTGTGGAGGACACCACATACAGGTACTGAAGCAAATCCAATTTAACTGTAGCAGAAAATCAATGATGCTTGGCAGCTTTGAGCTGTTTGTAATAATGCCTTCTCTCCATTTTGTTTGGATACAGAGAAGTTTCTCCTTTCCTTCATAATTAAAACAATTCAAGAATAAATAAACAATGTGTCCAATGGATGAAAATATGTAAGAGTTAGTTTCATTTTAGTAGCTCATTTTTCATATATCACACTTATGAACTTCTTTGTTGCCAATAAATTCTCTATTTTATCATTAGGTCCCAATGAACATGCAGGATTGATGGGCTTGTGAGAATATCATTGCATACTCTCTTATCATCTTCTACTTCTTCTATGTTCTTTTCCTCTTTTCTCTATGAACCACAATTTCTTAATTTTTTTTTTTTTTTACATTGGCAGTGAGTTTAAACATTCTATGCACCTAGAGTGCCTCTTTGGCATGCCATAGAATTTTGAGGTACCTCGAGGTCAAGGAAATACAGGGTGTTGAATCCCCATAATAAGATGGGAGATCTATTCCCATATACTGTATATTCATTGCAGATAATTATTGAACTAGAAGAGTAAAGCAGAACATGAATGATACAGAAATAATTTACAGAACACAGTAGAAAGCTAAGGCGCATGGCACTTGTGAGTTGACTTGGTAACAGCCTCTCATGCAGAGGAAAGGATTAAAAATTGATAAGGCAATTTTCTTCCTCTTTTTCTTTTCCCTATATGTCTACCTCCCCCCAAAAGCATGTGTTCTCATAATTGATGAAATTTAAGGAAGTAAAATGAATCTCCATCTTGCAAAATACTACTTGAGAGGTGCTACTTCATTTTGATACTGGCACATGTGACCATGTCAATATTAGAAAATTCTGAGCAGCTTGGCCATGCTTGGCAAAAAGAAAATAACTATTTCAATAAAAAATAAGTGGTTCCAGTAAAAGGATATATCACCTTAAATGAGAATTTTGCATTCCTTCCAGTTCAGCAGGATTTTTCACTGCCTTTGCAAAGGTGACAGGAGAAACCTTGTAAATTCCAACAGGTCCTTCAGATTCACCAATTAGCTCTTCATGTTTCCCTTTATTATTTTTGCCTTTCTTCTGAAGATTTCCAAGAAATTTATCACAAGCAGATCTATAGGTTGCGACTATGGCTGCATTTACACTTGATGTATCCAACCAAAGTTGTGCTCCTTTTGTAGCCAAACTGAAAAGAAAATTATGATTTAAAATACAATGGTGATAGAAGGATCCTTGTCATGCTATATGTGTGGGAGATTATGAATTCAGAACCTAAACTGCAACAGAACTTGTTGCATGCATGCATGCCAATGCACTATAACTTAGATGGTTCAATCAAGAGACCTACAGAATCCTACTCATACACATGACAAGTTTACTGCTTTGAAAATCATATTGCAGGATAGAAGCAACCACAGAAAATAAACATGTGTCTTCCTTTTTTTATTCTGAAACAACTTGAACTAGCAGGAGAAGAAAGGCCCACTATTTTCCAAACAACAATGGTCTTAAAAAGTTGCTTTAACTTAAATATTGAGCTTAAATGAATGTTTTTTCATTGAGTTTGCCATGAGCAAACAGATTGGCATGAAATATTTGTCAGGAAAGTAATAGTATAATCCAATAATATGATTGTTTCCCATTGCTTCTTTGTCACTGTTATACATATATTATTTGAGGGTGTTTTTGTCTTTTATAAACCAGGCACAACCTCAGTGAAAAAACAAAATATTTCCCAAATTATAATGATAAAAACTAATACACTAAGAACTTTCCATTCTACTATTAATTAAGGTGAAACTGGTTATCAAAAATTGTATATACCAATCACCACACAGCGGAACTATTGTTGTCTAGATACTGCCTAAGCTTCTTAATTATCTTTAATTCTTGAGCCACCAAACATTACCTTTCTATTTCAGAAAGAATGGATTCATATGGTCTCAACTCTACTCCTGAGTTCTTCAAATGATCCATCACTTCCTTGGAGACTTTAGAATTATCAATAAACAGTTTGGCCCCATCAATCTCTACGATTAAGTAGGCATACACCACAGGTGAATGTGGAACATCATTTCCTCTCTACAAGTAAGATAAAAATACATTAATTGCATTAAATATAGAAATAGGATATCAATGAACATAACCACTAAAAATTTAGAAAGGGGGAACAGATAGCATAGATAACAAGGGCATCAAGAAGAAATTTCCAGGGAAAGCAGTTAGGCAAACCCTTATTATACTAAAGCTACTTGTGCTTTATGCATATTTAAAGAAACCAAACAAAGCCATAGAATGTCACAAAATCCAAGTTAAATTGTTTGTTTTTTTAATACAGCAGTTTTCCAACTTGAACAGAATTACTCTAGCAGATTCACAGGGACTGAGATCCACCAAATCCTTAAACTGTGCAGATTAATTGGTGAAAGGAGATTTACATGTAATAATAGGGTAGCTTACAAGAAGGACAGGATCTTGGAAATATAGACACATTATGATGGAGATCAAGAAGCTGGCTATAGACTTTATATAGATGGACCTTGTGATCAGCCAACTTCTTGAAAGATGGATTAGCAAAACAGGGAACAACCAGATTCTTGGGGTTTAATTCCCAGGGGGGATTTGTAAAACAAATACAGTGGGGTTGGAGGAGGGAGTTTGGATGAGCTACCGACATGCGGTCCCAACAACTCCCCAACTAGCCATTGCAGCCATACATCAGGAACATCTCCCCATGAATGACAAGGGAGATGGTCCCAATGTGCAGCTGCAGTGGTCCATTGAGAGAGTGTTGGGAGCGTTCTGTTGGTAGCAGATCCCTACCCTGGGGGAAGGGGCTAGCTGACTATTGGGGTGCTTGGTACACTGCTGTATTCTAACTATTCTTTTTCATTTAATTAATAAATCCATTGGTTGTTACCAATCAAAAAAATACAGCAGCATTCCAACAATATTTGGTCTTCATGCCTACAGATACATGTGTCTACCATGACAAGAGAAAAACCATTTAGAACATATAGGAAGTTAGCTATGAGGATTACCAGGTTCAACAACCAAGCAACCTCATCAAGCATAGAAATAACAATTGCAGAACAACCCACTTCAACAAGATCAGATCTTAGGGAAGACAACTTTGATGAGACATCAACACCGGCATACTTGATGTTGTGCACTCTAATTGGTTTTTGAGGAGGCTTCGGTCTTGATTCTTTCCATATCTTGTCCACTAGATTCAAATCATACAAGTAAACCAATTGATGGTTCCTCTTAGAAATGGTATCTTTAAGTTCCTCTGCTGCATCAGAAGAAAAAAGAAACTGCTCCCTTCACAAAATCAAAGAAAATATGGCATAAGACACTGTGCAAGGTGAAGAAGAATGCCATGCAGCTACTAGATTTTGAAAATAATTGACACCGCAAAGTTTAATAATAAATTGTAGGCTAATCTAGACTAGAAGTGCTTTACAAATTTCAAATTAAAATGAAAACAATTTTCATTGTAGAACTTAATAAGAAAGGAACATAATTGGAGTATTGGATCAATAATTGAATGTTTTCTGTTTCAACAGTATAGTATGTTGGTCTGCCTACGTCATTAATATACAACCAAAATTTAAGGATAAGTCCACATTAGGAGGTGACAAATAACTCACAGGATCTACGCCAACTCTGCAACCAGGAACTAGAACCTCATTAAGCCATTCACCAGTAGTAGGGACTCCAAAGTTGCCAGCACGCATGAGAATCCAACTAGGGCTTAACTGCTTTTCTGCCTATTGAGGAGAGAGGTCCGTGGAGTCAAAACACAGAAGGCATAAGATGTTAAAATGAACTTATGGCTCAGTTTGGAAGGAGTACAAATACAAATATGTAGAGTGCAAAACCTGGTATTTTGTATTATTTTGTATCTATTTGTACTGTACATATTTGTATTTGTACTCTTTCCAAACTGAGCCTATATTCCATTTCCTAACTGAACTAAGAGAGGAATAGAAAACCAATAAGAATAAGCTTGATGGAAATAAGAGAACAATTAAGACGTAATTTCACTGTAACTGACTTGAACATTTTAGATGAACCTAAATATCAGCCAAGTGCATATGGAACCAGAGTCCATTGTTCCTCAACATGCATGTAGCATATAACAAGAAATTTGAAAATCGAATTGAATTGAATTACAATTACAATTACATCTTCTTCCTATTATCAATGTGTCCCCCAAACCTGAAGAAAATAACGCCCATCAGTCCAAAGAGCTGCTTTATCCTTTGTGACAACAGCAGTTCCTGCACTACCAGTAAATCCAGATATATATGTCCGCCTCATAAAGCACTCAGCAATGAACTCACTCTGTGGACAGCAGATGAAAAACAATTAATTAAAGATGAGCAGGAGTCCATAAAAGCAACATGACACTTAGTAGGTCCCTTTCCAGAATAAGAGTAAGAACCCTCTACTCTACTATTAGACGCACCATGAAATTCATCATCGTCATGCACGGGAAGAAATTTGTGCATAAAACCAAACAAATACTGAAGAAAAAAATGAAAAGCCAAACCTGGTGAGGATCTTGGGAAGGGATAATATAAGCATCAATTCCAACCCCGGGCCTGGAGAAGAGCTCCCGGAGAGCGCGAAGTTTCTCGTCGGGTTTCGAATCATCACGCTTCTTCTGTATCTCTGACGAGGGTTTGGCAGTGATCGAACCACAGCTCCGGACGACCAAAAGTTGGAGATTCGGGGATCTTCTGTGGATTCTTTGTTGGGTTTTAATCCTCCCAAAAAACGGAACTGATAGAGAGAGGAAGTGAAGGCAGCGAGCTTGTAAGTTCGAAGAGACAGCCATGGCTGTCGAAAACGTTTTGGGGTGATACAGTGGAGGTATTGCCGTCATTGCTGCCGTTGCTTCCATCCCTCTCTCTCTCTCTTGCTCTTTAAAAAGGATCGAATAGAGAACCAGAGAAGATCAGAATATTTGTCCAATGTTGTGTGGATAAGACTAAACTTCTGATTATTTAATTGGAGGTTCATATAAATGGGTGATATTGGCCGTATGATTCATGGACTTCCCAAGTTCCCATCATTCGGAATGTTATGCACTTCACACTTTACGTTAGTGGACCCCAGTGGAGACCAAGCCTCCAACACACGCGAGAAAAAGTCTTTAATCTGAAGAACTTTTCCCGGACAGGCTTCTTTACAGATTTTACGGTACAAAACTGAGAGAACACTCTACTTTGAAGCTTGAAAGCGGTTCATCTGTTCTCGCAACACCTTGGGGCTTCCACTAATGGCGATTATAACAGAAGAACCAGAAGAGAAGGAAGAACCAAGGCCCTTGCAGAAGAAGCAAAAACCTTCCTCATCTTCAAAACCGGGTACGGGTGGTAAAGATTCTCCCACTGCAAACGCATTCCTCTTCTGGGCTTATTTCACTCTCGGTGTTTCTCTCATCACTCTCCTCTTCGTATTTCTCTCTTCACTAACTCCACGGAACGATAAATCATGGTTTTTAAGCTTACCCGACGATTTGCGCTTTCATTATTCCAAGGGTAGAACAATTAAAGTCCAGGTGAACCCAAATCGGTCTCCTATTGAAGTTTTTGCAATAGAAGACGGTCCCAGAGGTGGAGAAGCCGTATTAATTGTCCATGGATTAGGTTGTAGCTCGTATTCTTTCCGCGAAGTGGTTCGGTCCTTGGGCTCCAGTGGAATTTATGCTGTTGCGATCGATCTCCCAGGTTCTGGTTTCTCTGATAAGTCTGCATTGGAGGAGGATGAAAGATGGACTGGGGTATTGGGTAGGTTCTGGGATGTTTATAGTGATATTAAGGAGAAGGGTTTGTTTTGGGGATTCGATCAGCTCGTCGAAACAGGGCAAATTCCTTATGAAGAAAATAAAATCAGGGTTTCCACGAGGAAGAGTATTAAACCCTTGCAGTTGAGATCTGAGGAAATGGGTCGAATCATAGGGCAAGTGATCGATGCGATGGGTCTCGCTCCTGTGCACTTGGTTTTGCACGATTCAGCTGTGGGGATGACTGCCGGTTGGATTATGGAGAATTCAGGATCAGTGAGTAGCCTAACTCTTGTTGATTCTGCTGCAAAGTCCATAGCTTTGCCGTTGTGGGCACTAGAAATGCCGGTTATCAGAGAGTTTGTATTGGGGTTTTCATTTACTTATTTGGGATTTCTAAGATCGTGTTGCTCAAGATCAATTAATTCATCAGCTGCAGAAGCTCATAGGGTTCTTTTGAAGGGTAGGGATGGTAGGAGAGCAGTTGTTGGAACAGGGAAAGCTCTGAATTACAGCTTCAATCTGGGTGAATGGGCCAGTTCAGAGGCAGTAAAGGGTGTACCACTTCAAGTGCTTTGGTCTAGCCATTGGTCTGAAGCATGGAGTGAAGAGGGACGTCATGTTGCTGATACTCTTCCGGAGGTGACATTTGTCCGGCATTCTGGTGGGCGGTGGCCTCAGGTGAGAATTGAATTACTTGTAAGAGCACAAATCAAGAATTAATTGTTAGATAAATTAAAACCTATTATGTCTTCCGGCAACAATCAAACTGAATCCTGATCATGTCTTCTATCGTTTACAGGTTTTCATAGAAATGTGCAGCTATAGTCTAGTCAAATATTGTGTTTCTGTGTACCATCCTTCATGAATTTATAGACAAGGTCCATAAGCATGCTTCTGGAGATTATCCAGTTGTTGGAAAACATCTCTTCTTGGATGGACCACTTCAAAAAATAAAACTAATTCATTAGTCCATGTCATTGAAATTAAAATCCACAATTTTGAACAGCTGCATAGATTTTTTTATGGGCATCACAGGTACATGAATGAATGAAATAATATTCAGCAAAAGGTTTTTATCCATTAGGTATGCATATTTTATTTTACCATTGAACTGCTACCAATTCAAGAGGTATTCCACAAATTGAAGAAACTGAAATTAGCTGCTTGGTCACATTTGTGTATGGAAAGAATTGACTGGATGTACATTGTATAGTTAGTTGGTTTACTAGTTTACTAGTTTTGGGGTTGACTGGGAACAACATCCCAACCACTTAGGGACCACAATCTTTGATGAATCACCATTACCTGAATCCTGCACGATACCATATCCAAATATGACCATTGCAAGTGATTTTGCAAACCAACTGATCATCATTTCTGGTGTCTGATATCATCATTTTGTACACTATTCATGTTCAATATTTGTTTTGGTGTTGATACAACAAGTTAATTGTTCATATGAGTGTAGGATTCTTTTGGTTATTTATTGTTGATTCTTTTCTCTTAGAAATCATATGAGTGTAGGATGATCAATAATCTCATTTGTTACTGTGATTTTTTACCACATTATTTTTGTTGCTATTCCGATGTCCTACCAGGAGGATGCGGCAGATGAAATAGCTGATATTATTGTCCAGTTCATACACTCGTTGCCCAAATCCATCAGACAAGTTGAGGAAGAGCCCATTCCTGAGCATATTCAAAAGATGCTTGATGAAGCAAAACGTAGTGGTCATGAACATCATCATGGTCATGGTGGACATGACCACCATGGGAATCATGATCATGTTCATGCTGGCTACATGGATGCTTATGGTCTAGGTCATGGCTGGGGAAGTTGATCTATAGTTTTCAGTTTGCAAGTGGATGGAAAACTGGATTTAAGATCTCTAGCTATGTATGCTGATGGCGAAGCTGCTAGGTGACACTTCCCTTTTATCAATTTGAATGCAAAGCTTGTCTCCTTGAAGGATTTTTTTTTTTCTTTTCTTTTTTTTTTTTTTGGAAGATATGGTACTCCTATGGATCTTCAGAGCTATAGTTGGGTAGGTTTCATTTTTTCAAAGGTTATTAAGCTAGTCATTTGTAGCATGTAGCTCATTTCTCTTCTCTTTATTCTCTTTCTTGGAAGTTATTTAATAGTTGAACTTTGAAAAGAAAATTACAAAGATTGGCTTGTTCTGCCTTCTAATATCTGTTATTGATGGGTGGTTTTCCTTCTAAATTTTCAAATTATGTATAGAGAATAATATTATGGTTGGTTAGTGGTTACATAAATTATGTACTTCAGTGTGATCTAATTGGTGGGCATTTTGTTTCTCCACCTTTTGATCAACATTCAACCATGGAGATTGGGCTCAGCTCAACATCTAAGAGATACTTCTATCTATTCTATCTATTCAGTTAGCCCTTTGTAGACTTGTTCATGGGTCGGGTAGCCTGATGGCCCGGCCCGACCCGCACCCCGGTTGAGTTTGGTCATGTAATTAGGCCTGCGGGCTTGACCTCGGGCCTAACACAGTAAGCCCGACTATGTTTCGGGCCAGGCTCGGGGTTTTTCAAAAAAGCCCGGCCCGACTCAGCATTATATATTTTATAAAATATATAATATGTATTTTATATATTATATAAAATATATAAATAATATAATATTTATAAAAATATATTATTAACATGTGTATTATATGTACTGTACACAGGCTTAGTACCCGTAGGGGTATTTTCGTAATTCTGTATACATATTGTTATGTACGGCCAGAACAGTATAAATAGAAAGCTTCACTCGACTGAAGCTAAGTTTGGTTGAGGCCTTAACTCAGTTGCCTCTTATTCTTCTTCCTTTTCTCCTTCTTCTTTCTTCTTCTTTTCTCCTTCTTTTCTTCTTCTTCTTGGTCTCCTGCTTAACATGGTATCAGAGCAGGTTCGTCCAGGCCTAGAAAACAACTAGCCGAGGTCTCTCTCCTCTGTTGCGAAGGAGCTATAGTACTGATGCTCGAAGACAAGGAAGAGGAAGCTTTTCTAGTGCTGCGGTTAGTCTCCACTGCCGAGTAGGGCTCTACTACAAGTATGCTGACTGTTCAACTTCCTAGCACAGAAAAAGGGTTCGACTACATGTATTTTTGCTGGTAACCGGGTTGCTTCGACTAAGAGGACTGTAGAAATCCATCCCAGATGTTCGAAGGAAGGCTCTGACCTGAAGGGGAGTTCGAGTTCATGACTGAACTGCCTATTGCAATCTGACCTGAAGGGAAGTTCGAGTTCATGACTGTTGACTATGCTGCCTATTGCTGGTACTGAGATTTTTTTTTTCTCTCTTCCTGTTTATGGCTTCTTGCACGACTGTTAATGTTCTAGAATCTGAGTAGGGATTGTTCCCCTTCCACCAATTGTATGTTGCCCTAGTCTGCACTCTAAGGGGCTATTGATGAACCCTAGAACTTGAGTGACTGTTCGACTGCCCTGGAAAGTGGATATCAGTCGATTAGGTATGGTGAATCACCACTCGTATTGCTGCTCCTACTATGCCTTGTTTTTTGGGCTGAGAAGCTGTATCAAAGTTGTGAACTGTAGGTCTTTCAGACCTGGTTACATTGCATGTGCAGTTCGTATGGTGTTTTGTGGACTCCTACACAGTGTAGGTGATAAACCCTAGTACTGCAGTTGCAGTGTTTGTGCTTGGTTCTCTGTGGGGCCGAAAATCAGCAAGTGTCTTGTTGTGGATTGTTGCAGATCTGTAAGATTGTGCTTTGGTTTTGTGTATTTCTGAACTAAGAATCATGAGTAGTGAAGATTTAGCTACATCCGGAATCTCCACAATGCTGAATGGAATGAGTGGGAACAGTGATCTATCCTTCCCTATGGCTGTTGTTCCTCTTGACGGGTTAAACTACCTAGAGTGGTCAAGGGGGATCAAGCTATATATAACTGCAAGGGGAAAAGTAGGCTACATAAATGGAAGAATTAAATAACCACCTTCTAGAAATGCAAAACATGATAAATGGGATCAGGAGAACAATATGGTTATGTCATGGCTTTTGATCTCCATGCAACCTCAAATAAGGAAGAACTTCATGTGGGCTGAAACTGCAAATGAGATATGGGATCAGGCAAAGTCCACATATTCTGAACTCCAACACTATGCCAAAATTTATCAATTACAAGCAGCTTCATCTACTTGTAAACAGGGGGAGAGGAGTTTATCAATTTATTACTCTGACCTGACAATTGTTTGGAAGGAGCTGGACCATTACCAGAACATTGAGTGGAAGTGTGAGGAAGATGCAAAATTGTATAAGAAACTTGTCTCACAGCAAAGGGTGTTTACCTTTTTACATGGTCTCAATCCTATCTATGAACCCATCAGAGTACAAATTCTAAGTTCTAAGGATCTTCCTTCAATTCAGGAGGTCTATGCTCTTGTCTAGTTTGAAGAGAGTAGAAGGAACTTGATGAACAGCACTGGAGGGGATGCAATTGTGTTGGCAGCAAAGGGAAGTCCCACTACTAGTGGTGGACCTTCTTTCAAGAAAGGGGATCTCCAGAAGAAAGCAGAAGATAAAGAAAAATTGTGGTGCACTAATTGTCAGAAGCCCCGACACACCAAAGATACTTGTTGGGATCTCCATGGGAAACTGAAGTGGGCTCAGGATTTACCTAAGAAGCAAGGATCAGATGGTATTAGAAGACCCGGGCAGCAAGGTACCAAGAAACACCACATGGCCAATATGGTTACTCGGGAGAATCAGCCCTCCACCTCAACTGTGACTCAACCATGAAAGAATGGTAGGATCCATCTAAATGGATGCCATGAGGGTTGCGGAATGGGTGGGCGAATTTCAAAAATTTTCCTACCTTCTTCCAACTGGGAATCATATTCCCTAAATTTATAATACAATATTCAATGATCCTATTTGAACCATAATCGAACAAGATCTGAACCAAAAAGAAAAGGGAGGAGTTATACTTGATCCAACGAAACAGTATCTCCCAAAGTTGGTGTTTTCTGCAAAGCTGATGTCAAGAAACAATTTCTTGATTTCTTTCTTCTACAAAGATCAAATCTTGCAAGAAGGAATGGCGGCGGCTGGAGGAGAACTCCTGGGACGAAGATGGTTGAATTGCCTCTCTTCTCTCTGGAGTGTGAATGAGATCTAATCTCAATTCGTAGGATGCTTTCTTGCTTGCCACCCTTGGTTCGAAATCTGATATTTTTCTCTCTTAGGGTTTTTTCCTCTTTTCTTCTTGATTAAGAAACCTCCTAATTAGGAGTTATCCCAATCCAAATCAGTATTTGGATAGGGGATGATCTTAATCATTTCTACAGATTAAGTTAGCTTACTCCTGATCTTATCAGGAGGTTACCAGATTCAAATCTGATTTGAATTTGGTCTCCTTGAGTGGATAAGGTTAAAGGCCCAATCCTTTTACTAACATTAATCTCAGATCCGCTCCATAGATGGGTGATCATATCAGCCCAGCTCGAAATGGGTTTTTGGCCCATTAAGTGTTCAGTACTTAACTAGTTTCCAATCTGCTACCCAATTGGGCTTCTTTGTATGGCGTGGGACCCAAGCATTGATCTACACACCAGTCACATGGGTTCGGCCCAGCCGAATTCACTGAAAAGCTCAGTGAACCCCTGAGCCCATCACATGAACCCCATGGGCCCAACACTTACATTAAGTGGTCCCTGAGCCAAACCATCTTATAAAAACCCAGGGACTGTGGGCAGGTGCAAGATTAGCCCATCAGGTACTATCCTAAATGGTCTTACACTTAACCTCTCAGCCCTTAATGATCAAGCACTACCCGACAATAGAGGACCTCTCCCTTGACTACAAGGAACAGTGCCACCCTCTCCACTCACATGGACCCCGGGAATTAAAACCATTTGCAAACATTTTGAAACCGTACATATACATATATATTTTTTAATTTTGCAAAACAAAATTCCAACGATTGAAATCAACTGCTGGCAGTTTGGTTTCCATCAGAGAGAGTGTCTTCCCGATCATTACCTTTGTCCAACAAAGGGGCTAATCCTGTTACTATGATCACCCACTCAGATGAATTCTCAGATTGTCCCAACATACCTAGGTTTTGATCCCTGCTAAAGATCTCACTGATTGGTATATCAAAAACAACCTGATCCGACACCTAGTGAAGTATCATAATCGAGTCTAAGGGTCAGGTGTAACTTTCCAGTTTTGCCCATTTGTCTCCAAGGTCCAGGGCAACACTGGAAATCTGGTCCGGTTCAAAGGATTCGAGTAAATCCCATATTGCATGTGCCTTGGGTCTTACCCTGGTGGCCGAGACAGGCCATCCCAACACTTGGTGGCACACCAGTATCAGCCTTGGCAGGATAAATCTCCCCAGACTTATCCAATGGCTGTGAACATTTAAAACTAACACGAGTCTCTATAAATGTCTAGTTTTAGGGTCTTACACAGAATTATACCAAACAACATGAATCAAATATGCACTTTATTTATTTACACTAAATGTCAAAAGTACATCAAATCGGATTGAAGCTAAGGGCATACAAAACTGTCTAACAAACCACCGCATGGCCAACATAACTACTCTGGATCTGACCCAAGAGAGGATATTGTCAACTCCTTCCGTGACCATTTGGAGCTTTATGGTAGAACAATTCGCTAGATGGATGCTCCTCCCACCACCTCTTTTGCATCCACATCAGGTAATCCTGCCACAGCTTTCCATGTTGCTTCTCACGACCTTGACTCTCCATGGATCATTGATTTTGGAGCGTTAAAACACATGACTGGTATGTCCTCTTTCTTCCAAACTTATCACCCTCTTTCCGGAAGAGATAAAGCGAGACTAGCTGATGGATCATACTCTCCCATAGCTAGTCAAGGAACTCTCTCTCTTCCCCTCGGCCTTACTCTTCCTAATGTTCTTCATGTTCCAAAATTTCCTATGAATTTGTTTTCAGTCAGTAGTGTTACAAATTCCTTAAATTGTTCCATGACTTTTTTCCCTTTCTATTGTGTGATTCAGGATCTAGCCTCGGGGAGGACGATTGGTAGGGGTCGTATGGTTGATGGACTCTATATGCTAGAGAATACGGCTGGCCTTCTTGTTACAGAGTTTATGAGTCAGTTCAGAAAGAGTAAAATGTATTTATGGCATTGTTGTTTGGGTCACTTGTCTTTTGAGTCGTTGAAAGTTGTTTTCTCAGAATTGTGTAAGTCCGTGTCTGTTTCCAATTTTTCTTGTCAAACGTGTCAATTAAGCAAGCATTGTAGAACTCAATTTCCTCAAAGAAATAGTAAATCTGAGTTTCCTTTTCACATTGTGCATTCGGATGTGAGGGGCCCTGTTACTTTACCTTCTGAGAGTGGCTACAAGTACTTTATTACCTTCATTGATGATTATTCCAGATACACTTGGGTATATCCAATGCGAACCCATGAGGAAGTACAAAAAATTATCCAAGATTTTTTACGGATGGTCTTCACCCAATTTCAAACCAAAATTCAAATATTTCAATCAGACAATGCAAAAGAGTTTTTTCATAGTGAATTGGAATCTACATCAGCTCGACATCAAGAATGCCTTCTTGAATGGTGACCTTGAAGAGGAAGTTTATATAGTTCAACCCCCCGTTTTTTTTGGCTCAAGGAAGTGAACAAAAGGTGTGCAAGTTGAAGAAGTCTTTATATGGGCTGAAGCAATCACCAAGGGCTTGGTTCAACAGATTTCATACTGCAGTCCAGAAGAGGGGATACAAGCAATGTCAATCAGATCACACACTGTTTGTAAAAAGAGTAGAAGGTAAAATGGCTGCCTTAATAGTATACGTGGATGACATAATTGTTACTGGTGACTGGAAGGATGAAATTCAAAGTTTGAAGGGCTTCCTTGCCACTCAGTTTGAGGTGAAAGATCTAGGTCCCGCCAAATATTTCCTTGGGATTGAGGTTGCCCGATCAAAAAGGGGTATCTTCATCTCTCAAAGGAAATATGTCATAGACTTGCTTAAAGACACTAGAAAGATTGGGGTTAAACCAGTTGGCTCTCCCATTGATCCCAACCATGAGTTAAGTGACAGTCAAGGTGAACCACTTAAGGATGTGAAGCAATTTCAGAGGCTTGTAGGGAGATTGTTGTACTTGTCTATGACATGTCCAGACATAGCATATGTTGTTGGTGTCCTCAGTCAATTCATGCATGCACCTAGGTCCACCCACCTTGAAGCAGTAGAGAGAGTACTACGGTATCTTAAGAAGTTCCCGAGTGCTGGTTTATTATTCCAGAAACATGGACACTTGAGGGTTGAAATTTACACAAATGCGGATTGGGCTGGATCTCAAAGTGACAGAAGGTCTACTAGTGGTTACTACACCTTTGTAGGAGGGAATCTTGTTACTTGGAGGAGTAAGAAGCAAACCGTGGTAGCTAGATCTAGTGCTGAAGCTGAGTACCGTGCAATGGCACACGGAGTAGCTGAAGGTATGTGGATAAAAAATCTATTGGGAGAGTTGGGTTTTCCAGTTGGTAAACCCTTGACTCTACTCTGTGACAACAAAGCAACTATCAGTATTGTTGCTAACCCGGTACTACATGATAGAACAAAGCACATTGAATTTGACAAGCATTTTATCAGAGAGAAAATCATCACAGGCGAAGTATGCACTCCATACATCAGCTCTGAAGACCAACTTGCAGACTTATTTACAAAAGGGCTAAACTATTCCAGACATCAAGGTCTCTGTGACAAGTTGGGCATGATTGATATTTATGCCCCAACTTGAGGGGGAGTGTTAACAGGTGTATTATATGTACTGTACATAGGCTTAATACCCGCAGGGGTATTTTTGTAATTCTGTATACATATTGTTATGTATGGCCAGAACAGTATAAATAGAAAGCTTCACTCGACTGAAGCTAAGTTTGGTTGAGGCCTTAACTTAGTTGCCTCTTATTCTTCTTCCTTTTCTCCTTCTTCTTTCTTCTTCTTTTCTCCTTCTTTTCTTCTTCTTCTTGGTCTCCTGCTCAACATATATATTTATAATTTAATATATACATTTTTTATTCTTTTCTTTATAATCTCTCTCTCTCTCTCTCTCTCTCTATCTATCTATCTATCTATCTATATATATATATATATATATATATATATATATATATATATATA
The DNA here is from genome assembly GCF_056320005.1 of Nelumbo lutea. Classification (NCBI taxonomy): domain Eukaryota; kingdom Viridiplantae; phylum Streptophyta; class Magnoliopsida; order Proteales; family Nelumbonaceae; genus Nelumbo; species Nelumbo lutea. Next base: position 173,449,729 of record NC_142684.1, on the reverse strand, counting down.
TATATATATATATATATATTCATCCGCTAACAGTATGGGGCCCAGGCTTCGGGCTTTGTATGTGGCCGGGCTCAGGCCCAAGTTGTAGGCCCGATGGTTGGGCCAGGCTCGGGCTCGGGTCTTAGAAAATTCTGTTAATACAGAATGAAAGCCCGGCCCGACCCATGAACAGGTCTAGTCCTTTGGGACAATTCTTCAATATATCTTCTCAAAAGGAATTAGTAGTGGACCCAGAGCAGTAACAATAGAGAATGTAGACCAAAGGAAAGCCATGAAAGTTTTCATTATGCCTTCCAAACAAGAATTTATAATCTGGTCGAGCTTTATCATGCACCGATATTTTTATATACTGCATATTTGATCAACCTTTCAACTCATTTTATCAAACATACATACCTTCCTTCTCCATTGTCTGGTCATAGAGGTGCCATTCATTCTTGTAAAGGGTCTCAAATTACACCAAGTATAGAACACTTAGTGCGTGTGGACACACACACAAACATGGTCTGGGAAGTCTAGGATCTCAAATTACATCAAGTATATGACATCAAGCTCAACACACTTGTGATGTATCTACAACAGTTTTTTATAGGTACTTTTGAATAAAAACTTTGCAAAAGAATAAAATTTTGATATCTTGGGTGCTAACACTACTTGGAAAAAAATATTTTTTCAATACAAGTTGGGGCATAGGGGATAGGCTGACAGGAACCAGAGTGAATACTTTACCAATTTATAGGTCCCTCTTTTTGTGATGGACAATCTGGATTTATCTTGCAACCCCTCCATGTGGTAGGAACAGGTGGAATTTGTCTTAGAGAAGCAGCATAAATGACCAGTCAGGCTAACTTTTTCCACATATATGCACAAAGTGTATGGTTTGTGAATTCTCATTTTGGTTCAAAGGGGAAAGATTTAATTTGTCAGGTTTTATCATTTAAAATATGAAGTTAATTATGTTGTGCATTTATATAAGTGCATACTTGTTCTAAAATTTAATTATGTCAATATATTTAAATATTTAATCTCTGTTGACAAAAAAAATCTTCTTTCATCATTATTCTCTTAGAATATTATTCAAAAATAGGTACATAAGTTTTTAGATAATAGATATAAAGAGTATTAGTCAGATAAAAACTTCAATTTTGATAGTGTTAATCCCCCATTTCTGTCTTAATTTGAAAGTGTGGCATATAGGATTAAGCTTCTCAATCTCCTTGTTCTAACTAAGAAAACAAATTTGGATATTGGTTTGTAAAGTTCAACCATTTGTGGGTTGGGAATTAGGATAAATAAAGGTTGATTTTTTGTTCCAAATTATCATGAATCTTATGGTCTCTCCTTATGGTTTCCTCACCCTATCTTTCTCATGGTGTCTTCCAAAAAGGAGTGACGTGGTCAGTCTAAGGGAGACCTGTCTCAACTCACAAAGCCTTGTCCAAACCATATAGGGTTGGTTGTATCTTGTTACATCATTCCATTCTGTTCAGAGCCATATTTTTCATTATTACATTATAGGTCATCAAATCATGTCTACTAATGCATGTTCTTTTGTTATGCCCCTAGTTCTTATAGACCTTCCAACTTGCAATATGTTGAATAACTTAGTTCTATTTTCAGTTTAGTGCCGCAAGGGAACATTTGTAATTACACCTCTTTTTATTTTTGAATGGTTGCCGTAGTATAAATATTAAAAGGGCTGGCGCCACCAGCTGACCTTTTCCTCTCTCAAATCTCTTTTCTGTTTTCTCTCTTCTCTCCTCTCTCCTCCTTTTCTTCTCACTATTCTTGGATTGTACTGCCTCTTCACCAAGAAAACATGTATCAAAGCGGCAGATCCAATCATAGGAGCAGGGCGAACTGTGTGCTTCTTCCTCCAACTTCTACATTTGTCTATTGGTGATCGAATCAAAGGAAAAAGGTCTCTGGTGGACATGTGAGGGAGCTTACTGCGATTTTTTTTTCTCTCTTGGTCGTGAGCCCAGAGAGATCCTTCTTATGCCCTGAAAGGTAGGCTGTTTAGGTCTGCAGATCTGCAACTGCTGTGACAACAGTTTGTTTCCTTCTTCAGTTCATATTGAACCTAAATTGCTGTGTGAAAAGTTGATGAGTTATTGCTGGAGGGACTGGTCAGACCTGTTTTTGATTTGTTTTGCACATCTGAATTGGTTTAGTAGGGCTGAAATCTGAGAACAAGTAATGGTGTGTGATCAGTTTTGATTATTCTGTGTGAGAACAAGTTTTTTGTGCCCAGAAATATGGCTGAACTAAGACTTCAACCTGTTTGACTGTACTGTGAGTCTGAACTGAACTGAGAACTTGTTCTCTAGTTGGATTGTGACTGAACCGAAATCTGGTTCTATGTCTTCTAAAAATTCTGGTATGTCTGGTGTGACCTCTAGTCAGAGTGGGATGAGTGGAGGTTTTGACATGAGTTTCCCCATGGCTGTGATTCCCTTTGATGGCCTCAATTACCTAGAATGGTCAAGGGCAATCAAGCTCTACATAACTACAAAGGGAAAAGTGGGGTATATTAATGGTAGAATCAGAGAACCCCAGTCTGGAGGCGTGGAACATGATAGGTGGGACCAGGAAAACAGCATGGTGATGTCATGGCTGTTATTGTCTATGTTGCCACAAGTGAGAAAGTCCTTCATGTGGGCAGAAACAACTCATTAGATATGGGAGCAAGCAAAATCTATATATTCAAAACAATAGCATTATGCCAAAATATATCAGTTGGAGGCTGCCTCCTCAACTTGTAAGCAGGGGGAGAGGAGTCTCTCTGTCTACTATTCAGACTTGACTTTTATTTGGAAGAAACTAGATCACTATCAGAATATAGATTGGAAATGTGATGCAAATGCCAAAGCAGAATTGGGGAGTAAAGATCTCCTATCAATACAAGAAGTATATGCTCTAGTACAGTCATAAGAGAGTAGACAAAATGTGATGAATAATCCTAAGGGAGAGCAGATTGCATTAGTAACTAAAGGGAGTGTTGCTACGGGTGGTGGTAATTCCTTCAAGAAGAGTGACTTCTAGAAGAAAGTTGATGACAAAGATAAACTATGGTCTACACATTTTCAGAAGTCTAAACATACTCGGGAGACATGTTGGGAGCTTCATGGGAAGCCAAAGTGGACTTAGGAACTAAGTACAAAGCCAGACCAGAATAAAAAGCCATGACAACAAGGTTAGAGGAAGTTTAATGCAGCAAACTTAGCCTCTCAAGAACCTCAATCATCTACCACTACTACTGAGTCCTTTCGTGACTGATTCCAAGGAAGATATCATTAAAAAGGCTGGCACTGCCAGCTGACTTTTTCTTCTCTCAAATCTCTTTTCTCTTTTCTCCTCTCTTCTCACTATTCTGGGATTGTACTGCCTCTTCACCAAGAAAACACAATAGATTACTTCTATGCTCATGAATAAGTCATCTTAATCTACTTCAACTCATTTTATCATCTACTAGTGCCACTCCTAGATTTATAAAAACATGTTTTCTGGACATTTTGGAATTTCTTATCTTCTTTTTTTTTATTTTAGTTTTTTCACTCATCCAACTCAACATTCATAATTTTGCTACAATTGTTTTCTGGACATGTTTCTTGACTATCAAGCATTCTACTCCAATATAACATTGTTAGCCTCATAGTCATTTATAAAATTTCTTTCTGGTCCAAGTGTTATTCACCTATCATAGAGCATTATGAATACACTCTTTCATTTCATTTCTCTTGCTTTAGTTATATGGACAATATCCTCAACCTCTCCCTTGTTATGTATTTTTTTTCTTTTGATAGGTTCCCTTTTTATGGATTATTAAAGCCAAGGTCATGAAAAACGTCACATTTAGGTATTTCTTGGTCTCCATCTTTGAATGTACCCCGATTCCCACTCACACTATGATGAACTTTACATTGCATATATTCCATTCTAGTCTTATCTTACGACCTCTTGAACCTTGAACATCTCTTTATAGACTGAGTGTTGCATTTAGTCACAAGCAAACAACATATACCATGCAACCTCCTCCTACCTTAGTGAATGTATCCATTAGCAAACAAATAAGTGTCAAGTACTGACCCTTGATGAAGTTTAATTGTCACTGGAAACTTCTGTGTCACTGTGTCAAGTGTTTTAACACTAGTTGTCAGTAATAAAAAAATGAAACCTTAAACGAAGCAGTGGTTAATCTAAAAATTTGGTCACAAAGTCAAATAAAGCTTCATTTAAATGGGTTCAATTGGAAGCCTTCTCTATTGATTTTGTATCTTTTCGTCCTCCTGACTTGTTGTTTTTATAATCTATTTGATTAAAACATTAATAAAATTTTAACAATTGAATTAAATAAGTTAAAATTTACCTTTCTATTTGTGTTTATTTGTCTTGCTCTTTTTGTATCATTGCATTAGAATTCAATTATACTTGATTGTATTTAGTTAGCAAAACCCACATATGGTGTATAAACAAATTTACTTTGATTGTTTAGATGCACCAATTAGTTATGAAATTGCATTAATAGCCCTACTTGTATTTGTATGCTATATCATCCAGGAGCTAGATTCTTCAATTGTTTTTGTCCTGCCTTCAGTTCTATTCAAGTTAACTGTCAGCCTGTCAGCACTCCTATTTGTTGTGACAAAAAGGAAAAAAAAAAAAGAGAAACGATCTTGATTTTATCTAGGCAAGGGAATTTCCAGAAATGTCCCTTATCTCTATTATTGACTTCTGATTCCAATAGAATGTATCACAGCCTCACAGGGGTTTTACTGTGACCTATCCAATTGGGTTATGAGGCCATAATCATTGATCTTCATATAAAGAAATCACACCTAAAGAATGATTCATGCTTTTTTCTTTTTATCTGTAGGGAGGCAAGTAATAATGTTACCAACATTTGTCAGGGTTATTAGAACATTCATCTTGAGGTTTTTGATGATTCAAAATGGAGATGCTCTAAAGGCTTTTGATAGTGTTGGTAGATTGAACCATTGAAAGAGATGTTCTAAAGGCTTTTGATAGTGTTGGTAGATTGAAAGAGATATTCTAAAGGCTTTTGATACGGCAAAGACAGGGCTGGATATGATATCAGATAGAAATTCATAATAAAAATTGATCTGACATGATATAGCACCCATCTACATGTACAAGTATTCAGGTATCATAGGGTGAGAATCTATTTTTACTTACGACTAGCAGGTTGCCTCCTATTTTGATAACATGGAGTCTGATGGGGTGCAAATGAAAAGTGACGGAATGAGAATTTAATCCTATTGCTGGATTATTTTTGTTTTGTTTTATTTTTATTTTTTGTATTATCTACTATGAACTTCTCAACCAGGTTAGTCCTTCGCTGCATTCGGTTGTAGAGCAATTTTATTTGCACTAGTAGGAATGCATGGGAGTGCTAATGAAAAGAATGTAAATTTAGGGGTGCAAATGGATCGTATCATGATTGATGATGAGTGATCTAGCAGCTCTCTATTCGAGGACAGCTTGGACATTGAGTTGGTGAGTTTCCTGTTGGAAGGTGGCTTGGATGTTGAGTCGGCTAGTTTGTCGGGTCGACCTACAAAGACACTGCATGAGTGCCCGGGTTGCTTTACTTGGGGTGGGCACCTTGATACTTAAGTCAGTGATATGGAGATTTTAGAGAGTTAAACTGCTAGAGAGACAAAGTTGCGAGAGATAAGTTGTGCATACCTTTTAAGGTTGGAAATGAGACATTTATATAAGTGTTGTTTGGTGTGTGCTTCACGCACTGCGTTCAAGATCTCTGGGAAGACATGGCTGGCCGGTCCGAAGTCCTCAAAGGTAGTGGCACACGTAGACCAGGCTTTATGCCTTATTCTTTTTCTTCCGAAACATTCGATACAGGAGTTGATTTCTGGAAAACCCGGGAGTGGCGGAATGCACACACAGAGGTCAACAAGCACATCTTGCAGGTTGCCAAAGGAGGTCACTCCTCTCACCAAGGTCCCTTGGACCGATAACGATGAGGTACCACAAGTCGGCCATGGACGAAGTTCTCCTAACTACCCTGACGAGGTGCCCGAGTTGTGTATGAGGTCGCCAGTTGGGAATCCATCAAGTCGGCAAAGGTAGGTTATTAGCTAGGTCTCTTGTAGGTCGGCAACTAGGTTTTCATCATTTTGGCTAAGGCAAGTCATCGCCCTCGTGGTGGCGGGGTGTCGTCCAGTTGTTCTAAGATGCCATGTGTCATGATGTCAATGGAGAGTTAAATCTGCCCTCATCAATTGCCCCCCCCCCCTCCCAAGACGATGTCGATTTGGTAAAGGAAGTACTTCACTATAGGTTTTTTGGCCCAGAATGACCAGTTCGATGAGCTTGTAAGCATCAGTCAAGTTTGCTCCCCAAGTCAAAAGAGTCTTAAGGGTTGAATGTAGCCTTAAGCAAGACTTCGTCGTCTTGATTATCGAGGCACAGGAGCGAACTCATCCGCTCGAGGAGAGGCGGAGTAGGCTCCCTAAGGACATATCTACCTTACTAGGGATGCAACTGTCAAGGAGTTCTGCAATTCGGCCAAATACCTCAAGAGTGAAGTTTAGCATATCCTCAAGAGGGGCTTCCAACTGCGTGACTGCCTTGTTAGGTCACTCCACTTATGTAGAGTACAACGCAATGCCCCTCAATCTGGTTCTCGAAGGAATAGTCAACAAGGTTGATGCGGAGCTTGAAATCAAGGCGGAGGATGATTGTGAACAAATCAGCCAAATTTGCATGTCTGTCACAGTGTTGAAAGTGAACTAGTTTTTTTTTTTTATTTTTTATAAATGCGAACTAGTTTTCCTTTCCTCCATTTCTCTTTCCTTTTTTTTTAGGTCGACAATGAGATGTCAACGTCTTTTGAGATTGATTTAAGTGTAGAAATGGTAGTCAAAACACTATCGAGCTAGATAGATGGGGGTCGACCTGCTTAAATCGATCTACCTATTATCGATATGTTTTGAGGTCGGCTTGAGGAAACCTTAGCTAAAAAGTGGGGTGGCTTCCCCTTAAAATTTAGTTTGACTAGGCCGTAATTTTAGCCGCCAAAATGGTGTCGAGCTACCAAAGTGTCCCAAAGTCGGCGTAGGGGGCCTTAGCTAAAAGTAGTTTGGCTTCCCTTTAATTCGATTTGACCAGGTCGCCAAAACGGATGGTCATAATTTTGACCGTCAAAACGGCATCGAGCTACTGATGTATCTCAAGGTCAGCATAGGGGGCCTTAGCTAAAAGCGGTTTGGCTTCCCCTTAGAATTCGGTTTGACTAGGTTGCCAATGCGGATGGTCATCCTATAGTAGCTTTATTGCGACTACATCTATGCCATCACGTAGGATTGGCTCTCCCATGTCTACATCGCGAGTCAATGCCACACATGTACTGTACCTTCTCCCGGAACTATTGGCCGCCCACTCCTACTGGAGCCATGAGGGGCTCACCTTGAGGGGGTGACTCTGTTGTCTATGGGTCGCCTACTCTCACGGGAACCATGAAAGGTTCAGCCTGTGGGGTCGATTCCACATTCAGCTAGCTACCAACTCTCATGGGAGCCATAGAGGGCTCGATTAGTAGTGAGGCTTTGCAGTTGGGCTGGGAGACGATCTGGGCCAAACCGCTAAAGCTCACCTAGGCTGGTCATCTAGTTTCTACCCCCTTGTGATAGCATTGTTGATACGTGCGTTGCTACTAGCGCATGAACGATGGATTGGTGCCACGGCTACACTACGTCATCACTCGTAAACGCTGGTCGTCTTCTCCTACGATAAGCCATAGGGAGCTCAACCTGCGGGAGTGGTTGTACTAACTATAGGACGCTAGCTCGCACGGGAGCCTTGAAAGGCTCAACCCACAATGGTGACCGCATAGTCCGTTGGTCGCCGACTCCCACGGGAGCCACGAAGGGCTCGACCTGTGGAGGCGACCTCGTGAACAGAGCTAACGAGGCTCATCCGGGATGATTTCCGTTGAATGCAAATTTAAAATGAGCTGAGAACCTGGCTTTTAAGTGCAAATTTAAAATGAATTGAGGTTGGTAGGGCGGCTCCACAGTCTATTGGTCGTTAACTCTCACATGAACAATGGAGGGCTCGATCTACAAGGGCAGCTCCATAGTTTGTTGGCCGTCAACTCCCACTACAACCACGGAAGGCTCGTCCTACAGGGGTGGCCTCACAATCTATTGGTTGTCAAATCTCGTGGGAACCATGGAGGGCTAAGACATTCTGTTCGAGCGATACTGCTAGAACTTGTTCGAGCTAATCATTCTGATTCTGCCCCCTAGGAGGGTTCCTTCGATCCAAGCATTGTTGTTGTTGCTTGAGAATGTCATTCCTTGAGGCTTATAACACAGGTGAGAACTTAGCTTTTGTGTAGTGTTTCATACAGAAGGCACCAATTGATGATGCGCAATCTAGCAGCTACCCACTAGAGGACAGCTCGGACGTCAAGCTAGCGAGTTCCCTGCTAGAAGGTGGCTCAAATGCCGAGCCAGCTAATTTGTCGGGTCGACCTGCAAAGAGACAGTGCCATAGTGCCCGGGTTGCTTTACCCGGGGTGGGCACTCCAATGCTTAAGTTAGCGATGCAGAGATTTTAGAGAGAGCTAAAATGCTAGAAAGCTAGAGAGCTGCGGGAGCTAAGTTGCACATACCTTCTAAAGTTGGAAATGAGACCTTTATATAGGCGTTGTTTGGTGTGGGCTTCACGCACCGCGCCCGAGATCTTTGGGAAGATGTGGCTGGCCGGTTCAAAGTCCTCGAAGGTAGTGGCGCACGTAAACCAATCTTTGTGCCTTATTCGGTTTCTTCCAAAACATTCAGTGTGGGAACTGACCTCAGGAAGACCCGAGAATGACGGGATGCACACATAGAGGAGGTCGGCGAGCACGTCTTGCGGGTCGCCACCTGGACCTCAATCGAGTCGACAAGTCCTCGAGGGAGGTCGCTCCTCGTGCTGAGGTCCCTTGGACCGATAACGACGGGGTACTACAGGTCGGCCTTGGACGAGGTACTCCTAGTCGTCCTAACGAGGTGCCCGAGTTGTGTATGAGGTTGCTAGTTGGGACTCCATCAGGTCGGCGAAGGTAGGTTGCTAGCTAGGTCTCTAGTAGGTCAACAGTTGTGTTTCCATCATTTTGTCTAAGGCAAGTCATCTCCCTTGTGGTGTCGGGGTGTCGTCCAACTATTCTGAGATACCACATGTCATGTCAGCGGAGGGCCAAATCTGCCCTCATCAATAATCGATATGAGATCTGAGATCCAATCCTATTTGGTCAAATTCAGATCACCCCATTTGAATCTTTGGATTGGATAATATTATCTGATCGGAAATCATATCAGATTTGGATCCCCCTATTCGATCTGAGAAGATTCGATCTGATATCTATTATATATTTATAAATATAAATATAAATATATATAATACATATATATATATGTTATTTATTTATTTATTTATAAATATATTTGTATATTATATTTTTATAAATTTGTTATATTATTTATTTTTTATAAAAAACATGTATATATATGATGAAAATAATTAAAAAGTACTTATATTTTTTGTTTTTACTTTATTTAAATTAATATATTTTATTTTTCTTTTAATAATATTAATTAAAAAAACAATTTGAATCGGATCAAATTTGAAGATCTAACTTACTGGTAGGATTCGAATTCAAATCGAATCCTATCAAATCCAATCGGATATTCGGATTGGATTAGATTCAACATGAGTGACAGATCGGATTTGAATATACCTTGATTAGAATCCGGTCTGTTTGCATCCCCATATCAATCCTGGTTTAATTTGTTTAGGATTTTAATTTATTATGCTTCGAGTTTTGCTTTATTTCATTTGTATAGCAATCAAATAAAATAAATCAAAATTTGCACCCAAACGTTTGCACTATCAAAATTTTGCATCAATACAAATAAATTTGCATTCACAATTGGGAGATGTAGACATGGAGAATTATTTTTCAAAATTTACTATCATTACTATATAATATGATATGCATAGATACTTTGGAATTTGACATCGAAAATGTATAAATGCTTTAAAGGTATAGATGGGTTTCCTGTTTTTTATGGTGAACAGGTATAGATGGAGTTCAAGGAAAAAAAAAATCTGATAGATCATAACTATTCATAATATTCTTTTCTTACTTTATTTTCAGCCCCCCTCTCACTTGTGCCACTTGTAAATGTTAAACAGTGTATGCCCTTAACTTCAATCAGAATGATGTGCATTATGACATTTAATATATTTTATTCATTTAAAATACATATTTGATTCATTTAATATAAATGAATAAAGCCCTTAGCTTCTATGTAATACCCTTAAACTGGACACATATAAGACTCATGTTAGTTTAGAATCTTTACAATCGTTGGATAGATCTAGGGAGATTTATCTTGTCAATGCTGACATTGATGTACTGCCAAGTTGGTTGCGGTGGTTTGTCTCAACTGCTAGGGTAAGACATTTGGTACATGTTGTGTGAGTTTTCTTGAAACTCTGAATTGGACCAGAATTTCAGTATTTCCCTGGACCTTGGAGATAGATAGAAAAAAACTTGAATATTACATCTAACCTCTATACTCGATTATGATACTACACTAAATGTCGGATTGAGCTGTCTTTGATATACCAATCAATGAGATCCTTAGAGGATGGTCAAAAATTAGGTATGTTGGGACAGTCCGATAATTCATCTAAGTGGGTGATCATAGTGACAGGATCAGCCCCTTTGTCGGATAAAGTGAATGATCGGGGATGCACTCTCTGATGGAAACCAAAACTGTCGACAGTTGATTTCAACCGTTGAAATTTGTTTTGCAAAATATATTTATATAGAGATATACATATATATATATTATTATAGTTTCAAAATGTTTGCAAAATGTTTTAATTCCCGGGATCCATGAAAGTAGAGAGTGCAACACTGTTCCTTGTAGCTGAGGGAGATGTCATCTCTTGTCAGGCATTATTTGATCATTATGGGCTGAGAGGTTAAGTGTAAGACCATTGAGGGTAATACCTGATGGACTAATCTTGCATCTGCCCACAGTCCTTGGGTTTTTATAAAGTAACTTGACCCAATGACCATTTAGTGTAAATGTTGGGCCCATTAAGAATCCATGGTGATTGACTCAAGGGTTCATTGTTTTCTACGATGAATTGGGTCAGGCCTTGTAACAGAGGTTGTGCTAAACCCATGTGGCTGATGTGTAGATCAATGTTTGGATCCCACGCCATACAAGGATATCCAATTGGGTAGCAATTTTGAGGGTAAATGAGCAGATTGACTTAATGGGCCTAAAACCCAATTGGAACCGGCTTAATGAGATTAATTAAAAGGGGGTGGTTATGGGATTTAGATCAACAGATAGAATAAGTGATTGTCCCTATCCACTCAAAGAGTCCAGATCCAAATAAAGATTTAGATCATGAAACTCCTAATTAGATTAGGAGGGTTGATCCTTATCTGTAGATAAGATAAGGAATTATCCTTATCTCTTAAAGAGAGTCCAGATCCAATTACAAGATTTGGATTAGGAAACTCCTAATGGGATTAGGAGATACTCTCTTTAAATGTTATAAATAGAGGAGCAGGGCGATATTCCAATTCGCAATTCTCAATTCAGATATTACAAAGAGATAAGTATTTGTAGTTCGATTGCTCTTGTCTTCTGCTCTTTCCTGCTCTTGCCGCTATACCAGTTTGATCTCCACCTGTGGGAGCAATCAAGAAGTGTTTTTGATATTACATTTTGGCAGAGAAAGGTAATCAGAAGTCGTGCTCACTAGCCCTCCATCAGATTCTTGCTGAAGAATTAGGTTCTTGCTGAAGAGTCATTCTGTTGATTCTGCTTCATCCTGCACCGTGTCATTTTCGGTGGAAACAGTCTTTGGATCTTTCCTTGGGTGTGAACACCTTCATTGGAGATTATTGTTACTTCGTATTAGGTATATCCCCTCACTCCCTTTTGGTTTAAGATCTGGTCTGGTTTGAGTTCAAGATTGATCATTGAAAATGCAGTTTTCTAAAATAGGGAATGTAATTTCCACATGGGAGAGAGAAATTTTTGAAATTTCGCCCAACCTTCCTATAGTGTTCGGCCATCCATATGATGGATCTTTCGTCCTTTCAGTAAACACTTTCCTGTGCATAAACATTTACATCCATGAGATTATTGATATCATCAAATTAGATATAAAGGTAGGCAGGCTAGGCCGACTAGTGACTTGGGCTCCACCTTTAGTTAAGGACAATGAAATATAGGGACGGACCTTGTCATGTTTTCGAGTTCACATTTGCGCCCCACAATACCCCACAGCGCATCCCCACCTTATATTGGGAATATCTCCCGATAACAAGGGCGAAAATGATGAGATATCATTGGGAGATATTCTCAATACAAAGTAGGGATGCATTGTAGGGCATTGTGAGGCATTGTGAGGTGCCTTCTTGTGGGGCGCAAATGTGACCGTTTAAATCTAATGGTCAGCTCGTTTTGATAAAAAATAAAAAATGGTCAAAACCGTTCGAACGGTTAGCCGCCCGGGTTAGCGATTTGTTGATCAAAATCAACGATTTTTTGAGAATTCCCAATTTTGGGGAAAAACAAAACCGGTCAGCTGATTGGTTCTTGATTTTTTTGGTTCGACCATCTGGGCCAGTCCAGTTTTAAAGACCATGATACACATTGATGGACCTTGGCTTGGACCCTTGAATAAACATAAGAAAATACAAAGGAAAAAAAAAATTGAGTTGCACAAAGTGGGCCTCTTCGAATTCCAATTAGATTGAACAAAATTCCAATATCTCCTTTCAACTTTACCAATTTGCCTATAATTAAAAATTTTGTATTGTGCTTTATCAATTTACATTTCTGCCCATTAAATTAAAGTTATTACTTCATTTCAAAACTTGGATCTATGTCCAAAGTTATAACAAATTCTTCCCTATATTTTGGTATTTTTTATAAAAAGTATTTTATTTAGAAATGAATGCTAAAATGGAAGTATAAACTTTTTTTTGTAATAATTTCATTTTAAAAAACAAAATAAGATATGTAAATAAATTGTTTAGGGGGTGTTGGCCAATATAAATGATTTCGTTTTTCAAAACAAAAAAGAAAAAAACAAGTTCATACATGTTGCCAAACAACCCCTTGGTTATTTTAAATCAATGACTTTGTCATGTTAAGTCTGCATGGCAAATAAAAATGGGTCATCAAAATAAGTTTTAAATCGGTTTTTTTTCTGCAGGAGAAAATAAAATTGGGTTGTAGGACCAGGTAAAATTTAAAAGGGAGAAAATAAATTTTGCTTTCATTGGTTAACCTTTTTATTATAATTTGGTTGTAGGACAGATGTTGAAAATAATTTTTAATTTATTTTAGCAAAAAAATTACTGAGAACGCAGCATCTAACCGCACATCAGGAATTTTTATGTACTTTTGCTTCTCATGATATATCTACAATTTTTTGCTTAGGGCAAATTATTGATTCCTCAATCCTCACCTCCCAAAATTGTCACTATTTATAATATGACAGGTGGAAGAATATACTACAATACAATTTAAAGGTAGGTGGATGATAAAAAAGAATATACAACAATACAATTTAAAGGAAGGTGGATGAGAAAAAAGAATACACTACAATACAATTTAAAGGTAGGTGCAAGTATCGGGCGAATTGATACTGTTTATTGTTTTTTTTTTTTCTGAAAACGGTTCAGGGGGGCCGGTTTAGGACTCTTCCACCCCTTGAATCGGTCAGACCTCCGATACATCCATTGTAGGGGCGTATTAGAGGGGTTCTGAAATGACACGTGTCAATACTATATGCATCTAATATCTTTATTGAATTAACATCAGCGCCCCCACTGAGTGCATCCATCCCAGCCATGTATTGAAAACATCTCCCTATCATACATATACGGAGATATTCCTAATACACGTTCAAATAAAAACCGGATCTACTCCTCACAATTGATGTCTCACTGGCGCCTTACATGCACATCATATCAGCAAATATCTTCCGTACTTATTAATAAATATTCATGGAAAATGTTCCCAATAAACGGTGGATGTGCGTGTGAGGCGCCCATTTGTGAGAGATCCCGTCACGCTCAAATGTGTATCTAATCTCATTTTGCTGGGTGCCCCACGGGCGACATAACGAAGTCAACCTATTTCTATTTAGAATTTGGTATTATAAGTCGCTTTGATCTTCACGGGTTATATTCACCGTCAGATTGGTATCAGTCGGACGGCATCCCGATCAATGCAAGGTAGAGCATGGCCTTGTTTAGTTGATTCCAATCCGACATGACATTAGCACCAACTTCCTCATTTCGGGATTACTCCAAGTTTCAGCAGTTCAGCTCAGTTAAAAACTCACGGCGACGATCTCCTTCCTCTCTGCTCTCTGATCTCTCTCTCTCTCTAACACACACATACAGTCAGACTTCCGCAAACAGCCTCTCTCTCTCTCTCTCTCTCAAGTCAAATCGATTATGGGATGTTGTGGAGACGAAGAAGATGACATATTCAAGCAGCTCATCCCCAACAACCCAACCTCCTCCGCCGAAGCCTTGCCCCTACCCATGGGAGATCCCCAAACTTCCAACGGAACCCTGGGTACCTCCGGCGGTATCTCCCCAGCCTCCACCGACGATGTCGTCATCTCTCCTATGAACTCGAATTTCACCGCCCTCAGTTGCAGTGACAGTCTCCGTAGCATCTTTGTGCGCTTGCCGGTATCGGACCTCGCTCGAGCTGCCTGTGTTTGCCGCCTCTGAAACTCGGTTGCCTCTGACCGAGAGATTCAGACCAGAGCTTTCAAAACCCTATGGAAATTGAAGGACGTAATTGAGAATCCCAGTTCCGGGAGCTTCTGGCGTGATAGCAGCCTTGGTCGTTTTGCCATCTCTTACCGACTGGTCCGAGGAGATACCGTCGCTAGCCTCGCTGTCAAATATTCCGTTCAGGTTTACTCTTTTTCTTTCTTGTCATTTTGTTTTCCTGCTCTACAATTATTCTCATCGTTGGTTATTATGTAATAGCTTAACTTTTCTGTTATTACTTATTTATCCTTGGATTCTATTGAATTGGCTGACTCTCTGTTTCTGTGTCCAGATGGTATAAAAAAAATGAAGGGAATTTTATGCATTAGCTGCTTGTTGATTTTGTCCGGACTAAAAAGAAACATATTTTCCCGTGTGATTGGAAAACTCAACAGCTTCCATACACTCCTCTGGGATGCTTTTTGAACCAAAGGTGGAGAAGTCAAAAAACAATTATGAATTGGGGAGAGTAAATGGACGGTCTTGCTATATGGATTGGGAAATTTCTCTGGGGAGAGGTTGAGCAGTGGGGCATAAATTATTGAAGCCGCAATGGAAGACAACATATGGAAGTGGAAATCTTTTAGAGGGACCAGATTCTTCTTAGGAAATGATTGATATCTCGGGAGTTGCTGGGGAATGTCTAGAGAACAGTGCATGGGTAACAGTGGTTGGTATTGGAGACAAAGGTATATGGTTGACCTTACTGGTTCAGAATCAAGGTTTAGAGGTCCATTTATTAGTTGGGTTCTGTTCAGAGTGTTTAGGATATGGGAAGCATGTATGACAAAATGAGGTTGTGGTAAGAGTGTGCACATGTGTGCGTGTGTGTTTTAGAAGAATTGATTCCTTAAATGAATCGTATATTAGACTGTTTGGAATTTGTCTCTCTGGCTTTGTAGTTGGTTTTATTTATTTATTTATTTTTTTGATAAATTTTTGTAGTTGACAATCGTTACCTTAAAGTAGGCCTAGGACCTTAAGTGTATGAGAATCAAACGAAGGGAAGATATAATGAGTCTTTGAGAAACACCACAGATCCACAATGGTTTGTCTACCTGAAGGTATGTCATGGTTATAACCTTCTTCTTATTGCCATAACTTCACCTCTACATGGTGATGGGAGAAACAATATAATCATGTGTTACCAAGTCTCTGCTAAAGCAATCATTTCTACATACTCCATTCTTAGCTTTAGAATATGCTATTTCATTTACTGACCTTGGTGCCTAGATGGACAAATTGGAGGAATCTCCAAGCCGAATAGTTGACAATGTGGTTCCTCTATAACTACTGAACAATTGGGTTATTGAACTGCAGAATTATTGTATTGCTAAATTATTTGCGTTTAGGGGCCATTGATTGTGCAAAAATTAGATCTGGATCCAGCACCCTTTCCAAGACCCTGTATAATTGAGACCAACATTGGATAATGGCCCTTTTACCAAATTATTTGGGTTTGAATGTCAAAGAAGATTAGGCAGTATTTATGACCATCTTTTCTATTAATGTAACAATAATCAAGAATTTTAGGAGGATTTGATATAAACTCGTGAACAACTAGTGATGGCAATAGCATATGTGAATGAAGATCCTAAGAATTTGGCTCAATCTGGTAGAAGCGAAGTCACTGTGAAGTTTGTATATAGGAAAGAGATTGTATATAAGTACTGTAAGAGTTTTTACTTTTCATCTACCCCTTAGTGTGAAGGAAGATTGCTTCTTACAGGGGAAGGTAACAGCTTAGTTGATTCCTTAGCAAAACAAGGAGTGAATAGACATCTGCATTTGACGATTCATGTAGCCGGCCCCACATAGTTGGACAAGGTTTAGATGATGACGATTCATCTACAATATCCATTTTCCTAGATCTTCTTATGATGTACAGCCTACAGAGGTTGAGAACTTGGAGTGTCCCAACGTTTGTTCTGCACCTGCTATGGGAGTTTGAAATTGGGTACTACTAGAGATTTAGATTTGTCCTCTAATCTCTTTGTTAGGAAATATGTTTGCATTGGTTGAGGATACAATTGAGCAACAGCAGGATGAAATTCTTGGCACCCTGTCTGTATTTGTGTTATATTGAGGCCCTTGGAAGAATAAAGAGGCACTAGATTTTTTTACTGTAATTTCATTAATCTATTGACAATTGCAAAGTGACAGCACAGTTGCAAAAATGTGGAGAAGACTCTTTAAGCATGGAAAGAAATTCTTATAGCTTCAATGTCCATTAAGCTCAAATTTGATGTTAGTTACCTCAGCTGAGAATGTGAGGGAGTTGATTTAGTTTTTCTTTCAGTCTGACAGAGGTTCATGGTAGGATTTCTTGTTATCTGTCCTACAAAATTACATACGGTAATCATGATTGGAGGTATCCATTAACCCCCTTTCCTTTCCAGTCCATTAACCCCCTTTCCTTTCCAGAAAGGGTGGATTCAGTGGATGTAAAAAGAGTGTGGCATCTTCATATTAAATCAGATTAAATGGGCATCTCTTTAAGCATATTCTCCTCTGGTTTACCAAGTCTGACATTTAGTTCCCTTGTGCGGTTGTTTCTGTTACCATGTTCTCTGGAAATTGGCTTCACAGTTGTTAAAAGATTTGCTTCCCAACTTTAATTTTTTTTCCTTTCTAATTAAATGGACAATGAATACAATATCATGCTGGATAACTTTTTTTATCTGTAGGTCATGGACATTAAACGCTTGAACAATATGATGACTGACCATGGCATATATTCAAGGGAGAGGTTGTTGATCCCTATAAGTAAACCAGATTTTCTTGTAGATAGCATCTGCTACGTAGAGTTGGATACTTGCGCAAAAAGAGAAGTTGCTGTGTTGTATTTAGAAGGCCTTCCTGGTGGAAAGCTCACCCATCTATCAGATAGGTCAGCTACTGAGAGAGGGAAGAGGAGGGTAGTCGACTCATTGAGGAGAAGCATGCATGTTGATGATAGTACAGCTGAATATTACTTGTCTATTTCAAATGGTAATCCTCGGATTGCATTTTCAGAGTTTGCTGCAGATCTTAGGTGGGAGGAGCAGGCAAGATTTTCCTGAATAATCAATATGCAAAATGAAATGGTAAAATGCTGGGTCAAGTGAAGAATGCTGATTGGGATTTTTTGGTACTTGGCTTGCTTTTTATCCGAAGGAACATGTACATAAATAATGTCTCCCGAATTTGAAACTGTATAGCATTTGATGTTTATCATATTTCAGTGACCATCTACCAGGAACCAAGCAAAAGCAATACATAGTTTGCACCTTTTGTCTCAGCTACCTTAATGTTTTCCAGCTTCTTTCTTGAGGGGAAAAGTCATGGTTGGGCTTTATGCAAAACACAGGCTTGGGGAGTAGGGGCAATTGCCTAGTGTAGTGGTAAAATCTCAAGCTGATAAGCAAACAGGAGAACGCGATCTCAAATTTGAGAGCAGCCGGTGACTTTGTGCAAGAAATGCCAAAGGAGTTAAGGTGTGCATCCTGCGTACCCAGCGACTTTGGTGAAATCAGATTCATCGTGTAGAAACTGTCCCAAATGCGAACTGACATTTA
This sequence comes from Nelumbo lutea, assembly GCF_056320005.1. NCBI lineage: Eukaryota > Viridiplantae > Streptophyta > Magnoliopsida > Proteales > Nelumbonaceae > Nelumbo > Nelumbo lutea. Next base: position 173,431,306 of record NC_142684.1, on the reverse strand, counting down.
AAACATTGTAATTTAGGTACGTGAGGCTTGAGGACGCATGCAAATTAGGCAAAGTATCATTTCCTCCGTTAGCGAGTGGATTGGCATCCTGAACCTGAAGTTACGAGGATGGGTCCGGTCCCATAATCCCATTAGTGGGATGATCAATCACTAGGCTCAGATGCAACTATTGGCTAAAAAGCCATTCCAAGCTGATGATAAAAATGCTTCATGCAGCATTCCACATTTCCATGAACAAAACAGACAATGCAAGGGCGATTGCAATCAACATAACAAAATAGGAGGGTCCTGGCTCCTGGGTCATCAAGGTAATCATCAGCAAGTGGGCTTACGCGAGCACGGAATTCTTAGGAAAAATCAATGAGTTGAGGGACCAAACTCTAACGACTAATGTAGCCTTACTAAATAGCTCAAAGTAGATAATTGATAAAGCAAATAATTGGTGTTGGCCGTTGGCGTGTTGCATGCATCATCATCGCCCGAGGAGTATAATACTCCTCCCAAGTTCCCAATTCCAACAGTACAAATTATGCTACCACACCACCTTCAACGTGCTGCTTCCCATATCACAAAATAAATTATCCCGTAACTCCTCCTTCCTATTTCCGCATATGTTTATTTTTTGTACATCTAACAGGGAACCTTTGATGCAGACTGAGTTAAAGCTTGGGGTGGCTTTAATGATGACAGATTTTAAATTTAACTGCCATCCACTACAATTGCTGGAAACAAAAACACCAATGGAACCAATGGGGTTTCATGAGCTCAATTTGATACTCGGCCACTCTCTCCATTTAAATGTCTTGATTTTGACAACTGGTCAGTTAATGCAGCCAATTCTTTTTCTTGCTGTTTCTTACAAAATTTCTGTGCCGTTGCTGTTACAATTTTGACAAAGAAGTTGAGAAGCATGAGCCACACTACAGTGTTCCAGATTGATGCAAATGACAGATTCCACTTCTTCACCTGACAAGTGACAGCAAACAAGAAAAGGGATTAAATGTCATTTATGTTTTGTTGAAGGAATTCATCAATTCCTTTCAGACACAGAAGATAACCTGATGAGTAACTGAAAATTTTTTTTAAATGATCGATGTACACTAACATAAAGATGTTTGCATAGCAACAATAACATTTAAAAGTAGAACCCATCATATAAACTGTACTAATAAAACAGGGAAAATTTGTCCCTCTTCCAACAAAGAAGCCAGAAAACTGACTCCATGAAGGTGTTGTGATCTAACGGTCAACAAACAAACAGAGTTTGTCTCTACAAAATAAATAAATAAATAACAAAACAAAACAAAGAGAGTTTGACTTGATTTTGGCAAATATTAACCAAGGAAAGACTAATTCAATTCCTGTCAGTCATCGTTGACAGGCCATAATATACAACATTTGGATGAATGCAGTTTACTGGGGTAAGGTTCTTTATTTCATTTTACCTATAATAGTTGTGTTGCTTATCTTTGGACCACCAATACACATTTAGGTGACTAGACATGCGCAAAAATAACAACTTAAAAGTATAATGTAATTCATTTGAAAAAGTACTCTTTATGGTAATCAAATATGAAAAATCAAGTAATTACAAAATGCCCATGTATACAAGAGGGGGCACAAGTAAAACTCTGAAAGTAGGGGTGATCATAGGCCGGCTAGGCTTTGGTTATATGACATTAAATAAAAATACTAAATATTTATAAAATTCATTTTATACTTTATATAATATAAAATACAATTCTATATAAATAAAATAGCACACACACAAGTATATACTAGAGGAGGCCTGTGAACAGGCTGGTGGTAAAAAGCCCATGTTCTATGGGGACATTCAGTTTCCTAATAAAAAGAAAACTGAATTGGTTGTGGGTGAGTTTAAACGGCCCCATGTTTGATTTTTTTTATCTTATAAAAGTTCAAAAAAACATAAACTTTTGAGGAGGTTGAGAAGCAGTGTTAGGAGGAGAGAAAATAAGCTGATGTGGACAACTGCATAAGTACATAGAATAGATTTTGGGCCCAGCCTAGACACAAAACCTAGGTCCAAACCCAGAAATTTCTGTGCATTGATGCAAATGATCATCCCATCTAAAAGTATGATATACTACAGATGTATAGGACCACTTTTTCCCTCTTTCTGGAGTTTCTTGGACACCTAGTGGCATTTTGACTAAGGTACAATCCTAACCTTAGGCATTTTTTCACACAAAGTGGCTGCATTCTCATGCATGCCAGCCCGAGATTTTACCATCAAACCAAGTAATGGCCTCTAAGAGATGAATTACTTTCTCTATCTCAAGGTCCAAAGCTGGCCTATTTTTCTGGTTGGATTTCCCTGATGGGCAAAGGAGTCTATCACATAAATTGATGGCCCATGGGTTCATGATGCCTTCTTCAGAAGCACTTCTCCTGAACTGCTCATTCAGGTTGGTCCTGATCAGCTAATGCTCTAGCTGATTTCCTTGCTAAAGGTTAGCTAGGTAGGCTCAAACGTTTTAAAGGCATACCTGGCTCATTTTTTGAGGTGCATCTCACCCCTACCTAGATGCACGTCTCCTGGCTTGTTATTATGTTTTGTTCAAGTATTCTCTGGTAACAAAACCAGGTTTTGTACTGATTTATGGTGGGGCAATCAGCTTTTGAAGGATTGTTTTAGTAGTCTATTATCCTTGGTTAACAATAAAGAGTTTGTTGTTTAGGAGTTTATTGAATATATATATATATATATATATATATATATATATATATATATGCTACTAGTAAAAGAGAATAGCCCCATTTTCTGGACTTTGCATTAGACATTTTTACCCCTTATCTAAGCAACATACAACGGGCATAAAAAAAGGCATATATGTCCTTCACTCTCACTCCAAAACCTGCCCACTTAAAACTGTTCAAAAACTGTCCATGAATTGTAAATAATTTTGTCTTGGAGATACTGTCACATGCAAATGCACGTACATGTTTACTAGTATATATCTGTGTGTGTGTGTGTGTGTATATATATATATATATATATATATATATATATATATTGATGAATAGAGCTTATTGAATATTTGAATGGTTTTCTTTTGGATGATTCTTGTAGTGACAAAAACGTTTGGTCCTCTTGCAATCAGGTCAGTTTTCTTGTGCTTCTTTCATGCCTTCTCATCCAATCCTAGATAGGTCAAGGCTGTATTGTAGTGAAAGTTAATACCTTGTGAACATCATAACAGAAAGGGGCCAAATTGGTGTCAATCTCCCCACATGTTCTCTACAGAGCAAGTGATAATCTACATTTCATGCACTGATCTCTTCTTCATTTGTGCATGACATTGGGGATTTTTTTCTTCTCATATTTGGGTGCAGGTGGAATCCCCCAACAGATTTGGGTAATCTCTTTTAGTCATATTCTTTCTCACCACCTAGGAAAAGGAGCAAAATCCTATAGAGATCCAGAAGGGCTACAGTACTTTGGACAGTCTGGGAAGAAAGAAATGCAAGAACTTTCAAAGACAAAAGTTAGACTAAGAAAACAGTAATTGAAACTATTATGGTGAGAGTGGCACATTGGAAAAATCACTCCATGTCTTTGACTGATACTCAACTAATTACATCATGAGATATTGGCAAGTAATCGCTGATACATCCTTGAATAGAGAACCAAGAAGATAATATGGCAACCACAAGAACCATTCTAGTAATAGTGATTTGTTGTATTTATGTTTTGCTGATTGCTTGGGAATTTCTAACCCCCCCCCCCACGGTCTGTGTATCACCTTCGTTTTTTCACCAAAAATAAAGTTCCTCTTGAAGGCACAATTTGGAGACTCTACAAGGGCAGAAATTTTAGCAGTCTTGCATGGTTTAAGACTGCCCAGATCACTCCAATAAAGATTTGGTGGTGAAAGGCAATTCTAAAATAGTGCAGGCTTGTTCAAAGATAACATGTTGGGAACCTAGGACTGTAAGTGCTTGCTAAGGGAAATAAAAAATTCAGCCAGAGAGTTGAATGCCACTTTTTCTTGGACCTACAGGGCTGCCAATAGCATGGCAGATGTTTTGGCAAGGCAACAGATAAATAGGGAGCACTCATATAGGGGTATGACTTATGAAGGAAATGCTTTGTAATAGCAAAAACCAGAGGGTGTGGAAGAAACTGAAAGTCTACAATAGGGGTGCCTGACACAATTTATTGTAATTATTTTTTTCAAATAATTAATAGAACTTTGATACTGTTGCTGATCAATTTTACTCCTAATTTGTATTGTAAGACTATGCAGTAAAATCTTTTACTTTTTTTTACTCTCTAAATAGAAAGAAATGGAAAAAATACAGAAAACCTCTAAAACAAAGAGAAATATCACTAATAAAAAAAAGAGAAATTACATCATTCTCTAACAGATGAATTGCAATACAATGCAGGTGATTTTCTTGTAACAGGGACTGAGATTGTATGCATATATCAGTACAAAATACATTGACAATACCTTGACAGTAGAGTGCACTGGAGGTGGGGGAGTTATGTACTTCTCTTTGACTGAATGCAGCTTAGCAACAATGCTGGGAAGGATAAATGAGAGACCAGGGACATGGCCAAGAACCCAAATCAACTCATTTTCTATCCATTCAAGAAGTTGATTATTGCAAACCGAGATGACAAAAACTGTCTGCAAGTTTGTCAGAGAGGGAAATCAGATTTTCACACTCGATCCAGATTCCCAAAACTAGTAACAGATCAAGAAATTTGATAGAAGAGCACTAGTATATATGAGGAAAATAAATATATATATGAGTATATATAGTTATTTCTTCAAACTTAGTTTTGGGTTAGAATCAAAAGAAATATAATCTTATTAACCAGAATAAAGCAAAGAGGAAGACCAAAGTCAGTACTTGAGTTACAGAAAATAGGAAAAACATGCTGACCAAAGCAAACAGAATAAAGGAAAAATGCTCTGGTCCACACTGCTTTCCAGGTCTGAAGAATGAATAAACAGTTAACAAACCTGTATGTGGGTCTTGATAATTGCCTTTCCAGTCAATGTTGCAAGAAAGAACTTCCAAAAGGGGATCCCAAATTGGCCACACATAATTCCAGCAAGGTCAAATAGTGGGTTTGGCACCTGAAAAATATATTTTCAGTTAAAACACTATCATGAAAATCAACACAATGTCCTAACATAATAGTGATTGCTTGAGACTGACAAAATAAAAAATATATATATAATATTGCAATATGGCTTTATTAGCATTTGTGTAAACAAATTAAAGGGCTTGGTTTTGACCAGTGTACCAAGATGGTATACCAGATAGCACAGACTTGCATCTATAAATAGATTTTATATGCCACAGCTGTATAAGATTTTATTCAATGGAATTGGAAATACAAGATCCAACATTCTTCTTTCTTTCTATTTAGATAAACTAGAGATTTATTTTATTTAGTCCAACTCCCAAGACACGTTCAGTTTCATCAGATGATCCTCAACTACAGAATCAAATATCTTCTGACAAACATATTTGCGCCTGCTCCATAATTTGCAGATCACTCAAAAAATTTGAAATGTCTGATGCCACCTTAATGGAGACCAAGATAATCTAATACCCACACCTAAATGCCAAAAGATATCAGTAAATCTTCCAGTGTCTATATCCCTGCAGTTGATACCAGCAACATTGTCCTTTCTAGGTTATCTTGGAGATCAAATTTTTTTTTGGAAAAAGGTAAAGTACTTTATTCATCATATTGAAGAGGGATACAACAAGACCCAGACCACTAGATCTGCCTGGGCACAATACACATTACAAGCTGTTCCAAGACTTAAAACAAAACAACAGGGGTACATTCTGATTTTTAAATTCCTCATTCACAGACACCCAGGAGCATAGCTTCCCCACAGCTCTCTGCAAGATTTCATCTGGGCTTTTAAATTTACCACAGAAGATTCTGCTATTCCTTTCAGTCCAAATGGACCAAAACACAGCTGCTGAGATGGAACTCCAAACAATATTTCCTTTCTTGCTGAGGCCCTCATCTCTCCAACACATCAGCAGCTCCTTCACAGATTTTGGCATGGTCCAGCTAATCTCCAAAACCTTAAGAAAATGCCCCCAGATCACAGACGAAACCGGACGGTGGATGCACAAGTGCTCTGTAGTTTCTGCACTCTTTCCACACAAACCACAAGAGAGATCCAGGATCTGAATACCTCATTTCTCCACATTAGTCTTGGTCAGACATTTATCAAGGGCCATAGTCCAGACCAGAAAATTGATCTTTGAGGGACTAGTTGGATTCCAAACCTGTCTAACAGGGAAATTCTCATGACCTGAACCACACAGCTTCAGAAATAGGGATTTGACTGAAAAACTACCATCTGCATTCCACTTCCAAACCCATTCATCCTCTGAATTCGAATCAATCATCTGATTTTGGAGCAGCCCCAACAATTCCCCATACTCTTCCACCTCCCAGTCAAACAAATTTCTCCTACAAAGAGGAGTCCAAATGAAAGAATCACCAGAAATGCTAAAATTTTCAGCAACAAAAGAATCTTGATTCACAGAAATTTGGAAATTTTCGGGAAAAACATCAGCCAGTGGACCCACTAAACACCAGGGGTCGTTCCAAAATTTGATTCTATCCCCCTTACCGACTTTAAATCTGATCCCACCCAGGAAGAGAGGAGTGTTCTTCAAGATACCTGCCCAGAGGAATCTTCCCCCATTGAGATTAGGCTCCTTAGATCTCCAATCACCCTATTCCACACCATACTTAGCCACAATAAGATTTCTCAACCATGCATTCCTCTCAGAAGCAAATCTCCATAACCATTTGCTAAGAAGGGCAGAATTAAACTTCTTTAGCTTTCGTATTCCTAACCCACCAGCATTCTTAGGGAGACATACTTGATCCCACTTTACAATGTGAATCTTCTTCTCATCCTCCCAACCCCTCCACAAGAAATTCCTTTGAAGTTGCTCCAGTCTATTTGCAATTTTGTTTGGGATGGGGAAAAGGGAGAGGAAATATGTAGATAGGTTGGAGTCGGAGAGAGTACTCTTAATCAAAGTAACCCTACCCCCAAATGAAAGGTATTTTACCTTCCACAAGGCTAGTTTCTTCTCCAATCTCTCAATAATTGAGCACCAAATTGAAGAAGAAGAAAATTTAGCCCCGAGAGGCAGTCCTAAATATTTTACCGGGAGGGAGTCAATTTGACAAGCCATCACCTTTGCACATTCTTCTAAATTTGAAACATGGCCCACTAGGGTGATCTAGCTTTTATTCAGATTAATTTTAAGACCAGACACCACTTCAAACCAACTCAAAATCCCAAACACTGATTCCAATTGAGTCACAGAGGCATCAACAAAACATAGGGTATTATCTGCAAATTGCAGAATATTTACCTTTTCCTTTCCAGGGGAGATTGCAAACCCATTCCATAAACCAAAATCTGCCGCCTTTTTACTAAAAGGTGTGAGAATTTCCATTACACAGATGAACAGAAAAGGGGACAAAGGATCTCCCTACCTCAAACCCCTAGAGCTACCAAAGAAACCCGTAGATTGACCATTAATTAGGATTTAGAATTTTGGTGTCTTAATGCAAACTCTGATCCAATTTCTCCATTGCTGTCCAAAGTTCATTCTGTCCAACACACGATCCAGACAATTCCAGTTGATGAAATCACATGCTTTCTCAATATCAAGTTTACAAATCACACCCAGAGTTCCCTCTCTTCTTCTTGAGTCAATTAGCTTAGCTCATTAGCAATCAGAATTGAGTCTACCATCTGCCTCCCTGGAACAAATGCACTTTGGTTCTTGGAGATTACACTTCCTAAAACACCTTTCATTCTTTCTGCCAAGACTTTAGCCAAGATTTTGTAAAAACTGTGCAAAAGGCTGATTGGCCTAAAATCCTTAATATTAGCAGCCCCCTCAATTTTTGGAATGAGAGTAATAAATGTGGCATTCAAGCTTCTTTGCAACAAGGCATTTGAATGAAACGCCTGGAACACTTTCATCAAGTCATCTTTCAAAAATTCCAGCATTTCATGTAGAAAAGGTTTGTGAGGCCATCTGGCCCCAGTGATTTATCTCCTTCTAACTTCTCAATTGCTGAACAAACTTCCTCTTCGGAAAATCTCTCAAGCCAAACTTTCTGAACTTCATCCAGCTGCCTAAATGGGAGGTAAGTAAGAAAGGGTCTAAACCTCCAACTCTCCTTATAGAGCTTCTTATAAAAAGAAGTTGCAACTGATTTAATCTCTGCCAACAAGTCCCCGCTCTTATCTTCCCACACCAGCTTGCTAATAGAAGAAACTCTAGCACGGGCATTTGCCATTTTGTGAAAGAAGTGTGTGTTTTTGTCACCCTCCTTTATTTTAAAATTATAGTTTATATTTTTAATTAATATTATGTTTCATATTTGGCATTTTTTGCATTTCAATCATTTATTTTTTTGCATTTGTGTGCCTTGTTTTGAAAAAGTGCATGCTTCGCCTTGCGCCTCTTGTGCTTTTTTTTGTGCCTTGCACTTTTAAAAATCTACAAAACATCTAAAAACACCCCTGAGTTTGAGAGACATTTTATCATTGGCTTTAGAAAATAGTGCCATCTGCAAACTGAATATGATACTTCAAGACAATTTTATTGATAAGCAAAAGTAATATGTGATTTTATTAATAAAATAAGACAATTCCCTACTTTTCAAGAATATGGGAAGCAGGGTGCATAGTTACAGCGTTTTGCTGAACCCACCTATCCCCCCAACTATATGTTCATTTACATAATATGGTCTCCCTAGCTCTTCTAGCCCCTTCAACTTGCACCTATCACATAGTACCCACGATTTGTCTTGTAGAATTTAGCCAACTTAACTTAGTAAGTCTAGACTCTAGAGCATCTTCATTTTCATTGGACCTTTCTTTGTGGCCTCACCCGCAAATCTTACCAAATATGCTGGCATGAAGTGTGGACAAGTACATCTACATGTGCTGTCATATAGATTGGAAGAAGGCCCTAAAAGACCAAGATGAGAACACAGCTCATATCCAAACCCGAATAGATGAAATTAATTTTCAGAATGGACTTGACGGTGTTTCACAAAAAAAACTGCTCATCTCAGACATACAGCAGTTATTTATAGAAGACGGTACTCTTCCAAAAGCTGAACAACAAAAAGCCCAACAGAAGAATTGATGGGCAGTCCATCTAATTAAACAAAAGGCTACTAATTATGGAGATGTAATATTAAATAGTCCACAGACAAATACTATTTTCCTCTTGCCAGAAATGATGGTCAATTTTTCTACTGGAGAAAAAGCAACTAAATAATAGGAGGAAAAGGAAGCTAAGCTAACCGAAGCAAGTACTAAAATCGTAAGGAAGTTCAGATGCTGGGAGTGTGAAAGGAGCCAGCGTTTGATTTGCTTCAGGTGACTAGATATGATGCTGTCGTCCTCACTTGGCAAGGTCTCAAGTTCTTCCACGGCATCCAATTTGCTTCCTGACATACTTGCTGGATAGAGAAATAAGTCAATATGCTATACAATCTTTATTTTCAAAGTTAGTTAAAATTTGAGTAAAACCATGTATTGGGAAGCCATTCATGTCAAATGATCTGTGCTACTACCAAAATAAAAAACATCATGCATTTATTAGAGAAAATGTCATGAATTTTTTACTCCTCATCATGCTCATACCTGCATATGAAAACATGCATGTACATATGTAAAATATATGTGTATGCATCTCTACAGTATGAAGACATGATGATGTTAAAGATCTTACTTAACACGTAAATCAACTTCTAATTGAATGTACCTGCCCTTGAGATAAAATAAGGAGGAAGTTCTCCAAGTGCAGTTCCAATGCCCCACAAAATAGCCTCCAACTGAACTTGTGGTAGTATGCTGCCCAGTGGAACCCTTGTACCATGTGAAGATGTAAAGACTGGAGGCCCATATTCTGAGCAATCCTTCTCAAGCCATGAAGGTTCCCTGTTCAATTGAATTGTATCATAGGGAGCATATTTCAAATCAACTCGGCCACAGCGCATGGCTTTTATCGTAAATAGTGCAATATGTGGGCCCAGATACAGCACAAATGTGTGCAAACCAGATCCTGGAGAGAGAGAGAGAGAGAGAGAGGAAGGCAAAGAAGATTATGATTATGATGATGATGTTAAAGAAGAAGAAGAAAAAGAAGAAGAAGGGAAAAGAAGGAAAAAAAAAAGAAACAACCAATCAAGTTAGAGTTAAAATATTTGAAGCATTTACTTCTATCGGGATTAGACCTATCAGCAAGATGATATAAGAAACAAAGAAATAGCCAGGTTGGATATCCACTGACACCTTAGAAATGAAATGAAAGAAATTACACCTCTTTTAGAACAACATGAATTTATTTTTTCCCCACATTCAGACCTATCAAGAATAGTTTAAAGCAGACTGACGAACAAGAGAACTAGACACATTCTGTCTGGCTGTTGGATAGAAAGTAAAGATAAGCCCCTCAAACCCCAAGAGTAAGACAAGTAAAAGGTTTGGCAACCTTAGAAAAAGATCTCAGAATAATACATTGTGTTATCATGTTTGACAGGTGACACCATTTTTCAAAAATGAAATTAGAGCAGGCCATACAAGTTGGTACATGAAACTGAATACATATGAACAAGCACGTAGGTATCTGAAGAGAGGTGGATTGAAGGGAAAAATTTTGCAAACAATGCAGATAATAAGAAATACAAAAACCTAAAATTACTTTGAAGGCAAAAGGAAGAGCTTTTGTCAAACCTAAACCCCAATTTTGTTTTTATCAGTTGATCTCAGTTCATAATTTCCATGAAAGCAATAACTACCACCCTCTCACGGTCTGACCCCCTTGCAAATCAGCTATAACCATTTTTTGATAGTAATGATAAATGGAACTCAGTTAGGCTAAACTACTTCAGTTCTGACCAAAGTTAAAAACCATGCTGCTTACAGAAATGATCAATAGAATTCAGAATTGGAGTTAGCATAAAAACAACAAATATAATAATCTACATAAATGTTTATATGACTTTGACAAAGAACGAAATTAATTTAATTGTTTAGCAGCCGTTCTAGAGGTAAATTTTTTATGTCTAAGATGCAAATAGCTACAATATCCACTAAACCCCAGCAACAAAAAATCATTCACCAATAATACTTTATGTATAGATGCAATGATAGGACTCTTCTAGTAGCTGTTAAATATAATTTTACTTACCTAAACCAATTGATGATGCCACACCAAGGGCTACCCACCACAAACCAAATTGGAAGTAATGAAGAAATTCCTGAACATGCTAGACACATATGAAATGTTAGTTATGTTAATCAGACTTATTCCAGAAAAATAATTGAGAATTAACAGGTTTAAGGAAAAAACACTGGTAAAAACATGACATGGTGTTTGGCATGGCTGTGTTTTTTGTTATTGCTGATTCGCCACAATCAACAATCCAATGCCCCAGGTTTTTATGCTTTTATCTAGTAGAAAACTGTTTGGGAGAGGCAATGCTGATGTGACATTTAAAGAATTCTTCTTTTGTTATTAAAACATTGTGCTCCAATTAGGATGTAACAACTCAAAAAGTTTCCTGGTACCTTACTTTCAACATGCCACATCAGAGGTGTTGTTGCAACCCCCCCCCCCAACAAAAACACTCCGTCATAAAAGTAACAGTTTATGATGAAAAGCTGAAATGGCAAGTTAAGAAAAACACACAACAGCTAAAAATGCAGCTATGCCAAACACCCTCAAAATCAGCTCCACTACAACAAACTATGTTGTATGACAACATTAGCCACCATATAGTTTGCAAAAAATAAAAAATAAAGAAAATGAATGGTGAAATGAACAACTCAACAAAGCCACAAAGCATTTTTTTGTTGCGCAAAGATAACATTCGAATGATGTTTTATAACCTAGTACTAGCACATAGCATATTGAAAATGGCAGAAAGATGGGGCATAACAAAATACCTTATCATGAGGACCATCAAAGGTAATAAGAAGAAATCCAGTAGCCACTACCAAAGAGCCCAAAAGAAAAGGACAACCACCTCTTGTCAGAATATATAATATTGGCTTCTTAAGATATTGAACAGTAGCCAATACAAAAAGCTTAGAAGTCTTGAATGGTTGGGTAGTTAAGGTCAAATTTTCTAGTTCCACCTGATGCCTCTCCCGAAGTTCTGTAAAAATAAGCAAATATCAACAATTGAATTATTTAGAGAAAAGTTCTTGAATTTCCAGATTATTACAGACAAACAAAAAATTCTTGAAGTTCCAGTTTTGCTCAGCATGATAATTTGTTTTCTTTCATAGCATATCTCTGCCCCACCCTTCTTTTTCTAATGGTAAGAAAATGCATGATGTATACCATGTTTGGAGCTGTATTAATAGATAATTGCAGAAAAAGAACCAGAATATCTATACAAGAAGCAATCAAGATACTGCAACCGGTGTTTTAAAAGCGCAAGTCGCAAGATGAGGTGTGTGCCTTTTTGAAGCAAGACACAAAAGTACAAAAAAATAAAAAATAAAAACAGAAAAATTCAAAAAAAATAAAAAAATATTAAACATAATATTAATAAGAAATATAAACTTAAATTTTAAATTTAATGGTTTAAAAAACCTATTATCTAAAATTAAAATACATAAACTTAACATGTAAAGCATATTCAAATGAAAATTAAAAAATAAAATCAAACATATAAAACATTTCCAAGCATGTAAAGCCCACAATCTCTTTTTTTCCTCAATTGCAATACTTCAAGTAGCTAATGTGATGTAAAACATAATTCTATGAGTTACCTTGTGCCACGCGCCTCGAGGCAAGTCCAAACAAGTCCATTTTAGGGGCTTAAATTCTTAATTCTCACACAAAAAATAATGATTTTATAATTTCAATTGCCTTTTAAGAAGATATTTTAATAAGATGAATGAATGAATAACTTTGGCAAATAGAGCCTTGGCCCAGTCGCCAGGTTCAAAAAAAGCAAAAAAAAAAAAAAAAGAAACGTACAATTTTCAAAAGACGCAAGCCTGGGCCAAGGTGCAAGGCGCATCAAGCGTACGCCTAGGCACACCAGGTGTGCACCTTTTGAAAGTGATGCGCCTAGGACCTGGGCAAGGTGCCTACCCTAAAATGTGCCTCACCTGTGCGCCTAGGGTGTGCCTTTAATATCACTGACTGCAACAGATTAAATAGGAACGGAAAACAAAAATAACTCTAATAAACAACTAGCCTTTTACCATTGCTGATGCTGACATCACAAGTAGTGCTCTTCCTGTGGAAACAACATAACATTCATAAGAGTGTCATTTCTCTTTCCTTCTTTCTCCCTTTTACTATTGATAGCGTAAAATATGGTGCTCTGCCCATGGAAACAATGTAACATTCTTAAGCATGGAATGATGGAATTACTCTTTCTTCCCTCTTTTTTGTCCTTTTTCCTGAAGAGAGAGAGAAAGAAAGAAATAAAGAAAAGGAGATCCTTTCCAAAATGACACATTTTATCTCCAATTCAGCAATTACGCTTTTTCCAATCCACGTGCAAAGACTGAAACTCTCACCACAATAAATATGTCTGGCAGTATTAATTAATATGCCAAGTGTTCTAATCCTGAAACTCTACCCAAACCTTTGCATCATTTCAGATTATACTGGCACTCCGCAATACACCTTCCAATAAATTCCAACGTCACAAGACTCCCAAATGATGCCAGCATTCATCCGAGGTGAGTATCCATACATTACTAATCCGATCGGCTGAAAGCTTTCCAATTGTCAACCATATATTTATAAATTTTAATGCAACGATAGATTACGCTCTCTCTCCCTCTCACACACACACAGACCCACACACACATCTAAGAGCTTCAGTGCTTGGACTAATGCACTGGGAAGGCTGTAATTTTCAGCATCTAGTGCATCCTATATTTCGTCAGCTAAACCCGCTCGGTCCATCCTAAAGAAGACGGAAAATTATATATTTATAATGGAGAAGCCAGAAGTAATTCTCCTAAGTTCAAAAGAATATTTACGGTTTCAACTTATGGCAAACGAATTCCACATGAACATCGTCATTGTGGCACTAGTAAAAATAACGATAACTGAAGCGACGAAGCAAATAAAAAAGAAATTGCGAAACTCACTTGAGATGGTAATATCAGCAATATCTGCAGAGAGAGCGGAAGAGGACGAAGGGGACACGGCAGGCATTCCGGACCCCATTTCCGATCACATGCTATAACGAATTCAAAACCCTATAAAATGCTTCATATGTATACCGAACAAAACAGAGACCGCCTCGAAAATCGCAAACGGGACCCTCAAAAACAGAGATCCGGATCGATCGATTGGCTGAAGGCAAATCCAAAAAGTTGAAAAGGGGGAAGAAAGAAAGTAGAAGAAAACAAATATATCGGATCCTTGAATGGTTGAGGAATGGAATTGCAGATCTAGCAGGAGGAGGCAAGAGAAGAAACGGAGGGGGAAGAGATGGTTCCCGTGACGATCAAGGATCAACGCAACGCAGAGCTTTTAGCCTTTGTAGTAGTGGCCTTTTACTACCGTTCCGAGCGTGCAGCCAGGCCCAGTGCGACAAGAGGGGCCCATCAACGTTATTTATAGTTTTGGAATGAACCATGTTATCTTATACAAATAAATAATAAATAATAAACAATAATAATAATTGTAGGGTACGGCCGAACCGCCGAAGGTGATAAAACCACGTAATTGTCTACAACTTTAGGGGCAATTTTGGCAATAAAAAAGGTTATATCAGTAGATTCCTTTCATCAAAGCATCATGAAGGAATCAAATTCTGTTTTTGATAAATGTACGATGCCGAAAGGTATGATACCAACCGATCGGTTACCATTTCTCGGTATCATATTCGAGCCAATTTTTTTTTATTTATTTTTAGGTCCAGAATCTAGAGAGTGTAGTAGAAGCAGGAAGAAGAAACAGGGCAGGGCCAGCCGGCCAGGCCAGGCCAGAGGTATCTGGTTTCAGTCTGTGTGTCAGCTGAGGACTAAGCACACCCGGGCAGGGCACGGACAGAAGAAATGAATGGGGTACGAACAAAGGGAAAATGAGGTGGGATTAGGGTACGAAAATGAATGGGGTACGAAAATGGGGATGTAGAAATTTTCATCCCTGGGGACTGGGCAGAGACGGGAGAGCACTCTTCGCCCCGGGAACCCCGATCCCTGTCCCTTGAAATCTCCACTAATATATATATGATTATATATATTTATATGTTATATATATATATATATATATATACATTAATATTTTAAAAAATATGATTAAATATATTTAAATATTTTTTAATAAGATAAAAAATTTTAATTATTTTATTTTTATTTTTAAAATAAAATAAAAAATAAAAACAAAATAATTAACATTATAAGAAATAATGGAAAATGGGGATCCCGCCATGTTGCGATTCCTAGATGGACGGACTATGGACTACTACTCTGTCCAAAATGAGGATCAGGATCAGGATCACGGGAGCGTGGGAAAAGTGAAGTTTCGTGATAGTGCAGTTGCGTTGTGACGCACGGCAACGGCAGTCCTGCTATGCTCAGCGCCTCAGCCCCCTGGTCTAGCACTACTGCAGGCTGTAGCAGCAGGGCAGAGACTGTACGTTCGCTTTGTTACACCTCTTCTCACCCCCTGTTAGGGTTTTTGGACTGCAAGCCCCCTCAGAAACTGTAAACAGCTAAACGCCCCTCGTGGCTGTAGATGGAATCATTTACGAGTTGGGGGGCCTTGCTGCAGTTCGTCTCGTCTCTGTCTCTGTGTTTCTGTGCCTCTGTCAAGTGTCCTTGTTTGGATGGATCCTGGTATCCTACGCAGACGCTGCTCTACTACTAACTCTAACTACCAATATGATACGATGAAATTGACCTGAAATGGAATTATTTCATTGTCCAGGGTAGTCCTCCGGTTGTAAGTTTCCTCGTCATAATTAGTTATTGCAATCACTTGTTGAACTAACTCATTTCATATCTAAATCAGGTTGGAATAGTCAGAGATGAGCGGCATTCAATTCAACGATGAATCTCCTCCTAGTCCTGGATTATCTGATATATGAAGTCCCAACTGAACTAGGAGGAGGGACCAGACGGTAAGAATAATATCCTAAGGAGGTAGGAGCTAGGAGGAGGGACCAGACATGTTTGTCGAAACTCTCACCCAAACTCAGTCACCGTGGCTTTTTTGACTCCACAAGAAGTGAGAAGTGTTTGGGACTTGGGACTTGGGACGGATCCACCAATTGGAAAGATATGAAGGACTTGGGAGGCCAACCAACGTCCAACGGAGCTGATATCTCAACTGATAAGCCACCGACCCCTTACCCTTTTTGTCTCTTGTTAGGTACGGTGCTTGGTAAAACTGCTAATGACGACG
Source organism: Nelumbo lutea (assembly GCF_056320005.1). Taxonomy (NCBI): domain Eukaryota; kingdom Viridiplantae; phylum Streptophyta; class Magnoliopsida; order Proteales; family Nelumbonaceae; genus Nelumbo; species Nelumbo lutea. The sequence goes on along the minus strand of NC_142684.1, from coordinate 173,414,851 downwards.
AGTGGGAGTGGCCCTGGCCGACCACCCTTTTCTGCTTTACCTAAACAAAAAGCAACTACCCAAATTTGAAGAAGACGAAGCTGCACCCTTTTTTTCCTTGTATTTTTTTTTTTTTTTATGTTTTCTGTACCGAATGTTATGTTTTGTAGCGTTCTGTTCTGTTCTGTCATTTCTCCGAAGATACAACGCAATTAATATATGGCGCTTTGCTCCTTCCTGAGCATTTGCCTATTTATGCCAAATTAATTCTGATCACAATAATGAGAAATAATAATTGTTCCTCGTGGAGGATATTCCAGCGATGTTTCGTAGTGGTTTCTCACTTTCTTGGGTGTATTTGTCCCCCATTTTAGGGTCAGTGCACTCAATTATTTATGGGAATTTTCCTACTCGACTATGTTGTCTTAACTTGTTCAGGAAGAGTGCATAAGTAAGTAATAAATATTATCGAATTTAATTTGTGGTATATCTCAAAATCAAGATTAATATCTACATTTTTATATAATACTAGCGGAGATCCGTTTCATGCGCGGGAAAATCTGAATAATTCGTGGTAAATTAGTAATCAAAATTTGTTGTTAATCAATTAAAAGTTTTCAAAGTTATTATTAATATTTAAAATTTTAATAATTTTATTTTTCACTTAATGTTGATTTACAGAAAATAATTATTATTAATTTAATATGAATAAATATTTTTTAATAAGTTTAATTTTATTAATCATTTGTACTAATTTTAATAACTATTATTATTTTTATTATTTCTAAATAAAATTTTGATTGATTTTAAATAAACAAAAATAATTGTAAAAGTTAACATCTTTATTCATTTCAATAATAATTCGCAATTATATAGGAATCGTAACAAGGTGGATTCAAGGCGGGGCATTTCATCCATGTCCTTGCTCCGTAGAAGACCCTCTACCCCATCCCGCCCCGTCTCCAATGTCAAGTGAGTTCAAGGCAAAGCACCCACTCCTTGTTAAGGATGGGGAATCCTCGAATTTCATTGCCTCGTCCTCAATGCCGAGTGAGTTCAAAACAAGGCACCCACTCCTCATTAAGGATTAGGAGTCTTCGAATTTCCTTGCCCCATCCCCAATGTTGGCTGGTTTCAAGGCAAAACATCCACTCCCCATCAACCCAATATTCAAATTGATGACAAAAATAATCAATAGGATATACTAAGTATCAGCCACATGGTAAATTTATAAAAGTACACTAAATTGTCTTTAATTTTCAAAAATATAATTTTATGAAAATTTTGGAAAATTTATAACAATTTTGTAATTTTGAAAATTTATTCAATTTTGTTTTTAAATTGTTATTAAATAATTTATCTTTTTAAATGGCTTACTTACAGAATTACACTAATCTATCTTATATTTTCTAATATAAAATAATCATTAATTACTTTTTTTCCAATATTATACTAATTTATCTTAATAATTTGTGTAATTATTGGTCCAAATTACAATTTTCCCTCCCCATACTCATTTATCTTTAATAATTTTCAATTATTTACAATGAAAATTACATAATTTTTCAATAGTTTCCAAAATCTATCAAATATAATAACTTTTCCAAAATATTCCAATAATTTTAAATAATTATTTAATACATTTTAAATAAACTTTCAAAAATTTTATATCTTTTAATTTCCAAATATTATTTTACAAAAATGTAGTTTTATGAAGTTTTTGGAAAATTTTATTACATTTATATAATTATTATGAAGATTTATTGAAAATTATTTTAAATTATTATTAAATATTTATTTTTATTAGGTAGTTTACTTATAAAAGTACATTAATTTGTCTTTTATTTTCCATATAAATTAATTAATTTTCATTTTCCAACATTATAATATTTTATTCCCCCACTTGTATTCAGTTATTATCTATAATAATATCAATAACTAAAATTGTATACTTTTTGATAATTCTTATATATAATTCTCAATTTTGGAAATTAACATGATGAGTTAATTAATATAACAGTATTTAGCCAAAATCTTGTTAATTAACATGAATATAACAGTATTTACCCAAAATACTTTAAAAATTCATGATGAGTTAATTAATACCATTATTTATTAATTTTTGGTAATTTACTAACTATACTAATAAGAATATTTAATTTTTGATAATTTAATAACCATATTTATTAACTTTTGGTAACAACACTACTTAATACTTGATCATTGAATAAGGGTTGGATTAAATATTAAATATTTAACTATTTATTAATTGATATGAATATTTAAAATGAGAGAGAGTGGGTATAGATTATAGGCAAAGATTTTAGGAATTGATTAGGGAGTGGGGTAACATGATAAGTTTCTAATGGCTTAGAGGAGATACCTTATGAGTAGGGGTGATCATGGGCTCGGTCGGGCTTTGCACTTATGATAAGGGCTATAGATTAGGCCTGGGTTGGACTCGGCCCTAGGTTCTAGGCCTGTAACATAAGCCCTAGCCCAGGTCTCCACGGGCCCAGGCCAGGGCGGGCCTGATTCCGGGCCAATGTCTTTCATATATAAAGCATTACATATCTATAATATTTTATATTAAATGACATAACATGCATATAAACTTTTATTTTATATATTATATAATATAAACTATATTAATTATACATGAATATAATGTAAAATAGCATGTATACATTATACACAAAATGTGTAAGTTTAAATATATGCGGGTCAGGCCGAGTTTGAAGTATTAAGCCCAAGCCCGACCCTAAAATTTGCAGACCTGATGTGGGCCCGGGCCCAGGCTGGGCCTGAACACAAAACCAAGGCCCAAGCTTGGAATTTCTGGGGTAGGCCAGTCTAAAATGATTACCCCTAATTATGAGAGAGATTGTAGGGATATTTTTGGTAATTGGGTTAGGAATGGTGACATGGCTTAATGGGAGTGGTGGGAAGGAGAGATGAGAGAAAGTCTTGCAATGCCCAAGCTTTGTTAAGAGAGGCATACTGACGTGGACCGTCTTGCAATGCCCAAGCTTTGTTAAGTGAAAGTTAAACAATAGAAATATATAGGAAGTGTGTAATTGTTTTATATTTTAACTTTTTAATAACCAATCCAGTCAAACTCGACTCGAGTTAGTTGGTTTTCCAGTATTTATGATTGGTTTTGATTTAGCAATTTTTCAACTTGACCGAGTTAGGTAAGTTTTGATTTTGCCATTTGTAAACCAACCAAAACTGAATTGACTTGACCATATATATATATATATATATTATATTTTAAATATAACTTTTTAATACAAGAAATTGGGAAATTTCCCATATTTCTTAGTCTAAAATATTTTATATCATTAATTTAATTTTTTAATAGTACCACTATAATTTATTAAATTTAAATTTTAGTTTTAAGCTTAAATCTTTTAAAGAAACAAACCAAACCAAAAATAGACCCAAACTGAGACAACCCGAGTTGGCGGGTTTTCTGTAATGATCAATCATTTCGGGTGACAAACTCCCAACCTAACTAGGTCAATTTGGTTGGTGAAACCAAGGTTCAAAGTATCACTACCTATCACCCGTATCGGCCGATATGTATCATGTTGGTGGCTTTCCAATATGCCCTACAGGGGGTGTGTTAGGGTTTTGACCGGTTTAGGGGGTTGAGGAGCCCTAAACCGGCCCCCATGAACTAGTTTTGAAAAAAAAAGCATAAAACACACTATCAATATCACCCGATACGCCCCTACCGGCATATCGGGCGTCTCAATATTTTGAACCTTGGGTGAAATAGTTTGCAACCAAACTAAACCAATCCTTGAACATTCCTAATTATGACTAAATTAATAGTCTAATAGTCTAATAAATAATAATATTTTAATCTCTAATAATTATTAAAATTTTATAGCAAAAGCACCCTTCTCATGTATTTCTAAGATGATTCTATGTAATAAAATCATTACTGAAGAATGTCATCATCAGAAAATTTGAATATGGTATTTACTGTCTATGTGAGAATGTCATCATGGGGAGACATTCGGTTACGTGAGGATGATATCGAAAATACATGAAAAGGGTATTTTTTATATTATGTAATGTTTAACTGACGGAATACTAACAAATGAACCTAAGTGTTGATTTTTGAGAGTTCATAATTATTATTGTTATTATTATTATTATTATTATTATTATTATTATTATTATTATTATTATTATTATTATTATTATTATTATTTATTGAATCCACTTGATGATCGTATTACAATGTTGCAAAGCAAACTTACCTTCAGTTAGCTCATAGTTAGGTTCTAACGAGCCAACCAAAATCACCTCAAGATTGCAATAGGTCTTTCTCATTCACTCCTTATGAAAACCCATTACTTGGACTGGGTTAGACCAAACCCAACCCAAAAAAATTGGATTGGGCCATTGGGGTTGGGTTGAAATATACAAAGTTACAAACCCATTCAGAAGGGGAAAAATTCAAATTGAATGAGGATTAAAGGTTTGGACAACCCAAACCAACCCGAATTTGAGTTGTTGAACCCCCAAACTTATAAGGTGTGCTCAGGGATTTGAATTGGCATGATATTAATGAATTAATGGATTGAGGTTTATTTATTTTATCATAAATAAATAAACCCTAACCCAAGTTCTCAACTCTGAATCTCACCAAAATATATGGTTTGTTGGCAAATGAAATTTGCTTTCTTAAAAAAAAAAGGTCTCAACCCTAACCCAACCCAAAAATTGGGTTCATAGTTTTTTATTTTTAACCCTATCCCTGGTCCAAACCTAATCCTATTGACCGACCAACCCAACGAGACATAATTCAGACGGTGGTTTCAGCGATCAGGTCTGACACTGCTCACAGACCGTGCCCCTCTGACATTGGAGGTTCCCCTTCCCATCCTGCCAATTTGTACAAAAAAAAAAAAAAAGGGCTGACCACTGATCCTTCCTAATAAAAACGGAATGGAAATATATAGGAAGTGTGTAATTGTTTTATATTTTAACTTTTTAATAACTAATCCAGTCAAACTCGACTCGAGTTAGTTGGTTTTCCAGTATTTGTGATTGGTTTTGATTTAGCAATTTTCCAACTTGACCAAGTTAGGTAAGTTTTGATTTTGCCATTTGTAAACCAACCAAAACTGAATTGACTTGACCATATATATATATATATATATATATTATTTTAAATATAATTTTTTAATACAAGAAATTGGGAAATTTCCCATATTTCTTAGTATAAAATATTTTATATCATAAATTTAATTTTTTAACAATACCACTATAATTTATTAAATTTAAATTTAACTTTTAAGCTTAAATCTTTTAAAGAAACAAACCAAACCAAAAATAGACCCAAACTGAGACAACCCGAGTTGGCGGGTTTTCTGTAATGATCAATCATTTCGGGTGACAAACTCTTGACCTAATTAGGTCAATTTGGTTGGTGAAACCAAGGTTCAAAGTATCACTACCTATCACCCATATCGGCCGATATGTATCATGTTGGTGGCTTCCCAATATGCCCTACAGGGGGTGTGTCAGGGTTTTGACCGGTTTAGGGGGTTGAGGAGCCCTAAACCGGCCCCCATGAACTAGTTTTGAAAAAAAAAGCATAAAACACACTATCAATATCACCCGATACGCCCCTACCGGCATATCGGGCGTCTCAATATTTTGAACCTTGGGTGAAACAGTTTGCAACCAAACTAAACCAATCCTTGAACATTCCTAATTATGACTAAATTAATAGTCTAATAGTCTAATAAATAATAATATTTTAATCTCTAATAATTATTAAAATTTTATAGCAAAAGCACCCTTCTCATGTATTTCTAAGATGATTCTATGTAATAAAATCATTACCGAAGAATGTCATCATCAGAAAATTTGAATATGGTATTTACTGTCTATGTGAGAATGTCATCATGGGGAGACATTCGGTTACGTGAGGATGATATCGAAAATACATGAAAAGGGTATTTTCTATATTATGTAATGTTTAGCTGACAGAATACTAACAAATGAACCTAAGTGTTGATTTTTGAGAGTTCATAATACTTAAATATTGAAAAAAAAGATACTCAAGTGTTACAATTCAAAGTTCAAGGGTACCTATTGTAATTTACCATTATTATTATTATTATTATTATTATTATTATTATTATTTATTGAATCCACTTGATGATCGTATTACAATGTTGCAAAGCAAACTTACCTTCCGTTAGCTCATAGTTAGGTTCTAACGAGCCAACCAAAATCACCTCAAAATTGCAATAGGTCTTTCTCATTCACTCCTTATGAAAACCCATTACTTGGACTGGGTTAGACCAAACCCAACCCAAAAAAATTTGGATTGGGCCATTGGGGTTGGGTTGAAATATACAAAGTTACAAACCCATTCAGAAGGGGAAAAATTCAAATTGGATGAGGATTAAAGGTTTGGACAACCCAATCCAACCCGAATTTGAGTTGTTGAACCCCCAAACCTATAAGGTGTGCTCAGGGATTTGAATTGGCATGATATTAATGAATTAATGGATTGAGGTTTATTTATTTTATCATAAATAAATAAACCCTAGCCCAAGTTCTCAACTCTGAATCTCACCAAAATATATCGTTTGTTGGCAAATGAAATTTGCTTTCTTAAAAAAAAAAGGTCCCAACCCTAACCCAACCCAAAAATTGGGTTCATAGTTTTTTATTTTTAACCCTATCCCTGGTCCAAACCTGATCCTATTGACCGACCAACCCAACGAGACATAATTCAGACGGTGGTTTCAGCGATCAGGTCTGACATTGGAGGTTTCCCTTCCCATCCTGCCAATTTGTACAAAAAAAAAAAAAAGGCTGACCGCTGATCCTTCCTAATAAAAACGGAAGGTTCATAAAAAATCCAAACAGGAATAGGACATGAGATAGAATGATGATTGGTAGCATTCTCCCTTCCATTTTGTTTTTCTAAGGGCAATTAGCTTTTTATTTGATAGTCAACCGAGGGCAATTAGCTCTACCATAATTCCCTCTGTTTTAATTTTCTAGGCTCCGCCAGTGTAAAATTCAATCAGGGTTTTGTTTTCATGTAAATTAAAGGCCACGATAATGGTAGGAATTTAAGAAAAATATAAGATTTTACATTCTACATATTTGTATTTATACTCTTTTGGAAACTTAGTTTTAGGATAAATTATCAAATTTTCTGAACTCGTAAATGTGTAGAACTTATATACAAGAATTATATAACATATTGAACACAAAAGTTTTAAGCTACCTGCTATTAGATTGTAGGTCAATCTTGTATAGAAATCCTTTGCCTCTTGTTACTTTTTACTATCTAAAACAAACAATCAATCCTACGCAGCTATTATGATTTAAAAATAAAAATAATCTTTTTTCTACATGAGTTATTACTGATTTGGATATTTTGCTTGGGACAACATTATGACGAACTTTGTTTGGTTATCAGGAGTCCACCGTGCATGAAAATTTCCCCCACGGTTCCTGTTGGACTATCACATAAAACGACAATAGACCCAGAAAGCGAAAGCTGAAACATTTTTTAGTCGGCACGAATGAGATCGATTTATGGTCCAAAATTGAAGTTTTTTCTGAATGGTATTGTATAAGTACTGTGTTGTTTAGAAGTTAGTTTAGGTAAAGAAAAGGCATTCCGGTTGTTAGGCGATAAATAGAGACGATCGATATAACGTATCAATATTGTGATTGAGATGAAACCAGAAAGAAGAGGAAAAAAAGAAAGAGTAAGAGACTTGCAAGCAAAGCAAAGATGACGGATTGAGTACTGGCATTTCTTTCATGGTCTCTCTCTTCTCAAGTTTTATATGTGTTAAACTGTTAATAGGTGAAGGCAGAACTATCTCATATTTCTTATGGAAGTCAATCATGTGTTTGGATTTCATGCCCACAACTCTCTACCCAGGTTGAATTGCAGCCACACATCCCCATCTCGTATTGTGAGATATGTGGGGCGTGGGTGGAGAATGTGAGCAGTAAATCTGGATTCGAGTTACTCACTAAGGATGTATTGGAATCAAAGAAAGTGAAAGCAATTTATTTTTTTCAAAGTTGGACCGGGTTGCATTGGACTGAAAGCTAGGACCGGATTGGATCCGGACTGTACCCTTGACCTCTTTGGTCCAGAATTTTGAACCAAAATAGTGAAAAAACCTTTTTTAATGTAAAAAGGCATAACTCAATTCAGATTTTTTTAATGTATTTTTGCCTGCTTTTAGGCCAAGTTGTTGGTCCAAGGGAAAGCCCTCCCTGAAGGTGTAATTGCGCTGGTCCTGGGCTAAGCATTGAGGCCTACATCCGAGGCCCCGAGCCCAATCCAATGCGATTGAACTTGGGTCTCGAAGACGTACAACTCTTGAAAAGGTCGATCTTAATAAAGTACTAGGAACTAAGTAAGAACCTTTCTACAATGAGCTCGTCCTGGTCCAATCTGGGTCTACTAAAATTGGGCTTTGTTCTTGATGAGGGCAGATTTGGCCCTCCAGTGGAACTGTGACACATGGCACCTCATGCCAATTAAGTGTGGCCTCTTGGCAGCTCGCCATAAGCAGCTTGCCACAGGCAACTCGCCACAGGCAGCTCGCCATAGGCAACCCGCCATAGGCAGCTCGCCATAGGCAACCCGCCATAGGCAGCTCGCCACAAGCAGCTCACCATAGGCAACTCGCCACAGGCAACTTGCCATAGGCAACCTGCCATAGGCAGCTCGCCACAAGCAGCTCACCATAGGCAACTCGCCATAGGCAGCTCACCACAGGCAGCTCGCCACAGGAAGCTCACCATAGGCAGCTCGCCACGGGCAACTCACCACAGGCAGCTCGCCATAAGCAACTAGCCACAAGCAGCTCACCCTCATAGCCTGGCAACTTAGACAACTCAGCATTGCATAGGCAGCTTGCCACCAGGTAGCTCGCCACTAAGCAGCTCACCACTTGTAGGGTAGCTCGATACAAGAGTAGTTTGACGTATCGTAGGAAGATCTCCGACCTGACAACCTGGCCCAAGCACCGACCTGATGACTGATGCAGGCACCGCCCTGACAAAACTGGCCCAAGCGCCGACTTGGCCGCCTAACACAAGCACCAGCCTGACGTCCTCGAGGAATTCGCCACCGTACCCCGGTTCTGACGGGATGTGAGGAGTCTTACCGTTTGGAGGCTTTTCACCCACCTAACCCACAAGGACTCCGGTATATAAGGACCTCACCCCCCAAAGGGAAGAGGGGGGGAAAATGGAGGTAATCCCTACTCTTTATCTCTCTCGTTTCTCCAATATCATCTTCAAAGCTCTTTACAATCAGAGTGCTAACTTAAGCGTCGGAGAGTCCCCGTCGGGAAAATACCCCTAGGTCCCTTGATTCAGTTCTCGCAGGTCCCTCGGCTCCCGCCGTCTACAAAGAAGAGGGAAAAAAGGATGTTCTCGCAAGCCCCTCGGTTCCTGCTGTCAACAAAGAGGAGGGAAAAAAGGATGTTCTCGCAGGTCCCTCGGCTCATGCCGTCTACAAAGAGGAGGGAAAAAAGAATGTTCTTGTAGGTCCCTCAGCTCTTGCCGCCTACAAAGGAGAGGAAATCGCCTCATGCAAAGGGTAGTCGGGTTGCGCTGCACCAGGGAGCCCCACCGTCCTCTGAGTTGCAGGCCACCTAGGAGCAGGTCAAATGACAAGTCCACCAGGCAGTTCGTCACCAGGAAGTTCGTCACTAGGCAGTTCGTCACCAGGCAATTCGCCACCAGGGAGCCCACTACCAGGCAGTTCGCCACCATGCAGTTCGTCACTAAGTAGCTCTCCACCAGGGAGCTCGCCACCAGGCAGTTCTCCACTAGGGAGTTCATCACCAAGTAGCTCATCACCAAGGCACGTCACCACCGGGTCAAATAATGAGGTACTTGGCCAAAAAATTTTATACATCACAAAAAATGGTACATGACCAAATACGGTTACATCAGTTCCAGTTGGGCTATAACAAGACCAAACTGTTCCAGTCTATCTTCTCTCAGTTCTTCTTTTAAGTGCTATAGATGGTCTTTTATGTACATGCCTAAATCATCTTAGGCCATGCTTGGTTCAATTCTCATTCTTTCTCATTTTTATTCAAGATGAAATTCTAAAATGAACAAAAATGGATAAAAATGGGCAGAATGAGAAAATAATGCTATGAACCAAACGTTTTTTCTCTAAAATTGATTTTTTTTTTCAAACTGACAAATGCCTTGTGTTGCTCATTTTCAATATTCATAAATACTTTGTGCCAGCGGGCCATAAATTGCCAGCCTAGGTCTCCAAAACCATTGGCATAGATGCTTACCGGCAGATGGACGACGGTCAATGTCCGCTTGGTGTAAGTTATCATGGGAGTCCGCCAATAAACATCTATGGTGATAGTTTTATAGACTTTGGCTGATGGTTTTATGACCACTAGCATAGATTTTCTTTACAGATGAAAATGAACAAGATAGGGCATGATTATTTTTCATGCAGCTACCTCAACTTTTGTGCTACAGGCTGATTTTTCATCATAAAAAATAAGGTTAATGGTAAGAATTTTTGTAACCAAACACTCTAACTTTATTCATTTTTGCTCATTCTTACTTAGGACGAGCAAAACATCACCTTAAATTCCTTTCAATGACTTCATTTATGTTGCATTTATGGCCTTAGATTCCTAATTTTCCCAACAATCCATCACAGAATACACATTTATGTTGCATTCATATTATCACCTACCAAAGCTGCTCCTAGGTTTAAAATACCCAATCTATGTTTTGAAAGTGCACTCCTAATGTAACCCATGTCATATGTTCCAGCCTAAGTGAGAGGCCGAACCCGGGCTTATTTTTAGACCCAGAGTCGCCTGGCCCAGTTGTAACCCATGTCATATGTTCCAAGCCCGGCCTGGCCCATGATTAGCCTGTCTCCTCACCTCACGCAAGTAAAAGTAAAAAGTGAAAACACCAGGCGCACCTTGTACTCAATTCGGATCCACGGGGAATAACCCCAAAGCTCATTACTCGATATACTAATATTATTATAGACTTATAGTAGTAGTCAGAATGGTTCGAACATCGGAGAAAATGTTTATTGGTCTCATGTTTTCTGCTCCGAGAAAGCAAAAATAAATAATTATATTTATTTGTTTATAAAAATAAAAGAAAAAAAGTTATTAAATAAATAAATATCACCTTAAGCTCAATTCAGGTTCAGTCCTCACAAATTTGTTTTCACACTATGTTAACAGCCACTTGCAGCTGTACATCGGAAATATCAATAGATTTTTCTTCACTAAAATATCCTTTTTTTGAATTTCATTTATTTTTATTGAGAGGGCAAAAATGTAATTAAAATAAAGGTAAATTATAAGGACACCCTTGTACTATAGGGTCAGTGACAAATACCCTCCTACAGGGAAAGGGATGGGCTACCCCTTGTTGTGTAGCCCCATGAAACAAAAAAAAAAAAAAGACAAGATGACAAAAGCCATTAAATTCTCTATTTTCTTTTTCTTGACATTCTCTTTAAAATCTATCCAAAAATACTTGTAATCATCATCAGAAAAGGAAAAATCTAACTTTCTTTGGTGAAAAATCTCCGACAGTGAGAAATCTAATTTTCTCTCCAGTGATCATTGTCAGAAAAGGAAAAATATCCGGAAAATTCATCATTAATCTTGAACCAACACATCAACCAAAACTGGCCACCTAAAAATGCGTCTTCTGGGGCTACAACTTACGATCCTCTGTTGAAGATTTGTTCCGTGGTGAGGTCCATATGTCGAACTTCTAGAAAACTTTCACCAAAAGAACCAAAGTAGCAAAGGGATGGTTTCATGCCATGGGTTGCAAAGATTAGTCTTTTCTTGAAATGAGATTTCTGAACCACATTAGAAGATTAGTCTGACAACAGTAGCAAATGGGTTGCAAAGAATAAATAGTCCAATCACATGAAAAGACTCTCAAAGAATCATTCAACCTAAAAGTTTAATCATACTCATTCTACCAAATGGGAAAAAGATTAGTCTGACAACCGCAGATTTGCTGTTAATCATGCTCATTCTAATAAATTCTGCAATAGTTACACTCTTAGGTGTTTAATTGCCATTTGTTGTGTTGTTTTTTGGAAAGTGCTACCCCCTTTCTGTGTAGCCCCTTCTGGTTCTATTAAAGAAAAAAAATAAACAAACAAAGAACATCCTCATCTATACTAACTTTTTAAAAAGGGAAGCATTGTAATGGTCTAATGAAAGCCTCTTTCATACCCAGAAATTAAAATCAATTTCAATGCTTCAGTTGGAGCTAACGGGGATGCTGAAAGAAGAGTAGCAGGTCGAGATCATGGTTTTTAAAAACGACCTGGAGACCGAACTGGTGGATCTGGTTATCGGGTTGAACGATCGGCCTGTTCTGACAAAAAAATAAAAAAAGGTCAAAACCGTTCGAATGATTAACTACCCGGATCAGTAGTTTGCTAACCAAAATCAATGATTTTGAAAAATTTTTTGATTTTGGGGAAAACCGAAACTAATCACCTGACCGATTCCCAGTTTTTCCAATCTGACTGGCTGATCTGGTCCAGTTTTGAAAACATGGTCGAGATTGTAGGGAAATGTTTGACGGGTCACAATTATGATTTTCATGCAACATGACAATAGATATGGCTCAAGGATGAAGCCATTAATATTGCTGGATGGGAGGCCATTAATTTGGCTAAAGATTTAATTGGAAGGTGATTGCGTCAAGGTATAACCATTCCATGGAAGATCGATCCAATAATGAAGGACACTTGTGAAATGTCAAGGGACGCTAACATCTTGGTATATATTAATACAAGTCATCAATAGAGCAGACCTAATAGTTAATCATTGACGTCAAGAAATTAAGGGAGATGTGGAGGGGCTAAGTTATTGCACTACATGCAATGATTTATGGAGCTCTTAATTTTCTCTTGCATTTGAAGAAAAGAAAATTCAAGAACCACTTCTACCTGCAACTGTTATTTGTTGACGTCAAGATAGAGCAATCAACATATACCACCATAGGACTTTGACTGGTTCAGTTGCAGGTCCATTGCAAGATGACGCTAAAACAGAGGACCATTCTGGATGTAGGATTGTTAGATTTCAATCGATCGGAAGGTCAAGTCATTCTTTCTTGTTAGAGGTATCGTTGCCCCTTTTCTCTTTTGTCTTCTAGATCAGTGCTCTTTGTTTCTACGTCCATGGATTCGAATGCTGCATTTTTAGTTATACACCCAGAATTTCTCAGCGGTCGCCATAGAGAAGTTCGTGATCAATCTGTAAGATATCTTCCAGAGATTTGCCTTGACAACATTTGCAAGATTGCTTTCGAATTTGACCCAGAATACTTGTCTCCCTCGTTTTCATTGCCAGAATTCACCACTGCATTTGGAAGTGTTGTCCGCCTTAGCAATGAAAGGTTCAGCTCAATTAACCTGATGCTCTGGAAACAGTTTCCCAAATTTGCTGGTCGAGACACGACATGGCAGCCTTGACCCGGTTCTTCTAGTTAATATCTAACTCACCCTCAGGTGAAGAATATGGTTTACAGTCATGTATGGCTTTGCAAGAGCATGAGACTATACCCGCCTTTTCCCGGGGATGCCAAGAGGCAACGAGGACAACATATTACCCAAGGAACAGCGGTGATTTCATAAATTAAAGAAAAAGGTAAATTTAATTATACAAGGGTAGTTTGGGTATTTAAAAAAATTAAACAATCCAATGAGAATCTTTTTCGAAATTAACTAATGGAACTATAATGGAGGTGGGTCTTTGTCCCAAAAGAAAGTGCAAGGGAGTCTTTGTCACTAACCCCATAGTACATGGGGGTCTTTGTAATTTATTCTTTAAGTACATTCAATTGTTTCTCATTAAATAAATCACATTCACTCTCTCATTGAATATAATATTTATACTTTTGTTTATCTTCATTAAATTCCACTAATAAATCCATACACAATAATTATTAATATAATGAAATTTTATACTTTTAAAATAAACCTAGAAATGAAATTATATTTTTCAATTTAGGTGGTGGTTAGGTAATTCAACTATTTGGGTCCAATGAATAATTCCATGATGTCATAATTAAATAATACAAACTTAGAAATATAAAATATACAAAAGCATATTAAATAAAGAATTTTTGAAATAATGTTATTAATGATGGGCATGGAATATACAACTTAAAATGGACATGGAATATACAACTTCCTCCTAAATTGTCTCTAATTCCTATTTATTTTCTAAATAATCTCTAAATCCTATTTATCTCTTAAATTGTCTCTAATTTAGTAGAGAGATTCTCTCCTAAACTATCTCTAATTCCTAATTATCTTCTCCCCCACTTTTTATCTATATCTGTCCAAAGAAAGTTTCAAATAAAAAAATTCAGAACTATTTAAATGTTATAACGAAATTATATACTAAATTTAAAGTATTTATTCAAAATGCAAAAAATTAATAGATTTAATAATATTCATATTATTAATAATTCAATATTTTTACAAAATTCATCATGAGATTATGTTGTAATAATATAAATTATAATTTTATGAATCATTCAATTTAAGTGTTATTCAAATAATAAAAATTTAACACTAAAATAAATAAAATTCAAATAACGAAAAATTTTAAATAACAAAATATCTAACATGACAAAATTTTAAATAGTTAAAATAACGAAATTATGTAATAAATTTAAAAAGAATTCTTAAAAGTAGAAAATTAATTATAAATAGAATTCATAATATTTATATTAATAATAATGTATTATCTTACAAAATTAATAACGAATAATGTAATAATAGTATAATTATAATTTTATGGATTATTAAATTCAATAAAAAATTAATATTTTAAGAATTTAAATAACAATATTATTTCAATAACTAAATAATATTGTAAATAACTAATTTCACTTATATCAATTAATAATTATAGAAAATAACTATCAATAAAATTATATTTATTAGTAATAATTTTACAATAATAGTGTATATTCATTATATATTTATATATATACTGAAATTAATATTTATTTTATTTTTAGTAATTAAAATTATCAATAATTATTGGAGATTAAACAACTATTATATTGTTTTTTTATAAATATGCTTTCAATAATTATTTATAAATGTATTTTTATTTTTGCTATTTAATATAAAATTATCAATAATTATTGGAGATTAAACAACTATTATTTAACTTTTAAACTATAATTTATCGTATTTATTGTATTTTTGTTATAAAATTATTTTTAGTAATTATATATTTTTTATAATTTATAGATTAATACTTATTAGAGATTAAACTATTATTTAAGATTACACTATTTATTGACTAATTTAGTACATCTTTAGTATTTATTATATTTTTGTAATTATTGTATTTTTATAATATATCTATTATATTTTCATTATAAACTTATTTTCAATGATTGTGTATATTTGTTATAAATTTTCAATAACTATTGGATATTAAACTATTGTTATTTATTAGAGATTAGACTAAAATTTAGTTGAAATTAGGAGTGTTCAATGATTGGTTTAGTTCAGTTGTAGGTTGTTTCGCCAATCAAATCGATCTGGTCAACTCTGCAGTTTGTCACTCGAAACCGATTGACCATTAGCAAAAACCCACCAACTCAGGTTGTATCAATTTGGGTATATTTTCAGCTTAATTTGTTTATTTAAAATATTTAAACTTAAAAATTAACTTTAAATTTCATAAATTACAATGATATTATTAAAAAATAAATTACAAAAATTAAATCTATGATATAAAATATGTTAGACTAACAAATACGAGAATTTTCCTACTTTCTTGTATTAAAAAATTAAATTTAAAATATAAAATATTGATATATAATTATTAAACCAAAGCCGATCTGAAATACTATAAAACTGGCCAACTCAAGTTGAGTTTGATCAGATTGTTTATTAAAAAGCTAAAATATAAAACAATTATATACTCTTATGTATTTCTATTGTTTAACTTTCGCTTAACAAAGCATGGGTCCCCGTCACCATGCCTCTCCTTGCTCCATTATCCCCACCCTACATTCTATTTGACTTTCTCTCCTCTCCCCTTCCCACCACTCCCATTAAGCCATGTCACCCAACTACCTAAAAATATTCCTATAATCTCTCTTATAAGGTATCTCATTTAAATCAATAGGAAAATATCATATTTCCCCATTCCCTAATCAATTCCTAAAATGCATCTCCCCCAATCTATATCCACTCTCCCTCATTTAAAATATTCATTATTAATTAATAAATAGTTAAATATGGTTAATATTTAATCCCATCCATATTCAATGAGTATTAAATAGTGTTATTACCAAAAGTTAATAAATACAATTAGTAAATTACCAAAAATTAAATCCTCTTATTAGTATGGTTAGTAAATTATCAAAAATTAATAAATATTGTTATTAGTTAACTCATTAACAATGTTTTATAGAAATTGAAATCTCCTTAACTAGTTTCTATAAAATAGAGAATTATATATATTTAACAATTATCAAAAAGTATAAAATTTTAGTTATTGTTATTATTATAATTAATAACCAAATACAAATGGGGAATAAAATAATATAATATAGAAAGTGAAATTATTAATTAATTTATATTGAAAAATAAAAGATAAGTTAATGTAATTTTGTTAGTAAACTACCAAATAAAAAAATATATTTAATAACAATTAAAAAATTTAATAAATCTCCATAGTTACACAAATGTAATAAATTTTTCAAAAATTTTCATAAAACTACATTTTCATAAAATGATAGAGTTTGGAAAACCATTGAAAAATTATGTAATTTTCATTGCAAATTATTGAAAATTATTAAAATAAATGACTATGGGAAATGGGAAACTATAATTTGAACAAATAATTACACAAAATATTAAGATAAATTAGTATAATATTGGAAAAAGGAAATTATTGGTTAGTTTATATTAGAAATTATAAGATAAATTAGTATAATTCTATAAGTAAGCCATTTAAAAAGAAAATAAATTATTTAATAAGATTTTAAATAAATTTGAATAAATTTTCAAAATTACACACGTATAATAAATATTCTAAAATTTTCATAAAATTACATTTTTGAATGTTAAAGACAATTTACTTTACTTTTAGAAATTTACCATGTGGTTGATACTCAATATATGATTTTGATCATTTTTATCGTCAAATTGAATATTGGGTTGACGGGGATAGTGTTTTCAAAACTAGATCAAACCAAATGGTTAGACCGAAAAAATTGGAAACTAGACATCGTTTCACCTCAAAACCGTTTTTTGTCCAACAACCGTTTATTTTGGTTAGCGAGCCACTGACTTGGGCAGTTGAACTGTCAACCCAGACAACAATTTTTTGCCTTTTTTGTTTTTCTAATTTTTTATATTTTTTCTCAGAGCGGATCATCTATTTAGACCAAACAATTAGACCGTTTGAGCCCATAATGGTTCCCTATCTGGTCCAATTTTAAAAACCTTAGACGGGGAGTGGGCGCCTTGCCTTAAGCTTGGCTTGGTGTGTGGCATGGCTTGGACCAAGGCCCGACTCACAGCATGGTACGGGCTCGTGCGGGCCGTGCCGAACCGACCTCCCAAAATTTTCTAGAGGAGGGAAGCACATCCCAGGACACCTCGTGGGATAGCACAACATGATGCACACTTTGTGCGGGCCACATGCGGATCATGTCGTGCCGACCCAGCACAGCCCAATTTACACCTCTACTTGAACTCGCCCAATATTGGGGATGGGGTAGGGAAATTCAAGGACTCTTCATCCTTGATGAGGAGTGGGGTGTCTTATCCCTGAACTCGCCTGACATTAAGGAGTGGTTATCTTTTCCCTGAACCCACGTGTCACTAGGGATGGGGCAGGAATTGGGTAGAGTGTCTTGACTATGGGGCAGGAAAAGGGATGGGGTGCCCTGCCCTGAACCCACCCCTTTGTCATTTCTATATAATTATTAATTATTAATGGAATTAATAAAAATGTTAGCTTTTATAATTAATTTTATTTACTGAAAATTAATCAAAATTTCATTTAAAAATAATAAAAAGAATAAATTTTTTAAATGGATCAACACATGATGTTATAATTAAATAATAAAATGCATAAAATTCTAGAAAATGTAGGAATTTGTAGATAAATTTGGGCACATTATATATCATCATATAAAAAAGTGTGATAAATGAGAATTGTTTTCATTAATGACAGAAAAGGGATAAAAATTAAGAGAAAAAAAAATAAAGAGCATTAAAGTCTAACACATGACCCCACTAACCATGTCAAATAGTTCAATGATTTAATTATCTAAGTCATCGTAGGCAAGTGGTTTGGTGGTAAATGGACCTACAATCTTGAATTGGGTGGTGGATTGATCAATCTAATCAATTGATTTGATGACAATATTAAAAACCAATATTCAAACAATATATTAGAATTTAATTTCCACCTTGTAAATAAATAATTTTTATTTATATCATAAATTAAATAATAAAAATAAAAATAAAGATTTTTTTAATAAATTTTATATAAAAATTTGAACATGCATTAATATTATATATTCTTCATATTAAACAAAAATATGTTTGAAAAATTATAATTATTGTTAGTAAAGACAAAAATGGATAAAATACAGAAAAAAAAGAATCAATGTCTTAACCAAGTTAGGCCTTTGAGTTGAAACAACATATCCACCAATACCTTTTAATAATGGTTTTTTATGGTTAAAACAATCATTGTCTTATTTACTTGGGAAATAAAAGAACATAGGTAAATACACTTACTTGGGTAAGTAATTTCTTGAAAAGTGAACGGGGCCTTAATTCTCTCTGATGTAATGTATAGTGCTTTTCCTAGATTTTTGCTAGACACTTACCTAGGTAAATGCATTTACCCGGGTAAATGATTTCCCAAAAAGCAAACAACACCTTATAATGGGTGAATGAGTTAGTAGGTAAACAAGAGGGGGTCTTTAGTACCTACAAAAACCCCTGGCCACTAAATGGACTAATACAATTTTAAGTTGTAGCAAGACAAAAAGATATGAGAGAGTTGGTATACAATTAATACTCCCCAATTGTCAATGGGTCGGGTCTGGGCAGGTTCTCGTTCCAAGATCTGTACTGATGTGTCAGGTTCCGGTTCTTAATCTATTGTCTCAATTATTATCAGTTTGGGATCAATTCTACCTAGTCCTGAATCGATTCTAATCTCATATAAATAATACATAATGTATTAAATAAATTAAATAAATTAAATAAATTAATATATGCACATACATATATACATATTAAATGTATAACATTTTCAGTAAGTTCTATAATCAATTCCGAGAACTAGTAAGTTTAGTTCTGGGTCTAAAATTATATTCGATTTTGTTGATTCTAGGACGGCTAGACCTTGATATTTATTGTTGGGTCAGTTCCGGTTCTACCCTGTTCTATCTCTTCAGATTGATAACTCAACTTTTTTTAATCTACAAAGAAAGTTATCATTTGAAGTTTGTGATACTCTTGAAGACGGGCAATGTGGCTTTTTTATCAAGAAAACAAGTTTTTTCTTTCAAATATCATCTTTACCTAACTGCTGGGATTAATAAATTAAAATTGCTGAATGGAACCAACATAAGAGCACAAGTGGTTCAATTAGATCATCGACCTGATTGATCAAATTAGAAACTGGATTGAACCTTTTAGAGAATAAAAACTTATTCAGGGTGTGCACTTAACATCTTAAATTTTTTAGGTTAAATGGTTCTTTGAGGTAGTATTAAAGTTTGTTTGATCAAGTGGTTTAGTGTTCGATACTTTCTACCTCCGTTATAATAAATTAAATTTTAACATAAGGTATGGGTGAACTTGTGCTTGTCCACACTTCAAACCTCATAGGCTTTTTATGAGGGGCATGTTAGAGAATGAGAGCCTATTCAAGGACTTCACCTAATAGCTTAAGTTTTAGATTGAAACTTTGAGAGGACGAACACAAAAATTACAAAGGTTAATAGCTGATTTCCATCTTCACTCAACTCTCCATTTGGTAGCCTTCAAAGCATTGATGAAAAGGTGGCATATGGACTACTTTTCCTTTCTAAAGAGAATTCCTCTGTTTACCCAATGCTCCTAATAGTCTTCAATATATTGATGAAAAAGGTGTGATATGAGTGAAGAAAAAAAAGGGTCGAAGGATGTTGTAACCAGTGCTCTCTTATGCTATATATATGACAATGAATACATTATATACTATGTTTTGGCAAAAGGGTGCAAATTTAAAAATGAGTGCATGCACCATAGGTTGTAGGAAAATATGCACACCATAAAAACTGAGGGGGGATTGGGCTTGAGACATTTAGATGAGATGAATGAGGTTTTGGAGGTGTTTGGTATGGTGGTATTGTGTTGCCATTGCATTTTGGGTTGATCAATTGTATATAAAATGGTTGAGGGTTGAAGGAAAAAATCACACACAGGTTTACACTTGGTTGGTGTGTTTATATAGATTTTAATTGAATACATCTCATGTACAAGTGGCAGAAATATACAAGTAGGTGAGTCATAGTAGAAGTCTAATAGTAAAAGTGATAAGATATGATAGCATAGATAAGCCCAAGAGAAATCTGGAAACACATTTCTGGGCTTTCATTGAGAGTATAATCCTTATCAGCCCCCTCAAACTGAAGAGGGGTTTGACAACTTGAAACTTGGATCTTAGAAAAGCAAACTGTTGAGAAGACAATGGCTTAATAAGTATATCAATTAACTGATCTTTTGACAAGATAAAGCGAACTTCAAGTTGTTTGGATACTACCTTATCCTATACAAAGTGATAATCAATTTTTATATGCTTTGTATGGGCGTGGAAAATAGGCATCAACCCGTATAGTGACAACAGTAGTAAATGATTCATATTCTGAATTGAGCCCACTAAGAATAGTTGAAGAGAGAGAGGCTCACCTATTACAACAAAATTATCTGTGGGATTCTTTACTTTTTCAAGATACTGAGGAATTGAAAGAGCTCCCTTCTTCAAACTACGCAATTCAAAATGAAAACTCTTGATTTGAAGGCATACAACTGCTCCAAGGTTATCCACACAGATTGGGAGGAAGTGCACCCCAATAACCTGTGCAATTAATTGTCATAAGCAACCAACCCATTAATACATGGTCTTGCTGCACCTAGTCTCGATAGGCCGAGCTTACGGTGACTTTAGTAGATGCTTTCAGCAGTATCAATGCGATTGCCTTGCTTGGGTGGACATTTTTTCTGTGCCATCGGTGAAACCCAAGAGATGATTTCTTCTCAGAACTGGAAGAATGGATGATTTTCTTGAAAATGTAATTAGTTCCATCTACAGGAACAACAAAAGTGTTTGGAAGATGTAGTATCTTTCCACTTTGTGTAATAGTTTGACTCTCAGATGACATAGATTGGGTAATGGATGTAGTCGATATGGTGTTTTTAACATAAGTCTAAGATGGCTCTGATACCATAGTAGAAATCTAATAGTAAAAGTGGTAAGATATTATAGAGGATATAACATAGATAAGCCCAAGAGAATTCTGGAAACACAATTTAAGGAGTTGGAACGTGTTTTGTTGGCTGATGAAGATTTCAATTCCATCCTTCAATGTTTTAATTTAATATGCACAGGTGGATCTATTTTGCACACGTCGAAAAATTTTTGGCCAGGTTGGAAGAGGAACTTGGAGATTCCATTTTTAGCTTATCTGGCAAGTGTAGGATTATTGAATAAGCTCCTTAAACGTATAATATAAGCAATAAATATTGAGAAACAAGGACCGAAGGACAACTGCATGCCAAGATAAAATAAATCGCTTTCCAAATATCAAATCAGAGCGGATGAGCTGCACTACGCGTACATTATATACCACTGTTCCGATTAGTAGATACATATATTTTTTTGTTGGCAGGGAGGCAGTAGAAAATTAAGGATGAGACAGTGAAGACAGACGAGATCGATAAAATTTCACTGCTGATGAGTCTTTCTTTGCTTATAAATATGACCATCAAACTGGACATACTGTTTTACCACAATCTTTTTTAAATTTCTTGTTCTCTACTATCTCCTAATCGCTTCCTCTACTTTCCTTTGCTTATTCGATAGAAATTGAAGGGATGTTTCACAAGATTGTAGACACGATTGCAAGGAAGGAAACCCAAACCAAGTTGAACGATGAGATGGGCGGGAAGACGAAGATCAGAGGAACGGTTGTGTTGATGAAGAAGAACTTGCTGGATTTCAATGACCTCCACGCTTCGGTCCTCGATCGGTTTGATGAGTTACTTGGCGAAGGAGTTGCATTGCAGCTCATTAGTTCTGTTAATGCAGACCCAGGTAAGCCTTTGAGGCTTGACCCTGCTTTTTCTTCCTTGATTCCCAGTTGGTTGGTTTCCATATTCTCTTGTGAGTTGTTTCCACTTGCTCTGGGTAACCCAATCAGCTTAGTAGAGGATCCTGATAAGTTTGTTGAGTTGCATAACTAGAGAAGAAATGAGATACTGACTTGAGGAGTTGGGAGTTGAAACCTGCATTCTGTTAAATTAATATAACCTTTAATTTGTTGTTTTTGTGCTTAGTTGATTCTGTGTGTTTCTTACATAAAAATAATTATCAGAACTTATCTTTTGATTTTTCTTATTTATTTTAGTTTTAGTGCATCATCATTGGACATTCTCTTGTGATTTTCTTTGCCTTTTCTTCCTTCTCTGTTTTCTGCAGAGGAGCTAGTGAGAGACTAAAGGAAATTATAAGAGAAGGGTAACTAGAAGAAAAAAAAAAGGAAAAGTCATTTTATATGGGTCGAAGATTATGATTTTAGCAAGCAGTTGGACAGGTGGGTCGCCTGCTAGAGTAATATCCATGATGCAAATCTTTAATGGATTCAGGGGCTGATAAGATCACCTTAGAACTCAGTGAGAACAGATGATGGGAAATGGGCTGCCAATCCAATTAAATTTCCCACAAACAGAACCTTCCATCATGGGCTTGGGAATTTGGTAGAAACAGTACTCTGCTGGTGTTATATAAATATTTGTTGCTTAAAGGTTTTGGCCTTTTAGTTTTGGGTGTAGTAGTAGAGTCGGGGGTACCTGAGAAAATGAAACTTGCGTTGCAAAAACTAGTCAACGAGCTGTGACAAGGAGACTCAAAATGACCAATCAATAACAACCAAACTTAGTTTGGATTGGACCTTCTAATTTTGACTTCATTTTAATTTTAAAGCACTCTATGTTGAGTAATTTACACTCCTTTGTAACGCTCCAAGCAACAAACATTGTTTGATAGATTTCAAGCAACAAACATGTCACGTGCATAAATCCATTCATAGAGGATGGACGGTAGGAACCATGCCTTGTTAGTTAAGCAATCCACGACAACCCCATCTCTCTCTCTCTCTCTAACATTGCCAAAAGATGTATTGGGTGGTGTATACTAGATAAATTATCAAAATATGTTCGTTTGGTTCGTGACTCGGTGTTGGGAGAGATCGCTAAGGAATCTGGCGTACACTTCACGGGGGAGATTATTGTTTTTAACCTGTCAAAACTCAAATGCCGTATGAAGCAAAGTGTCGCCTCCTGGATCCCACGAGTCAAAGTTAGGTCCAGTCCACTACCATTTAAGCAACCTTAGCTAAAACTTGAAAGTCTGAACCTGATCTCCATATCTTTTTCATAGTGACGATGTTGAGCTCATTACTGCCTTGAACCTCTGTCCCCAATGGCTGCTGGGTTTCCATTGCCCTCGCTTGGTTAAGTCAGATATGTTCCTGTTTTGTTAGGTCTATTGGTGTTTCTAGTCCTGAATTTTCTTCCTTCTCTGTATCACGTTTTTACTCTGTTTCTGAGTCTGGTTTAAGGGGATGAGTTTCTTTCTTACCTTACCCAAAAAAAAGAGCAAAAGATGATGGACAGATGAACAAATTTCGATGCACAATAAACTTTCATTTATTGACAACCTATTTAAATAAAATTAGCAACCATTCTCTGAATCCCATAATATTGTTAGGTTACATGGAAAACAACGCTTTCAGTTTTGGCCCATAAAAGTTTCTACTCTTGTTCTGTGCTTTTCCCGGGTATCATCATTCATCAACATGTAACATGTACATGGGGTTCCAAATTTTCTCATTCTTCTGACTGTGTTTGGTTAGTGTAAATGGGCCGAGTGTGTTCTGATTTACTTTTGTTTCAGAGTTTTTAATTACCTCAAATAGGAAGTAAAATGGCACCATCCCCCATCCCACCATTATTATTACTTTTTTTGGTAGAAGAGAGGAAAGGAGGGTTATCTGTATATCAATTATCAGTGTAGTAGGACTGTAGGAGGCAACATAAATGTAATCCTACATTACATAAGAGAGAATTGTGATAGGTGTAAGTATAAGGTGGTACGTGAAAAATTTACATTGTTAACTTGTGCAATTGAGATTACAGGTAAAAATTTCGTATAAGGTTGACTTAATGCAAATCATAATTACAATCATCATATATTGGGATATATCAAACATAGTATTATATATTTGTTAGGGGTGCTCTTTAAAAACCAAAAAATGGAATCTAAAAAGTGTGATCAATCAAACTGAACAAAAAATATATGGTTAATCAAATCGACCGATTTGGTATTTCTGAAAAATAAACGACCAGTACGGTTTTTGGTTAATTAAAAAAAAATAACTAGCTGTTAACAAGTTGTTAAGTGGCATTTGAAAAAGACATAAATGCTTAGTTTTCTTATTAAGCATCTAAATCCTTGTCTTTTCCATTCAAGAAAGTTAGAATCAAGTTTGAGTGAGCATTCTAGTGACATCAACTTGAAGATACAAGGATTTAAGATTGTAAATTTTTTGTCAATACTTATTTGGTTGATAAAAAAAATTAAATGACACTCAAAAGACATTTATTGATTTATTGCATTTAAAGTGGGAGAACCAAAGTGGCACTAGGCCCGAAAGGAATTTTCCTTTTAAAGTGACGATTGAACGTGCTTATACGTCGTGCCTTCCTGATCCGATCCGAACTCATAATCAACGATTCAACGTCAACGTTGGACTTTTGTGATGTGTCTCACGAACTACGATTTACAAATCACATTGAAATTTGAGGTGATTCCGTATTTATTTTGTTTTGTGGACATTTGTGCAGTCAATGGGATGCGAGGCAAGGTTGGAAAGGCTGCTTATTTGGAAGAGTGGATTACAACCGTGACACCGTTGACGGCCAGTGCATCGTCATACAATGTCACTTTTGATTGGGACGCTGATATCGGAGTTCCGGGAGCTTTCATTATTAAGAATTTCCATCACAGTGAGTTCTTCCTCAAGACTGTCACGCTCGAAGACGTTCCAGGATTGGGTCGCCTCCACTTCCTCTGTAATTCTTGGATTTACCCGGCTAAGCGCTACAAAAATGATCGGGTTTTCTTCACCAACCAGGTACGTGCAATATAATTACAGGTGAGGGAGAGAAAGAGAGAGCGAGAGAGGGAGTAAAAAGTTCACCAACTTTCAAATTTTCTCAACCTTTTCTTGAAGGTATTTTAAGTAACGTGGTTTTGTTACAGAGCTACCTACCAGCTAAAACGCCAGAACCCTTGCGCAAGTACAGGGAGGAAGAGCTTGTTAATCTTAGAGGAGATGAAACCGAAGAGCTCCAGGAATGGGACCGAATCTATGATTATGCTTACTACAATGACTTAGGTGATCCTGACAAGGGTCTTGAATACGCCCGTCCCATCCTTGGAGGTTCCACAGAGTACCCATATCCTCGTAGGGGAAGAACTGGCCGGAAACCCACCATGACAGGTTTGCTTCTTCTCTGGAATCCCAGTTCGATGGCATCTTCACTCTTCAGCATTGGTACATTGTTTTTGTTGTTAAACTTAAACCTAATCAGCATCTTAATTCAACGCTACCCATATTGGTCGTAGATCCTAACTCAGAAAGCAGATTGCCGCCACTTCTCAGTCTGGACATTTACGTCCCCAGAGATGAACGGTTTGGTCACCTGAAGATGTCGGATTTCCTTGCATATGCGCTGAAATCCCTGGTTCAATTCTTGCTCCCGGAGCTGAAAGCTTTATGTGACAAAACCCCTAACGAGTTCGACACTTTTCAAGATGTGTTTAATCTCTATGAAGGAGGAACCCAGCTACCCAGTGGTGCATTTGATCGTCTCAGGGATGCAATCCCCTTCGAGATGCTTAAAGAACTTTTCCGGACCGACGGTGAACAGCTCCTCAAATTCCCTTTGCCTCAAGTTATCCAACGTATGCATCTAAGTTAACATTCACCACCAACTTTCTTTTTCTTTTCTCTGATTTGAGTAATTAATTAGCACACTAAGGGAGAAAATTAAGAATATGGTCCTTGAGATTGTTTTCATGACATCACTGCAGACGATAAGTTTGCTTGGAGGACAGACGAAGAATTTGCAAGAGAAATGCTCGCTGGAGTGAACCCAATTTGCATCTGCGGTCTTCAAGTAAACTTAACCACATATTCTAATATTGCTTTTGCTGCTTTAATCCTGGCATCTGCTCATGAATTTTCATTTCTTCGATCAGTAACTGACAAGAGACTTACGCGCAGGAGTTTCCACCGGCAAGCAAGCTTGATCCTAAATTATACGGCAACCAGACTAGTTCGATAACCAGAGAACATATAGAGAATAACCTGAATGGGCTGCTATCAGTCGACGGGGTATGCATTACATTTATATATTAACATATTTCATAGTCAAAGTGATAATTTCTGCTTAGAGGTGCAGGTGCTTGATGGAAGATATAACAATGCTCTGTTTTGTGTAGGCTATTAGGAAGAAGAAGCTATTCATATTGGATTATCACGATGCATTGATTCCTTACCTGGAGAGGATTAATTCGACTACCACAAAAACCTATGCATCAAGAACAATCCTCTTCCTGAAAGATGATGGGACGTTGAAGCCGTTGGCTATTGAGTTGAGCTTACCACATCCACAAGGAGTGCAACATGGTTCAGTTAGTAAGGTCTTCACTCCATCCGAACATGGCGTCGAGGGTTCAATTTGGCAGCTGGCTAAAGCTTATGTTGCTGTTAATGACTCCGGCTATCATCAGCTCATCAGCCACTGGTATGATCCCGTACGTGATACAATTCTGTAATTTGGTGGGAAATGCCAGTCAGAGGTCTGAATGGATTTCTTCAACTGTCATGCTTCTGTTTGCAGGTTGAACACTCACGCGACCATTGAGCCATTTGTGATTGCAACAAATAGACAGTTGAGCGTGCTACATCCGATCCATAAGCTCTTGCATCCTCATTTCCGGGACACACTGAGCATAAATGCCTTGGCCCGGCAGATTCTCATCAATGCTGGTGGAGTGCTTGAAAAGACTGTGTTTCCGGCAAAATTTGCCATGGAAATGTCTTCCGTGCTCTACAAGAGCTGGGTCTTCACGGATATGGCACTCCCAGTAGATCTCATCAACAGGTAAAAGTACAGAGGCTAGAAAGAACATTAGACAGTACTGAACTTTTGGGTCTTCACTGAATGACAATTCTCTCAGATCATTTTGCTCTGTACAGGGGTATAGCAATTCCAGACAGCAACAGGCCCCATGGCCTCCGCCTTCTCATTGAAGATTATCCCTATGCCGTTGATGGACTTGAAATATGGTCCGCCATTGAAAGATGGGTCCATGACTACTGTTCTTACTATTACCCGAACGATGACTTGATCCAGGGTGACTCTGAACTCCAATCCTGGTGGACTGAGCTCCGCAATGTGGGGCATGGCGACAAGAAGGACGAGCCATGGTGGCCCAAGATGCAAACGCTTTCGGACTTGACCCAAACATGCACAATCATCATATGGGTAGCCTCAGCCTTCCATGCAGCAGTGAATTTCGGACAGTATCCTTATGCAGGCTTCCTCCCCAACCGTCCGACTATAAGTCGTCGGTTCATGCCTGAGCCAGGGACTCCTGATTATGCTGAACTTGAGTCAAACCCTGATAAGGTCTACCTGAAAACAATTACAGCCCAGCTCCAAACCCTCCTTGGTGTATCCCTCATAGAGATATTATCCAGACATTCCTCTGATGAGGTCTATCTAGGCCAAAGAGAGAGTCCTGAGTGGACATCAGATGCAGCAGCACTGGAAGCATTTGAGAGATTTGGAAAGAAACTTGTGGAGATCGAGAACAGAATCATAGAGATGAACAATGACAAACGGTGGAAAAACCGAGTAGGGCCTGTCAAAGTGCCATACATGCTGCTGTATCCTGACACCTCAAACTATACCGGTGTTGGGGGGCTGACTGGTAGGGGAGTCCCCAACAGCATCTCAATCTAAACCATCCTACTTCTGGACAAAGTGTAAGTTTTCAGCTATATAATCCAAAATTATATTGTTCTACCTACAAATTAATAGGTATATATATATATATATATATATATATATATATATATATATATATATATATTTCTGCAAGGCTTTGCTGGTTACGAGCAGTAAGTTTGCGATGCAGGAGAGGAGAGAAAGAAAATCGTAACTTAGAAGACCGCAGGACTTCTGCAGGCAAGTTCCTGTTAACATCATCAAAGGGAAACCCATCTCAATTCCCTTAATAACAATCATCCATACAGTCTCTCTGTTGCTTTCTCATGCGTCTGGTCAAACAGGTGGAGCCATCTTGTGCTTGTTTGGATTGCTTTAGTGGGTACATGAAATGTACTATATATGGATGTATAAGCCTTTCGTTACAAGGGATTCACTAATCCACAGTACAACATACAGTATTAAGAAGCTCTTTTACTTTCAGCCCATTCAGTATAATATACCTAGTTTGGAAAGTAGAATGCAAAACCTGTTGTACTCCTTTCAAACTGAGCATAAGGCTGCATTTGAAAATGATGCAAATGGAGTCTAAATCCTGGTTTAGTGTAAATTTACACTCTGGTTCACTTTTGCCTGTATTTGGTAATATTACATTTATGCATCGACAAATGACAGACTAATGCATATTTACATTGATAATAAGATGTAAAAGTACATGGATAAAAAAGAAGTAAATTTGCATTCAAGTGGGCTTTTGATAAAAAAAAAAAACATATGCTTTATTGGAATTCATGTTTACATCCATTATAGCTAAAAAGTCTGTTTGGTAAGAAAATAAATTTGTCAGTGCAAAACTAACCCAATTTTACAATTTATATGAACCGTTTTACACTCTACATATTTCTATTCACAGTTATTTGCATTGTTTCCAAATGCAGCCTAAGCAATTTGCTGACTTCGTGGTGGTTTCACATTCCTAAGATTTCAATATCTAAATCAAAATTTAAAAAACCAATCCGAAAATGGAACCGTGGCCACCAGTTTTGGGGTTGAACAGTTTGACCATTTGGTTCGAATGGTCAGCCTTTGACATTTTTAAAAATAAAAAAAGACCCAAAAACTGTTATCTGGTTCAATGATTTAACGATTCAACCATCTGGGTCAGTAGTTCGCTAACTGATTCAATGGTTTTTTTGGAGAAGTCGGGGATATGTAAAAAACAGAACCAGATAGGTGACCGGTTACTGAGTCGCAGGGTTCAACCACTCAGATCAACGATAAATTTAAAACCATGGTCTAAATAACCTAGTTTTAAACTGGTCTATGCTCCCAGCAACCTCCTTCCAATCAGCAGCAGGGACAAGCGTGGAATAAAAGTTTGGATTATGCATGTTGTGACCTAAAAAAATGAACATAATTTGGAATTCAATTTTACCTACGGGGTGTTCTACAACATGGATTGTTTTTCTTAGTGCCGGTTCTAAAAAAATAAAAAATAAAAACCATCTGGTTTGAAAACAGATTGTTTCTCAAAACAAAAATACAAAACCATGTTCTTGATTGTGTGTTTATTTTCTGTTTTCAAAACTAAAACCAAAAACATGTTCTTGAATCTGGTTAATTTCAAAAACATGTTTCTATTTGATTATTCAACTTCATGCTCCATAAATCATATAATTTCTATACTCAAATCATTTTTGGTTTACAAACCAATATTTTATTGCTGTTTTTAAAACAAAATCAACTTGTTTTTGCTTTTGAATGCAAAAACAGAGCTCAAGAACATATTTTATTTTTTGCTGATGTGGCAATTCCAAAAACAAATGATAACAAAAACTTTCATGTTGCAGAATGCCCCCTTAGCAAACTCCTATATTGGGTCCCGTGGTCGTAAAATCATTTGCATTTTCTTCTTTAGCTATTAATCGTTAACAAATTGTATTAATAAAATTGCCACAGCATAAAGAAGGGATATGGCAGCTAAATAGCTATGAATTGGTGATGAAATGGAAGGAAAAGATGTTGTAAATTAGGTCTAAAAGGAAGTAAGGCCACAATAACAAATGGTTCGGGCGGGCCAACATTAACCCAAGCCCAACCCAAGTTAAACTCATAGCCCAAAGTATGACCCATTCTTAGCCTTAGCTTTAAAGTTTAAATTGGGTAACCCAGCCCGAGAGAGACATGGTCTGGGCCATCTAGGCTTGAGGCTACTGAGGCCCAATGTACAGCTTTCATTATTTCCGCGATTCAATTTCTACACACAGTGAGGCAGCATAACTTAATAAACTGGCATAGACGGCGTGGGCAACTATCTTATGGGGGGTTGATTTGAACTCGTATTAGTAGTGGATGATGGAGAACCACCCTGTAACTTTTCAAAATAACCAATCCGTTTAGGTTCCATCGTTTTTGTCAATCCTTCCGCATTAGGAGCCGTTTTATATAGGGCTGTCAATGGGTTGGGTCTATCCGATAGATCTGGATCGTCCGAATCATATTTATCAGTTCTGGTTCTATGATTCATTCCGATGGATCAGTTTTAGTTTTATTTTGTGTCCCGATTAATATCAGTTTGGGATCAGTTTTGACTGTCCCAAACCGACTAGACCTGAACCGATTATATATACATGTTTTAGAGTTATATGTATGCCTAAAATTGTAGTTTTACTTTTAACAGTTAAAACCCTTGAGCTCAAAATCTCTTGGCCTTTACCCTTTTGTTTTGCTTTTGTCAGCTTGAGGCTTTAGCTTCTAAAGTTCTATTTGTCACTTTCTCTTTCTCTGAGAAAGTTTTTCATCACCGTCTCTATATCTCACCGATTCTCAGTCATCACCGTCTCCTACACACCAAGCTCTATCATGGACAAAGAAAAAGAGAAGATGGGGTAGAAGAAAAAAAAGCTTATCACAGTTTAAATGCCGCCCATGTGAACTTGGGACTCGGAGTACCAGATAAATGGACGGCTAGTAAGTGGGCTCTAGCTTAATTGCTGGATATTTCAAATTTTAAATAAGGAGGCAGTTATTTCAAGATCACTGGATATATGTAGGTTTGCTTAATTTTTTTTCCATTAGCTTCAATTTAATTGCTATTATTTTGTTTTTAGTAAGGTCAAAATGAAATTATATAGGATTATAGGCTGTTTACAGATTGATTTTTAGCAAGATTATATAAGTATAATAGGGTTTTTTTTTTTATAAATATCCTACTGATATTCTGATAACAAGTTATTGAACAAAATGTTCTTTTCTTATCAAACTAGTATCAAGAAAGTGCTTTTTTATTGCTGTATTCATTAGTAATATTAATTAATTAATATAGAATATTTTATCAAAAACTACAGGTCTTACCATCTTAAGTATGGGTTTTTATTTAATCAGATCCAAACCCGATTGTTCTGGTTGGCCCATGAATTTGGTACTGATTGTGAAATAATAAAACCGATCTGATTTGGTTCCAGTACTGTGGTTTTAGCAATTAATTCGGAACGGTTTTACCCTATCCCAAACCAAACCCGGACCGTTGACAGACCTAATTTTATAACTGCTGGAATGGCCAAACTGAATGACTTATTTTTCCCTAATGGCTGAAGCTGAAGTTGGATTGATTACTATATATGTATATCCTCGAAATCATTCAGCTCAACCGCTTCATCTCTCATCAATGATCAAATGGCCCCTACTTCAAAGAAGCTGAACCAGCTGAAATGAATATTCAGTTTAGCCCTCCCAAATCCCAAAGCCAAAGGGCCCTACAATATTGGATCGGTCAAAGATACATTCGAACTATAAAAACATTGGATGCTAAGTGTGGATTATCCCTTAATTATAAAACTGAATTCAATTAAAGTTTGCAAAGGCCCTACAAGGGTTTCTATTATTATGGTTTTCTATTTATCTTTTCTCATTGGAAACTTGAAAGGGGGTAGGTGGGCTCTTTTGCATTTGGATTGGGAATTCGGTACTTATTAACACCTTTAATTGTCATAAATCTCATCTACAAAATAAAATAATGAGAGAAAGAAAGCATCTTTGAATTAATAATAAAACAAAAGAATCAATGGTTGTAATGTTGTTTACTT
Source organism: Nelumbo lutea (assembly GCF_056320005.1). Taxonomy (NCBI): domain Eukaryota; kingdom Viridiplantae; phylum Streptophyta; class Magnoliopsida; order Proteales; family Nelumbonaceae; genus Nelumbo; species Nelumbo lutea. Next base: position 173,382,370 of record NC_142684.1, on the reverse strand, counting down.
GTTAAATGCAAGTATGCCCTTGTCAATTCCCAAGATTGACGAGATCGAGATTGTTTGAGTGGATGACAATAACTACTTAAACAAACAAGTAGTAAGGTGGTAGGTTTAAGAAATATATCCTCCAATTTTGACCGGATGTAACTTTTTTGCTCTTCTCCTGTTCAAGGTTGAAGAAATGGAGGTGATATCACATCTTCAACAGTCCATTAAGAGAATTCTGTTCCTATTGGCTTCTATATAAAAACACCTTTTATGATTTATCTATAAAGTTGCTAGCTGCTTCTAATTTAATTCCTTCAATAGCATGAAACTTAATTTGATAGACATACAAGAATAATGTACGATATATTTCTCTCAGAAGATAGAACTACAAATAACGATGCAACCAGACCGGGTTAGCTCAGGTTGATCGGTCGACCTTTTACCCGATATATATGGTCAAGAAATTAATCAAGTTTGATAGGTTTTGGGTCCTCTTCGAAAGCAAACATGGGACTGAAGCTTTGGATAAGCTACTAGAAGAAGCTTCGTAGCAAAGCTCAGTTTGGGAAGACGACAAAATATGTACAATGTAAAATAAAATTCATACTTACTCTCTAATAATATTATTTTTTAAAATAACTTATTTTTTCTCTCATAAATCTCAACACTAAAGGTTTGTAACATCTTTCCTCCCACTTAAATTTCTTCCCTCTTAAATATTTTTAAATTAGGGGTGCTAAAAAAAACTGAAAAACAGAAATATGCGGTTGACTGAACCAAACAGTTCAGTTTTGATTAACATAAAAACTTACTTGTGTATTATATATATATATATATGTATTATTTAATTTTTATAATATAATATATTAAATATATTTATATATTTATTTAAAATATACTATAAATATCTGAAAACCAAACAACTGAACCAGTCAACTGGTGGTATTGGTTTGGAAAATTGCAAAAACCAGTGATACCAATTCGCTTTCAAAAATATGCTCAAGGTTTGATTGTTGGAACTTGAGCACCCTTACTTTAAACCCTTTTGAGTATCTTTAATTAGGGGTGAGTATTATTTGGTTAAAATAGAAAAATTGAATTGAAAATTTTGATTTTGGTTTTTTCAGTTTGGTTTTTCTGGTTTTGGTTTATTTAATTTGATTAAATAAGTTTTTTTTTTTTTAAATATTCAGTTTGGGTTTCAATTTTCAGAATTAGAAATTTGGTTGGCTGAAAAAAAATCGAATTTCATTATATAATGTTTATAATGAAACTCACTTTATATAAATATATATATATATATATATATATATATATATATATATATATATATATATATAATATTATATACATTAATAAAACCTGATTTTTATCTAAATAACAAAAAATGAATTGAAAATTTTGGCTGTAATTATTTTGTTTTTCCTATAATTCGGTTTCCTTTTGGTTTTCATTTTTTAATTTTGGTTTTTAAAATTTCGATTTATTCAATTTGTTTTTAACTAAATAAATGGAATGCTCACCCGATGAATCAAAGGTATATATTAATGGGGAAATGACTATGATCCCCCCTTAACAAAAATAAAATCCCCACACGCCTTTACCATTAAAACCAGCACTGTGAAAGTGAAACCCAGCCTTTACCATTGAACCCCCTACCCGTCAAACATGACATATGTCATACCGTTCAACCTTTTTTTTTTTTTTTTTTTCTTACAAAAATACTCATAAAACCCATACTCCTCTACCGTACTCAATTCAAAAGCGTGATTTTCACTTGAACTAATATAACTCTAGTGATTAAACGACTCTGAAAATTTTCGAAATGAGGAAGACATTGTAAAATTGAAATGGGGAAGGCGATTAACGTTTCATAGAGGGGTATAACGTGTATAACACTTAAACTTTCACTGACGTGGGGGGAGGGGAGGAACTGAAATAAATTTCGAATTTATTGGTTGGGGCCCGCATGGGTTTCAATTTCTGTACATCCCCAATCGAAATTTCGATTTCTAAGGGGAGTTGGCTGAAGAAACCCCTATAAATTAAGTATTATATATAAATGATATAAAATATTTAAATATTTTATATATTGTATATAAGAATTAAATAATCATTCGAATTCAAATATTTATTGAATTATGATATTTAAATTATTAGAATTCAATTCGATAATATTAAATATTAAACTCAAAATCTTATGAAAACCAGTAACAAATAGTAGCTGGTTCCTAATAGACTCCGTAATACTTTCTTATGGAATTGGTATTGGTATTATGAGAACATCTAAGACTGTATGAAACTGGTAATCATCTTAGATCGGTAATGCCATTTAGTAATTGATTTGTTCGAGAAAAAAGAAGCAATTTTTGCATGTTCAAAATCTCAACAGTTATATTAGTTCAAGTGAAAATCACGCTTTTGAATAGTATAAACGACAAACCTCAACTACTGAATTCCTGGGAACCGATTTTATTAAACGCATAGCATAAAGTGGAGTATGGGTTTTATAGGTATTTTTGTAAAAAAAAAAAAAGAAAAAAGTTGAACGAATATGACATATGTCATGTTTGCTGGGTACGGGGGTTCAGTAGTATTTTGATTTTAACACTTGGTTTCAACGTGCTGATTTTAATGGTAAAGGCGTGGGGGGATTTTCTTTTTCTGAAGGGAGGCTCATAGTCATTTATGGATGGATTAGATTATGTTAAAGATAACGTCTCCTACCAAACCTAAACATAGTGGCTGTGTCGTGTGTTTGAATGAAACAACAGATATCGTCTCCTACATTACACCCTCTGTTAACTGGGTTGGTTCCTAGGGATTTTATTTAATACTGAAGCCGACTTGTTAGTTAAAAACGGGCTTACTTAGAACTGACTTGTACAACTCTCGAGACCCTGATTTCTATGGGCTTTATTACTTGTAACACTGCATTTCTTCTCTCTTTTGATTTCTTAATATAACATCTTGTTATCCTCTTCGAAAGAAGACCAAACCTTTCATTTTGAGGCAAATGAGTTTGGTAGTTCAGCACTTCAGAGTCCAAAACGATTTCCATGCATGCTTCCTGAAATCCAGAGATTTCCACATGTAAAATATGAGTAAAATAAAATATATTTAAAAAGCACTGCCATGTTCATTGCACCACCTCCCGGAAGTCGGTTCAACCGAAACCTCGTCACCTCCTTCGGAAGTCGGTTCAATGACCTCCTGGTGTGGTGATAGGGAATGAGCTCTAGGTCGTGGTCTTCCCCGTGTCAGCCGCGAACCTAACGGACCTGCACTGCATGGTGAACACTGGCAACGATGGCATCTCTCTCCATCTCCGGTCTCTCTTTCTTTCTCTCTGCCTTACCAATCACTTTGTTGCAAAGTTCAAAATGAAGTATTTTTCCGTCGGACAAATATCGGACTGGGCATATGATGAAATCACTTGCTGGCTTAAAGACTCAATTGAAGGGGCTGAAAAACAGAATATAGCTGCAACATCAGATCAAGCAACAATTACTTAACAGTAACTTCACAACAACTAAATTCATCAATTTGACGAATTATCGTAACCAAAAAATAATAACAATGAATGTCAAGCATCAGCGTTAAGAACCCTAAGTACCTTTGGAGGTCCACGGCTCATCGGAAGTTTTCTCTTTTCAATGAGAGGAGATCCTCTGTTAGATCACCCTTGCCTTCAGCCATCGTTATACGAAACGTCGAATATCACAAACAAAAATTTGAGATAGAGAAAGAAGTCCAATTAAGGCTACACGAAACCACTAGATAAAACCATATGAGAATCTAAAATCTTGTATTTTCCATATGGGTTTGGTAAGTACAAATGTCGTTTTCCAAATCTGTAAATTACCTCTCAGTTCCTAATCAGGATTCAACCAAAAAGCTCCTAACAAAAGATTATACTTCCATTTTCACCAGAGATTTTCCCATCCTTAATGGTGGAATTCATGGTATATTCAACAGAGATTCTCCCATCCTTGATCATCTTTCACATGACCCTTTTAATAGCTTACTTGATCCAATAACTTTATCTATACCTATTCACATAACATCGCAGTCACATATAAGGAACATCTCATCCTCTTACATATTATCATGTAGAGGGAGATGTTTCCACTGCACAGCGATAATATTTTGCGGGGAGATGTGGATAAAATTCTTATAATAGGAGATTCGGAGTCTATGGATCCACTAGTAGAATAAGTGGGTATGGATGAATTTCCAAATGGGTGGATTGAGTAGGTCATATGGGTCTGGGTCAAAATTATCAGCCCTAAATTGATAAGGATGGATCACTCGAATTCGAAAAAGTTCTCATTGGATCTCGACCCTGAACTTTTGGAGTTTGAATGATACTAATAAAGTCTTAATCCTAATGCCAATAAATAAATAAAAATCTCAGTCCGAGAGTTGTCATTATTTGATATGGAATACTTGAGCCCCTCAGCCAAGTCTATTCCCATTTGACACATGGAAGACCTATTAGTCAAAACATGTGGTGCTGAAAAGATATGCAAATCTTATTTTAGGCTGATTTTGGGAAATTCCAAATAAAAATTTCCTATCTTTTATGTTTAATCTCACGTGAAAAAGCTCGAAAGAATGTACGGAAAGACACTCATCTGCCAAATGGTATTTAGGCTGCCCAGCTCTTATATCAAAAACTTAATGTATCTATTATGTACAGAAGATCTTCTAAAAAAAGACTTACCGAAGAGGATTTTTGACCTAATGACATAAGATCAGATATCTATATTTGATCTTAGTCAAACTGACACTTCATCAAGTTTATTTTAAAAAAAATAAAATGTAGAGAGGAGTCGGATGTTCGGTCTTCCTTGCAGCATGCGCACATGGAGAATAATAGATAGTGGTGGTCCTTTTGCATCTGAAATGACCGAACTAAATGACTTTATTTTGTCTTTTCATGAATAAAGCATTTGAATAATATGAGGGTATAATAATTGAATAAACTTCAGTTTTTCAGTTTGAGTTTGAGTTTCAGCTTCAGCTGTTACTACATGCCCTCCTTCGTAACTTCCTTTCACATTCGTCTGGTATAAATAAGAGGCAGTTTTGGGAGTGCGTAGGCTGCGTTTGGAATTTTTTATTTTAAGGATTTATATTTTTTTTCCATTAAAATGCCTTTATACATTGAGTTTTTAACAGCGAAAAGTTAAAATAAGGAATGCCAATTATCAAATGTAGTTATTTGAAAAATAATAAGTGATTGTTTTAATAAGTTATTATATTATAAGTATTTGGTGAAAAAGCGCTTATTTCAAATAAAGGTAATATAGGTATTTTTAAAATGACATGACAGGCCAAGATAAATCAAAAGAAATAAACACTTAAAAATAAGTCTAAATTTGGGTTTGTAAGTGCTTACTCTCAGGAATAAACACTTATTCAGTTTTATTCCCCAAATGCAAATAATTGCTTTCTGGTCCAAAATAAGTACTTAGAATAATCGTTTATTTTTAAACACTGTCAAAATTAGCCTTTTTAGACTAAGTTTCCTTTGTTTCGGTTAATTAAGTGATCTTGTAATAAAATAAAATTTAATTATCTATATCCTTAATTTTGTACTTTTTGAATTACAGTCATCAGTTGAGACAAGTGAAAAAGTTACTTATTTTATTTTACTTTCTTTGTTTTGAAAAAAATGTTGCTTTATATGCAGTGAACCAAATACCCCGCTAAAGACTAAAGACAAAACATGAAAACAAAAACTCAAACAGTAGCAGAACTGTTATGAGAGAACCCCAGTCGAGGGAGGAGGTTACAGGAGGCCTTATCAACTAAACGAAATCACATTTGCGCCTGACAGAGGGTGCCACACAGACGCCCCACATGCATATTTCAGCGTGCATCGGAAACATCTACCACTGACAGTTTTGGGGGATGTTCCCAATCCGTGCGAAAATGTGCATGTGGGGGCGTTTGTGGGTGCAGATGTGAATTTCTTAGCCTCTGTTTGATTTGTGGGATGGGATGGGATGAGAAATTGTGAAGTTGTTAAAAGTGGACTACAGAGCAAATCACACCATACTCTCATTTACCTCTGCGTCAGGGGAGGATCTGTTTTCTCTCTCTCTCTCTCTCTCCATTAATCTCTTTAGTTCAGTTTCTACTTTCTTCTGCCTCTTCCCTCTCTTCTCTCTGCCACTTTTTAAACTTTTAAAACAAAATGCTTTCTACGGCAACTCTCCTCCGCCAGTTTCCACATCTTCCAGTCGCACGAGCTTCTCCTTCAACAGATACGCCGGCGGTTTCCTCTGGTGAGTTTCCACTTTCTACGCTATATATCTTATGAACCATCACCTGGTACAAGTTCAGATTTCTGGGGACAAAATCAGATAATCTCCACGGCAGTTAAATGCTTTTTATTACTGATCCAGTTGGTAAAGGTAAAAAGAAACGAACGTCAAGATTGGTCGTTTTTCTCTAGAATCTATATCCTTCTGGATTACAGTTGTAACTTCTAAGACAAAAAAAAAAAAAAAAGGCGAGCTATTTTTCTGGTGAATTATTGAGATTCATGTTTTTAGCCGGGGAATTAATGGTGAACACTGCATAACCTCTTCTAAGTTTCCGGTTAACTTTGCTCTAACTGCTACAGAGTGATCGAATGAATGAGTCTAAAATGATATAGTGGCCGGCCGTATTGTAATTTTTCACATCAAACTTACTTTCTAGTTTCTGCTATAAATCAATGAGTGTCCGTCCGTTAATTATTCTTCTTTGAAGGTGTATGGTCTATGATCAGGACTACGAATGAAAGGAATAACCTTGGACTCTTCCATTCCATACTTGGCGCCAAATCCAAATCTCCCACGCAAGGTAACAAACATTTGATTATAGTTCCGGATGCCAGATAGATTCGTACTTATGCACATATATATGCGTACGTCCTTTCCTGCAAATGCATACGTATACGGAAAAACTTTAGTTGTTGCTGTTGGGCCCCAACAGCCAAAGACCAAAGTTAACCCTACGTATACACAACACACATGATACGCTAGCTAGCTGGATAATCCATGATCGTTTGGGCAGTTTACGCGGAGGTTTCTAAACATGGCTCAGCAGTGATAGAGTGGCCAGAGACTGTCAACAGTGACGAAGAAGGGGAAGCTCATAACGTAATTTCACTTGTCGATTATTGCTTTCTTTTTTATCTTCACTGGTTTATCCAACTAAACTAATGGAGTTTCGTCTATGCTGACCAAGGTTTTGATTTCGAAAGAGATAGCGGAGAGGGTGGATTCCATTAAATCAATGTTGAATTCAATGGAGGATGGAGAAATTAGTATCTCGGCCTACGACACTGCATGGGTGGCTCTAGTCGAAGATATTCATGGAAGTGGTGTTCCTCAGTTCCCGTCTAGCCTTGGGTGGATCGTCGAAAATCAGCTCCCAGATGGTTCTTGGGGTGACCTTGGGATGTTCTCTGCTCACGATCGGATACTAAACACTTTGGCTTGTGTGGTTGCATTGAAATCATGGAACGTATACCCAGAGAGATGGGAGAAAGGTATGACAAAATTAACTAAATACTGGTTCATCATCAGTTGTACGTATTATCAGTTTATCAATTGAAAGTGATCATGAATTAATTAAGATGGGTTTTGCTTTGGCTTAATAGGAATGTTATTCATTCGGGAGAACGTGTGCATGCTCGAAACTGAAAATGCAGAGAACATGCCGATAGGCTTTGAAATTGCTTTCCCTTCTCTTATTGAAATTGCTAAAAATCTGGATTTGCAAATTCCAGATGATTCTGCTTTCATGCAAGAGATATATACCAAGCGGAATCTAAAGCTCACTAGGTAATTAACTTGACACTCTCCGAGTAATGGTTTGTAAAAATTCGTATAATCGAAGGTGAAAATTAATGGAGTATGTTATTTGTCTTTGTTATATATATACATACTTTGTGAGTTATTGCAGGGAGAAGACTGAAGAGATTTTTTTTTCTTTTTTTTTTTTATATATAGATTAATATAATAATTAATTGTGTGATCTATATATATAGGATACCGAAGGACATGATGCACTTAGTTCCCACAACTCTCCTCCATAGCTTGGAAGGCATGCATGGGATGGAATGGGAGAAGCTTCTCAAGCTTCAGTGCTCAGATGGGTCATTCCTCTTTTCGCCATCCTCGACAGCCTTTGCCCTTATGCAGACTAAAGATGAAAATTGCCTACAATATCTCAACAAAGTCGTCCAGAGATTCAATGGAGGAGGTAAAATATCTCTTCTGCCTCCACGATTAATTAGAAAGCTTTCCGTTCTAATTAATTACATCTTCACTTTTTTATTTTAGCTTCATATATATATATGCTCAGCTACTAACAAGATATATACGGTTTTGTTTTTTCTCAGTGCCTAATGTCTATCCTGTCGACTTGTTTGAACATATTTGGGCTGTTGATCGGTTGGACCGCCTCGGCATTTCTAGATATTTCCAATCAGAAATTAAAGAATGCCTCAATTATGTCTACAGGTGTCGTTGTTTAATGCTCAGTTCAGATTTTTACCTTAAAATATTATTTGACTGAAACATTATTCCTCCCACTTTAACGCTCAAATCCCAATGAAAACATTAGATATTGGAAGGAGGATGGGATTTGTTGGGCACGAAATTCAAGGGTACATGATATTGATGACACAGCTATGGGGTTCAGGCTCCTAAGGTTGCATGGCTATGATGTCTCCGCTGGTAATTAATAATTACCATGCTCGAATAATATCAAATTATATATAGATAATAATATACTACTAAGTAAGATTCATCGCCGCATGCAGATTCATTTCGGCAATTCGAGAAAGGCGGGGAGTTCTTCTGCTTTGCAGGACAATCGAACCAGGCAGTCACAGGAATTTTTAACCTCTACCGGGCGTCTCAGGTGTTGTTCCCCGGAGAGAAGATCCTAGAAGATGCCAAGACGTTTTCATTCAGGTTTCTAAAAGAAAAGCTGGCTGCCAATCAACTTCTAGATAAATGGATAATAACCAAGGACTTGCCTGGTGAGGTATATATAAATTAAATTAAAATAATAAAGCCAACTTTGTACTATAATTAATTCTACTTTCATTCAGGATTTTGTCAAACAGAAATAATGGGTTGCACGTCCAAATTATTAGGTGGGCCATGCTGTCGACATACCATGGTACGCCAGCCTACCCAGACTGGAGTCTAGGTATTATATAGAGCAATATGGTGGGGACGATGATGTATGGATCGGGAAAACACTGTACAGGTTCTGATCTCTTTCCGGCAGCATATATAGATTTTCTATTTTTTCCCCTGGATTCTACGTTTGACCTGGTTATTCGATCTGATCGACTTCGTCATTATTTTCCCGGTTGATTAATTTTATTCAGGATGCCTTTAGTTAATAACAATGACTATCTTGAGCTAGCAAAAATAGACTACAATCATTGCCAAGCATTGCATCAGCTGGAATGGATCAGTTTTCAGAAGTAAGCTAAGAGACTTACAGTGGTTCCTTGATTATATATATATATATATTGCGTATATGAGAAATAGTTAGTTATTAAAGTATCCCATCATGCAGGTGGTACACAGAGTATAATCTTGGAGAGTTCGGGGTGAGCAGGGAGACACTTGTCCAAGCCTATTTTGTGGCAGCAGCAAGCATTTTCGAGCCTGAACGATGGACTGAGCGTCTTGCATGGGCTCGGACAGGAGTCCTAGTCAAGGCAGTCTGCTTGTACTTAGGGAAGCAAGCTGATCAAGAATGGAGAGACTTCGTTGATGGTTTCAACAGCAGTAGTAATAATTGTGATAACACACCTAAAAGCAACACAAGGTTAGAAACTATATTCAGACTCTGGTGGTTGTTAGTTCTAACTTATAAAACGGTTTCTCAGCAGAAAATCTCTGAAAATTCATCACGACACTGGTTGAAGGTTTCATTATTTACTCCATGTGACTATGTGAGAGAGAATCCTCACCCAGGAATCGCACAAGTTGTGAGCTCCGGCATTCAGGCAACGTCTATATATGCCGCTGTTCTCTAGATGCCACTTCCATCTCCCATTCTATCTGCCTGGCGACTGAGTCTGCGATTCAGTCCCGGTTTATGCCACCTTTGTAGTTCTTTCGCATTGCAACAAGCAAGCCTCGGCAGCTTTCCGAGAATAACCAAATGCGAAAAAGAAGGAGAGAGAGAGAGAGAGAGAGAGAGAGAGAGAGAGAGAGGTAAAAGAAATTGAAGGCAAGAAACTTGTTAATTCTTCAGACCAAACATAATAGATACAAAGAAGGAAGAAGGCTTATATATTAAGCGTGGTGTTGTTGCGAATTTAGAGATAGGAAACACGGCAGAAGCTGCACCAAGTCTTTTGCTTCGAAAGACTTGTGCAGAGGGTTCTGGTTGCCGAAGCTCACAATCGGTGGTTCCCCGGTCAGGATTCTGTCTTACAAAAGAGTAGAGAATATTGGAGCCTTCAACATCAACACTTGTTATGTGTAATCCAGCCGTTAACTCTTACTCCGTTAAGTGTGGTGAAAAAGGATTAGGATTGGAGGGTCCAGCTAATTAAGTGCTGGACCCGAGGGTCTAGCAGATGCATCATGCATGCTCATTGTTTGGTGTTTTGCAACACACCACAGCACGCTAGATCCCATGATTCTTATTTACAGGAGGGGTTGATCCTTATTCACTGTGGATGTCAAAGCCCCCATACCGGTATCTTCAAAACAGTGAGGTGTTTTGGACCTGTTATGCATCCTGAAAAACTGTTTCCCCCTCCCTCTTCAAAAGGAGCAGAAGCTTTTCCCCTAATGCCTCCTTGTGCTAGCTCATCATAATCATCTTCTTCTGAGCATCATATATCCAAACCTTATACATGAACCAATCCTGTGATGACAACACAAAATTTTGAAGCGTTCATCTATATGTAGCACTCTTCATTTGTTCTAATTAAGTTTCACTAACCAAACCACCAATACTAGCTACCACCAGAGAGAGAGATAGAGGATCCATCATCCACCCACTGAAAGGACAGGCCAGAGATATATGTCTTCTCTATTATGGGAATTAGTGGTCTCATTTTTCAAAAGTGGGTTTCATTTGTCGAGAGAAATGAAAGGAGCTTTTGGAGAAAAAAAAAAGGTTGTATTTGTTTGGTTTTATGCAGGAGGTGGGGTTCGAAGAGGACAGCAGAGGGACTCATTAGGGCCCTGCTCCAAACCCTCAATCGGCTTTCATTGGACTCACTGATGGCGCACGGCATACACATCTGCCACTACTTACAACGAGCTGTGAGTACTCTATACTTGAACTACATCTCAAACCACCAACAACAATGACAAGGGAAGCTTTTTATATATACTCTCTCTGCATTATTGATGTTAACGCGTGGCGTGCGAGTGCGTGTGCGTGGCGTGTGCGTGTGCGTGTGCGTGTGCGTGTGCGAGAGTGAGAAAGAGATCTGCCGTACCGTTTTCCTCTGTCCTTGCTATTAACAAAGTTTTGATGGGTACAGTGGGGCAGGTGGCTGCTGACATGGTGGGAGGAAAAACAACAAGAAGAAGATAGGCAGCATGAAAGAGAGGCAGAGCTACTGGTACTCAGCATAAACCTCTGTGCCGGCCGTTGCATCTCGGAGGAGCTGTTGTCCCATCCCCACTATGCTCGTGTCCTCCAACTCACCAACAGATTGTTCCACCACTTGAGTCGTTTCCGGGAATGCAAGGTGAGAATTATGAATGAGCAGAGTGTGGCACAGAAAGGAGCTATCCATGACAAACAAAAACCCACTCCAAATAGATCTCTATCTATATATCTTCTCTTATTGCTGCACAAACAAGTAGGGATGTGGCTTTATTTGTTCTAATCCAAATTTTCTTTAATTTGCACTCTGCGCTATCAGGATGATTAATTCTCTTCTCAAAATGAAAAAGCACTCGCTGTTGTTGGCTGAATTTGGTTCCCATTTCACATGCATGCATGCATGCATGACATGAAATGGGACATCTTTCCCAGACGACAATTGCAGCTGGAAATAGATATGGGTCATCCCCACTCAAAATTAAGTGGGAAGACAATTGGACATGTCTGATCCCGTTGTATTTTTCTTACACATTTTCTCCCGAGTCAACGTGCATGTAAGAGAACACCTCTCACAGACCCAACGGAAGTGCAAGAGAAAACTCATCAAACCCCGGCCCATAACTAATATTTAAGGGATGGAATTAATAATGGAACTTTATGGGTCCCTCCCAATACATGTAGAGAGAGAGAGAGAGAGAGAGAGAGAGAGAGAGAGAGAGTAATTTTATAATTACAAACGTCTTTCCATGGACATTATTACACGAATTACTTGTCTACTCTTTTTGTTTTCCATCTGAAATAGAACCATTTCATTAATTTTAGTTTTGACAGCCTTCATCTCAATTAAGTTTACTTCATTCTAGTGGGATGGATTCACTTGAGGTTGTTCAGGAAAGTAGTAAATCAGTTCATTTTCAACACATGCATCTTTGAATGACTTCATTCTATTATTTCATAACTTCATTAAAAAAAAATGGGTCTTCTCTCTTCTGAATTTGGGTAGCTGATGGAGCTATGCTTGAAATGAGAAAAGAAAAAAAAAAAAAGGATAGCAATAATATATGGAATATTGCAGTGACCAATCGATGCTCAATATATCTTATATTATGTTACTAATTTGTTAATTTTTTTCCCAACTTCCTTTGGTAATCAGGTGAAGGAAAAGGAGAGCAATAATATTCCAAATATGAGAAGCACCACCACCCCCCTCGAGATAGAATCAGACATGCAAGAACTAGTCCAATGTGTACTCAGGCCCTCTGATGGCATTGATCCTGCGATCAAGCAAACATTCCTCACTGTTGCCAAGGGCTACTACTACACTGCCTACTGTCCACAGGACATGATCAACCGCCACATAGCCAAGGTACTCTTTGAGAGAATAAATTGATGATCTATTTTATATATATTTGCTTCTTTTTCTACAAATAAAAAATAAATAAATTGAAGAATAACCATTTATGGGCATGCATGATGTAGTGGGTTTCCAAAGATTTATTTTAACAATAAAGCAAACAGAAAAGAGAATATAAGCGGGGGTCTTGGAGGGGTGAAGTGAGGTGCATGTTACAGCTCTTGAGAGAATTGAAATAGTAGAAGAAGAAATAAGATACTGGAGGCTGTTTGTCGTGTCGTGGTATATGTGGAAATGGCAGACAACCCCCACAAGAGAAATACGGCCCTTCTTTCCAATATTACCATCAACGACAGAGGAAAGTGGAGACTGGACTGGAGTACTGGCCCAGTAGTCCTCCCTCATCTACATGTACGTTTAGTAATCTAATGACAAAGACAATGGAGCTAGAGACGCTGAAGGGCTAATATAATTCATCAACACACAACTATAACTTTCCAAGGGTACGTACGTTGCCTAATATATATTGTGGCAATATATTATGAAGGAACCACCTCTAAATTTGGGGGAGGTCTACCAGATTTTCTACCATTATAAGAACCCCTTTTACAATTAATGAAATCATTTCTTTTCCATTGTCATTGCTTCTTTTTTCTTAGTGAAATTTATTCCCGCCTGCCTATGACTCACTAGCTGAGATGGTCACTCGGTGTCCCCCAAATTTAGATGTGCAGGGTCACACCTACATAATTGAAGGTTCTCCATGTGGAATGGTAAATGAACCCCAGATGCACCCAGTAATATCAAAAAAGAAAAAGTCAAATTTGTTTCTTGTCCTCGAGGAGGTTGGGAATGAGTATTTCCAATTCTATTTCTATACACGCCACAAGTTTCTGGTAATGAAAACACCAAGGAAGCTTGGTGGAACGCCATTCAAATGGGTTTGTTTATTGCATTTGTTAAAGGATAATCACTTAAATGTTGCATCAATTATAGTCCATTAACTTCCCAAACCTAGTTTTAGAAGGAACTAGCCTTGTTTTAGAAGGAAGTAATCCTTTTGCTTATGTAATCTATATCTATATTATATTATATACCACCTCAGTGCTTGCACCAACCAAAGCTCATTTCTAAACATCGACTTGGGTTCTAAGTTGGCGGTTGATGGCACTTTTCAGACCTCTTAAATCTGAAAATATTATGCCACCTACATTTGGGTTGAGTCTGATTTTCAGATCTGAAACCCAATTTCAGATCTAAGTGCTTAACGTGCTAAGAGGCAATTCAGAAGTGGGCGAAAGACAAAAGAGTCCCCACAAAAATTTGAAATGAACTGTAAAATTTTAAGATCTTTTTTACTTTTTGTCTATTTTTTTAATTTATGTTAAAATTTTCGTTATTTTTCAAAATTAAAAAGAAAATGGTTTGGCTTGATTTGTCGGTCTGTGAGCCGTGCTGGGCTGACCCCCAAAGTATCCTAGGGGAGGGAAGTACTGCCCAACTTGGCCTGCGGATCGACATAGCACGGGCCACATGCGGGCCAAGCCATGCCGGCCCAACACAACCCAATTTACACCTCTGGAGAAATCGACTATCCAGAGAGAATTCACATCTACGCCCCACAAACGTCCCACAACATATCCCAACTGTGTCTTGGGAACATCTCCCACTGACAACTTTGGGAGATGTTTCCAATGCACGCTAAGATGTGCATGTGGGGCACAGATGTGATCTCGTCCAGTAAAGCTATTTTGGCATTTCAAAAGTGATTGTGCGCGATTTGGATGCACCTAGTTGGACGACAGCTCGGACGTCGATTACTGAACGAGACGGGCAGACTGCAAGAAAATAGATCAAAGAATCCGTGGTGGCAAACCCGATGGGGTCGTTCTAATGCTTAAATTAGTATTCTTGTTGTGGTTGCAAGATAAAAGCTTGGAAGTAAGAGAGCTAGAGTACACTTAACCGCGTGCACCTAGGTCTTGGGAGTCTGTGCCCTTATATAGTAGAGTGTCATGGGTTTCATGAAATGTTTCTAGGATCCACTCCCGTGTTATCAGGAGTTTGTTCCGCATCAAATAGTAGTTATCATGTCTTCAGATAATGCTCATCGTGCTCGCCCGAATCGAGCAGGTTGAGGGTAAAGTCGACGGTTGTGAGGCATGATCCCATAGGTGTCGAAGATAGCTGGTGGGCTTCTAGAAGTTTGCTACGCATCACCTCGGTAGGTTGGGCTGTCCCAAGCTGCTCCTACCTCGGTCATAGCCGAGGTGGTGGGGAGCGTTGAGTCATCATCTTGCTGTCGGATCGTGTCCACGTGTCCCTTGTTCAATAGGTTGGGCTGAATCAGACCGCGTTAATTGCCCCCCACTCCCCGTGCCAAGGGGTCCTCTTTTCTTCCCATATTTCGTGCATTAGAGTGCTCGAGGTCGCGCATCCATCTCCAGGTCGTTGTTACGTGCCCATGTATCCGAGGTCACCCAATTTCCTCTCCAGTCTTCAATGAGTTTGCCTTGTCCTTGCTTTTCCCCTTTTTGCTCGCTTGTTCTTAGTTTCAGTCATGTCTAGCATTAGTACGAGCAACTTGTTTGATCAAACTAGTGAGTTAGAGGGCGCCGAGGTGGGGACCTCGGCACCCGTCGAAGAACCAAATCTAGGCAAAGTGAGCACTATGTCGCGTGACCCCAACTACGGTGCGTTCGGGGAGATGCAACTTGGTAGGAGCGCCAAGCTTTTGGGGAAGAAACTTCCACCTCTCATCGAGGTCGGGGGTTAGATAGCTTTGGTCCTTCAGTTATAACAACTAACAGACTTGTCATGTTGGCAGCTCGCTATAGGTTCCCAAACGATCTTGTACTTAGCATTCCTTTAGGTCAACATCCTTGGGATCACGGTCACGACGAGATTGTGGTGTTTGGGGATCGGGTTGTTGCCAGGCTATGTTTCCCCCTTCATCCTTTCATCATTGAGGTAGTCGATTTCTTTGATATTACTATAGACCAGCTCCACCCAAACTCGCCCTCTTCCACGTCTATAACTGACCTCTGAGCCTTGACATCTTTAGTTCGACCTACTCCATTAAAAAGAACTCCGCCTATGTTCTGGCCAAGAACAGGCGTAGTTACTATGTATCCTTGGTTTGGGTACAAGATTCTACACGGGGCTCCTAATAAGGTTTCGGCCTAGAAGAGATGTTAGTTCGTGGTTAGTAATACCACGGGGTGGCCTTTCCCAACACTCTGGTGGTCAGCCATACAAGACCCCGACATTAGGTTGGACCAGGAGATAATGACAGTAATCTACTCTTGGAAGCAGCTCGACCTATAGATGGCAGACTTCTTGGCTGAAGAGAAGCTCATAGGAGCTGGGCTGAGCCCTCCCGGTAGGTTGTCACCTGGGTGTATATGCCCGGTCTTCTTTTGGTTCGACTTTAATTTGCCTAACTGTTCTGTGTTGCCTTCTAAAGTAACCATGGACGATATTCCCACATGTGACCTGTCCAAGAACATGAGGAGGGTCCAAGAAGGCCCATCCCCGAGACTCCACCACCGTGCATACCACTACCCCTCCTATCATTGATTCTCCTACTACCGAGGACCCTCTAGTGTTCAACCTAGTTGAGGAGGACCATGATGCGGTTCCCCATTCTACTTTCCCAGGAGATTCCAGAGCCCGAGCTCCAGGCTACCCACAGGTCATCTCTTCTATAAAGGGCCCCGAGGACCAGCCAAGCATCATGAACCCGAAATGCAGTTTCCACAAGAGCAAAGAAGCAGTTTAACCCAAGGAGATCGTTCACTTCTCCGAACTGTTGATCGGTAAGCTCAGGCAGAGGGCAACTAGTCACTGCATGGTGGTACATTCCTACACTTTGGTCATCATTCTCTATATTCTCTTTCAGTACTGAGACTTCGTCATCTTTCTTTTGATAGGTAAACTCTATGATCCGTGCTCTGGTTCAACAGTCCGATCGGCATTTTTCAAGGGCCTTGGAAGCCGAGAGTTCCTCTGTGCACTCTCAACTTGAGCTCAACAAGGCCTTGGGTCAAATCCATAAGTTGGAAAAGGATGCTCGAGCTAAAAAAGGCCTAATCGAGCACCTGATGTGGGAGAAGGAGGATTTGAAGAACAAGAAAGCGGACCTCGAGAAGGAGAAGGAGAATTTGATAGCTATTCTGCAAGAGTGCGAGGCGATCCATGACAAGGCAATCAAGGAGGTCGGGTCCAAAGCCTTCGAGGCTTACAAGAATTCGAAGGAGCTTCGGGAGATGAGAACTAAGATTGGCTCGTCTTCCTACCGAAAGGGCTTCAAACTGAGCAGGTGGCTGACTCGGCATGAGTACCTTGACATTGATCTTAGTGTTGCCAGCACACTCTGGGACACTCGTGAGATGGCCGAAGAGGCGGTGAAGGACCCAAACTCAGAGGAGGGAAGTGACAACGAGGAGACCACTGAAGGGGATGTTGAAGATGCCGAAGACGCTGTTGTCGAGGACGCCATGGAGACCGACCAGCCTGAGGATGTTGTTGGTGGGGGCGAGGAGTCCCAAATGACTGATTCATCTTGCCTCTTTTCTTGGACCTTTTGTACATATACGATTTCCCAATCCTTCGAGCTTGGTTTAAGTATCTGAACTCTTTTTTTTTTTTTGCAATGGGATGTAACCAAACTTATCTTCAATGAAATCTCTCTCTTTTTATGTGTAGAAATCTAGATGTTTGACAAAAAAATTTCAAGTTTGGGTTCTTTGAAGTGCCGAACTGAAAAGTTAGGTGTGAGTAGGAATAACCCAATATTAATGTAAGCCAAGGTGCGGACAATTTAGGGTATATTCCCGACCTATTCTCAACACCGATGAGGCTACACACAAACTGACTCTTGGTTTGCCCATGCCAGAGAGGCGATTAGGTCTTGTCTTGCCCATGGAAAAGAAGCGATTGGGCATTTTTTTTGGCCCATGCCGAAGAGGCGACTAGGTATTCGTTTGGTGCCTAGGTCTTTGTCAACTCAACACCTTGGCCCTTAGGCCTTGGGAGCACTCATAGTCCACTCTTCATATCTGATGAAGGAAGATTTGGCCCGACCTTGCAAATCATGCCACGTGGCAAAAAACAAGTAGCTCGGCACTTAAAAGAGCGTACCGAGGGTACAAACACCAAAGGGAAGAGACCAGCGGTCCGAACTCCCTACAAGGTGCCCAAACTCCCTACTTAGAGTTCGAACACCCTACAAGGTGCCCGAACTCCCTACTTAGAGTTCGAACTCCCTACAAGGTGCCCGAACTCCCTACTTAGAGCTCGAACTCCCTACGAGGAGCCCGAACTCCCTGCAAGGTGCCCGAACTCCATACTTAGAGTTCGAACTCCCTACGAGGAGCCCGAACTCTCCCTTTGGCCCCGTCACACAAAGCAGAGACTCGAACTGGCCCGTCTTATGACAGTTCGGAACGTCCCCCCTTATCCGAACTCAAGACCGCCTCACGCACTGCTCCAGGCACTTTGCTTCCAAAGCGTTGAACTGGACGAACCACACCGTACCTGACACCGAAGGAGTCCGTATCCAAGGGCAGCGCACCCGACTGACTTGGGATCTGACGCTTGACGGCCTCACTACAAACGGCCACCTGCCACCGTCACTTCCAGTTACAGAGACGGCTCCAACAAAAAGAGCAGTGACGGTTCTTCCCCAGCAGATGCGAGGACGCCCGAACTGGCAGAAGCCTGGAAATACTCATTCCCGACCTGACAGGAGTCTAGGAGTGAGTGCGCGAGGTGGTTATAAAAGGCTTTCCACTCCCCCAAAGAGGAGGTATGCAAACTTTGCGTTATCTGGTTTTATCTTGCCTTTGAAGGATTCTAACTTAAGCTTCGAAGCCTATACACCGGGTTCCCCCCGGAGCTTCCTCATCTCCTCTGTTTCAGGTTCCCTGCTATTCAGTTCAGAAGCAAGGTCATTGACAGCTAAGATCGGCCGGATCGCGCATCATCAATTGGTGTCGTCTGTGGGAACACTTCAAAAAGCCTCCCTCCAAACTTCCATAACCCCTTTTCTTCAAAAAACCCAACACTCATGGCCTCCTCCAGCAACGCCGGACGTGGCACGGAGACAAACACCACCGGGGAACAACTTCAAGTCCCCGTGGTGTGCGTTGGACACTTCACCATCCGCCTTTCGGTGGATGGGATCCCCAGCTTGAATGCACCACAAGCAGTGGCGCCCGTAAACCTTCCTGCCACAAGCATCCCCTTTCCTCCCCCTATTGAGACAACATTTACTAAACCGACTGTCGTCCCCCTGGCAGCCAGCCAAAACCGGTTGGATGACCTGATGCAGTGCATGCGGGCAAAGCAAGCCCAAATGCAACAGTTCCAGCAACATCAGCTTCACCAGCACCAAGTGCTGCACAACATCTCCCAGTATCACTATCAACAGTAGTTCCCCCAACTGGCACTGAACCAACCACTACTTCCACCTCGCCACCCCGCTCCGAGGCCGGTCAAGGCCTCCCCGCAGGATGGACGCACCCACCAAGGAAAGGCCTCCTGGCCCCAGAACCCCCCTAACAACCAGGCCTCGTCCCCAGGCCGAAGAGAAAAAGATCATCCCCGCCTCGCAGCTCGCAGGCGGGTCGGGAACCTCGCCCGCGAGATCGGCACCTCGGCGCTCCAAGCCCGAGTTCCCGCTCACGGAAAACCGATTCGGCGCCCTGGCGGCAGACTACCAGCATTCCGGGCCCATCGAGCTCGGCAACATGGAGGCCAGCAGCGCCAGTACAAGGCCCACTCAACAACGAAGGCGCCGACGAAGTTGCCGAACTGCCACCCGTGTCTTGTCAGAGCTCAGAGGCAAAGAAGAGACGAGCTCAGACGAGGTAGGAGCTACCCCGATTCCCTCGGTTCCTTCCCCCCTCGCATCGGAACTCCTAGCGGTCCCCTTACCTAGAAATTTCAAGCTCCCACCTCTGGACAAGTACGACGGGTCCTTCGACCCCAACGACCACGTTGACGCTTTCCAGTCCCAAATGCACCTCGCCAGGGCCAGCGAATCGTGCATGTGCGTGGCCTTCACCACCACCTTCAGGGGGGTAGCCCGCACTTGGTACAGGAACCTGGCCCCCGGGTCGATAAAGTGTTGGGCCCAGTTCGTGCAGGTCTTCACCGCACACTTTGTCACCAGCAAACGGTGCCCCAGAACAAAGGAAAGCATCTCCGGAGTAGTCCAAAGGGAAGGAGAATCCATCCGGGGCTACATCAAGCGATTCAATGAAGCATGCTTGCAGATATCGCGGTTGGACCCCGCGGTGCAGCTCGCGGCGGCCAAAAGAGGGGTAACGCACAAAGAGTTCAAATGGCACATGGTAGCTAACCAGCCCGCAACCGTGGCCGAATTCCTCAAGCTCGCGGACAAGTTCATGTGGACAGAGGAAGAAATCAACCAACGAACCGAAGGCGGGAACGAGAAAAGAAAGAGGGAAGGTGAGCCCTCCAACCCAGTCGACAGGAAAAACCCAGCCCAGGAGCCGAAGCCGAACCAGTCGTTCCGAGCTCCCCTAGCAGTTCGGACGGATTACATGCCGTTAAACACAAGGCGGACCAAGATCTTAATGACGATCCAGGACGCCCCATACGTGAAGTGGCCACCTCGCCTAAAGAGAAATCCGAACGAGAGAAATAAGAATTTGTATTGTAGTTTCCATAGAGACCATGGTCATATTACCGAGCAGTGTAATAATCTCCGAGACGAGATAGAGAGGCTCATCCGTCGAGGATACTTGAGAAACTTTGTACAGCACAACAATAATAACAATAAGGCAGGTCGGCAAGGGGAGCACGAAAAGAATGCCCCCGAGTCTAGCAGCAGACCTGCCGACCGTTGCAGCGACAGCCACCGGAAGAGAGGCCAGTTCGGGGAACCATCCATGTAATTGTGGGAGGTTCGGTGGTAGCAGGGTGTACCTCGGCAGCGGCCCGGACTTCAGTTCGCAAAGTGGCCCTCGAGGAACGGAACCCCCCAAAGAGACCAAAAACTGAAGAACCAATCTTCTTCACGAAGGACGACGTGCGAGGGGTCCGCTACCCCCATGATGACGCGCTTGTCATTAAACTAAGGATCAGCGACTTCGAGGTCAAACGCGTACTCGTAGATTTGGGCAGCTCAGCGGACATCCTCTTTAAATCAGCATTTGACCAGCTACAGTTACAGAGGAGCGAGCTGAAGCCCGCAAACACTCCCCCGGTGTGTTTCAGCGGAGAGGAAGTCAGGCCCCTCGGAAAAATAACAGTACCTGTGGAAGTCGGCACATGGCCTTGTGCGGTCAAACTCAACCATGATTTCCTGGTGGTCGCGACCCCCTCCCCATACAATGCCATAATAGGGCGGCAGATCACGCATATCCTACGGGCGGTGGTCTCCACCTACTATTTGGCCATGAAGTTCCCTACGGACTTCGGTGTGGGGGTAGCGTGGGGCGACCAGCTCGAGTCCCGCAAGTGTTATGTTGCCGCCCTGAAGGGAAAAACCAAGGCGACCGACGACCTCGAACTAGAGCGGCCTGCGGAACAAGGTAAGGAATGAGCTTCGCCCACAGAGGAAACGGTCGCAATCCCGACTTCGGCTACGGACCCAGCTCGCACACTTCAGATCGGTGCTTCCGTCGAGGAACCCCTACGAACCGAACTGGTGAGTTTTTTACTTCAAAATTTAGATATTTTTGCCTGGTCCGCGGCTGACATGCCTGGCATTAGCCCCAGCCTGATAACTCACAAACTTAATACTGACCCTGTAGTCAGACCCGTTAGACAGAAGAAACACAACTTAGCCCCAGAACGCTGGAGGGCGATCGACGAGGAGGTCGAGAAGCTCCTCGCAGCAGACTTCATAAGGGAAGTCCATTACCCGAGCTGGGTGGCTAACCCGGTGCTGGTAAAAAAGGCGAACGGCAAGTGACGCATGTGCGTCGACTACACCGACCTGAACC
Source organism: Nelumbo lutea (assembly GCF_056320005.1). Taxonomy (NCBI): domain Eukaryota; kingdom Viridiplantae; phylum Streptophyta; class Magnoliopsida; order Proteales; family Nelumbonaceae; genus Nelumbo; species Nelumbo lutea. The sequence continues at coordinate 173,360,452 of NC_142684.1, read as the reverse complement.
GAGCTTGCCCGAAAGATTGCTTCCCCCTCCCCAGAATTGACCGCCTAGTGGACGCGACCTCGGGACATGAGTTGCTAAGCTTCCTGGATGCCTACTCGGGCTACAACCAAATCCGGATGGACCCCCTTTGACCTCACCTACGACACCGAAGCGGTAATCCCAGCGGAAATCGAAGTACCTACGCTGCGACTAGAAGCATACGACGAGCAGACAAACGAAGACGAGTTACGCACCAACCTCGACCTACTGGACGAGGTGAGAGACCTCGCACGCATCTGAACTACGGCCTACCAGCAAAAGGTAGCTCGGTACTACAACGCCAGAGTAAAGAAGAGGAACTTCCGCGTCGGCGACCTGGTTCTCCGTAAGGTCATGGTACCCGAACCCGGCGTAGGAAAACTCAGACCAAATTGGGAAGGACCCTACAGAGTAAAGAAAGCACTCGGGGGGGGGGGGGCATACGAGCTCGAAACCCTAGAGGGAAAACAAGTACCCCGAGCATGGAACATTGTCAACCAAAGGCGATACTACCTATAGACCGCCAAGCAAAGTGGATAAAATCACCACCAAAGCCTACGGGCTAGGACACCGAACTAACGAAGAAACCTCGGCACGAGCAAGCAAAGAAGAGAGCCAAAGGCGAAATGGAGACAACGAACTAATAGGGACCGGCATCTCAGAGCACCAAAACTGGTCGCGCAAGTGCAGTAACCCAGGTAGAAAACATACCGGACGTATAGTCAGTTCGGCAAATACGTTCAGTTCGGCAAATATGCTCAGTTCGGGAGAAAGAATAACCAGCACTTAAACAAAAGTCATTCCATTTCAAAAGTAAGGTAGTACATAAAAAAAAAATTACAAGCCCGGAGCTATTTCTTCATCATCAGAAGGCACTTCAACAAAACCCGAAGGCCCCGCCTCGCCCTCGGAGTTTGGCTCGGCATCAGCAGCATTAGCCATCTCCTGAGTTATGCGCGAAGTGGATATGGCGCTAACATCGAGCTCGGGGTACGTATTCCAGATCATCCACCGGCTTAGTTTAAAACCCCTCCTATATGAATCCACCATCAGATCATCAAAGCCCGGAGAAGCAATGTACTCATCGACGGCCTTCTTCTTGGCATCTTCGATACCTTGGGAAAAGATCTGCGTCCTCTCCCTGATGTCCTCCTGAAGATACTCGACCTGATGCTGCAGATCCAGCCTCAAGTCTGCCATGTGCTTCACCACCACTCCCATGGCCTCGGCATCTCTCTGAGACCTCGCCTACCTGATCCATGAAAAACGAGCACTCTCTTCGGCAGCACGAGCAGCCTCCTCGGCAGTGCAACGAGCCTCTTCGGCAGCTCGCGCCTGCCTCGAGCTCCTCTCCACCTGAGCCGACAAGGCGTGAATAGAAGAATTCACCTATCAAAAGAGACCGAATGATCAAAAGAACCAACAAAACAAAAGCCAAAGAGCTCTAAAAAAAAAAAAGGAAAACACTTACCACCATGGCATGGGTAACGGCACGGCAGGCCACTTGATGCAAAGGGAGATCAGTCCACGCCGCGACCTCCTCGGAGAAGATAGCCTCTTTACTCTTTTGAAGAGCATGGGGCGGCGTCAGTACACTCCTGAAATCCCTCAGGGCCCCCGAGCCTGAGGGCCCAACTCGCGTAGGAGCAGACCCGGAGTAAGCAGGAGCCCCGGAGTATGTAGGAGCCCCTGTGTATGTAGTCTCAGCATAAGGGCCCCCTGTCAGCTCTCGCATCGGAGGGACCACCTCGGGCTCCGCATCCTGAGGCATCTCGACGCGAGTTCGCTTGGCAACCCGCTTTCTCCTCTTCATACCTTGAAACAAGTGCCCACCCCGGGTCCCTCGTGAATCCATCACACCTACGAAAAGAAGTTCGCCATCAGTAAAAAGCAAGAAAGACAGCAAGATAAGAGTCTCTAAGTGAAGAGCCTACCCGAGCTCAGGCCGGCCGCAATGAGCTTGGCCTCCATCAGATACTGTTGACACTTCAGCCCAAGCCGCGCCCATTGCCGGAGGCCCTTCGCTGTCTCCTTGTCAAGTGTGACCCCGGAGTCAAGAGCGGCCATCCCCCACTCGGTCTGAAAAGGCCACCCCAGCACACTTCGCACCCCGAAATAGTCCCGCTTCCATGTTGGGACCTTGTTGGGGAGCTCGTGTAAAAGCTTAAAGCCCGGGCGAGGAGACAAGTAGTAAGCCCGTCTGCGCCCGGGGAGAGGACCCGCTTGCTTCTTAAGCATCAAGATTGAAGAAAAAATCTCCAAGTCCAACGGAAAGCTCTCATCGCAGAATAAGGAGATTGTCCCCACCAAGTTTCGAATGGAATTCGGGTGAAGCTGGCCGACCGTCACGCCGAAGTGGTTCAAGACTTCGACAAAGAGGTGATGGAAAGGCAATCGCAGCCCCGCGGCGAGCTGCTCCCGGAATATCATGATCTCATCAGGACCATTTTCCCAAGGAAAGCTACCCGAAGGTATGAAATAAGCATACTCCCCGGGCAAGTTATAGTAAGTAATGAGGGATTGGAGCCCCTCGGGCGTCATGGTCGAAGGGCCGAACTTGTCTAACATCCGACCCCGACGAGAGGTGGACGCCAAACTACCCGAAGCTCCACGGCCTACGAGCTCAAACTCTTCCCCGAGCTCTACCTCCGGCTCGCTAGGGCTATCGGGGGATGCAACTTGGTTCGTAGAACCTGCATCAAACCCGCTGAAAGGACTATCTGAGCCATCCGAGCTAGACATTGGGAGTGATGAGATCCAGGAAAGTACTCACCCGGACAGAAACTGTAGACCACAGGAGCTCGGACGAGCGGAAGACCTTGAACGCGAACTGAAAAAACCTGGACGCGAACTGAATGCGAGCTGAAACTCAGACACGAGCTCGAGAGAAGTGACAACAACTGGTCCGACGGCCTACAGTCGCACTGACCGCACGTCTACCGAGACCGAGACGTGATTGGCGCACGTCTTTCTGAAACTGACAGCACCGACGCACATCTTTTCGAAACTGACGGAACGCCAGCGCACGTCTCCTCAAGAAAAACGGCAGCGGCACATCTTTTTCAAATTTGAAAAGACGCCCGCTATCGCGCCCCCCCAGTGTTGCACTTTTTTGAAATTTTGAAATAACGTGCTCGCCGCCACATCTATCAGCGTTTAGACAGGTCGGCGCGCTTCCCGCCTAAACGGACGCTCGAAGAAGCTCAAGAAACCCTGACAACGCACCTCGCGCCAGCAGAACCAAGATTCAAAGTGCAGTACAAATCTACCTGACCCCTTGCGAACTCCCCGCGCCAGGTCAAGACCCTTAGTACGAGGAGTGGGGGGCAATTGATGAAGGAAGATTTGGCCCGACCTCGCAAATCATGCCACGTGGCAAAAAACAAGTAGCTCGACACTTAAAACAATGTACCGAGGGTACAAACACCAAAGGGAAGAGACCAGCGGTCCGAACTCCCTACAAGGTGCCCGAACTCCCTACTTAGAGTTCAAACTCCCTACAAGGTGCCCGAACTCCCTACTTAGAGTTTGAACTCCCTACAAGGTGCCCGAACTCCCTACTTAGAGCTCGAACTCCCTACGAGGAGCCCGAACTCCCTGCAAGGTGCCCAAACTCCGTACTTAGAGTTCAAACTCCCTACGAGGAGCCCGAACTCTCCCTTTGGCCCCGTCACACAAAGCAGAGACCCGAACTGGCCCATCTTATGACAGTTCGGAACCTCCCCCCTTATCCGAACTCAAGACCGCCTCACGCACCGCTCCAGGCACTTTGCTTCTAGAGCGTTGAACTGGATGAACCACACCGTACTTGACACCGAAGGAGTCCGTATCCAGGGGCGGCGCACCCGACTGACTTGGGATCTGACGCTTGACGGCCGCACTACAAACGGCCACCTGCCACCGTCACTTCCAGTTATAGAGACGGCTCCGACAAAAAGAGCAGTGACGGTTCTGCCCCAGCAGAGGCGAGGACGCCTGAACTGGCAGAAGCACGAAAATACTCATTCCCGACTTGACAGGAGTCTAGGAGTGAGTGCGCGAGGTGGTTATAAAAGGCTTTCCACTCCCCCAAAGAGGAGGTATGCAAACTTTGCGCTATCTGGTTTTATCTTGCCTTTGAAGGATTCTAACTTAAGCTTCAGAGCCTTTACACCGGGTTCCCCCCGGAGCTTCCTCATCTCCTCCGTTTTAGGTTCCCTGCTATTCAGTTCAGAAGCAAGGTCGTTGACAGCTAAGATCGGCCAGATCGTGCATCATCAATATCCTTAGCCAGTCGGTGGCTCCGGGTACTTGATAAGTTTTGTGAATTTCCAATCTGCGAGCTCATAGGTAGAATCTCTTGAGGCTATCGACGTTCTAGGCTCGAGGTACTTGCTTTCCTTCCATCGTTTCAAGCCCGTATGTTCCTTCTCCGAACACCCGTCTTACCTTGTATGGTCTTTCCCAGTTCGGTCCAAGCTTGCCTACATCGGGCTTCGATACCATTACCTTTCAGAGCACCAAATCGCCAACTCGAAACTGGCGTCTTTTGACCCTAGCAATGTAATACCGAGCTACCCATTGTTGATAGGTCATAGTCTGAATATAAGCTAAGTCACGCACTTCTTCAATCAAATCTAGGTTAGTTTGGAGCTCGTTGTCATTTGCCTTATCGTCATATGCATTGAGACGCAAGGTCGATACTTTGATCTCGGCTAGGATCACAGCCTCTATTCCGTACATCAAGTTAAATGGTGTTTCCCTGGTTGCAGCCTTAGTAGTGGTTCAGTATACCCAAAGGACTTTGCGTAACTCGTCCACCCATAACCCCTTAGCCACGCCAAGTGAGCTTTCAGTCCACGGAGGATGGCCCTGTTCGTCACTTTGGCCTACCCATCTCGGCGCACCAATTCAGAAACTTAATGTCTTCAAACTGATACCCATTGTCTAAAATCAGTACCTTGGGTAGTCTGAAACGACACACTGTGTTCTTTCAAAAGAAGTTCTACACGTTTTGGGTTGTAATCATCACTAGTGGCTCAGCCTCCACCCACTTCGTAAAGTAATCCACTGCTATGACCAGGAATTTTCTTAGCCCAGTTTTTGGAAAAAATGGTTCGAGGATGCCTATCCCCCACTGTGCAAAAGGCCACGGGCTGGTTACTTCAGATCAACGACAGGTTGGTGGAGGATATTAGCATGCCTCTTGTTGTTGTCACATTTCTTGACAAGCTCGAGTGCGTTTACCTTTATGGTGGGCCAGAAGTACCCTTGTCTTAATGCCTTATACGCAAGGGCTCTGTCCCCCAAATGTTCTCTACAAAGTCCTTCATGGATATCACGAAATACATGATTTGCTTCCATAGGTTGCAAGCAATGTAGGTAGGGGAGTGTGAATGACCTTCTATATAGTCACCTGTCAATAATAACATACCAAGCCGACTGATGCTCTACACTCCGAGTTGCGTTGCATTCTTCTGGTTGGGTCTCATGGAGCAGATAATCGACAAGCTGATCGATCTAGCTCAGTTCTGCTTGCAACACGAGAGCGACCTATTCTGCCCCCTGAGAATGTTGGGCTAAGGCAGGTCATCTATGTACATCGTTCTTATCGTATTGTCACTAGTACTAGCCAACCACGAAAGGGCATCGGCCTCAGTGTTCTTTGACCTCAGTATCTGTCAAACGAACCAAGCGCAAAAGGCTGGTAGGAGTTCTATCACTTTAACTAAGTAGGCGGCCATAGTTGGATCTCAAGCCTCGTAGTCGCCATTGACCTGGTTTACCACCAACTGAGAGTCGTTGCATATTACGAGGTGTTTTTCCTCGACTTCCTTCACTAATCTTAGCCTGCCTATCAATGCCTCGTACTTTGCCTCACTGTTCAATGCCTCGAATCCAAACCGGAGAGTGTACTCCAACTTTACTTCGCTCAGCCCGTATAGTATCAACCCAACACCGCTTCCTCGCAAAAGAGATGAGCCATCTATGTGGACGATCCAGGGCTCCTCGTCCCAGGTCGGCATTACTCTGACCGGGATCGATGCTGAATTGGTTGATGCATTCGATGCATTACCAGGCTCAATCAGTTTAGGGGCCGGCATGCTGAACGTGCATTCTGTCACGAAATCGGCCAAGACCTGACCTTTGATTGTTGAGCGTGGCTCAAACCGGATGTCGTACTCACCCAGCTCAATCGCCCACTTTGTCAATCTGCTAGACACCTCAGGCTTTAATAGGACATGCTTCAAGGGTTTGTTGGTGAGGACGACGATTGTGTGGGCTTGGAAGTATGGTAGCAATTTTCGAGCTGCAATTACAAGTGCGTACGCTAGCTTTTCTATGTTGGGGTACCTAGTTTCTGCGTCCTAGAAAACCTTACATAGTAGACGAGTCATTGGACCCAGTCAACTCCTTTGATTAATACCGTGCTGACTACCTCTTCACTCGCGGAGAGGTATAACTTCAGCCCATCATCTTCCTCAGGTCGGGTAAAAACTAGGTTGGTACTTAGGTATTTTTTTAGCCCGTCAAATGCGAGCTGACACTCTTCGGTCCACACTAGGTCTTTGTTTTTCTTTATTGCTTTAAAGAAGGGTAGGCACCGGTCCACCAATTTAGACATAAACCGGTTGAGGGCAGCTACCCAACCAGTTAGTCTTTGTACTTCCTTAACTTTCTGAGGTGGTCGCATATCTAGTATGGCTTAATTTTATCCAGGTTGGCTTCAATACCACAATGGTTTGCTATGTAGCCAAGGAATTTGACTGACGTGACCCCGAAGACACACTTGTTCGGGTTGAGCTTCATGTTGTATTTTCTTAAAATTTAAAAAACACAATTTAAATCATCAATTAAAGAATTTGAAAATTGAGTTTTCACGACCATGTCATCAACATAACATTCAATTTTATTCCCAATTAATGGTTCAAAAATTTTGTTTACAAGTCGCTGGAAGGTTGCTCTAGCATTTTTCATTATGAAGGGCATCACTTTGTAACAGTACAACCCTAGCTCAGTTACAAAGGCGGTATTGTCTTGGTTAGCTACGTCCAGTCTAATATGGTTGTAGCCAAAGTAAGCGTCCATGAAGCTCAACAGCTCATGCCCCGAGGTCACATCTACCAAGCGATCTATCGGGGGAAGTGGGAAGCAATCTTTCGGGCAGGCTCTGTCGAGGTCAGTGTAGTTGATGCACACGTGCCACTTGTCGTTGGCTTTCTTCACAAGCACGGGATTTTCCACCCAACTTAGGTAGTGGACCTCTTCAACAAAGTCCGCTACAAGGAGTTTCTCAACCTCCTCATCTACTACCCTCCACCGCTCTGGGGCGAGGTTTCTTTTTCTTTGTCTAACTGGCCTGACTAAGGGGTCCACATTAAGTTTATGATTAATTAAGTTAGGTCAATACCGGGCATTTCTGCTATGGACCAAGCAAAAATATCTAAATTATCGTGTAAAAAACTTAGTAGTTGCAACTAGAGAGATTCGTTTAGTAGAGCACCCATCTGGAGGGTCTTCATCGACTCGGCTTCGAAGACCAATACATGGACTGTTTCCTCCATCGGGGCAGCTTGCTCCTCGGTATGTTCAAGTGGGGGCTCTAGTTCGACATCTTCTACCAAATTTTCCTTACCCTTTAACACTGCTACATAGCACTTGTGTGATTCTAGTTGATCACCTCGTACTACCCCCACTCTGTAGCTCGTCAAAAACTTCATTGACAAGTAATAGGTTGACACGACAGCTCAGAGGGCATGCAAAATGGGTCGAGCTAAAATTGTGTTGTAGAAGGATGGAGTCGCGACCACGAGGAAGCTGTGTTCGAAGCGCACTAAATTGGGTTACGTTCCTTTTGCAACTGGCATTGTGATTCGGCCGATGGGCCTGACCACCTTACCACTGAACCCCACTAGAGGTGTATCTCCCGTCTCCATGTCACTTTGTTGCAACTACAACTTGTTGAAGGCTTCCAAAAACAAGACGTCGGCTGGACTTCCTGAGTCCAACAGTATTCGCTTCATCTCGAAGTCGTTAATCACAAGCTTGACAACCAAGGCATCATTGTGCGAATATTGAATCCCACATGCGTCGTCCTTGGTGAAATAAATGGGCTCTTCAAGCCGAGGTCACTTTGTTGGGTTCTTGGTTTCTTGCTTCAACTCTCAGGCCGAGGTCTTCCCTACTGCCGTGGTACACCCCACAACAATGGATCCACCGGTGATCATGTTAATCACCCCGTGGATCGGCCTGTCTCTAGGTGGTTGTGGTTGTCAAGGTGACGGGCCATTCCTCTTGCTCGGTTTTGGGGCTTTTCTTCTTTGATCGGTCTGTCGGTCTATCGTCTCTCTATTATTGTGTTGAATATATTTCTTCATATATTCACGATGGATCAAGTCTTTGATTTCCTCCTTAAGGTTTCTGTAATTTTCTGTACTATGCCCGATGTCCCGGTGGAAGTGGAAGTAGACATTCAAATTCCTTGTCGTCGAATCTCCTCGCATCCTTGGTGGCCACCTGACATTAAGGTTGGAATCCTTGATTGCCATCAATATTTCACCTTGCTTCGCATTGAGGGGGTGTAAGTGGTCCTTTCAACCAATGGGGTTCCAAATAGCTTACTTGACCCAGCACCCCGAGGTGGAGACTTACTCCTCTTGTGTGGGGACTTGCTCCTCCTTGATGACTTGCTTTTCCGCCATTGATGCTTGCTACTGCTGGTCTGCTCGTTTTCTCTTTTTCTTTTTTTCTCCCTACTGAGGCTCCTTTTTAAGCTCTAGGGTTTCCTCTATCTGCATGTACTTCTTGGCATCGACGAGAAACCTCTCCATAGTTTAGGGGTGTTTCACTCCAAGGCGCCAAGAAAACTTATAGTGTCAAACTCCCCTTATCACCGCGGTGAGTCATACGGTCGGGTCGAGGTCAGGGATCTGCAAGTACTCTTCGTTGAATATGTTGATGTAACTTCTAATGGTCTCATTATCCCTCTATACCACATCTAGAAGGCCTGCTGCCAAATTTGGGAACTTCTTACAAGTGACAAAGTGGGCAGTGAATTTATTGGCGAACTAAACCCAACTCTAAATCGAGTTCGGTGCTAGATTCCTATACCACATCCTGGCTATACCCCTAAGCATCATAAAAAAGGCTATGCAAATGCAAGCTTCATCCGTTCCGGTGAGTAGCATTATGAACTGGAAGGCGTCAATGTGGTCATTCTGATCTCCCTTCCTACTATAGGTCTCCAACATTGGTGTCTCGAACCCCTACGGCCTTGGGGCTATGAGGATGTCTTAGGATAGGGGGAGGGCCGACTCAATAGTACTGGAGCCAGTTGTGCAACAACAGAGCTCACTTCCTCCTGCACCCTGCTCGGTACGAGCGGCAGAGGGTTGCTTCTTGGCGGGCTGCTCTTAGCTGATACCCGGCGGGATGTATGACGTCATCGCTTCCTTGCTTCCTCAATGTGGGTATTGTTTACCTCAGTATTATCTGGTACTTCGATCCTTGTCTGCTTGTGCTCTCGGACACTGTCGTGAGGTGGGAGCTGACTTCAGTCTCCTACGTCTTTGCGGTCTCGAGCAAGATGGTGGCTGTTATGGGGGGCTGAGGGGTCTCTCCTAAGCCTGCTCCTCTGTCCCCAATCTGATGGTTGTTGTCCTGCTGATTGCGGTTCTCAAGCCGCGAAGGTTGTTGTCCTGCTGATTGCGGTTCTCAAGCCGCGAAGGTTGTTGCTGATTGGTCCTCGTACGCCGAATTTCCTCGAGCCGGTCTTTCTGGTTTCCCCCGGGAGAAGGCGGCGACGTGCGCTGACCGTCAACCCTATCCTGTGGTGGATTCCTACCTTGGGGAGAAGTTGGGACCCGAGGGTTCTCTACACCCTGGTGGGGAGATTGGTGCACATTTTGACTGTGGTGTTGGTTCTGAGGCTGTAGTGGTGGGAACTGCTACTAGTACTATTGGTAGAAATAGTACTGTTGAAACTGTTGAAGCTGTTGTATCTGTTGCACCTACAACTACATAGCTCGGATGCTACTAAACAACTCATCAAAATGTTGGTTCCCGACTCTAGGGGGAACCACAGAAGACTTCGACATGGAGAAAGTGGTGCTTACTCGAGGCAACGGGGCGTGTAACGGCTGGGTTGCAAAGGTCTAGGTTGACATGGCCCTTGAGATGGTCAAGGGGATGTTATTTGGCCGATGGTCATGGAGGAGCCTTCGGGATACGTTGGAATGCTGTCCTGGCCCCCGATAACACTTACGTCGATGGCCTTACTGATGTTGCTTGAAAATTACATTGAAACAAAGTAGAAAACAAGAGATGTGTAGCGACTTAGCTTTTGTGTATCTTTCCCACAAACGACGCCAATTGATTGTGCGCGATCTAGATGAACCTAGCTGGATGGCAGCTCGGACGTCGATTGTTGAATGAGATGGGCAGACTACAAGAAAACAGATTAGAGGAACCCGGGGTGGCTAACCCGATGAGGTCACTTCGATGCTTAAGTTAGTATTCTTATTGTGGTTGTGAGCTAAAATCTTGAAAGTAAGAGAGCTAGAGTACACTTAATCTCACGTACCTAGGTCTTGGGGATCTGTGCCCTTATATAGTAGAGTGTTGTGGGTCTCATAAAACATTTTTGGGATCCACTCCCGTGTTATCAGGAATCCGTTCCGCCCTAGATAGTAGTTATCATGTCTTCAGACAATGCTCATTGTGCCTGCCCGAATCAGGCGGGCTGAGGTTAAAGCCAGCGGTAGCAAGGCATGATCCCATAGGTGTCGGAGATAGCTGACGGGCTTCTAGAAGTCTACTACATGTCACCTCTGTATGATGCTTTCCCGAGCTGCTCCTACCTTGGTCATGGCCGAGGTACCCGAGGTGGCGGGGAGTGCTGAGTCATCATCTTGCTGTCGGATTGCGTCCACGTGTCCCTTGTTCAATAGGCCAGGCCGAATCAGCCTACATCAAGCAATGAAGATTTTTTTTTTCTTGCATTTCGAAAAAAAAAAGTGAAGCTATTTTTGATAATTTCTCTGAAGTGGTTCAGTCAATGCAGCTTAATCAACACTGGAGGAAGATCAGATTGGCATTGACACCCTACAGTACCTCCCACCCATGTATTGGGAACATCTCCCATGATAAATTTGGAAGATGTTCCCAATGCGTGCTGAGATGTGCATGTGGGGTGGGGCACTTGTAGGGCACCAATGTGATCTCCACTTGAGCCCGTTGAAACCTCCCAAATGGGTTTCAACTATCACCAAACTGTCCCTATTTCAGGCGACTCTGGATCTCTTACCCATGTTTACCCACAACACACTACTGTGCATTGGGAACATCTCCCGATGCATAATGCTATGTAGGAGAAGGATAAGATGTTCCCCATGTATAATTACAATGTTATATGGGTAAACGTGGGTAGAATTCTTGTGGGCAGCACATCCGGACTCACATCATGCCGTCCACAATTCACTAGAATGGCAAATCAGTTACAGTGCTAATACAGAGGTAAACATATTGTAAATTTAAATGATGCATAGACTTCAAAAGTGTTGTTCATCATGATCTTCCCTCGTCCCCAACTCACGCTAGCATGCTTATATACCAGAACATACAAGATACAAATATAAGTTTAATACATTGATTTCTACTTTGGGTCAGCTGCAATTTGGGCCGGGCTAGCCTGAACCCAACCCAAATAAAAGCTGGGTTAGGTTGAATTAGGTTGATGTTGGATTAGGGCTAGGGTTGAATTTTGCCGATCTGACCCAACTTGAACCTGACCTAACTATTGCTATTATGCATATAGTTCTAATTACCAGTTTGTCTTAATTTTTAAGATCTAACCCTAATGGCAAATTGTCGTTAGTGATTTTCGTTCCATAAGTAAGGCTGACCATTCTTGGCCCGGCCTAGCCCGCAAATTTCTGGTCTTAGGCCCAGATTTTTGTGTACAGCTCAGCCCAGGCCTGCATCAAGCCCAGAAAATATAAGGTCGGGCTTGGCCCAATACTCAGCCCTATCCATAAATCTGTTTTATTATTACTAATTTCATATTTTTTATTTTCAATATAAGATCTATTACAATTCATAATATATTATAACTAGCGAGGGGTAACACCGAATAAATGGGACAGTTAAGTATAAGGAAGAATAATAAAGGTTGTGACAGTGGGATTCAAATCCTGGTCTTTGCTGAATGAACCAACTAATATATGAAAGATATATATATAACAAACAAATAAAAGAAATACAAATTTTAAATGTATAAGAATAAACCCATCTTACAAAGTCATTAAGCATATAATTCCCCAAAACACATGCTATTGATCATGTAAACCAATAGAATTGCACATGGATTGGTTTAAAGTGATAAACCGTTGTAAATTGGAAAATTTGATTTTTAATATAAATATTTATATTATGTTTTTATCAAAGTTGTATTTACATCAATTATCAATGTGAGACACGATGTAAGTGGAGTTTTGTATTGATTTTTATGTTTAATTATACTTCATCCAAACTCTGACAAAATTGGATCAGTGTTTAATTACACCCATCCATATTCACACTGCAAATAAACACGGCCTTAGTTTTGGAAAAAAAATTAATTGATAGGTAATGAAATTTATTTGAACACCTATTAAACACATAAATTATTTGTACATCAATTTTTTTTTTTTCTTTGCATGTACGTACATCAGTTGTTACAGCAATCATGTATACCAGATCCGATTTGGCCAACTCATATATGCAGGTCGGCTCGCATTTTATAGCGCATGGGTCTGCTGTCTGCAATCTGATCTGGTTCAGTATGAATTCATTATCAATGGATTTCAATCTGATGAATATTTTAGACCATTTATCAGTCCCACTGGATTAAGAGTTGGGCGCAATTCGCCGATAAATTCACTACCCATTTCGTCACATGTAAGAAGTTCTCGAAGTCGGCAGCAGGCTTTCTAGATGTGGTGTAGAGGGATAATGAGACTATCAGAAGTTACATCAGCAGATTCAACGAAGAGTGCTTGCAGATTTCTGACCTCGACCCAGCCATATGACTCATTGCGGCGATAAAGGGAGTTCGACACGAGAAGTTTTCTTGGCACCTTGGAGTGAAATCCCTCTGAATTATGGAGAGGTTTCTCGCCGATGCCGAGAAGTACATGTAGTCAGAGGAAACCCTAGAGCTTAAAAAGGAGCCTCAACAGGGAGAAAAAAAGGAAAAGAGAAAATGAGCAGACCAGTAGTAGCATGCATTAGTGGCAGAAAAGCAAGTCATCGAGGAGGAGCAAGTCCCCGCACAAGAGGAGTAAGTCGCCACCTCAGGGTGCTGGGTCAAGTCAGCAATTTGGAGCCCCACCGGTTGGAAGGACCACTTACACCCCCTCAATGCGAAGCGGGGTGAAATTTTGATGGCAATCAATGATTCCAACCTTAATGTCAGGTGGCCACCAACGATGCGAGAAGATCCGACGAAAAGGAATCTGAATCTCTACTGCCACTTCCATCGGGACATCAGGCATAGTACAAAAAATTGCAGAAACCTCAAGGAGGAAATCAAAGACTTGATCCATCGCAGATATCTGAAGAAATATATTCAGCATAGTAATAGAGAGACGACATACCAACAGACCGATCAAAGAAGAAAAGCCCCAAAACCGAGCAAGAGAAATGACCTGTCACCTCGGCAACCACAACCACCTGAAGACAGGCCGATCCGCGGGGTGATTAACATGATCACCAGTGGATCCATTGTTGCGGGGTGTACCATGGTAGCAGGGAAGACCTCGGTCCGAGAGTTGAAGCAAGAAACGAAGAACCCACCAAAGCGACATTGGCTTAAAGAGCCCATTTATTTCACCGAAGACGACGCACATGGGATTCAATATCGGCACAATGATGCCTTGGTTGTCAAGCTCGTGATTAATGACTTCGAGATGAAGCGAATACTGGTGGAGTCAGGAAGTTCAACCGATGTCTTGTTTTTGGAATCCTTCGACAAGTTGCAGTTGCAGCGAAGCGGGATGGAGACGGTAGATACACCTCTAGTGGGACTCAGTGGCGAGGTGGTTAGGCCCCTCGATCGAATCACAGTGCTAGTTGCAGAAGGAATGTGACCCAATTTAGTGCGCTTCGATCACAACTTCCTCGTGGTCGCAACTTCATCCTCCTACAACACAATTTTAGGTCGGCCCATTTTGCACGCCCTTTGAGCTTTCATGTCGACCTATTACTTGTCGATGAAATTTTCGACGAGCTACAGAGTGGGGGTAGTACAAGGTGATCAACTGGAATCACACAAGTGCTATGTAGCAGTGTTAAAGGGTAAGGAAAATTTGGTAGAAGATGTCAAACTAGAGCCCCCACTTGAACATACCGAGGAGCGAGCTACCCCGATGGAGGAAACAATCCATGTATTGGTCTTCGAAGCCGAGCCGACGAAGACCCTCCAGATCGGTGCTCTACTAAATGAACCTCTCTAGTTGCAACTACTAAGTTTTTTACACGACAATTTAGATGCTTTTGCTTGGTCCATAGCAGAAATGCCCAGTATTGACCTAACTTAATTAATCATAAACTTAATGTGGACCCCTTAGTTAGGCCAGTTAGAAAAAGAAAAAGAAACCTTGCCCCAGACCGGTGGAGGGTAGTAGACAAGGAGGTCGGGAAACTCCTTGTAGCGGACTTTGTTGAAGAGGTCCATTACCTAAGTTGGGTGGCAAATCCCATGCTCGTGAAGAAGGCCAATGACAAGTGGCGCATGTGCGTTGATTACACTGACCTCAACAGAGCTTGTCTAAAATATTGCTTCCCACTTCCCCGGATAGATCGCTTGGTAGATACGACCTCGGGGCATGAGTTGCTGAGCTTCATGGATGCTTACTCTAGCTACAACCAGATTAGACTGGACGTAGCTAAGCAGGACAATACCACCTTTGTAACCAAGCTATGGCTGTACTGTTATAAAGTGATGCCCTTCGGAATGAAAAACGCTAGAGCAACTTTCCAACGACTTGTAAACAAAATTTTTGAACCATTAATTGAGAATAAAATTGAATGTTATGTTAATGACATGGTCATGAAAAGTCAAATTTCAAATTCTTTAATTGATGATTTAAATTGCGTTTGTCAAATTAAAAAAAAAAAAAACAACATGAAGCTCAACTCGAACAAGTGTTTCTTCGGGGTCACATTGGTCAAATTCCTTGGCTACATAGTAAACCAATGCAGTATTGAAGCCAACCTAGATAAAATTAAGCCATACTAGATATGCGACCACCTCAGAAAGTTAAGGAAGTACAAAGACTAATTGACTGGGTAGTTGCCCTCAACTGGTTTCTGTATAAATTGGTGGGTTGGTGCCTACCCTTCTTTAAGGCAATAAAGGAAAACAAAGACCTCGTGTGGACCAAAGAATGTCAGCCCGCATTTGACAGGCTGAAAAAATACCTAAGTACCACCCTAGTTTTGAAATCAATAACTACTAAAAATTAATAATTATTAAATAATTTAATAATTAAAAATTATCAATAATTTTTAGTAAAAAAATAATTTCAAAAAATATATATTTATTTTTTATATTTTCAATAATTTTGATATTTACTATAATTTTTTAGCAATAATTAGTGATTTTGGTAATTTAGTGAAAGTAAAATTATAAAACTTCCAACTCACCCAAGTATTGGATACTTGGGTTTGTTAGGGGTTTAGGGGATGACTCCCAGGATAGGAATGTCTATGGGTGGGTTCGGGTAGGGATCATACTCCCCATCCCGACCTCAAGTTTTAAATTAATCCCCATCAAAAATTTTAGCTTGCATCCCCAATCCTCAATGAAGAGGGATTTCCCATCGAGAACCTGAATGTTTGAATTTTTTAATTAAAAGTTTGTTTTTAGAAATGTATTTATTTAATATAAAGAAAAAATTAAAATGCAAATAATATTTTAAATACATTTTGAAATATATAAGATAAATAATATTATAAATAACATAAATAATATTATATGTTTAATATAATATATACACATATATTTAATATATAATCAGGGTCGGGGCAGGGTGTGGAATTCACTCCCCGTCTCCAATCAAGTATTCCTATTAATCCCATCCCCACCCTGTCCCCACTAGGGCAATTTCCATCCCTATCCCCACCCAATCGAGGAGGCTAGGTATTTGGCGGAGATGGAGAAAATTTCTATCCCTACCCTTAGGTTGTGTAGCTCCATAGTACAATATGTTTTAAGTCCAACTCTGTACATCGCACGAGGGCCTGATTGTTTTAAAATATAGAGCAAAAACTAAGTGACCATTCGTAAGTAGCCACAACCTATGGTCTGTGACTGGGCACTTGGGCAGTGCAATGGGAGTTTGGATCTACTCACATAACACGCCTCACACTGACCTCACAACATGTTCTGGTCGCACATCGGGAACAATTCCCATACTTGTATTTATTATTCATGGGAGATGTTCCCAATATAGGGTGGGATGTGGCTATGAGACATGTCTGAGGCACGCTTGTGAGGAGAGGATCCCAATTCTTGCAATGGGCATGTAGATATAGTAAAGCTGGGCAACTAAATTGGGATTTGCTCCTCACACAGGACACCTCTCAATGACCTCATAGGCACATCCCACCATGCATTGGGAACATCTCCCGTAAATAATAACTAGGGGTGTCCATGAAAAAACCGAAAAACGAATTGAATCGGAAAAAGCGATTAACTAAACCGGTTGGTTTGGTATTTTTGAAAAACCGAAGGACTATTTTGGTTTTCGTTTAACCTACAAAAAATTGGTAGTTAATTGAATCAACCGGTATATATATTTATATGTATATTTTATATATATTTTTAATATATGTCACATATTTTCTATATATTATATATAAATATATATTTCATTATATATATATACATATATTATATTTATAATAATCTATTAATAAATATGTTATATATTTTTATAATATTTATAATATATTATATATCAATTATTATTTATAATATAATATTATAAATATATTTATATAATATATATTGTAAATATAAAAAAACTGAAAAATTGAAGAACTAAACCAGTCAAAAACTGAAACCGACGAACTAGTTAACTAGTGGTACCAGTTCATTTTCGATTTGAAGAAATGGAAAAAGCGATAATACCAATTCAGTTTGCAAAACTTGCCCATAATTCGATTAACCAAATAGTGGAAACCCCTAATAATAATACATAAGTACATAAGTACGGGAGATGTTCTCAATGCATAGTGGAATGTGCCTTGGGCTAGGGGTGAGCAAAAAAACCAAAAAACCAAACCGGCTGAGAAAACCGACTAAAACCGAACTAAAAAATCAGTTAATTGAATCGGTTGGTTCAATGTTTAAAAAAATCGAAACTACCGTTCGATTTCAGTTAACCAATATAGAAAACCGACGGTTAACCAAATCGACCAGTATATATATATTTCTATATATTATAAATTAATAAATATGTATTATATATAAATATAAATTTATAATATATAATATATTATTTATTATTTAAAATATAATAGTTTATGTATTTGTAATTTTTAATTATATGTTTATATATATTTTTATAATATATATTATAAAAAAAAAACAAAGAACCGACAAATCAAACCAACAATTAATTAGTTAACCAATTGGGATCGGTTCGATTTCGATTATCAGTTTTTCAAAAACCGACAGTACCGGTTCGGTTAAAAAAAAAGGCCCACGGGTCGGTTGCACCCCTACTTTGAGCGTCATGTGACAGCTAGACATATAGATAATAGATCCTTTTTTCTCGACCAAAAAATAGATATGGAGTCAGAAGAAAACAAGGTGTGGGAAAGACTACGTATCAAAATCATAACTTCTCATTGGTCCAACCCATATCACCTTATCCATACCCAATTCCCCACCACCCACCCAAAATTCCATACTCCGCACATAACCCTTCTCTCTACCTTCCTCCCTCTCTCTCTCTCTCTCTCTCTCTCTCCCCAACGATCCCAAACAAGTAGCAGTACCACTACTATCTCCCCTCATTACCACTTCCATGGCCATGGCAACCCAAGCTGGTCTCTTCACCCCAACCCTCTCTACTCCAAATTCAGGCAACCGTGCCCTTGTTCCGTGGAAACCATCATCGTCGTCGTTGTCGTTCCTCAGTCCTAGGCCTCTCAACCTGTCTCTGGCACATCGAACTATCAGGGCTTCAGCCGCAGATGGGAAGACTGAGGCCCCTCCAGCAGAGGCTCCTGTGGGTTTCACCCCACCTGAGTTGGACCCCAACACACCGTCTCCGATCTTCGGCGGAAGCACCGGTGGATTGTTACGCAAGGCACAAGTCGAAGAGTTTTATGTGATTACATGGGACTCCCCCAAGGAGCAGATATTTGAGATGCCCACCGGAGGTGCAGCCATAATGAGGCAGGGCCCAAATTTGCTCAAATTGGCTAGGAAGGAGCAGTGCTTGGCCCTTGGAACTAGACTGAGGTCCAAGTACAAGATCAAGTACCAATTCTACAGGGTCTTCCCTAATGGAGAGGTCCAATATCTTCACCCCAAGGACGGAGTCTACCCCGAGAAGGTGAACCCCGGCCGTCAAGGAGTTGGGCAGAACTTCCGATCAATCGGAAAGAACGTCAGCCCCATCGAGGTCAAGTTCACCGGCAAGCAAGTGTATGACTTGTGAAGTGAGGCGAGGGGTGCTTAGTGAGTATTTGAGAATATGTGATTATTTACTCTTGTTTTGTGTACCTTTGTATTTTACTTCTGATCACAATCTTCAGTGAAAACATAGCTAGCATAAGTATTGTGTAATTGTGTAATTTTCTTAATTTCTCCATCTAGTTGATTACTCAGGCCCGTTTTTTCTTTTGGGGTTTTATTGATATGAAATTACAAATGTAGATAGACAAATCACAAGAAGCCAAAAGTCGAAGATATAAAAGATAAAAGAAAGTTAAAACTTTATGTAGGGTTAAAGTTTTCCCCGAGTCATCAACATGGTTGTCCTCTGTACCCCCAAATCATCAACAAGCTTACTCCATTTATGTGCCCATGTTGCTATTTCTGACTTGGGGTACTTGAGATAGTTAAGATACATGAAGTCTGTATACCAAACAGCAGTTGGTGTGTTTAGGTGTGTGCATATGTTCGTTCATTGGGTTATTTGATCAACCCCTCTAAGATTGCCTGGTCGTTTTCATTGCAGAAAATGAGAGCAACCAGACAATGTTTGAGGCATATTCCAGATCCAAACATTATCATGCCACACACAAGGATACGCACAGGCAACAAATGAGACGGTGATTCTTTACTAACACCACACTCTATCCATTCGATTGCATTCCCCTTTCAGTAGGTTGCCTGTTAATTCCCAAATGTGAGCAGCAATTGTGATTTGAGGTAAATGTCTCAACTCAAAGAAAGCCAATGGGGTTATGGTGATTCATATTCACAACTCAGAGTCACACTTGTACCAGAATTTAGTGAGATATGGAAAAATTGGCTGAGTTGCCTCCCCATACTGAAAATTTTCAAGTCTAAAGTTTCTAGTTTGTACTGTGGTAACTGCTGATTGTTTTGCTTGGATTCATATTGATTTGATCCTCCATCCTCTATCTTGGATATTCCATGTTCTGAGGTAACTCAATAACAGAACAGCATAATGTACCAGAAGTTGTTTAAGCTAATTAATTAGTTTCCACAAAGGAAGTATATCAGAACATACATTGTTATAATGGATCAATTGCAAGAGGGTCAACACACTACATTATTGCAGTTGTGGTTGCTAATGCTAGGTGATTCAGTGCCATGATTCATGGCGCATCTTTGCATGCTTCCTTTGAGATAAGTTGATTTTCTCAAAACGGAACTCATTCTAGGATTGTTCTTTCTCTTGGGTTCCTATTATGTAATGGGAGTTTATGTAATAAAATGAGAAATGTTAATTCTGTAAGCAGGGAGACCAGGCCCAATCGGAACCCAATATTTTACACTTGACTGAGATGACTCGCTGATTCAAGTAAAAAAAGAAAATGCCTACCTGGTCAAGAGTCATGGCTAACCAGGAGGATAAAAATCATCCAAGAGTAGGTTCACCCGGTTTGGCTGACTTCAACCAAGTTTTCTGAGTTTACCCAGTCAATGAGTCAACTTGTATTTGATGTGTTAACAATATAAATTCTAAGATGTTGAAAGTTGAAATTTTAGAAAAGACGAACAATTTGATGATATTTTCTCATCAGTTCTGAAATTTCTTCTAGTGTTTATTACTTTTACGTATCCCTCCTATTTTATTGATTTATCATTATCATACTTATAATATTTTAATATGGATTACTTGTCAAAAACCAAGACTCGGGTTGAACCATGCAACTAAGCTCAGTCATATAGGACCAAGTGAGAAAAAAAAAATAATAATCGAAGTTTTCCAACCATGTAAAAGCATTATAATCCTTAAGGCTGTGTTTGGAAATGATGTAAATGCAAATTTTTAGGGGGTAAATTACCATTCTACCGGTTTCAAAAAATACAAACCGGTTTAC
This sequence comes from Nelumbo lutea, assembly GCF_056320005.1. Lineage (NCBI taxonomy): Eukaryota > Viridiplantae > Streptophyta > Magnoliopsida > Proteales > Nelumbonaceae > Nelumbo > Nelumbo lutea. The sequence goes on along the minus strand of NC_142684.1, from coordinate 173,339,884 downwards.
TTTTGTATGTTTGATTTCCTCCCATCTTGTTTGGCAACAACTATGTAAAACATTAGTGCATTTTCGCCGGCATTTGGAAACTTACAACGATGTAAACAAGCATTCTCACATCCCAGTTGCATCAAATAACACAACAGATTTTAAACCTCTTATCTCAGTCCCGAATGACTAAACTATACAACTCCCTTAATCCCAAATCGTCCTATTCGATGCAACTGAACCAGAAACTAAAACCACATGTTTAATCAAACCAGAAATTAGCAAAACAGAGCCTATCTCTGATATTTAAACCACTCACAACAAGCACAAAAAGATACTTGAACAAAACGGATAACAATATATAAAAGACAAAAGAAAGAGGTACGATGAATATGTTACCGCATTTGTCGTTGGCCAAAAATTTCACAGACAATGGCTCTACAAAACCCCATCATCGTCTCTGAACTATATATCAGCCTGATGTGGGATGTTGCAATAGGGGAGTATTCCTGCATTCGGAACGTTTGTTCTTGGAGGTAGATGTCAGAGTATAAATGGGATTTGAGAATATGGTGATACCTCACCAGAAATCACCGCTGCTGTAGCTCGAGTGGAAAACAGGGGATGAAGAAATTGACCAACAGTGTCGTATATGAGGGAGAAAATGAAGAGGAAACCTGAGGAGAATCACTATCATATAAAGGAAGACGATGAGGATGCAATAAATGTGAGTAGATTGGCTTTATCTGACGCCGCCTTCGAGGTTAGGTTGAGATGTGAGGGACGACGAACGATAGATTGAGCGATTGATAGAGAGAGAAAGAGATCACCGAACCACCGCTGCCAAGAGTTGCAGCGGCGGTGGCAGGTAGATACGAGATTAGGAAGGAGGAGACGAGCGATGGTTGTAACAGAGAGATATGAGAGTGAGAGGATGAGAGAGGAGATTACCAGAGGGAAAGAGGTCGGTGGCAGGAGAGAATAGTTGGGAGGGAGGGAGTTCATTGCCTCCTTCGCCGTCGTCGTAGGTTGAAGATGAAGGTAAACCTTTCACCTATTTCCATCGATGGAAATGGGCGTGAATATCTACATCGTTAAAATCGAAGTAGTTTTTCACCCGAAGATTGAAGTAAATTCTAACAAGATTTCAAATTTACTTCGATATTTAAGGGTATTTTCACTTTCACATCGTTCCCAAAATCAGGACCGGGTGTAATAATAAGCAGAACTGGCTTCAAATCAGCCCCCACCAGATTGCCCCCACAACGTCCCACAGCACATTCTCGCTTTTCATTGTGAATATCCCTCAATGATGATTGATGACATCATTATTTCTGGTATTATCATTGGAAGATGTTCTAATAAGATTGGCATACTACCTCTCCCACTTTTTTCATAATCTCTAATTTTTATTTATCTTTTAAATTATCTTTAATTTTTATTTATCTTCACAATTATCTTTAATTTAGTAGAGAGTTTCACCTAAATTATATCTAATTCTTATTTATCATCTCTCTACATTTTATCTATATCTATCTAAAGAAAGTTTGTATTAAAAAATTTAAGAATTATTTAAATATTCTAACAAAATTATATAATAAGTTTAAAATATTTATTAAAAAACAAAAATAATAATTTTATATTTTTATAAAATAGATCACGAAATTATGTACAAACAATTTAAATTATGTTTTTCTGGATTATCAATTTAAATGCTTTTCAAATATTTAATAATATGTAATAGCTTTAAATAAATAAAATTCAAATAACAAAAAAAATTAAATATTTTATAGATTATTTATATATTTAAATAACTAAATGTTTATCATAACTATATTTTTAATAGTTAAAATAACGAAATTATCTAATAAATAATTTTATATCTTTACAAAACATATCACGAAATTTTGTACTAACAATTTAATTTATGTTTTTCCAAATCATCAATTTAAATTCTTTTAAAATATTTAATAATATGTAATAGCTTTAAATAAATAAAATTAAAAAAAAAATTAATATTTTATAGATGATTTAAATATTTAAATAACTAGATATTTATCATAACTAGACTTTAAATAGTTAAAATAACGAAATTATGTAATAAATTTAAAAAATTTCTTTAAAGCAGAAAAATAATTATGACATAATATTGAAATTAATAATAATTTAATATATTACAAAAATAATAATTAAATTATGTAATAATAGTGTAAATTAGGATTTTATGTATAATTAAATTCCATAAATAACTAATATTTTAAAATTTAAATATTTTACATATTATTTAAGTATTTAAATAACTGGGTATTTTAAATAACAAAATAATGAACATAACTAGATTTTAAATAGTTAAAATAAAGAAACTATGTAATAAATTTATAAAATTTCTAAAAAGTAGAAAAATAATTATAACATAATATTGAAATTAATAATAATTTAATATTTTTATATAATATTGTAAATAACTAATTTCAATTATATCAAGTAATAATTTGAGAAAATAACTTTCAAAAAATTTTAATATTTATTAATAATAATTTTAAACTCTTAATCTGTATTTATTACATAATTGTATATACTAAAATTAATATTTATTGTATTTTAGTATTTATTTATTATTTTTATGATAAATGTATTTTCAATGATTATGTATAAATTTATTTTGTTTTGTTATTTAATAGAAAATTTTTAATAACTATTGGACATTAAACTACTATTACTAAAATTTTTAAATTTAATTTATTATACTCATTGTATTTATTGTATTTTTGTTATAACTTTTTGATTAATATTTATTAGAGATTATACTATTTATTAATTAAGTTAATATATTTCTTTTACTTATTGTATTTTTTTCATTATCAATATTGATGTAGCACGATCCGGTCACTCCTAACTGGCACTCACGTAGCTCCTAGAAGGTACCTGAGATGAGGAAGAAGAAGAATCCCCAGGGGGTTTATTCAGTGGAGATACTCTGATGCTTAAGTTAGTACTATGAAGGAGAAGCAAGAAGGAGATGAAGGCTAAGAGTGCAGATAGCGCGTTCTCACTATACTTGAAAGATTAGAGGTCTCCAAAAGAAGTTTCTCTTTTGCCCTGAGGGCTTTTATAGGGACACTCACATCAGGTCGGGCATAACCGCCATTGGGCTTCTGCCACAGCCGTTACCTGCCAGGGCTACGCAGGTGGTCGTTGTGGCGTACGTCTCACCTAGGTGAGTGACACGTTCCCAAAGTGGCAGGCACGCCTTTGCCTGCTGAGAGACGTGAACGCAGACTGCCGAAAGGACTAGGACTGCGCCGTCAGTAAGGGATATGGCGCAGTCTGACCTGTACGGTCTGTCAGTCAGAAGCTTCTTGGAGGGCGCTCGTGTGGCTCATTCGCAATGTCAGTCAGAAGCTTCTTGGAGGGCGCTCGTGTGGCTCATTCGCAAGTTGTTTTGTAGTGAGCTTGGAATACTCCAGGATTACCCTTAGTGGAATTGGTCATCGGAATGACTTGTCTGCTTGGGAGCTCGGACGAGCTAATAACTTTAGCTCGCGAGCTAAGGTTACCTCGGAGTATCTCATCAAAGGTAGCAAGGGGAGCTTGGGGTTCGCGTCGCGGCGAAATCCTTTCGCGAGCTACTTTGCAGGCTCGTCACTTGGTCGTACCACGTTGCGACGCTGAGTTATCGTTCGTGTTGATTCAGTGTCCATGTGTCATCGTTTCATAGGTGGGGGCAAATCACCCTCCATCAAATATATTTTCAATAATTGTGTATTTTTGCTATAAATTTTTAATAATTATTGGAGATTAAACTATTGTTCTTTATCAGAGATGAGACTATTAATTTAACTAAAATTATGAGTATTCATAAATTGGTTCGGTTTGGTCGGAGGGCTATTTGGCCAACCAAATTGACCTGGTCAGGTTGGGTAGTTGGTTAGCTAAAATGGATTAATCTTTTGTAAAACCGACCCACTCAAGTTGTATTGGTTTGGGTCAATTTTTTGTTTTGGTCAATCAATTCAAAAGATTTAAACTTAAAAATTAAATTAAATTTAAAAAAATTATAGTGCAATTATTAAAAAATAAATTTAAAATTAGATTTATGATATAAAACATTTTAGACTAAGAAATATGGGAAATTTCCCACTTCCCATATTAAAAATCATATTTAATATATATATATATATATATATATATATATATATATATATATATATATATATATATATATATGTATGTATCCATGGCTATATCATTCGATTTTGGTTGGTTTACAAATGGCCAAAGTGAAATTGATCCAACTTGATCGAGTTGAGAAATTTTTTAACCAAAGCCGACCTAAAATACTATAAAACCAACCAACTCGGGTCGAGTTGATCGGGCTGGTTGGTTTCATTAGTTTGATGAATAAACCTAACTAAAATTAATTATTGTTATTTTTGTATTATAAAAAAATTATTAAAAGTAGTATATAAAATATGAATAATTATTAATTATTTAAAAAGTTGAAAATATAAAACAATTGTATACTCTTATGGTTCTATCAGGGTCATTTACTAGAACACATCTTATAGTTTTACATATTTACTTAAACCTACCTTATAGTTTTCATTTTATTAAAACATTCTATATATTTTACAACTTATTTACTTAATCAACATTTCATTAAGGAGTGTTTGTTTTGCCATTAGCCCATGATTTTTTAAATCAATAATACCCTTAACACCGTTTTGTACAGAAAACAAAATTAACCAAATATAGCCAATAGAATGGTTGCACGTGTCTTACAAAGAGCAAAAATGATACTTTTATTTATTTTTTTATTAAATTTATTTAAATGAACATTCGGGTCAACACTATCATTTTCCATTATCATCTAATGGAAGATTGATTAAATCCATTGCAAATTATAAGTGGTGTTTGAGTAAAATTTTAACTATATGATAGATTTTAGTAAATCCATGAAACTATAAGGGATATTTTAATAAATAACCATTTCTATTATTTAGCTTTCGCTTAATAAATCCCGTGCATCGCACGGGTCCCCACTAGTAATTCTATAATTCTATGAATGTTAAACAAGGGAACTACAACCTCCAAACATGAAGAGGGTGAAATTTCCAAGAAGATGATTTGAATTAAGACTTCAGCAAGGGATCCTAGTTTGACTAGGACTGATAGAGGAATATCGATGAGATTAGAACTCTATATAAGTTTAAGGGTAAAAGACTAAACCTCCCCTGAGGATTGTGATAAATACTTGTAGCTTCCCTCCAATATTTTATAGGATTTAAACCTCTACCTGTTGGAAGAAAATGCCTTTATATTTGGTAGAATACATTTAAAGACATTTTTACCCTTCATTACTCTTTAAATTTTCAAATAAAACTATATAAACCATAACTCAGGGAAGAAATAGGACAGGATGCCTTGCGAAATTCTCTCTTGCAAGCTATCTACCATTCTCTGCAAATCCTGCTTAATTTTCAAAGGACAGTCATTTTAAAGGCAATTTCTTGAAAAGAAACAAACTTGTAAGTTTTAATTAATTACAAGAGCAGTCCTAATTTTCAACTTCCCAGGTTTGAACACCTACTCATTTATTTAATGGAGGAAGTTCTCAAACCATCCAATGAAAACCCAACAGATTTTTAAAACAGGAGAGAAAGTAAATCCGACCCCGGTAAAAAGCCCGAAATCCGAACCCGAGCCCGAAGCCCGACCTAATTGAAAAAAAAACAATTTCCTAATTCAAATTAGAATTAAAAATTCAGATAATATTTTTTTTCTATTTAAATGAATAATGGGCCTACAAGATGGTATTTTTCCCTTTCTTTTATATTTTAAAACACAATTTTACATTCTTAAATCAAAAAATTTATTCAAATGGACATAATCACATAACTAATTCTAAGTACAATATCAGGTCGGGTCGGGTCAGGCTCGGGCTAGGATATTTTGACAAAACCCGAGCCCGGTTCGAATTTATTGCGGGTTGGATTTTTTGACCCAAATTTAAGCCCACATGCCTATAAGCATTTTCAAGCCTGTCCGAGGGTCGGGTCGGGCCGGGTCGGCCCATAAACAGGTCTACCCACAATGGGACATGCATTAGATATTGTATGAAAACATGTGTTGAAATGATCTTTTATCTATTTCTTACTCTTCTAAGAACTCATTACGATCATGACATCACATTTTATTTTAAAAGTATTATTTAATTTCATTTTCTCCTCACTTTATAAATGAAGGTGGATGGAACACATCTGGCGAGACTTGGACTTAGAGTAGGGGTTGGCCGTGTCTCTTACTAAGGAATCACTTTCTTATCTCTTCATTTCATAGAGGCCCTTTTATGGCCTGATTTCTCTTCTTCCTCTTCTCTTCTCTTCTCTTCGAGTGACGTGTGAAGGCACTCAATTAGGGGTGTCAATTGGATTGGATTTGGTCCAATCCGATCTAGTCCAATGTGAGTCCATTACAAATGGACCAGGTCCATTCCAATCCAATCCAATCCAATCCGATGAATATTTTGGACTATTTTGAATCGGTCCAATTTGATGTTTGGATTGTCCGATCTGTTCAAATTCGTTTTAAGTTAGATTGATTTCAACCCAAACCCGATTCGTTGACACCTATATTCTTATCTTAGATCAATGGACTGGATATTAGTTTAATCCAACTGCATCCAATATAAATTTATTACGGATGAACCAGGTTCAGTCCAATCTAATAAATATTTTAGATCAGAGTGGTCCAATCCAATATGTCCTCTTGGTTTGTCTAATCCGTCCAAATTGATTTTGGACTGGATGGGGTCCGGTCCATTGACACCCTGTGACATTAAGGTCCATTCGCTTTTCGGTAAGTTACTTACCCGGGTAAATGCATTTACCCAAGTAAGTGTTTCCCAGGAAAGACTTATCTGAGTAATTGCATTTACCTATGTTCTTTTATTTCCCATGTAAGTAAAGTGGCATTTGATAAATCTGAAAATTTAGATTTGAAAAGTTAAAAAGATATTAAATGTGTCTAAAATATGAAAAGATGCATAGTTGCTTTTCTACTTTTTAGAGGATCTGAATCCATAAGTTTGTTTGTGTTGGATCAACCCTTTGACATCTGAAATTTACTGATTTTACTATTTTACCCCTAAAACATACAATTTGGAAATGTTGAATTCAATTTACATTCTCATAAAAATTAATTTTCAACCTTAAAATAAAATTGAAACAATACAAATAAAAATAGTAAATTTATAACTATTAATTAATAAATGAAACGAATTAGAATTTAAAAATAATTATGATTATAAAAATATTAAAATAATTAATAATTTACACAAATAAAAATTAAAATAATTTTTAAAAATTAATGAAATAATTAAAAATTACTAGTTATTAAAAATAATTAATAATTAATAAATAACACAAGTAAATTTAATAAAAATAATTAATGTTTAATAAAAATATTAAAATAATTAATAAAAATAATTTGTAATTAATAATTAATAAAAGCATTATTATTATTCACCAAACCACCACTATTGCTTGTTGCAACGGCGGTGGTAGTGGCAGTGGTGGAAAAACAAGGAAGGGAGAGAGAGAGAGAGAGGGAGGGAGAGAGAAGATAGGCCAAGGGAGAGAGCGAGAGAGAGAGAAGATAGGGGGAGAGGGAGAGAGCCACCGTTAGGGGAGAGAGAGAAGAGAGTGGCGGTGGCCATTGCAAGTTGCAGCTACAATGGCGGGAATACAAGGCGAAGAGAGAGAGAGATCCGCCGCTGCAAGTTGCAACGACGATGGTAGGAATACAGGGTGAAGAGAGAGAGAGAGAGAGAGAGAGAGAGAGAGAGAGAGAGAGAGAGAGAGTCCCCGCTACAATTTGCAGCAACGGTGGCGGGAAGACAGGGCTAAGAGAGAGAGACAGAGAGCGAGAGAAAGGGCGAGAGCGAGAGAGCGAGAGAGAGAAGACATGGGGAGAGAGAGAAAGCCGTAACAATTGCAGTGGCGATGGCAGGAAGATAGGGTGGAGAGAGAGAGAGAGAGAGAGAGAAAGAGAGGTTGAATGTTTAGGTTTTCTAGGTTTAGGGGTAACTCGGGTCCTTTATGAAAAATTGTAAGGATATTTTGGACGTTGGGCCGGCTCTAAACGCTTCTGAGCGCATTAAGAATCGGCCCAAGGTCTATGATTTTCAGATCTGAATATCAGTTTCAGACCCAATTTAAGAGGTACAACCAAACAAGGGGTGAGGTCTGAAAAGTAGCATTTTCAGATTCAGACCTCTAAAAGTGCAACCAAACGACACCTAAGGCAATGACCATTTTATCCATAAAAATACAATATTAAAAGGGGTATTTTTGTCCCATTCAAGTGTTGCCAACTTTCCCCCCAAGTGGGAAAGTTATTTACCCACCTAGGAGATGGGTATCACTTACCCGGGTAAGAGATACCTAGGTAAATAAACTTTCCCTGTCCCCTACATAAATCTGAAAAAATAATATGGGTTTTTTGGTTATGGGAATCAAAATCTTATTCACCAACTTCCCCCCTTTCAAAATCCAGAAAAAGAATGCCCCCTAAATCTCTTGGATAAATCCGATTTGATAGCAATTGATTCACGCTATGTGTGGTTTCTCAGTCAAACTTTAACATTGTACCATAAAGGGCAAAACTACTATTAACTTTGCATGAAATCGCTATATAATAATTTTCAAGAACTTAATAACAATTACAAATGTGTTGTTAGAACTCTTTGATCATACATTGGAGAGAAGAGACTGGAATAGAGATTACAAATCCTAGGTAAAGAAAAGTTTTTCATCTCTAGTTGGGACTTGGGATCTTCGGTATGAAAACATCTCACTCTCTCAACACGCCTACCTCTCTATAAGGAGCTCAAGAATGCCCATTCGTCCACCCCTAGAGAGAGGAGATCGATCTACCATAGCTGGTTCCCAATAGATTTAGACTTGAGTACTAATGGTAGTAGGATAAGAACGGTCTGATTTTTGTTAGATGATATGGCTGAATGCTTGAATCGTACATGTTAGAAGATTTTTCAGATCTGACATTCAGCATAAATGAAATAAAACAAGCAGATTTTCCACGAATAGTTAATATTAGAATATAAAATTAAAATAATCAATTATACCATGGAGATATTGATATTATTAGGGCTCCACTTACGATACATGCGAGCATGGTTCCATGTCATTATTACAGTTGAAAATGGTGAGTTGTTTCAGCAGAAGGGTTGGAGTTGGAGGCCTATAATTCAATGTTCATGCAGGTGTAGTATATCATTTAATTATTATCCCTTTTCAATCTTCCCCTTACCCATAATCCACTTCGTGACGGCCATTGAGAGAGAGACACGCACACACAAAAAGAATGACACGTCACCGGAAAGCGGTTTTCCCATATGAAATTATGAATGACTCGTTTTGCACTAAAATGGAAGTGAACATCCAATTGTATCCCCGGTTTCTGCACCATTAAGCCCATAACAAAACCTTACTACTAACACTACCGTCTACATCTAATTAATAGTTCATATCAATCAATATTCTTCTGTCTTTTAATATATATTTTCCTCCATCTCATCTCATCAAGGTCAATGAACTTGTTCGCTTATTCATTTACATCATGAACTAAATAAAATTATATATAGCATCTTTGTTTTGTTTTTGTAAAGGCAGACAATGATGTAATGGTCCTTAATTAGTGCTGCTTTAGGGGGACCAAGACCTTCACTTAATTTGACTAAAATTAATCAGAGTGCTTAGAGTAACATCAAGTAATAGAAACTTGAATTGGTGGATCTGCTTTTCACTGATCACACCTCATTCCGACCTTTCAGACATACCCCTTCTGTGTATTGGGAACATCTCCCATGAAAATATGCCTGTGAGATCGTTGTGGTCTCTAGAAACTTCTGGCTGTTGGTTGGTGTTCATCTTTATCAAACACGTAACACTCATCTGTCAATAGGCATAACAATCAACCAACTAACCGACCCAATAGGCCAACAACCAAAGGCTACGTCGTTCCCAACCAGCCATGCGTGAGGTGTATGTGGAATTTATTTTCTACATTTTTTTTGAATTGTCATTATTTGTACAACCCATTTACATGCATCGATCATTCGATCTTTTCCACAAGTACACAAGAGCCACAGAATAATCGGATTATACGATCCGATATGTACAGGGTCGTGGGCTATAAACTAAACTTCAGCTATGCACCAACAGTCGTCGCTTTGAGAACCGAATCCATCTCGCTCCTGCTGCTGCTGATCTCTTGATCTTTACCGTCCGTTCGACTGAACCATATTTCTGGAACCACTTGCGGCAGATGGACTACGCTCTCCGCCACATAACCAGCTTCTTTGCTTTTTACTTGCTTCCCAATCTTCACGACCAGGATATCAATGCCATTAGTTGAATTGTTAACTACTTATTAATAAACTTTAAGGTTATGTTTGGATTGAAGGAAAAGGTAAGGAAAAGGTAAGGAAAAGCTCCCTACAAAACAAACATAGCCTAAATTGTAAATGCATAACAGCAAGAACAAATATATATATATATAAATATCAAAGATCACAATTTCCAAACAACTGGATCTTCCATCCTTAGCTTTGGAGGCGTAAACCCAACGATGTGTACGCGATCTATCATAGAAATACAGGATACTGATACAGAACACAATCTCTGTATCAGGTGATTAGGACTTATGACTGACCACGCTGATTCCTTTATCAACGCAAACTGGATGTGTCGCACGAAGTTTCACAAACCAGAATCTCGCTTTTGAAGTTCTGAATTCTGATAGGTGGCTCTGAGAACTAGTTTAGGTTTCTGTTGTGAGGGGCAATTTGAGATTTTGAGTTCAGTCCACGTAGAATTCCTAATGCGATCGTACAGTCCGTATAAGCGGCGCGTGGCTTTTTTATCCACCGTCCGATATGAGGCTTTTCCTCCTCCGTGAAGCTATGACTATCCAGTATCCCAGTCTTTCACAGAGGAGACAAAGCCGCGTAAGGCGCACGCCCCCACACACGCAGAAAAGAGTTGAAAATTTACCAAGACAGTGCGGAGTCCCACGACTTTCCCGGCGGCAATATTCCGTTCGTTGTCGTCGAGAAATAGCTGGGAAAGATTGCCAAATAATACGCGTTTCAGGATAAAAAATATCACGCAAATATAAAATAAGTAAGCCTCAAATGCAAAAAATGAGGTGGCGTACCGTACGACGGGGATCTACATGTGCAACATCGATTGCGATTTTCATGGCGTTGATGGATGGCTTCAAAACAACGGGAAACTCGTCGGGACGACTGGATTTCGAAAGGTTTGGGTTAAGAGTCTCGAAACAGATTATTTGATCGAAGCAGTCTTGTAATCCTAGCCTGTCCAACACTTTAATCGCGTGGTTCCTATCCGAATTGGTAAAAATCTGCAAAAATAATAATAATAATAATAATAATTAAAGAGAAGACGGAGACTGCTTAATATCTAATATTAAGAGGAAATTGAAGTCGAATTGTAAACTTAAAAATTGAGATTTACAAGAGGCACTTGAATATTTTTAATCTTACTATCTTTCTTTGGTTGATGGTCCGCAAAAGATTTCGTAGTTGAGGATCTGGTTTAATGGTCTCATAAGGCAACCTTCCGTGCACGAAACTAGTAAGAAAAAATATGGATATCAGTAACGCAACACCAAACCTCTTAACAAATTAGACTTGTCGAAATTAATTCTCTTCTTCAATGGAGAGAAATTAAGAAAAGGTGAGACTATTTGTTCAGCTTTGCAGTCTTTTAGGTTTCTCACCCGTGATAGTCATCGGCGTCGATATCATAGCCTAAAGCCTGCAATACAATAGATAAATTAATTTACCAGAAAAATAGGCATAGAGAAAATGAAAAATGCAGAAAAAAACAATTTAAATGATTTGCTTTTGAATGATTAGTTTAAAGTAGTTACTCTCAAGCCAGCAAGAGAGCTCCCGTAAGTTTTAAAAAGCTCAACTCGTAAACTGGATGCTTTGTCCTCTGGAAATCCGCATTTCTTCACAAGGAACTCTGTATATGGTTCAATGATGAACGACCACTGATCAGGCCTTTACTGATTCTTTAATTTCTGAAATTAAGTTTAGCGACTCATTTTAGCTGGAAACTGGTTATATTCTATGTGTTTTATGCATTTACCTTCTATGTTTCTCTTGCACGCTTCACCGATTCCCACCTTCGACGAGTACAAAGTGTCGTCGAGATCTGCAATTATTAAATCAGAAATAATCAATTAATCATCCACTCAAGAATAGTGAATCAATCAATTAAGGATGAATCATGAAGAGGATGAGATACCGAAAAGAAGGCAATCGAAAGGAGAAGTGGATTCTCGAGGAGGATTGCTGCATAGCTCCATTATCAGGATTGAAGAGCAGCAAAAGATGAACGAACTGCCTCGCCGAAGAGAAAAGTAGGAAGGAGGAGGAGAAGAAGATGAACCAACCAACCAGGCAACCCACTGTGAATAAGAAATTTCTAGGCTGAGCCCCTGGAAAGTGTTTGAGAGAAGTTCTATTTATAGATTATTTAGAGCGTGGAGACGCTACGAGGGAGAGAGAGGGAAGGAACGATATCAACTTTATGTGTTTGCCTTCACAAACGGATGAGGGGCCCACACTCCATCGTCCTCATCTAACAATAGTTATCCAGATTACAGACAGTTGGTGAGTCCTCTCATATCCAACGGTTAGATCCCGAAACACGTATGCTCATCTCATCAATGAGGTAAAATGACTAGAATTTCCCTTATTTAGCACATGAGCACATTTTGTTTTTTCCGTTTTGTTTTGTCCTCTTGCGGTCCAGTCTAATCCAAATTGGACACGTCCGTCTGACGCATGAAAAATGTTTTCCCACTTTCCAGTTGTTTTTTCCTTTTTTTTTTTTTGTTTGTAGATCCGGACCGTCAGATTGAGACGCGTCCTTGCCATCAAATTTACGTATGCGATGATGGGCAACACCTGGTTGGAATATCTAGTGATAAAATTGGTTTCATTGTCCGAATCCGAATCAAATAAATTCGATTTGAATATATATAATATTATATATAGTGGTAAATTTTGTTTCAGTATTGTATTTTGGGTAAAGAGTAAAGATTCATAGGTTTAAATTTTGCACAAGTTATTTTTAATTTATTTTACATATAATATTTTGATATTTTTGTTAAATTAAATTAAATTCCAATAAGATTGTGAGTATTAATAAATCAAACTTGGATCTTGACATATCCGATTCGATCCGACCCTTTGAAATCATACTAAGCTTTGTATGCCTTGTTCGGGTCCAAAACCCATTACTTAAATGGTGGGTGTGAATACAATTTTAGATGTTTTAATTGTTGTCATATTGGAAGGAATATAGTTCACCAACAATAGCCAATAATTGGCCATAAATCCATCAAATCGATCAAATAACATAATATAAATAGAGATGACAGATGCCAGCACACACTAGCTTTTAGCTTTTTTTAAATAAATGACAAGTCGCTTAGACAGAAACCAGAAGTAGAGATTGATATCCATTTCCAACCAACCCAAAGAAGACAAAAGTCCGAGCCTAGTCTCATCCAAGTTTGTTTTCATCTGCAATCTATTCAGCTATGCACACAAAGCGACCCAATTTGTCTCACAAAATGCATTTCAGCCATACATTAGTTTTTATTGTCTACAATGTCATTCCGAAGGGAGAGGTAGAGAATGGCCATTTTCATAAATGCGGGAATATTATTCCAATAGAAATGAAAATGGGATTTTAATTCTACCCAACCAAATAGTTAAAATAGAAATAACTCATTCCAATTCCAATTTCAGACTCCTATTCCCGTGAATCAAATAAGGCTTTAATACTTAATAGTACACGACTGTAATGCTTTGCTAACTTTACTTAAAAGGTCAAGCAATAGCAGTTCATACTTTGTGAAGTGCCAACTGGCTAGTTGGTAATGTCTCCTGCTGATTATAGTGGAAACTTGGTATTAAATCCTGCTTTCACAAGGTGGAGGTAAAGGGGGATCAAGTGTTGCCGCTCATCTCACAAGCAACAATTGAGTTCTGTGTTCTGTTCTCTCTCTCTCTCGTGTTAGTTTGATATCTATCCTACTTTGTATATTGTTTTATCTTTTCCTTATAAAAAAAGGAAGTATTTGTCAATGTGAATGATTTTGTTTTTATAAAAACAGTAACTATCAAATCAACAAAAATGTGTTAGTTTTTTATGAAATGGCCGTTGTTATTTCTGTTCTAGAAAAATAAATTGAATTTATTTCAAAAGGGAAATCTTATTTTTGCAATCATTGAAATTATGCCTTTAAAGGCAAAAACAAATTTTGGAGTAAAAGCATCTTACGATTTATGAAAAATATTCTTTTAACCAAAAACTTCAAGAACATATTTTTTGTTTCAATTTTGAAAACATAAACACTCATACATGATGTTGCGTAATCCGGGCACTCCTAACTACCTGCTGACTGGCTCCTATCTGATAACGGACGACACCTAAGAAAAAGACGGTGAAGAATTCCTGGGGGACTTGCCCGGGAGAAAATAGTGAAAAGTATAAAAAAGGCTAAGAGTGTAGATCGTACTAGATCACTGAGTTAGCTCGAGAGCAAGTAAGTTCAAGATAAGATCTTAGATGTTCGAGAGAGATAGTCATTTCCTTCAACTAGGAAACTCTTATATAGGCGTTCTTGTCAAATCGGGTGTAACCGCCACTGGGCTTCTGTCGTAGCCATTATCTACCAAGGCCGCGTAGGTAACTGTTGGATGGTACTACCCAATCGGGTGAGTGAAACGTCCTGGGAGGACAGGCATGCCACCATCTGTCGAGAGACGTGGGTGCAGTCTTTTGAATTGGCAGGAACTACGCTGTCGATCAGGAGACGTGGCGCAGTCTGACGGGTACGGTCTTGTCAGATAGAAGCTTCTTGAAAGCATCGTGTCGCTTAGTCGCAAATTACCTTGTAGTGAGTTATCCTGTCGCGAGCTACTTTGTAGCGAGCTCCTAGGGGTACTTTGAGGTGACCCTTCTCAAGGTTGTCTTTGGGGCAGTTTTTCTGCCTAAGTGTTGGAACGAGCTGGTTATCCTAGCTCGCGAGCTAGGATAGACTTGTCTTGGAGTATTCCCTTTCAATATCTCAGGGGACCTCAAGCTCGCGTTGTAGCGAGCTCCCCCTATAATGAGCTATGGTGTAGCGAGCTGCCCTGTGGGCTAGTTACTTAGTCGCGGTCAGGCTGTGGTGCTGAGCTGTTGCTCGTGCTGAGTCATGTCCACGTGTCATCGTCTCAAGGGGTCGGGTCAAATCATCCTCCATCAATACACAACCAAATAACATGTTTCTTCGGTTTTGTTTTGTCTTAATAACCAATTTATATATATTTTGGAAAATTTATGGTATACTCCCCCTCAAAAATTTTTATTGGTTTTCTAAATGTATTGTCCCCTCACTTATGCTACCCCCGCCCCTTTAATTGTGATGGATTGCCCCACCTGCCACTGTTCCCAACTGTGTAAACTCATAATAAAAATCCCTATCAGACTTTTAATTCATTATATTTACAATATTAATATTATTATTCTGATCATCTTGACAAAATAATATTATTATTTTGATTAGGAGATTCTCAAATTACTATTGATTGCCTTCATAATGTACCCCTGACCTCTCCAAGGAGAATTGGGGTAACCATAAGCAGAGATACAAACTGCAATCAGTAACCGATATTGAGAAGGCTATCAAGCAGCATATTTTATTGAAAAGTAGCGCCCAGTTTATTTAGACATATTTGTCCATTCATGGTGAGGGTGGGCCTTGGTGCAACAGTTGGGTTGCTCCATTGCGACCTGGGTGACCATGGTTCAAATCTTGAAAACAGGCTCTCTGTATGTGCAGGGGTAAGGCTGTGTATATCTGGCACTCCCCAGACCCCGCATTGGTGGGCTGCCTCTTTTTTTGTCTATTCATTTTCAAATTGGGTTTTTATTTAGTATATACCCGTTTCAACCATTGTTAATGGTTAAAATACAGGGATGATATTATTTAGAAAATGATATGTTTATTTAATGGTTAGGGTTACTGAGTGTTTCCTGTTTGTGTTTTCTTTCTTCTTTTCCCACAAAATAAGAAATAAATATTCATCATTAATGATTAAAGGGCAGAGCAATGGTCCATAGGTTGATAATGTACATAATCAGTGCCTTCTGATGATATCACGATCATAAACACAGATATGAAACTATGTGCCACCAAATAAATAGATAACCTCAAACGCAGTCTAGAACCCTAAATATCCGAATCACAAAACTAGAGAATTTCCCTCTTCCACAGAATGAGTTTTAGTCATGCAAGACATCATGATTGAGTAAAGAATATAAAAATGATAGACATCTTTACCGAAACAAGCAAGAAAATGAACCACTAGTCAACAGACTCAACACTGAGGAATATAATTTAGAGAAAAAATGCTGATGAAGACTAAGGGTATATGACATCAGTTAGAAAAGGTAAAATACAAAACCGTAGATTTAACTGATCAATACTTCAATTTTTATCCAATAACTAAATATGTTTTCAGTTTAATTTATTTGCAAAAATAATGATATTGATCATAAGAATCAAATTCAGATCTTAGTAAATTAATAGAAGTTCAAAGAAATGGTTTGGAATTTTACAAGAAACATTAACTGAGACAAACAGATTTCAGCAATATGGGCTGCAACAAGCAATTTCATCATTGCGTTCCTTACAGTGAATGATGCAAATGATTCAAATCTCAGCACCAACTGCTCTTCTAAGAATATGCATTCTAGAGTGATGCAGCTGGCATTTTAGGCAAAAGGAATAAAAGAGTCCATAAAATAAATGAATGCCTTTGGTTATCATGGACCATACATCATTTTTGTAACCCATGGTTACCACGGATTACGTTTTTGGTGTTCGAGGTGAAGCATAGAGCAAAGTACATGATATGTTACCAGATAGTGAGAGAAGACGGTTGAACAGAATGAAGTTTAACATCAGTATCATATTAGAGTTCTTATATTTTCAATTCTTGAAATCCTATCACGTTTAATTGTTAACGCTGTATTCAATTTCAGTTCCTATCCCTGATTTCATTAGTGATTCCTAACCTTAGCTCTACATACTTCTGTTGAAATTTAACATTCTACATTGTTGCATGGACTCTCCTAAGTGGATGAAGTATCCACATCAGACATGCATCATATTCCGATACTACATAGATTAGACACTTCAAGAATGACATTTACACAATGAATGCCATTTTCCCAAATGAATACTTAGTACTTTATATTTTTCCTATAGATGTATCCATTAATCCTTGTTTTTTCTTCTTGCCAAGTCAAGACAACTATCAGACATGCATTGGATTCTGATTCCCATGTCCGTGCCCATTTTTTTAATGTGCTGCACAACAGGAGCTGCAACTGGCCAGAGACCTTACCAGTAAGGTAGCTGGCATCTTCATGCCCATGCCCATGCAACATTGTTATTCTTGGTAATAGCTGTTATAATTATTTTGTGGACAGCCTTTTGCAAATGTTTATAATTATTTCTTCTATAGATGTTAAGTGGACACTCTCATTCTTATACCATTCCCTTAATTAAGAAGTAAAATTAGACAGTTTTTAGAAATAGATTCAGAAAGTAAATACATGGTTGAAATACTTATATTGTTCACCAGGAATTTGTTTTGATGGAATTTACAGAAAGGAAACCAAGATGACAACCCTTCTATTGATCATTGGCTCTTTCTTAGACCAAACGTGTCCTCAACACCACTTCGAACTTTCTCCCTTCGCTCAGCAATCATGTCAGAATATGCCTGTAAAGCAGAAATGCAAGTTAACAGCATACACTTCTGCCTTATCTGGTGCATTGTATAAACCAGTTCTACTCCTACCATCAACCAGTTGCCCAAAATGTATCTTTCAGAGCATCCATCTTATACATTTGAGTTAAGAACAGCCAAATATTATTACTAATCATATAAGTGGACCATTCAGCAGCCTTGGGTTGGTGTCATACATATCATCTTGTCAAATCAATCTAATTGGAACTTTAAGGGGGTGTTTCAACAGTATGGTTGGTTTTGTTTTTGCTTTCAAAAACAAAACCAACCACACAACAAAACCACAGGCACAGACATTTCATCACATCTCAAAATTTCAATTTATCATAATCCCCAAGTTCACTATGGCACATTATTGTTTTTGAAGAGAAGGATAACTTATATTCAAAAAGGGGGGCAGGGATGTACAAACAGGCCTAAAAAACATAAAAGGAAAAGCCTGTATCAAACTAAGATGGCAAAGAGTTAGCACTATACAAAAAATCCCTTCCCAATCCTTGCTTTGCTAAGGCATCTGCTGTTCTATTGATCTCCTGGGGAACCCATCTAAAGGAGCAGTTCAGCAAAGAAGACAGCTCATGGATTTCTGCAAGGAGGTGAGCTAGCTTCCATGGACCCTCATCCGAATCTTTTTCCCACTTGTTTGTAACTCTTGAGTCTCCTTCTACTGCTAATGGACTGAAATGGTTGTTCATAGCAACTATTAAACCTTCTATAAGGGATCTGACTTCAGCTTCTGAGGCATCTGCAGCTTGGACTGGGCCACTAAAGGCCCACAAGACATCTCCTGTAGAGTTTCTCACAGTACCCCCTATTCCAGCTGCTGATGGAGGCTGCAGCGACCTTCTAAAGCTGCCATCAAACTGTAAAAAGTAGTCACAGTCCCTACAGGACTTGCAGCCAGTTTCTTTGTAAATCCCCACTGTTCACCCATCGAAGAGCTGGTGGACCAGCATCCAAGAAGTTTTAGATAAGATCTTGTCACGAACACTATCCAAGGAGGAGAAGCTATCCTCAAAGATTTTTATATTCCTTTCTTCCTTGATTCCCCACATCACAGCATGAATTACTGCTTCCCAAAAGAGCTTTCCTCCTTTCCCCATCTTTGGTTTGACCCACTGGGTAACAAAATCAGTGACTGAGTCTGGAGGAGTCCAGCCATAGCTTCCACCTAGAGATGCATCCAGAAAAAATTGCCATATATTTTCTGGAAAAGCTGCAGTTGATTAATAAGTGACTAATTGACTCTCCATTCTCAAAGCACATGAAACAAACATGGGGGGAGATATATCTCTTTCCCAAGGATTTCTTCTGTAAGATGTCACAGGTGTTCAGCTTGCCACAGGCTGCCTCCAAAACGAAGAAGGCCGCTTTGGGTGGAGCAAAGGAGAGACAAATCCTTTTGTCCAGAAGGCTGGGGGGGGGGGGTTCTCTATTAGCTTTTGAAAGTAGGAATTGGAGGAGAACTGGCCTGAGGGAGTGAGGCACCAAATTAGCTTGTCTTGAGATGAGAGAGTGAGGAAGCCTTCTGAGATCATGGAGAGGAGGCAGAAAATGTCTGAGATTTCAGAATCTGTTAAGTCTCTACGGAAGTTAAAATTATATGAAGCTTGGTTTTTTTCCAAAAGGATGGTTGAGGAGACCAGGGCATTTTTATCTCTTACAAAAGAAAACAGGGAAGGGAAGGAAACTGATAGGGGATTGTTTCCCCACCAGAGATCAGTCCAAAATTTTATTTTATTTCCATTGCCCAATCTGTACCTAGTGAAGGAAACAAAAGTACTTTGTGGCACATTATTGCGTTGGTAATAAACATCATTGGCAAGCCTTCTTTCTATGGTTGTTCCTCTGGAGGCTCCACTCAGATTCATGGTGCACTCTGTTCATTTAACCAATTTTTACAACACTATCCTGGATTGAATGAACCACATTTTGTTTCTAGATATTAACCTCATGTGCACTCTGATACCATATTACAGAAAATTCATTACGGTTATTCCTTTCCTTCCAACATCCACCGGTAAAGTCTAGTGAACAATAGATCATAACTACTACAAGCTGACAAACAAAGATGGATAAAAAAAGGAACACTATGATAAACAAACAACAGATGCTGTGGAAATCAACCAATTTTTCCATACTTCACTGTTACTATTTAACTTCTCCAGGCCAGTGTGAGAGAAGGTGCTTCACCAGAGCACCATCCTTTAGGTTTCTCCATTGGATTTAACTTGACTAATATATCAAATAACTGATCTGAGCTGTATTGAGGACATTATATGATTGTTAATGAGATGCTCATACAAGGAGGAAATTGAAGTGTCAGACAAGTGGATGACATTCAAACCTTGGGATATGCATAGAGAAAGAGATACCACCACACACAAATCAGGGATAGAACCACAATGGTGACTGGAAGAGAGTGTAAGATTAGCCAGCTAAAAGTAATAACCAATAGTCCAGTAAGCATTATTGTCCACGGCTGACACCTAGCAAGAAAATGGAAGGGTGGATGTAAATGGAATGGAAACACAAATGTAAATACTGCAATTTCTTGTATGCAACCTTGTGAGCTATGCATAGATATTCCCAGTCAAACAGACCTTATGCTAAATTTTAACAAAACAAATTCAGATTAAGATTTAGCAGTAAACCATATGCATTTTTTGAAGCAACTATTTAGAGTTCTCCACCTTCAAGCCAAAAGAACTCACTTTATGCATTAATATTTTTTACTTTGCTTGCGACTTTACATCACTTTAGTTCAATTTTTACTAGTAATTTAATTCCAATACATGGCCATCTAACTATCTAAGACTGCTCCAAATGCTGAATTGTAAAGATGAATACATAAATGTAGCTTAAACATGGAATTCAGATTTTTAAATCATGAAAAGACACAAGTATAAATAAGGCCTCCATTTTTTATTTTTTATTTTTGGCAGAAATAGGGATACCTAACACCCTCTTACAGGGCAGAAAGAGTGGAAACAAATCTTTAGGTTGTTGTTGTTTACATGTAAAAGGGGCGGGGAAATGGTTAAAACATTTCGAATCGAAAATGTTCTGCATTTCAACAATGGAAAAATAACTGAGCACTATTCAGAATTGCAAGTGTACAAAGCCAGCAAGCCCAATTTCTGATAATAAGGCAAAGTCAATCGAAAAATGTTCTGCCATTTCAACATTGGAAAAAACCTGAGCACTATTCAGAATTGCAAGTGCACAAAGCCAACAAGCCCAATTTCTGATAATAAGGCAAAGTCAATTGAAAAATGCTCTGTCATTTCAACATTGGAAAAAAACTGAGCATTATTCAGAATTGCAAGTGTACAAAGCCATAAACCAACAATCCCAATGTCTGATAATAAGGCAAATTCAATCGAATGCCACCAGAAGTAGAACAGTAGAACTCCAAATGCCCAATAGAGAGTAACACTGTAACAGAAGTAGAAAATCTATCAAAGAAAACGCTTACCATGATGGCTTGGTGTCCCAAACAGAGTCATACTCAAGAGAAAGGTAGTTCATATAACCATCCATGTCCTCAACCACGCCGTTTTCATCCACGAACCTAGACTCGTTCAAGTCATTTCGATTGCATCGAGCAACTGTGACTTGGTTACAGAAATCTTTTGGAGTAAGCTTGATTGAAGAGATTTTTGGCGAGAAAACAAGATTGACGATATGGGTTTTTGATGAGCAATGATGATGTCGTAGTAGAGAAGAAACATGAATGGAGAAGAATGACAGAGTTCCCATTTCCAACTGAAATATCGTTTTCTCTCAATCTCGAGTCTCGCCAACGCCGAAGCAAAGATGAAGATCGAATCGCAATCTATTATCCTGATCCAACTATCCAAGAGCCTATCTCTCACCGTCCAGGTAACATGTGGCCCCACAGGAGATTCTCATCTTGAGCGCCTGTGACACTGAATCTATACGTGTAATGTTTTGTTTCACGGGAATTTTGGATATGAAAAACGCTCATCTGTATTCCTCGGCCCTCGCCTCGACGACATCCCCCGGGCGACTAGAAGCAAGGCACCAACGCGGTCCGGCCCAGGGTTGGAGACTTGGAGTGGGGATGAGCCTAATATGGGCTTCCACAGCATGTTGAAACGCGGTTAGACCCCAGCCCAGACTAGGCTGACTAGCCATAGCCCATAGGGTGCAGGGTGCTTAATGCTTATTATATGGGAGCGGTCTGCTACTCTGCTACTGCTAGCGGGATAACGAGTATAAATAATTAACGAATGTTCCACGTGGCAAGATGGTTGGCGTAAAAAAGACCCCCACACGTCACATCTTCCTCTTGCAACCCGGTGCAACGCAACTATAGTAAAATGCGTATCCAGTTATCCACCTAACTTTTTATTGCTTTCTTACTCGGTCCTCAAATCAAATTTATTGACCATTATATATATAGACCATATAATTTTTTGTGGGCAATTCTACAGGATAAGAAGGCAATAATACAAGGCCAGCCCATGAGGAAAATGCTTTGAGTTGAGCTCCTCCTAGCAGGCTAGCATC
Organism: Nelumbo lutea; assembly: GCF_056320005.1. NCBI lineage: Eukaryota > Viridiplantae > Streptophyta > Magnoliopsida > Proteales > Nelumbonaceae > Nelumbo > Nelumbo lutea. The sequence goes on along the minus strand of NC_142684.1, from coordinate 173,317,434 downwards.
ATCTTGTTGTGCCGTTGGACCATATTACATACATGGGAGGTTTTGTTTTCAGCACCGGATTGCTGTCAAAGAAATTGGCCGGTCGGATTTCAAATCCGCCTCTTAGCGTCGGCATCACCGGAAAGTCTTCCTGGCAAGGGACATGATGAAAGCCCAATGTGTACCACGGCACGATGTCGTCTCTGTTCTCAATTGGCCTGTTCCTGCAATTCCCAGTCCCAAAAGATTTTGGTTAATGTCGTCCTGAAAACATATGATGTGCCAGAAATTACGTACGTTGGAGCTACAGCCTACCGGGGAGACTGTCTAATCAACAGATAGTTGGTCATAATAGATACCTCCGGCTCCAAATGGGCAAGGTATCGTCCCCTCGGCTCTGATCCATCTGCATATAAGTGATAACCCAGCCGCTCCATTGCTCAGATTTGTTATGGGGAGTGACCCATAGAGCGTACTTCGTGAAGGCACTAAGCATTTGTCGATAGTCATCATCTGTAGAAGAAGATGACTATCCGTTGGTTGTGGGTCCGGTCCGTTCTTGATGATATTAAGTCCTGGAGTTAAGAACCCCACTCCAGTTCAGATTTGGTGATTCTTCTTCCTTTATCTATTTTTTAGTTCAGATTTGCAGCAACTTGGTGAGATCTAAATCACTGTTTGTGTTGTATCCACCTTGCATTTGGTGATGTTAATGTTGCTCTTGTGATCTAATGATTATTTTATTGATGTTTGTAAGCCTCTAATTGCAACTATAGAAGACTTTTGTATCCAAAAATTTCTGAATTAGTGAAAGACTTTTACGGACCATAGGTCCCGTGGGCTTTCCACGTAAAAATTCTGGTGTGCTATTGTGTGGTGATTGTTATCTGTTTTTCTGTTACTTTGCTGAATTGTTTGCTTGTTATTATTGTTGTTGGCATACCCATTTTCACACACAAACTTAGGGCAAAAGTTCTTGTTGTCCTGAGATTTGTTTTATACTCATTTCTTCTACTATAGTGTAACTTACCCAACAGTGGTATCAGAACCACATTGGCTGAAATTAATTGTTTGTGTTGATACAAATGGAGGAATCCTCGGGTGTTATGACAAAATTGACTTTATTGAATTATGCCATTTGGAAACCCAGAATGGACATTCTTTATTGTAAAGATTTGTACTTACCCATAAGAGGTGATGAAGTAAAGCCAAGTGACAAGTCAAGTGATGAATGGGGAATCATGCATAGGAAAACCATAGGCCAAATCTGGCAGTGGATCGACCACTGTATTTTTCACCATGTTGCACAAGAAACTAGGGCTGATGTTTTATGGAAAAAAATTAGTTTATGTATGAAAGGAAAACGGGTTTAAATAGGGCTGCCTTGATTAGAAAACTAGCACACTTGAGATATAAATATGGGACTAATATGTCTGAACATTTGAGTGATTTTCAAGCTTTGATAAATCAATTGACTTCTATGAAATTGAATCTGGATGATGAAGTGCAAACCTTGTTGTTACTTAGTTCCTTGCCTGACAGTTGGGAAACCTTAGTGGTTTCAGTCAGTAATTCAGCCCCTAATGGTATAGTAACCATTGACACAGTCAAAGATCCTTTGTTGAATGAAGAGTCCAGGAGGAAAGAACAAGGGACTTACTCAGAATCTCAAGCTCTTGTGATAGAAAAGAAAGAAAGAGAGGGAAGAGGTAAAAGCAGAGGTCCCCGTAACAAATATAATAAATCCAGAGGAAGGTCCAGGTCCAAGAAAAATATCATTTGTCATCACTATAATAAACCAGAACATTACAAAAATGAATGTAGAGTATGAAAAAGAGAAAAAGCCAAAGGGAAAGGTGAAGGCAAGAAAGAAGAAAAGGATACTACAGTTGTTGCAGCCGAGGGTGATGTTGTTATTGTTTGTGAGGATAATTATGCCAACTTTGCATACCCAGACAGTTATTGGGTCATAGATTCGGGTGCTTCTTTTCATGTTACTCCCCATGGTGAACTTTTCACAACTTACACTATAGGTGATTTTGGACATGTTCATATGGGGAATGCTGGTGCATCCAAGATTGTTGGCATGGGAGACATTTGTCTAGATAGCAATACTGGTTGCAAATTAATTTTGAAGAATATTAGACATGTTCCTGATATCCGCCTAAATTTGATTTTCATTGGCAGGTTAGATGATGAAGGTTATGCAAACACGTTCAGTGATGGAAAATGGAAGCTCAATCGGGGTTCACTCATTGTGGCAAATGGAAAGAAGTACGATACCATTTATGTGATGCAAGCAAGGTTGAGCAAAGGATAGGTGAATGCAATTCATGATTCATCCATTAAGCTTTGGCACCAGAGGCTTGGACATTTGAGTGGAAAAGGGCTTCAAATACTTTTCAGAGAAAATCTTCTTCCTAATGTAAAAGTTATGCCTCTTGAAACATGTGTACATTGCTTATCTGGCAAACAGAGTAGAGTTGCATTTCATAAATTTCCTCCATCTAGAAAGCCTCATGTTTTAGATTTAGTTCACACTGATGTTTGTTACATGAAAGATAGATCTCTTAGTGGTGCATTATATTTTATGGCATTTATTGATGTCCACTCCAAAAAAGTGTGGACATTTGCCTTGAAATCTAAGGATCAGGTGTTGGATGTTTTCAAGTATTTTCATGCCAAGGTTGAGAGAGAAACATGGAATAAGTTGAAGTGCATCCGAGCAGATAATGGTGGTGAATATAGAGGTCATTTTGAAAAATATTGTAGGATCCATGGTATCAGACTTGATAAAAGTGTTCCTAAAACTCCTCAACACAATAGAGTAGCAGAGAGAATGAACAAAACAATTAATGATAGAATCAGATGCATACTCTCTCATACTAAGTTACCTAAATCCTTTTGGGGTGAGGCTATGAAAACTACAGTTGACCTCATCAACATTTCTCCTTTAGTTCCTTCGAATGGAGATACTCCTGAAGGAGTTTGGACAAGGAAATCCATATCATATAGTCATTTGAAAGTGTTTGGCTGCAGGACATTTGTTCATATTGCTAGAGATGAAAGATCCAAGCTTGATGACAAGTCTAAACAGTGCATCTTCTTAGGCTATGGGCACAAAGAGTTTGGGTACAGGTTATGGGATCTAGTTGACAAGAAAGTGATCAGAAGCAGACATGTTGTATTTCTTAAGGATCAAACAATTGAAGATATAGAAAAAATTGAGAAGCCAAAATTCTCTGTTGATGTTCCAATTAACTTGGATGGTGATCATGGGGGAGCTGTACCAAATGAACAGGATGATATAGTTAGTGATGAAACTCCTGTAAATGAAAATACAGAGGAAGTGCAGAATAAACAGGTACCTTCAGTTCCTTCACCACAAGTTCAGCTTAGAATATCAACTAGAGAGAGAAGACCTTCCACTAGGTATCCTCCACATGAGTATGTGAGGTTGACAAATGGGGGAGAGCTAGAGGCTTATCAAGAGGCTATGTCACATGACAAGAAAGATGAGTGGCTAAAAGCAGTGCAAGAGGAATTAAAATCCTTGCATGAGAATCACACCTATGATTTGGTGAAATTACCAAAGGGGAAAAGGGCACTAAAAAATAAATGGATTTATAAATTGAAATCTGATGAGAGTGTCTCACAACTAAAATACAAAGAAATGCTGGTTGTGAAGGGTTTCAGTCAAAAAAAGGGTGTCGACTTTGAAGAAATATTCTCTCCTGTGGTGAAAATGTCTTCTGTTCGAGTTGTGCTTGGAATAATTGCAAGTCTAAATTTGGAAGTTGAACAGCTTGATGTGAAGAACGTCTTCCTTCATGGTGATTTGGAAGAAGAAATCTATATGGAGCAACCAGAGGGATTCAAGGAAATAAGCAAAAAACATTTGGTGTGCAGATTAAAGAATGCCTTCCTAGCTGGCGCTCGCGTGGCTCCTGAGAGGTACCTGAGATGAGAGGAAAGAGGAAGAACTCCCGAGGGGTTTCCCGGCGGGAACTCTCCGATGCTTAAGTTAGTAATGTGTGCAAGAAGTAAAAAGAAAACGAAGGCTAAGAGTGAAGATAGCGCGTTACCACTATGTTCAAGAGGTCAGAGATTCAAGAAAAAGTTTCCCTTCTATCCTGAGGGCTTTTATAGGGACACTCACATTAGGTCGGGCATAACCACCACTAGGCTCCTACCACAGCCGTTACCTACCAGGGCTGCACAATTGGCTGTTGTGGTGTACGCTTCGCCCAGGTGAGTGACACATTTCCAAAGTGGAAGACATGCCTTTGCCTGTCGAGAGACGTGGATGCAGACTGTCGAAAGGACTGAGACTGCACCGTCAGTAGAGGATATGGTGCAGTCTGACCGGTACGGTCTGTCAGTCGGAAGCTTCCTGGAGGGTGCTAGTGCGGCTTGTTCGCGAGCTATCTCATGGCAAGCTTGGAACACTCCAGGATTACCCTTAGTGAAATTGGTCCTCAGAATGACTTGTCTGCTAGGGAGCTCGGGCGAGCTAATAACTTTAGCTCGCAAGCTATAGTTGCCTCGGAGTATCTCTTCAAAGATAGCACGGGGAACTTGGAGTTTGCCTTGCAGTGGACTCCTCCCCTCGTGAGCTGTAACGTAGCGGACTGCTTCGTGGACCCGTCACTTGGTCGCTCTGGGCTTCAACGCTAGGCTGTCGCTCATGCTAAGTCGGCGTCTACGTGTCACCGTTTCATAGGTTGGGTCAAATCATCCTTCGTCAATTGCCCCCCACTCCTCGAGCTAAGAGTACCGCCTTAGCGCGGGGAGTTTATGAAGTGCAATGGACTAATTTGACCAAAATTCAAACTTGATTGACTGCCCTCATTAAATGCATTTGCGGGAATCAAGAGATTTTCTGACTTTCCTGACATTTCGGATTCCGAAAATGTGCTGAGGTGGCCTTTAACCCCGAACATCGTGCGGCTGTGACTACCTTAATTATGGAAGACGTGCTGCCAATCGCCTTCAGTTTTCAGAAGGTGTGCGGTTAGGGCGCCCGCGGACCATTGGATCTGCTTTGATCCGGGCCATCAATTTGAAAGGGTGGAGACTATAAATAGGGGGCCCCCTCAAGCCCTATTTTCTCCCATGCCATCTTGATGTCTTTGGATTCTGAGGTCGCGCACTTCACCTAGTCTACCCGAGTTCCTCAGTCTGCTCCGTTCCGTCTACTCTAGTGAGTCCCAATCGCTATCATCCATGTCTGGGTACCCATACCATACCTATCACAAGCTCGATAGCCAGGATGATGATGCTCCCTCGAGCTCGGGGGGAGCCTGGGAACAGATCCCAAAGGCTCGGGAGGCCTCTAGCGACATGGCGTCTACTTCTAGGGGGAGGGAGCCTGATACATTTGGCCCTTCCTTAATGACAGTGGAGAGACTCAGGTCTCTAATCCTCTACTTTCGCCTCCCTGGGGACCTGGTTTATAGCCTCCCTATTGGCAACTTCCCTTGTGAGCATGGTTCCAATGACATAGTAGTCTTTCAGGAACAACTCGAGGCTAGCTTGCGTCTCCCCCTGCACCCCTTGATAGTGGAGGTGTTAAATCACTTCAACGTCACCATTGAGCAGCTTCATCCCAACGCCATTCGAAACATGGTTGGGACTATATCCCTGTGTTACGAGTACTGCCTTCCTTTGGACCTTGATATTTTTGTCTCTATCCTTTGTATAAAGAACGCTGCTCCTCAGGTTCCTCCAGAGAGGCGATTTTATTACCTCTCTCCTCGCCGCGGCTATAAGCTCTTGTACGAGATGCCGAATAAGATTCCCGCCTGGAAGTGGGATTACTTTGTGGTCCGTAACCCCGAGGGGTGGCCCTTCCCCATTGCTTGGAGGGGTGCCATTTAGGACCCCGGGGCCGAGCTGGACCCTGAAATTCGGAAAACGATGCTGTCTTGTGCGTCGGTAGGCTTCCTTTCCTCAAACTACTTGACCGAGGAGAAGCTCGTGCAGGCAGGCTTGAGCCCGGGTAGGTGGGCCTTTTAGGTCGCATAGTGCCTTGTGACAATATTGTGTACACATGTGTTTTGTTTCTTGTCGGACTAATATCTTGTGGTCTTTTGGCAGCCATCATGTCCAGTGCCGATTTGCGTCGCCTTCTCTCGAGCAGCCAGAGGTAACATGAGAAGAGGACGCACCTCGACTGGACCCCCTTCGGGAAGTACTGAGTTCGGGTCTACCGAGCTGGTTCTACCCTCTCCTCTGCCCGAGGATCCGATGCCCCCACCTGAGGGGGCTAGTGGGATTAACCCTAGGGGAAACGAGCTCCTTTAGCCGGGGGAGGCTCCCTGTATGTAATCCCCTTCAGCCCCATCCTTACCCCCGGTTCCCAGTGGGAAACTGGGAAGGAGTAAATTATTATTTGGTGGCTCGCCGGAGGAGTCGGAAGGTGATAACTAATGACGAGATCGCTTAGTGGGAAAACATGGAGCCCGGGGACCTCTCCGCGTTCGCCTCTGCCCATTGCATGGTGGTAAGTGACTTTTTCCCTTTTTCTCTCTTGTTTTTCCCTTTTCCGCTGTTCTCCGATTTTCTTTTCCGTCAGCAGGTGAATTCCGCCATCCATGCCATGGCTCTCCAGACGTGCATCCATCACGTCGACGCCCTCGACCAGCAGGCTGCCAACCATAAGCTCCAGGGCGAGCTCGATCGGATCCGGGGCGAGCTCCATCACACCCGCAAGGGGAGCGAGTCTCAGGAGCTGCTCGTCCACGACCAGGAGGCTCAAATCGCCCGACTTTCTGAAGAGAGCACACGTTATAGGGAGGAATCATTGAGAGTGGCGGTAGAGAGGGAGCTCCTCAGGCAGCAAGTGCGGGACTTGGAGTCCACTCTTCTAAATCGGACTCGAAACTTTGATAAGATGGTGGAGGCTGAGCGAGAGAAAGCGGTCTGGAATTTTAAAGACTCCCAGGAATTTTAGGACCTCCAGACGGAGTATAGTTCGGGTTCGTACCACTCGGGGTTTAAGCTTTGCCGATGGCTGGTTTGAAAGAAGTTCTCCGGACTCAACCTCGATGGCATTACCATGAAGGGTCTGTCTCCTGAGACGACGGACCAAGCAGAGGAAGAGGAGCCCGACTCCCTAGAGGATGAAGAAGTGGATCCTTGAGGCGGTGTTTCTCTGGGCTTCTGGTGGCTTCCAAGTGCCGTAAACCCGGTCTTTCACAAGTCTTTGGTTGGGTAGTTGTGCCCTGTGATAGTCAAACTTTTCCCGAGCTGTTTAGCTCGGTTATCACACTTGTTATTTTTCTTCTTTCTTTTCTTTTTTTTTTTTTTTGAAGTGACATTGAAAGTTCATTCCTTCTTTTGAATATGATGAACTATCTTTATTTTTGCTAAAGCAATCTCATTATTTGAGCTTTTAGAGCTACATGCCCGAAGTAGGACCTTTAGGTAGTCGTTATCCCATCTGCCCTTTAACGTTTAAGGCATCTCTATGGTATACCGCGAAGTGATTACCATGTATGTCTGAACTATGCATTGGTTGGTTATTCCTCAGTTCAACCAAAGTATTGAGACGAGTTATGCTTTGTAAGGTTTAAATCCGAGCTGCTTACGCCTTTGATATTTCATACTTTGCCTTCGCCACTAAAGTGGCTAAGTCTTTCTTGATGCCGAGGTCTTTGTTAGCTTAGTGTTTTGGCCCTTAGGCTGAGGGGGTGACTTATAGTCTGCCCTTGAAATTTGCCCATGCCATGGAGGCAACTGGGTCTTATAGCGCCGAGGTCGTGTTAGCTCAGCATTTTGACCCTTAGGCTCCAGGAGTGACTCATTGTCTACTCAGTAGTTTGCCCATGCCGTAGAGGCGACTAGGTCTTATAGCGCGAGGTCGTGTTAGCTCAGCATTTTGCCCCTTAGGCTCCGGGAGTGACTCATGGTCTACTCAGTAGTTTGCCCATGCCGTAGAGGCGACTAGGTCTTATAGCGCTGAGGTCGTGTTGGCTCAGGATTTTGGCCCTTAGGCTCTAGGAGCGACCCATGGCCTACTCGGTTGTTACAGGTAGTATTTTCTCAAGTTGACGATATGCCATGCCCGAGGTACTTGTTTCCCTTCAAGGGTTTCGAGCTCGTACGTTCCTTCCCCGAGCATTCGCTTCACTCGGTAGGGACCTTCCCAGTTGGACGCAAGCTTGTCAGCGCCGGGCTCAGGTACCATAACTTTACAAAGGACCAGGTCGCCAACGCGGAGGTTCCGCCTCTTGATCCTAGCATTATAGTACCGAGCTACTCTCTGCTGGTAGGCTGCGGTTCTGATGTACGCGAGGTCCCTTACTTCTTCGAGTAGATCGAGGTGGTACGTATCTCATCTTCGTTCGTCTGATCACTGTATGCTTCTAGTCGCAGCGTGGGCACTTCAATCTCTGCAAGGATTACTATTTCAGTGTCGTAGGTGAGATTGAAGGGTGTTTCTCCCGTGGCAGTCTTCTCTGTGGTGCAGTATGCCCACAGAATACTGGGTAGTTCATCTGCCCACAATCCTTTAGCTCGGTCCAACGGTGCCTTTAATCCACGGAGGATGGCTTTGTTCATTACTTCTACCTAACCGTTTGCTTGAGGGTGTGTGACGGAAGTAAAGTTCTATCGGATTCCCATGTCTTGGCACCAGTCTTGGAATTTGATGTCTTCGAACTGTTTGTCGTTGTCAAAAATCAATACCCCAGGTAATCCGAAGCGGCATACAATGTTTTTCCAAAAGAAGTTTTGAACATTTCGGGTCGTGATCGTTACGAGGGGTTCGACTTCTACCCACTTGGTAAAATAGTCCATTGCTACCACTAAGAACTTCCTTCCACCCATTGCTGGCGGGAATGGCCTAAGTAGATCGATGCCCCATTGTGCAAAGGGCCACGGACTGGTGAGATACTTGAGGTCAACAGCGGGTTGGTGGTGGATATTGGCATGTCTCTGACATTTGTCGCATTTTCTAACGAGTTCAATGGCGTCTGCCTTCATTGTTGGCCAATAATACCCTTGTCGAAGCACTTTCTAGGCAAGGGCCCTTCCCCCCAAGTGCCTGCCGCACAACCCCTCATGAGTGTCGTGGAGTACGAGTTCGGTTTCGGTAGGCCGCAAGCAACGCAGATAGGGGAGCGTGTAGGATCTCCTATACAGCCGCTCGTCTATCATGACGTATTTGGTTGCCTGGCGCTGCACCCTTCTGGCCGCATTGCGATCTGCAGGGAGGGTCCCATGTAGCAAGAAGCTCACTAGCGTGTCAATCCAATTCGGCTCTGCTTGAATGACAGGAGTGACCTCCTCTGCCCCCTTGAGAATGCTAGGCCGAGACAAGTTCTCTATGTACACGGTTCTCATGGTGATGTTGCTAGTACTGGCTAACTTGGATAGGGCGTCAGCCTCAGCGTTCTCCAACCTAGGGATCTGTCTGATGAAGTGTGACTGGAAGTCGAGCAGGGCCTCTCTAACCTTGGTCAAGTAGGCAATCATGGTTGGCTCGCGAGCTTCATACTCGCCGGTGACCTGGTTAACCACAAGCTGGGAGTCGCTGCAAATAACAATGTACTTTGCTTTTACTTCTCTGGCTAGGCTAGTCCAGCTATCAATGCCTCATACTCTGCTTCATTGTTAGACGTCGCGAACTCGAAGCGTAGCACATATTCCAGTTTTGTGCTGATGTGTGCACAATTTACATATAAATTCTGGTGTTTATGCATGGTTTTGATGTTGATTTGTGTTAATTCTTACTCCAATTTAGCTTAATTTCAGGAAATTGTCAAAGAGGACAAGTCTAGGGAAAAAGAGCATAAAATTATGCTAAAGGAGGCCAAATATAAGGTGATATAGTCCAGTTGGGAGCAAGGCCCAGCCGAGAGGTCAAAGGAGGGCCATTCGGCCCATGCAGCCCATGCTGCACTCCCAAAGAGAGAGCACAACCGAAGCTCTCCAATGGAACCTATTCGGCCCAGCAATGAAGAGGCCCATTTGCAGATAAAGAGCAGTCCAAAGTGTAGCCCAAGGAGCCTAAAGGTGGGAAACTTTCTAGAAGAGAGAAAGGAGGCATTAAGTGAAAAAACAAGGCTAATTGGGTAATTCTGGACAATTTTGGCACCGAATAGTAATTCGGGAAAAACTCTCTCATCCAGATTCCGATTGAGATGATTCAAGATGAGTTGGAAAGATAAAGAAAAGTTCTAGAACTTTCATGTTTTGAGTTTTGATAGACACGGAAGAGTCGGGGTAAAAAATCGAGCCCAAATTATCTGGAACCGCATTGTAGAACTTTCTAGATGGGAGAACTTTCTAGAGGAGGAAAGGGGCTGAGGAGAAGGCTATAAAAGGATAAGAGAGCCAAGGGAAAAGGGGTCCAACATCTGATTTCAAACTCTCCTTGAGCTCTTGTTCTAAGAGAGAAGAAGAGAGAGAGATAGGCGCAAGAGAAGAGAAGAGAGGAGGAACAAGCAGCTTCAAGAGAAGAAGAAGTTGAATTCGAAGAGGGAGAAAGCAATTGGAGATCAAGGTTTCATCCTCACTTGATTTCTACACAAATTGGTAACCGAATTCAGCTAAGATTTATGTAATTTCGCCATCAAATTTTCCTTTCTTGCTGTAATCAAAGCATGTATTATGCAAATTAAATTCTGTAATTTGTTTTCTAAGTTCATTCGAGTAAAGTAGCTTCAATCTTGAAGTTTCTTGTTTGGAATATCAATTGTGGATTGTTGGCCGAACTGCTATTTTGAAATCTCAGATCTGAAATTTTAGATCATGAATTTACAAGGTCTAAATTGCTATTTTCCAATGGATCTATAAATTCAGATCATGAAATAGTGAGATCCAAACTGCTATTCTATGAAATCAGATCTGTGATTTCAGATCATGAACTTGTAATACCTGAATTACTTGAGAAAGAATTCAGGTAGCTTTAATTCAGTCTGGCCGAATTGTTCCTCTTTCTTGGAATTCCTAGAGTGCTTGAGAAAGACTCTAAGATTTCAGATCTACCAATCAAGAGCCAAATTGAGTGCAAGGTTAGAGATAACTTGCACAATTCAGTTGGTGTTCATTCAGCTGAGTTGATGATCATCCAGCTGAAACGAAGCCCTAGAATTGCTAGATATGAATGCATGCATGGTGATTAGATCCTTGATAGAGATATAAGGACCATCACTCATGCATAGATTGAACATGCGCTCGAGAGAGGCTGTTCATTGCTTTGGAATTTCACCAAACCAAGGCTGAATCCTATTCTACTCGAATTGCCTAGAAAACTAGTTGCTGAATTTATTTTTCTATGCATCTTTAGCTTGTTTCCTCACTTGCATACAAGGTGTTTGGTCCAATGTGTTAGAAATAGCTTTGTAGTTAGAATTTCAGATTTTCATTAGTTTTACATTTTGGCTGATCAGATAATAGTAGATTGATTTATTACTGGTAGTTGCTACATAAGTCCTCGTGGGAACGATACTCTATTCACTACTCTATTACTTGAGTGGCTAGTGCACTTGCTAGTGTCACAATGAACTACACATCACGTGCCGCTTGGGTCGTGTAGAACTATTCCAGCTCCGCTGCCCTGTTCGTTTGAGGAGCCATCTATGTGATGGATCCAGGGCTCCTCATCCCAGCTCGTGATTGGCCGAGCTAGGAGAGATGCCACACTGGCTGCTACTTCACGGGGTTCAGACTCGATCAGCCTGGGAGCTTCGGGCTCATCCGAGCTGGGAGCCTCGTGATCAACCGGCCTGGGAACTTCAGAGCTGAATGTACATTAGGCTATAAAATCTGTTAAGGCTTGGGCCTTAATGGCAGTTCGCAGCTTGTACTGGAGGTCGTACTCGCTGAGCTCAACGGCCCACTTCGTCAACCGACCAGAGACCTTGGGTTTAAGCAACACTTGCCTCAGAGGTTTGTCGGTGAGGACGATAATAGTATGAGCTTGGAAGTACGGGCGGAGCTTCCGAGCTGTGATTATCAATGCGTATGCTAGCTTTTCCATCTCCGGGTATCTCGTTTCTGCTCCCTACAATACTTTACTAACATAATAGATGGGTCGTTGGACCCGAACTACTTTCTTTATTAGTACCGGACTAACCACTTTGTCGCTTGCCGAGAGGTACAGTTCTAAAACATCACCCTCCTCAGGTCGGGTTAAGGTCGGCACACTAGCGAGGTATTTCTTGAGCTCGTCGAACGCAAGCTGGCAATCTTGGGTCCATTCGAACCCTTTGCTCTTAATTGCCTTAAAGAACGGTAGACAGCAGTCCGTCGATTTAGACATGAAGCGGCTCAGGGCGGCTATGTGGCCATTCAACCTCTAAACCTCCTTCAGCTTCCGGGGTGGTCTCATATCTAAAATGGCCTTAACTTTATCCGGGTTGGCTTCGATGCCCCACCGGTTAACGATGTATCCTAGGAACTTGCCCGAGGTCACACCAAACACACGCTTGTTTGGGTTCAGTCTCATTAAACTTATGCAAAATTTCAAAAACATAATGCAAATCTTGTATTAATTCATGTGAGAATTGAGTTTTGACGACAATGTCGTCTACATAGCATTCTATTTTTCTACCGATTAACGGCGCAAATAACTTATTTACAAGCCTTTGAAAGGTCGCCCCTGCGTTTTTCAACCCGAAGGGCATAACCTTGTAACAGTATAGGCCGAATTCCGTGATGAAGGTAGTCTTTTCTTCGTCCACCGGATCCATCTTGATCTGGTTATAGCCCGAATAGGCATCCAAGAAACTTAGCAACTCGTGCCCTAAGGTTGCGTCCACCAATCGGTCAATTATGGGGAGTGGGAAGCAATCTTTTGGGCAAGCCCGGTTCAGGTCGGTGTAGTCAACGCACATGCGCCACTTGTCATTGGCCTTCTTTACCAGGACGGGGTTGGCTACCCAACTCGTGTAGTGGACTTCTCTTATGAAGTCAGCTGCGAGGAGCTCTTCGACCTCCTCATCGACCGCTTTCCACTGCTCCGAGGCTAGGTTGCACATCTTCTGTCTAACGGGCCTAACTACAGGATCAGTGTTTAGCTTGTGAGTTATGAGATCGGGGTCTATACCGGGCATCTCTACCGCAGACCATGCAAAAATATCTAAATTTTGAAGTAAGAAACTTACCAGTTCTGATCGTAGAGGTTCCTGGATGGAAGTGCCGATCTGAAGCATTCGAGTTGGGTCTGCTACTGAGGTCGGAACCATGACTGTTTCTTCTGTTGGTACGGCTCATTCTTCACCTTGCTCCATAGGCCGCTCTAGCTCGAGGTCATCAGCCACCTTGGTTTTTCCCTTCAGGGCGGCGACATAGTACTTATGGGACTCGAACTGGTCGCCCCGCACTACTCCCACACCGAAGTTAGTTGGGAACTTCATAGCCAAATGGTAAGTGGAGACCACCGCACGTAGGACATGGGTGATCGGTCGACCTACTATGGCATTGTAGGGGGAGGGAGTCGCAACCACCAATAAGTCATGCTTGAGTCTGACCATACAAGGCCACGTGCCGACTTCCACAGGTACTATTATTTTCCCAAGGGGCCGAACTTCCTCTCCGCTGAAGCCTACCAAAGGAATGTCTGCGGGCTTCATGTCACCTCTCTACAACTGTAGCTGGTAAAATACAGCTTTGAAGAGGATGTCGGCCGAGCTGCCTAAGTCGACGAGTATGCGCCTGGCCTCGAAGTCGTTGATTCTTAGCTTTATTACGAGCGCATAGTCGTGGGGGTTGTGAACCCCTTGCGCATCATCTTCTGTGAAGAAAATTGGCTCTTCTGTCCTCGGCCGCTTTGGGGGGTTTTGCTCCTCCCGGGTGGCTTCGCGAACCGATGCACAAGCTGCTGCCGAAGTGCAACCCGCAATGATCAAACCTCCCACTATCATGTTGATGGTCCCTCGGACTGGCCTCTCCTCCAAAGGCTGCCTCTGCAATTGTTCGACCGACCTACTACTAGACTCGGGGGCATCCTTACCATGCTTCCCTTGCCGACCTGTTTTATTACTATTATTATTATTATTCTGTACAAAGTTTCTTAGATACCCGCGACGGATGAGCTCCTCTATCTCATCGCGGAGGTTTTTACAACTCTTGGTACCGTGACCGTGATCTCTGTGGAAATTGCAATACAGGTTCTTATTTCTTTCATTGGGATTCCCCCTCAGACGGGGTGGCCACTTCACGTACGGGGCGTCCTTGATCGCCATCAGAATTTCAGCCCATTTCGCGTTCAGTGCGGTGTAATTAGCTCGGTCCGCTACAGGGGGTCGAGGAAACTGACCCGACCTTGCCCCCCCGAGCTGTGTCCTTTTTCTTTCAGCTGTCCCCTTGACTGGAAAGCTCGCCCTTTTGGTTGATCTCCTCTTCGGTGGCTATGAACCTGTCCGCAAGCTTCAAAAACTCGGTTATGGTTACTGGTTGGTTGACGACCATGTGTCATTTGAACTCTTTGTGTGTCACGCCTTTCTTGGTTGCTGCAAAGGCATACGGTGGAGTCCAGGCGCGGTATCTGCATACAAATATCGTTGAACCACTTGATATAGCCCCGGATGAACTCTCCTTCTCTTTGCACTATGCTGAGGAGGCTTTCTTCAGTTCGCGGGTACCGTTTGCTGGTGACGAAGTGGAACGTGAAGGTTTGTGCGAACTGCGCCCAACTTCTTATCGACCCATGTACCAAGTTCCGATACCACGTGCGGGCTGCTCCCCTAAAAGTAGTGGAGAAGGCCACGCACATACAAGACTCACTGGCTCGTGCCAGGTGCATCTGTGGCTGAAAGGCATCTACGTGATCATTTGGGTCAAACGACCTGTCATACTTGTCAAGAGGGGGGAGTTTGAAGTCTTTGGGCATTGGGACTGCCATGAGTTTGGAACATAGGGGGGATGGAACCGAGAGGAGGGGAGCTTTGACTTCAGCCGAGCTTACTTCTTCTTTTCCCATGAGCTTGGGCAAATCGCGGGTGATAGATCGGCGAGCTTAGCGGCGGCGCCTCTGCTTTTTTGTGGGCTCGGCGTTCGTAATGCTCACCTTTACGTTGTCCGAAATGGTTTGTGCAGGAAGTAGCCTGATTTGTTGGTGATGGCTGCGGACAGAGGGGTCCTGCTTGGAGTTTGTTGTTAGGACCTCGAACCAGTTCTCAAGGAGCGGGGTTTCAAACTTCGACTGCCAAGGTGACGTAGACCTGGCAAGCTGGGGTCCTCCTAACCTGTCCACCCGCGGTGAGATCGGGGTAGCCGATCTCTCTCGTCTACTGCGGGGGAGGCCTTGCTTTTTGGGAGGTTTTGGGGGACCTCTCCTTGGCCAGAGGGGCGCTCGTCCTGGTGGCGAGACTTAGCTTGTTGCAAGGCTGGGTGCTGAGGCAGGAACTGCGGCTGCTGAAGTTGAGGTTGAGGCAGCTGGAGGAACTGCTGCTGATATTGATACTGGGAGACCTAGTGCAATACGTGTTGTTGATAGAGCTGAAGTTACTGGAACTGTTGCATTTGGGCCTGCATGGCCCGCATGCACTGCATCACGTCTTCTAGTTGGTTTGAGCTGGCCGCTGGAACCACGACCGAAGGTTCGATGAATGTCGCTCCGACTGTAGCAAGGAGTGGGGCGACGACAGGTGCCACTATGAGAGGCACATTCAAGCTGGGGATTTCATCTGCTGAGAGGGGGACGGTGAACTGTCCGATACAGACAGTAGGATGTTGGGGTTGTTCCTTGGAGTTGTCCATTTCCGTGCTTCGTCTGACGTTGCTAGAGGAAGCCATGAGCGTTGGATTGTTTCGAGGAAGAAAAGAACTGAAAAAGTTTAGAGAGAAAGGCCTTTTGAAGCATTTCCCACAGACGACGCCAAATGATGTAGCAAAATCCGGTCACTCCTAGTTGGCGCTCATGTGGCTCCTGAGAGATACCTGAGACGAGAGGAAAGAGGAAGAACTCCCAAGGGGTTTCCCAGCGGGAACGCTCCGATGCTTAAGTTAGTATTGTGTGCAAGAAGCAAAAGGAGAATGAAGGCTAAGAGTGAGGATAGCGCATTACCACTATGTTCAAGAGGTCAGAGATTCAAGAAGAAGATTCCCTTCTGTCCTGGGAGCTTTTATAGGGACACTCACATTAGGTCGGGCATAACCGCCACTGGGCTCCTGCCACAGCCGTTACCTGCCAGGGCTGCGCAGGTGGCCGTTGTGGTGTACGCTTCGCCTGGGTAAGTGACACGTTTCCAAAGTGGCTAGCATGCCTTTGCCTGTTGAGAGATGTGGATGCAGACTGTCGAAAGGACTGGGACTGTGCCGTTAGTAGATCATATGGCGCAGTCTGACCGGTACGGTCTGTCAGTTGGAAGCTTCTTGGAGGGCACTAGTGCGGCTCATTCGCGAGCTATCTCGTGGTGAGCTTGGAACACTCCAGGATTACCCTTAGTGAAGGTCCTCGGAATGACTTGTCTGCTAGGGAGCTCGGGCGAGCTAATAACTTTAGTTCGCAAGCTACAGTTGCCTCGGAGTATCTCTTCAAAGATAGCACAGGGAACCCGGAGTTTGCCTCGTGGCGGACTCCTCCCCTCGTGAGCTGTAACATAGCGGACTGCTTCGTGGGCCCGTCACTTGGTTGCTCCGGGCTTCAACGCTACGCTGTCGCTCATGCTAAGTCGGCGCCTACGTGTCACCGTTTCATAGGTTTGGTCAAATAATCTTTCGTCAGTATAGTTAGTCGATTTCTCTCTAACCCCGGCAAAGAATATTAGACAGCAGTAAAATGGATATTCAAGTATCTCAGAGGTACTTCTCAAATATGCTTATGCTTCGGGAATGGTAAAGTCATGTTGGATGGGTACATTGATGCAGACATGGCTGGCGATGTTGATTCACAAAAGTCCACTTTGAGATATTTAATGACTTTTGCAGGGGGAACAATTTCATGGCAACCCAAACTTCAAAAGTGTGTTGCATTATCTACTACAGATGTTGAATACATTGCAGCTACAGAAGCTTGTAAGGAGATCATATGGTTGAAGTTCTTACAAGAATTGGGTATGAAGCAAGAAAGATATGCTTTTCATTGTGATAGTCAAAGTGCAATCCATCTCTCTAAAAATCCTTTCCACTCAAGATCCAAACACATTGATGTAAGGTACCACTAGATTCGGGATGTGTTGGATATGAAGTTGTTGAACATTGAGAAGATTCATACTAATGAGAATGGTATAGACATGTTAACAAAGTTCTTGCCTAAAGACAAATTTGAATTCTGCAAAGAAGTTGTAGGCTTGGTGAAACTCCCCATATGAGTTGGAGGGGGAGAATTGTTGGGTGTGGGTTCAACCCATATGAGGGTTCCACCCCACCTTTATTGGCTCCCAAAAAAGGAGTCATATAGTAGAAATAATGCTTCCACTTTCAGTTTTTTTTTTTTTTTTGCATCAAATTCGTAACCAACCCGACAGAGAAAAATGAAGAAAAAAAACATAGAACCGAAAAGGTTTTTTTCTGGTTCTTTGAGTTTTGTGAAGAAGAAGAAGAAGTTGGCTCTTATTCCATTCAAGATCAAGTTTGGAGGTGTCTTTCAAGCCCGATCCCACTCCAATTCAGACTTGGTGATCCTTCTTCCTTTCTCTACTTCTCAATTCAGATTTACAGCAACTTGGTGAGATCTAATCCTTTGTGTTGTATTCACCTTACATTTGGTGATGTTAATATTGTTCTTGTGAGCCAATGATTATTTTATCGATGTTTGTAAGCTTCTAGTTGCAACTATAGATGACTTTTGTACCCATTAATTTTTTAATTAGTGGAAGACTTTTACAGACCATAGGTCCCATGGTTTTCCCCCGATTTTGAGGTTTTTCACATAAAAATTCTGATGTACTATTATGTGGTGATTGTTATTTGTTTTCTTGTTAATTGGCTGAATTATTTACATGTTATCATTGTTGTTGGCATATCCATTTTCATACACAAACTTAGGGGAAAAGTTCTTTCTGTCCTATAATTGATTTTATACTCATTTCTTCTACTATAGTGTAACTTCCAACAGTTCCCCACCTTGCATCTCCTACCTAACGTTAACGTTGGAACACAAAAAGAGCATTGGAGACCTTTATAGGCTGCCCCTCTTGGCTCTTGCCGAGCGTAATACACGTCCATGAATTCCGCGTTGGCCGGGCAGTCGGTGAAGGGCTCCAGTGAAACTGCACAAAGTCCCACACCGAAGTCGCCTGCATCAAGGAAGGTCTTGTAGTTGGTACCATTCAAATGTTGGATCCATGCATGTATGGCACAAACAGATCCGAGAGGTATCCTTTGTGCAACATTCGTCGATATTGATTCTTTTCAAGGTCGTTGATCGATGCTAGAGATATGACCACACCTACTCAAGCGTCGAAGCCCAAATGGAAGACCCAATTGGCCCATCTGACCATACCCATGAAGCCCAAATCTGTTTCAACCATACTAAGTAAACCACTAGAAAAAATTAAATTAGGTAATTCAATTCCCATCCAAATAATTGATGATTGAAGATTGGGATGAACCATTCCGGAATTTTTAAAACTTCGCATGAAAGATTATTTCTGTCATTGTCGTGCTTTTATGAACATAAGCTATATGACTTTTAAATTTATTAGCTATCTAGAATTTGTGAACTGATATATATGGTTGAAATACCAAGTTTAACCTTTTAGGTAAAAAAAAAAAAAACAATTTGTACTTATCAACCCAAAATGTTTTCAAAACATTTGTATTGATCAGGTAGAAAAATCTCTTACAAATTTGTACCGATCAATCCAAAATACATTAATGCAACGCAATGCCTACCAAATACCCCCTAAAATAAGAAGCATTTTCTCAGGTTTTTTATTTGGTACCATTGTTGTTGCTGCCACATAAACATTTTTTAGTGCCATGTCAGCATACTATTGCTAGTAATAGTAGAAAAAATGGAAAACATCGAAAAGAGTGTTTTCTAATACCACGATTTTTCTTGATTTTCAATGCATGGTCTGAGAAAACATTCTTCGAAAAAAATGGCAAACCAAACAGTAGACATTTCCCCCCACCCAAAAAAAAAAAAAAAAACCCTTTTTTATGCAAAGGAACCTAACAAATGGGCCTCCGAAAAGGTCCATTAAGAGGATATAGTTTAGATCCCACAGAAGAACCTCCCTCCCTAGGGGATACTTGACGAAGAGCCCAATTGGCAATCCAGTCGATTGCCTGATTGCCTTCTCTGCGAGCTGAGCTTATGAGCATACTCTATAAGGTAATTAAACTATTGCATCTCCACGTGGTCACTGATTTGTTTTGGAGCGCTTATATAGTGACTTTGGAATCACCCCGTGATGATGAGCGATGACGTTGTTTGATCGTATTTGCTTCACAAGAATGTGGGCTTCACAGCTTCTATCATCTCTGCCAATTGTTCTTCCTATAGTTATCATACGTGCAGAGCAAAATTAATCTTAACTTTGTTGTCTGGAAGGGGATCCATTTTATCCACTTGACCCTTAATTTTTTTTTTTTTAAAGGAAAAATACTTCATTCATAATTTCGAAGATTTACATGACATGATGAAGCAGGATTGAAGTTTAAGATCACCTGGCCCTTACATGCAACGTATGCAAAAACATGGGCTGCTATGGTGTTAGAGTTCCTGTCAATATGATAATAGGTGTCGGATATGGCCTTTATGAAGTTGCTCGATCCAGTTTTTTTGTCCTATTATCATTCTTTACATAACTAACTAGATTACTGCTATCAGAAAACACAGCTATTTTTTTGTATTTTTAAGACAGTAGATGTGGAGAGTCCAGCGGCCCAACACGGGTGACCTTTTGCCCTGATGACTTCTCTGAAAGGTGATCAGATGATGAACTCTTGTCTTGCAAGACCTGTTATTGGATTAAAAGAACCATCAGTAAGGGAGAGAGAGAGAGTCGGTTCAGATGTTGATGCCTAAGTGTGAGGTGATGACTCAGATTGAATATTTGTATAGATGTATTTCAATGGGGCTTTATTTAGCACAGCTAACCGGTCTGGCTGGATTTGTTCAAATTTTTTTTTCTTTTTTTTTTTTTTTTTGTTTCGGGCTTCTCAAATGAAGTATAAGATTTTACAAAATTTGGCTAGGCTGATCTGGGTCTGCTCTTCGCCCACCAATCTTTGAAGCCTTGTCATCCATTCAGAAATAACCTCGAACATGGTCTTTGGCTCCATATATGATGTCTGTGTTTAACCCAATCTGAGCAACACAAATAGCTCTTGGACATTTAAACAGGAGATGAAAGAGATTTTGTCTCTTGATTGCAAATGCAACATGTTTGGTCATCTGTAAGTGATTGCTATATAGGGATGGCAACGGGGCGGGTATGGGGCGGGGTACCCCCGCCCCGTCCCCACACCGTAGCTAAAATCCCCACACCCGTCCCCGATATTGGGGTCAAGATTCAACCCCCATCCCCAGTCTCGTCAGGGATGGGGAATCCCTGACATGTACCCGCCCCACAACCAATGATCTGGGGACGGGTAATCCCCAACATTTCCCCGCCCCGATGACTGTATCCAATTCCAACTTCCAAAAGTTTGAAGAGGAAATCAAAGTTTTGGCTGTAGAGCTTTCAAAGATGGCTTTAAACTGTAAGACCATTTGATTCATACTGCATCTTCAAAACTTTCAAAGAGTTCAAGAAAAATTAAATAAACAAAACAAAACCAGAAAGTTTAGGTAAATTTTTATCAAAAAATTGGCGATGGTTATAGAGCCGATGATCAGTAATCAGCGTCCTCCAAATGGGAAATAAATTCCCTTCGATTCCATCCATCGCCGTGTGTAGTATACTAGTATTAGGATGTAATCAACATGATATGGAAAAACCAACATGATAAATTGATAAGAAAAAACCAAACTGTAATGTGGAAACGAATGGACAATGAAAGTACTAACTATCGAGAAACATAGTGAGAATAACTCTGCTGCTACGGCGGCGGTGACGCCCGGTGGTCGGCAGATGAATGGAGAATAAGAAAGGAAGAAAAATCTAAGAGCCACACCGCTGTGAAAATCGAAGGAAGATTGCGGACTAAGAAAGTGAGAAGTCTCAAAAACGAAGACTGAACTGAAGAAGATTGCATACTGAGCCGCACCTCTGTGCTACGGCGGTTGGTAGTTCCTCCGTGCTACGGTGGTGATGGTGCCTGCGCGGTCACCAGTTGTGCGAAGGTTGAACTGTTGAAGAAAGACAAAACAATAGGGAAACACCAAAATTACTCCTAACCAAATAGGTAAAATTGCCATCTCTATTGCTATACACTTTGTCTTTTGTTAGGAGGAGGCTGGATCTCTTGCCCACAACTTCCTACCCATGTCCTTACCCATGCCATAAATTTTAGACACATGTCCACTAATACGTGTCTCTTCTTAACATGTGCAGAATTGCCTGTGAATTCAATGGAATGTAATGGGATGGACATTCTGTCAGAAGTTGCCCATTAACCCAATTAATTCTTTAACCTAAAAATAATTAATCTTACCCCTTCCCAAGAACCCTAATAGTCTCCTTCTCTCCATTCCATTCTCCACAACATATTGTTCCAAGAAACTTCATTGGCATCCAACTAGCAACCAACAATGTGCTCAGCAGCATCTTATTCTCTCCGTACTCCATCAGTTAACCTTCTTCTTTTATTCTCCATAACGTCCTATTCTAAGAGACTTCACCAACATCTGGCAGCTGGCAACCGAGGATGTGTTCACCGATACAGCGGTGGTTAAGTAACCTCAACCAATAGAAGAAAAAATTGAGCATTATTTTCTTATAGTTCTTCCAATCAGGTTCTTCTCACCGGTTGCCGGTTGTCAGATGTCGGATGTTAGATGTCAGATGTCGGATGTTAGATGTCAGATGTCGGATTTTTTATGTTGGTGAAATCTCTTGGAACAGGATGTTATGGAGAATAGAAGAAGAAGGTTAACTGATGGAGTACGAAGAGAATAAGATGTCGGTGAACACATCGCTGGTTGTTAGTTTCCGATTGCCAGATGTCGGTGAAGTTTCCTGGAATAGTACATTGTGGAGAATGGAATGGAGAGAACGAGACTATTAGGGTTCTTGGGAAGGGGAAAGGTTAATTATTTTTAGGTTAAAACTTTGATTGGGTCAATGGGTGAGTTCTGACCGAATGAACTTAATGTCTGTCCCATTACATCCCATTGAACTCACATGCTATTCTGCACGGTGTGAAGAAGAGGCACATACTAGTGGACATGTGTCCAAAATTTATGGCGTGGGTAGGGATGTGGGCAGAAAGTTGTGGGCAAGAGATCCGGCCTCTCTTAGGAGACCGTCCCATTAGCTTCCAAGCAAAAACTTGGAATCGAAAAGGAATTTTGAGTTTCCAAATTAGGTTCCAGTTTCCAAATTTTAGTTAAATAGTTTAACTAAAACCAAAGCCATATGGAAGACTTTCACATTCTACCCACTTCTCAATTACCGACTAGGATCAATCCACATCTCAAATGAAAGAATTTCCATTGGCAGCCCATTTATCTGCATCTCGAAATATGCAAACTGACTTTTAAGGCCCGGCATCAACCTATAACATAGACCCAATTCCTACTTATGGGTGAAGAAGGATATGGATTTGACCCTTTTGCTCGAGGTTCAATCCAACACTTTCTAAAATTAAACCCGCATCTAACATAAAGTTTAGACCAGACCCAGCCCACCAGTTTTGCAAAAAGGTCCAAAATGATAGGAAACACAAAACAAAACAAAAATCCATTAATTAGACAATCGGCATACTCTGGTCAGAAAAAGCATTCTATGAGTTTTATTGTAAAAATTTAGAAAGAATTCAGAGCAAACATGATATTAACACAAACCAAACGAATACCCACAACTTCAGCAATCGGGCCATGAGAAAAGTTGTTATGGTGTAGGACCCCATAACTTGCCATGTGGCAGGTATCCTGAAGATCTAAATCCATTGTTGTAAGGATCTAAATCCATTTAAATCGTTCGCAAAAAGATAAGAAAGAGATAAAATAAAAAATAAACTATCTATTCATGCCCTACACTTCTCATATGATATCAAAGTTTGATATTTCATGTTGTAAAATTGGTAATTTAATTCATCCTTAATTAAATGAAAAAATATTTTATTTAAATTCAAAAAACTGCATTTAAAGACTTGCAAAGAAAATTAAAATAATTCCATTAAGAAAATTAATTATTTTATTATTTTAATCAATTCACTTAATTTATAAATTTAGCATTTTAGTTGATAAAGGAAATAAATTAATTATTTACTGAGCTACTTAACTATCATCCCCTAAACTTTAATTAATTATTAATTAAAATAGTATTTATGGGCAATTATTTTTATAGTTAACTTATATTAAATTTATTTAACTTTATATTGGTTAGGCTTTAAAAAACTTTTAAATAATGGACAAATTACTTAAACCTCCCCTATAGAGTTTACATTAATAAAATGTTATAGTTGCCTAACTTTCAATTTGGTTAAGTTTTATGGTTGCATTAATCACTTTATCCACTCCTAAACAAAATTTTCTGAGTTACTTAATTATTTAAATTTTATCAACCCCTAAAGTTAAATAAGTTATTGGCTTTCAAGAAAAGTTTAAATAATTACTTAGTAATTAAACTATTATCTGTGGGTAATGCTATCAAATATGGAGCTAAGGATAGTGGAGCAATTTTCGAGGTTCGAAGGCCGATGATCCCACCTATTAAGAGCGAAAAGACGTTGGAGGCCCCATGAGTGTTCCCAAGGGCGAGGACTCTAACAGTCAAGTTAGCCGAGGGCTCAAAGAGTAGAGATCACCACAAGAGTATAAGTGATAGCTCAAGTATGTGTGCCTACCTCTAGTCACAGTGTCCCTTTTATAGTAGGAGTCACCCAGAGGGGGAGTAATGCACGATGCGTAACCATCCGTATATCGCAGTCACATAGGGGATCTGGAGAGGCATCGGCCAACCACGAATTCATGTCATTGGCCCAGGAGTAAAAGTGCCTAGAACGTGCGCCCACATTAGGTGTTCTTCCAATCACTAAGGGTGGGAATTACCCGAGTGCCCTTAGGAAACAATTGCTAGTTAATATACACCTAACCAATGCCATGTGCAAGGATCTAGTGAGCCGACCAAATATACCCATATCACTTGCCCTTCCCCCCACTCTCGAGGTTGAGGTCGTGGCCCCAAGTGATTCATGTTGAGGCATTGGCCTCGGCCAATGTGGGTAGTTGATAGTCTTGCAGAGCTTTATTGTTCACAGACTGCGAATGGAACTGATCGAGGTGGTCGTGACTGAGTCACCATGTCTCATATGAATTCTCCTTCCTTGATATTAACATTTGTATCCGGGATGGACATTGGATTTATTAATCAAAAATTTGTTGCCTAGCATCTATTGCTCAAAGACCGTGTTCAAGATGGATGTCTGAATAGTCATCAGTTTGGCGTGTGTTGAGCCAGAGATGATGGGAAAACCAGCTTCGGACCTTAGCGCCATTTCGTCTTTCAAGGTCGATGCCACATGGAGGCTTTCAGCACGGGAAGGTGAGGCAGTTCGCTTATAGCCGTCAGATGGAGTGAATCTCTGTTATTCATTTTCCTTTAAAAGGAGGAGGAAGATGGGAGAGGTTCACTCATTTTCCACAACGTGCTTGCTTGAAGTTTCCCTAGACCACATTAGCTCCCATTAAACTTTTTCCTAGTCCTTTTTTCCAACCAACTCTTGCTTTGGTAAGGCCCCATCTTCCGCAATGTCAACTTCTGATTCTGGCTATGTGGCCTATTCTCTTCCCAACTAGAGTGATCCGAGTAGCTCCCCTACTTCAAGTAGTAGTGGTAGTGACAATAGCAGCTCTGAGGGCACCTCTTGGGCATCTAGTGTGAAGGTCCTTCAAGAGAGGGTCACCTCTCATAGGGCTGAGCATGATCAATAAAGTACCCACTCCAATGATGAGAGCATTGGGTCAATGAGGCTGAGGGATTGCATCCTTCTGCATCAGCCTGCTAGGTCTCCGAAGGGAGATGCCCTAGGGAATGCACTGTCGCTTCCAATGATCGTAGAAACTTTGAAGATGGAAGGGTTGACATCAAAGGAGGCGGCCAAGGCCGAGGTCCGAGGTCTTAGGCTGGAGCATTATCCTCGCTCTGACCTAGAGAGCATTCTCGTCAAAGATCATATCGGGGTCTTATTTGATAAGTATTTCATTCTGGGGGACTATAGGATTAGAGTCCCCTATGTTGGTGAGCGGTCGTGGCATTGCCCCGAGGGCGAGGTGTGCGTCCACAAGCATTATTTTTATTTTAGGTTTTGTTTTCCCTTGCACCCTTTGATCCCCAAGTTACTAAACCATCACAAGCTGACCCTTAACCAACTTGCTCCCAATGTTAGGACGACTGTGACTGTCTTGGTGATGGCTCATCCCTGAGGGGTCTCCATAATAGTGAACATAATTCATGCCCTGTCTGCTTTGAGAAAACACCCCGATGGCGAAGGGTTGTGGTACTTCCAATGCCAATAGGGAAAAGTAGTGGACGACCCATCTTCCATTCACAATTGGAATAAGAAATTCTTCTTTATCAGTTGTCCTGAGGGATGGTCCTTCCTAATCAGCTAGGGGAGCCAAATACGGTGGCCGAGAGGATCGCGCCACATAGCAATAACGAGGAGAAGGCCTGATGAATCGGCTTCGGCTGGGTGGAATGATTGATGTTGAACCTTTGGTGAGGGAGGAAGCCCTGGTGATGGTTGGCCTTAGTCCTACCCCCCTCGGTATGGACACGCATGTTACTTGCTAACTATGGCTTTGGCCCAGCCTTGATGTAGTCTTTCTGACATTTTTCTAGTGCATTTTTGCAGAGATGGGGGGTAACATGAAGGCCATACTACTAGCCGAGGCAGTCGTAGAGAAGAGGAACACGAAAAAGGAGGGGCCAAGAGTATCCCTCAAAGGCAACAGGAGGAGGGAACGACCAAGATGAGGGATGAGACCGAGGCGACCAGGAAGAAGGTTGCTATGCAGAAGTTTCCAATTGAAGGTGCTCATGATCCACATGCCTCCAAAAAGCTTCAAGTGAGGGATAATCGAGCCGAGGAGACTTTTGGTGGGTTTCATCCTGATGCAACGTGCTCCTCTGATCCTTAGGATCATGAGCCTTTGGCTGCGCATTGGGTCTACCGGCCAACATGGAATTTCAGGGAAGTGGATTCCTTATCAACAGCAGGCATCAGCCGGCAACTTGCCGTAGGGATGGTGCTTCTCAACAATCATCAATCCTATACCCAATATTTTGTTAATTCTATCTAGGACAGCCTATTGGATAAAGTAGCCGAGGTACCATTTTGAACTTCGTCATTTGTTATATATCTTCTTGGTTCCCTACTAACTTGTACTTTTCTTTCTATAAATGGTCTCCTGCTCTGTCGGCCTCTATGACAAGGTGGAGGTCTTGATTCAACAACTATGCCAATCATAGGAGAAGATCAACCAACTCAAGCGTCAGATGACTGAGGCACAGTCAAGGTGAGAGGCAGTCGAGGGAAAAATCCGCGAAGAACACAAATAGTGCAAGAAGGCCAAGGTCAAGATCTCGGTGAAGGAGTTGGTGAGGGAGTTAAATTCTTCTATTAGCTCATTAAAACATCAACTCAAGGAATCCTCTTCTTAAGCCGTAGCTGACTATAAAGCCTTAGATGATCACAAGAGAGATTTGGCCCGCTTCGCCTTCCGCACCTACTTGGAGGGTTTTGAGGATTGTAAAATCTAGGTGTTAAAAGTCTTCCCCCACTTTGGCATCAATCAACTGGGCCCTTTCCTTGATGCCCAATGGTTAGTGGAGGTCATGGAGACGGTTGAGAGGGCGATGACACTACTCTTCAGGCGAATGGTCTTGTAAAAAATGCCTTCGCCATTTAATGCATGTTTGTTCTTTATGCTTAACTAAGCAAGTAGCCCCTTTTTCTTTTGGCCGAGGTGTTTCACCTTGGTGCTTTAATACTATGGTCGTTAACTACGAGTCACTTAGTACGAGTAGTGTCAATGTCCCATGGGCTCCCTCCTAGCTAGAAGGGGTATGTTTGGCGTCTAACTTGTGTGAGGTTGGATGCTCTGGGTTGAGGCCTGCTAGACGTATAACCAAGTATAAGGTTGTATGTTGCGGACCGTCAATCAAGGGATTCTGACAACTGAGGAGGCAAGAGAGTTTATACACTAGGATCAATTAAGCAAACAGAGAGGAACTTGCACTTTTCCATTCATAAACTCATTTCAATGTACACTTTAATTCACTTGTAGTACATATGGAGGTTCTCCGAATTCCTTGTATGAGGTACCGGTCTTCCACTTAAATATTCCAACTAAAAGGTACCAAGTCCCACCACTTGCTTGATTCTATATGGCCCTTCCCAATTTGGGCCGAGTTTCCCAATGCCATGCTCAAGGAGAATGACTTTCTTGAGGACGAGGTATCCTTATTTGAAATGGCGCTCCCTAACCTGAGAGTTATATCTTGCTACCCTTTGTTGGTAGGTGGTGACCCTGATTTGAGCTTGTTCTCGAACACCTTCCAGCAAGTCAAGGTTGTTTCTCAACCCTTCATTGTTCTCGACTTCATTATACGCTTCTGTTCAAAACATTGGCTAGCCAATCTCTACTAGAATTATAGCTTCTGCTCCATATGTTGGGTTGAAAGGAGTTTCTCCAATGGCCATCCGAGGCATTGTTCGATATGCCCATAGTACACTAGACAGCTCTTCTTCCCAAAGACCTTTAGCTCTGTCCAATCTTTGCTTTCAAGCCATCGAAGATGGTTCTATTGGTGACCTCAAGCAATCTATTAGTTTGAAGATAACAAAACGAGGTGTATTGCTACCTTACACCCAAGCTTCCATACCATTCTCTGAACTTGGAGTCGTCAAATTGGCGGCCATTGCCAGTGACGAGCATGTGTGAAATGTCGAAGCAACAAACGATATTCTTCCAGAAGAAGCTTTGAATTATCCATGTTGTAATGGTTGCCAAGGCTTCAGCTTCTTCCCATTCTGTGAAATAATCAGCCGCCACTATTAGGTGCCTTCTATTTCTCATAGCTAGAGGAAAAGGTTCGAGGATGTCCATCCCCCATTTTATAAAGGGCCAAAGGCTGCTGAGGACCGAGAGGGTTGTGGTAGGTTTATGAGGAATGTTTGAGTGTCATTGGCATCCATTACATTTTTAAACCAACTGAATGGCATCCTTTTGAATGGATGGCCAGAAGTACCCTTGTTTGAGTGCCTTTTGTGCAAGGGTCCTAACCCCTAGATTATTGCCATAGAGGCCTTCATGGATTTCTTAGTACATACTCTCCCTCATCTTGGCGTAGGCATCTGAGGTAGGGTAAGGGTAAGGTAAAGGATCTTCTATACAATTTGTCCTCAAGTATGACACATCGTGATGACTATCGTTTGACCATCTAAGCTTTATTTTTGTCTTGGGGTAGTTGCCCATACTGTAAATATGTGAGTATAGGATCCATCCAGTAGGGCTCGGCTTGAACAAGACACATGTTTCTCTTCCATTCTAGGTTGTACCAGATTTTCTATATTTACTATGTGGTCGAGAGCCGACCCTAAGGAGCTGGCCAACTAGGAGAGGGCATCAACCTGGGAGTTCTCGACTTGAGGTACATGATGTAGAGTGAAGTGTTGGAACTGCTAGACTAAGTCCTGGACTTTATTCAGGTACTTGGTCATGTTGAGTTCTTTGGCCTCGTATTCCCCATTCACTTGATTCACAATCAACTACGAGTCGCTAAAAAATTCAATGTGCTCAACTCTGAGATCCTTAGCTAGCAGGAGACCGACAAGCAAGGCTTCGTACTCGACTTCATTGTTTGAAGCAAGGAAACTGAATCAGTGCATACTCCAATTTGTTGTTACCTAGAGTTAAGATGATGAGGCCAACTCCACTCCTCTAGTGTTAGAGGGCCCGCCCATATGCAAAGTCCAAGATGGTCAAGCCTCTTCCTGCTCGATGACACCATTGTGATTGAAGGTGCACTTAACCAAAAAGTCCGTTAGGACTTGTGCCTTTATTGTAGACCTTGGTAGAGAATGTATGTCAAACTCTGATAGTTCAATTGTCCATTTGGTTAGCCGACCCAAGGTTTCCGACTTCAACAAGATTTTCTTCAGAGGCTTGGAAATAAGGCCTCAACTTTTTGGCCGAAATCACTAGTGCGAAGGTTATCTTTTCCACTTCTAGGTATCTGGTTTCAGTGTCATGGAGGACCTTGTTAATGTAGTAAACTGGCCTCTGCAACCATTCATCTTCTTGGACCAGTACTGAACCGATTGCCTTGTCCCCAACCGAAATATACAAGAATAAGGTCTCTCTCGAATTAGGTCGAGTGAGCAATGGCGGTGAGGCCAAGTATGCTTTCAACACATCGAAGGCTTTTTGGTAATCTTCTATCCATTAAAAGTCTTTTAGCTTCTTGATGGCCTTAAATAAAGGTAAATACCTATCGGCTGACTTACACATGAATCAGTTGAGGGCTACAGTTCGGCCAATGAGCTTCTGAGTTTCTATGGTCGACCATGAAGGCTCCATGTCCAAAATGGCTTGTATTTTTTCAGGATTGGCCTCTATGCCCTATTGAATTATTACAAAGACGAGGAATTTTCCCAAGGTGACCTCGAAGTTGCACTTTGTGGGGTTCAACTTCGTGTTGTACTTTCTTAACACTCCAAAAGTTTTGTTAAGGTCAGCAATGCGTTGGTTTTTTCTAAGGCTCTTCACAACCATGTCGTCGAATAAGCTTCAATGTTTTGGTCGATCTGTTCTTTAAAAAGTTGTTTACCAGTAGGTGTCGTGTTCAGTAATGAATGACATCTTCCCCTCATCGCCAGGGTGCATTCATATTTGATTGTAGCCTGAAAAGGCGCCCATAGAACTCATGTGGTGGCGTTGACCAGGTGATCTATTCTTGATAAAGGAAAGCTATCTTTGGGACAGGCCTTGTTGAGATTTGTGAAGTCAATGCATATTTTCCATTTCCCATAGCTTTTTTAACCATGACCACATTAGATAGCCATTTAAGATAGTGTACCTCTCTATTGGAGCCGACATTGAGTAACTTGTCCACCTCCTCTCCAATAGCTTTCCAACACTCTGGTGCAAAGTTCTTCTTTTGATGAACCAGCTTACAGCTTGGGTCCACGCTCAACCTGTGAGTCAAGAGCGAATGCTCAATTCCTAGCATATCAGTGGAAGACTAAGCAAATACGTCAACATTGGATTTAAGGAAACTTATCAGTTCGGAAAGTGGGTCTTGATGGAGGATTGGCCCAACTTGTACTGTCTTTCCGAGCTCGACCTCGTCTTGGGGAACCAAGATGAGGTCCTCAACTGAGTGACCTCAGCTAGAGGGTTCATCCCTGAGATTGAGCCCTTCCACTGGCAGGGCTTCTTTGTTCTTGCCATTTTAGTGCTGCCACATAGCACTATCTAATAGCTTGTTGATTACCCCTCACCAGCCCTGTGCCATGCTCTGTAGGGAATTTCATGGCAAGATGATAAGAAGAGATGACAGCCTCGAGCACATGAAGGGTCGACCTATCAACGATGGCATTGTAAAGTTAACCAACCTTCACAACCAAGAACTTAGTCATCTGGTTGACGTGCCGAGATTTCATCCTATAGTGATAAGTAGGGCTATTCTTCCTTTCGGTCTTACAACTGCTCTAGAGAATCTAACTAGGGGCACGTCAATATGTTGCAGTCGGCCTGGTGTTACCTACATCTTCTCGAATGCCTCATAGAACAAAATGTTGGTTGAAGAACCATTATCTATGAAGATTCTTCTTACTTCATAATTAGTGATTATCATTGAAACCACTATGTCATCGTAGGGCACAAATACCCCTCTAAGGTCATTGATGAAGGGTGATTTGGCCCGACCTCCTGACTAGGTGACACGTGTACATGACTCAACATATATGACAGCTCGGCATAGGCGGACCGGTATGACATGACTCGACGCAGGTGACAGCTCAGCAAGTGTCAGCTTGCCACGGGGCGAGCTCAAGCACGCTGATGTCCCGAGCTTCACTCTGAGTTAAGTTCATTCCAGTTCGCGAACTAGAACAATGAGCTCGCTCCAGGCCCAAGCAAGTGGGCCGCCTCGAAGACAACTCACCTGAGGCAGAACCACTTCGGCACGCCACCAGTAGCTCGTCACAAGGTAGCTCGCTACGGGGCGGCTCGATGTTCTATGGGAAGCTTCTCATCTGACAAAGTCGTACCTGTCAGACTGCTCCTGCATCCCTCGTCTAACGGTGCAACACCTACCAATTCAGAAGGTTGTGCCCATGTCTCCCACCTGGCGGCGGCGTGCTTAGTGAACTCCCCACTCCCTTTTGCGGTGAACACCACCTTCGTTGAACCCGCCATAGTCCCCCCCCCCCACGGTGGAGCAGAGCCAGCTTGGTGACTTAGTGCACTGCGTACGAGTCACGCAAGCCCAAATGCAGCAGGTCCAACAACTTTAGCAATACCACCAAGTCTTGTGTCACTTCTACCAGCAATAGTTCCCAGTGCTGCAACAGAGACAGCAGCCAGCCCAACCACAGTGCCCCATAACACCGCTGAACCAGTAGTCGTTCGATCGCCACCGAAGTAGCCAACCTCCCCGCAGAGGGGAGACCTCCCAGGCCTCGTCCCACAGCAGGAGAGGACCAACAGCCCCCGCCGCCTCGCAGCAATAAGGCAAGTCCGCCCCACCAAGGCCAGTCCATCCCAGCACATGCAACCGGAAGCCTCGTTGACGGGAAATCGGTTCGAAGTCTTGGCAACAAACTCTGGTCAAAATCCTTCAGCTTGCAAAAGCTGGTTCCAGTCAGACTCACACCAAGCCAAGGCCCGACCTGGCAACACTGAAACAACCAGCACTAGCGCGAACTCAGCCAAAAGGCAGCGGAGGTGGCGTCCCAAAGCCCGTCGTGCACTAATCCCTGAACAGCTCACGGAACTCGACCAGCCGGAGTAGCCCGAAGGTAAGGTGGGAGCGGACCCAGGAGTCACAAAGGCCACGCCCCTCCTTTCGGTGCCATCTCCCATCTCTCCTGACCTCCTAACGAATCTCATGCCGAAAGGCTTTAAAATTCCCACTCTGGACAAGGGCGATGGGTCGTTCAATCCGAATGACAATGTGGACTCCTTTCAGTCCCAAATGCACCTCATCGGAGCTAGCGAAGCCTGCATGTGTATCACCTTCTCCATGACCTTCAGAGGAGTAGCGCACACATGGTATAGAAATCTCCCATCCGGGACAATCTGGAGCTGGGCACAATTCATGCAAGCGTTCACCTCGCACTTCATCACTAGCAAGAAGTGTCCGAGGTCGCAGAGAAGCCTTCTCAGCATTGTCCAAAAAGAAGGAGAGTCCATCCGGAGCTACATCAAGCGCTTCAACGACACCTGCCTCTCGATCCCGAACTTGGACCCCATGGTGAGACTCACCGCGGCCAAAAGAGGAATCACTCACCGGGAGTTCAAGTGGCATGTGGTAGCGAACAAGCCCAAGGACATCACCGCCTTCCTCAACCTTGCTGACCAGTTCATAGAGACTAAAGAGGAAATGAACCAGAAGACCGGAGCCCTAACGGAGAAGAGGAGGAGAGACGACGACAAGGCACACCACAAAAGCGGTAAGAGGAAGAAGAGCAAGTCCCCAGCCAGAGGAGACAAGTCAAGTTGGCACCCCCGAGCTCCTCCAGTCGAGAGGAGGAACTACACCCCTCTCAACGCGAGGTGAGGGGAAATTTTAATGACAATTAAAGATGCACCATTTGTAAGGTGCCCACCCCGGATGAAGGGGGACCCCGCCACCAGGAATAAGAATGTATATTGCCATTTCCATAAAGACCACGGTCATAGTACCAAAAACTGTAGAAGTCTCCACGACGAGATTGAGGAACTCATTCGTCACGAGTACTTGAAGGATTTTGTAGAAAAAATGTAATAAAATCCAAGCAAATCAGCAGAGAGAGCAGAGGAGAAACGCCCCCGAGTCTAGTAATAGGTGAGCCGAGCAGCAAGAACTACCCGAAGAAAGACCAAACCGTGGGGTGATAAACACAATTACCGGTGGATCCATCGTCGTGGGCTGCACCTCGGTGCCAGGGAGGACCTCGGTCCGCGAACTGGAGCATGAAGAACAGAACCCGCTGAAGCACCCATGGCCTACAGACTCCATATCTTTCACCAAGGACGATGCACGAGGAGTCCAGTACCCCCATGACGACGCATTGGTCATAAGGATAAAGATCAGTGACTTCAAGGTCAGACGTGTCTTGGGAGATTCAGGAAGCTCGACCGATATATTGTTCAGAAGCACCTTTGACAAGTTACAGCTCTGGGACAATGACCTCCAGCCCACGAGCACCTCTCTAGTGGGCTTCAGTGGAGAGGAAGTTAGGCCCCTCGGCCGAATCTCATTGCCTATAGAGATCGGGACATGACCCAGCGTCGCAAGATTTGAGCACACCTTCCTGGTGGAAGCCACGCCTTCCCCATACAATGCCCTTATAGGAAGGCCCATCACCCATGCACTTCATGCCGTGGTGTCTACCTACTACCTGACAATGAAGTTCCCCACGGACTTCGGCATAGGAGTAGCCCGAGGTGATCAACTCGAATCCCGAAGGTGCTACGTGGTGGCCCTCAAAGGGAAAGCCGAGCTTATGGAAGGTATTGAGCTCAAGCGGCCCATGGAATACCCTGAAGAACGAGCCACACCGATCGAGGAGACAGTCTCCATCCCGACTTCAAAGAAAGACCTGACCAGGACCCTCTAGATCGGAGCAATAGTAATGAAACCCCTTCGAACTCATCATCTGCAGCGACTCGCAGCTCATGGTTTACTAGGTAACTGGCGATTATGAAGCTTGCGACCCCACCATGGCCGCCTACCTTGACAAGGCCAAGGAGGTTCTACACGGATTCCAATCGTACTTCATCGGGAAAATTCCAAGATCTAAGAATACTGAGGCCGATGCATTATCCCGGTTAGCCAGCACAAGAAACAATTCCATGAGGGTCGTGTTTATAGAGAACTTGCCTCGGCCTAGCATTCTTGGGAGGGCAGAGGAGGTAGCTCCTGTTATGCAAGCGGAGTCGAGATGGATTGACCCACTCGCGAGCTACCTACTACACAGGACCCTCCCTGCAGATCGCAATGCAGCCAGAAGGGTAGAGCGACAGGCAGCCAAGTACGTCATTATAGACGGTTGGCTATACAGAAGATTCTACACGCTCCCCTACTTGCATTGTTTATGACCCTTAGAAGTTGACCTCGTTCTCCGCAACACTCATGAAGGGCTGTGTGGTGGACACTTGAGGGGTAGGACCCTCGCCCAGAAAGCACTACGGCAAGGATACTACTGGCCAACGATGAAAGCAGATGCACTCGAGCTCATCAAGAAATGTGATAAATGCCAGAGGCACGCCAATATCCATCACCAACCCGCTGCCGACCTGAAGTACCTCACTAGCCCATGGCCCTTCGCACAGTGGAGAATCGACATTCTTGGACCATTCCCATCAGCGACAGGATAGAGAAAATTCCTGGTGGTGGCAGTGGACTCTGGGAGTTCGACAAGAGGTGACACAC
Organism: Nelumbo lutea; assembly: GCF_056320005.1. Lineage (NCBI taxonomy): Eukaryota > Viridiplantae > Streptophyta > Magnoliopsida > Proteales > Nelumbonaceae > Nelumbo > Nelumbo lutea. Next base: position 173,282,797 of record NC_142684.1, on the reverse strand, counting down.
ATCCACGTTCGACACTACAGATGCAAAAGGCAAAGAGGTGTTAGCCCAGCTCACAAAAACCAAGAAAGGAAGGAAAAACCTAAAGGTAATCTACCGGGGCTCAGGCCATCCTGCACGAGCTTGTCTTCGGCCAAATAGTCCAGGCAGATGAAGCCAATATTTTCCCAGGACTATAGCGTTTCTCGCGTCCTCAGATCCAAGCTAACGCCCGGATCCTAAATGACGGCCCTCTAGTGTGTCGAAAAGGGCCACCCCTCGGGATTGCGAACTACAAAATAGCCCCGCTTCCAGGTGGGGTTCCTATTGGGCAACTCATGGAGAAGCTTGAAGCCGGGACGGGGGGGAAAATAGTAAGAGCGCCTATCTGCAGGAGCTCCAGGGGAAGCGTTCTTGATTGACAGGATGGAGGCAAAGGCATTGAGAGAAAGGGGAAGACAGTACTCGTAAAACAAAGAAATGGTCCCCACCAAGTTCCGATCAGAATTCAGGTGCAACTGGTCCATGGTAACGTTAAAGTGAGTGAGGACCTCTACTATCAAAGGGTGTAGAGGAAGGCAAAGACCAGCCACGATCTGTTCCTCGAAAATCATGATTTCGTCATGATCGTGCTCCCAAGGATAATCGCTAGTCGGAAGGCTGTAACTAAGCTCCCTTGGGAGGTTGTATTGGAAGACCAGGGCCCAGAGTCTCTCCGTCGACATAGAAGAAGGGCAAAAACTGTTTGGCTCCCGACTTCGGGAGGTGGAAGCCAGGTTACCAGAGGCTTCCCAAGCCTCTAGAGACTGCCCCTCGAAAGGTCCCCGAGCTCGAGGGGGCTTCGCCCTGATTACCAGCCCGGGAACGAACACCACCGTACGGATACCCAAACATAATTAGATTAGGCAGAAAAGACTCACCGAAGAAGACGGGCTAAAAAGAGCGATGCAAACGGGGAGAACTCGAGCAAGCGAGGCGAAGGCACGATCTCAGAGCCGAAAGCAATGATGGTTGGTATAAAAAATGAGACCAGGGGCCCTCCTATTTATAACCACTTTGCCCGAAAAACAACGGCCCCGATTAAAGCAATCCAACGGCTCACAGTAAAAATGGTTGCACGTCCTCCGAGACCGAAAGCAGTTTAGTGCGTTTTATGGCACCCGCGGGATCTATAAATCACGTAACGTCCGCACGTACACCTCACGCGGTCTGACAAGGTTGTTTGAATTACGGGTCAAATCCACCCATCATATCATGAACTCCCCGCGCTAGGGCAAGACTCCTAGATCGAGGAGTGGGGGGCAATTGATGAAGGGTGATTTGGCCCAACCTCCTGACTAGGTGACACGTGTACGTGACTCAGCATATACGACAGCTCGGCATAGGCAGACCGGTACGTGGACATGACTCGACGCAGGTGACAGCTCAGCAAGTGTCAGCTCGCCATGGGGCGAGCTCGAGCACGCCGATTTCCCGAGCTACACTCCGAGTTAAGTTCGTCCCAATTTGCAAACTGGAACAACGAGCTCGCTCCAGGCCCAAGCAAGTGTGTCGCCTCAAAGACAATTCACCTCAGGCAGAACCACCTCGGCACGCCACCAGCTAGAAGCCTCGTCACTTCCAGCTAGGATTGGCCGGATTGCGCATCATCAGTCATCATTTGAGAACTAGATGAATTCCTCTAGCTTTTGCTTTTTCACTACCCCATGCTCAACGTTCATTTGTCGGGCATATGCTTTTCGGTTCGAGGTAGTCTCTCCTTCAGAGGTCGAGCCTCCTGCAATAACCTCAATGACTCCAACAAGAGGACGGTTGGGTCAAGGGTCAACATGACGACGTTGGATTTTCACTACTAACATAATCTTTTAAATGTCCCTCCCTAATGAGGGACTCAATCTCATCTTTGAGATCGTAAAAGTCTTCCGTATCATGGCCTGTACAGGGTGAAACTTGCAATACTTTTTTGGGTTTCTCCTTTTGGGTTCTTCTTGAACTTAGAGGGTCATTTCATGTTAGTCCAGGGCTCAAAGAGAGTAGAGAGCACCACTAAAGTCTAAGTGATAGCTCAAGTATATGTGCCTACCTATAGTTGCGGTGTCCCTTTTCTTATAAGAATCGCCTAGAGGGGGAGTAATGCACAATATGTAACCATCTTGAATGTCGCAATCACGTAGAAGTTGTTCACATAGATGGTGCCAAATCCCGTAAATGATATGGGTATATTTGTTCGGCTCACCAGATCCTAACACATGGCATCGGATAGGGGCATTACCCATGGTTTTCAAAATCGGACCGGACCGAATGGTTGGAGCAGTCAGGTGACCTGTTCCATTTTACCCCAGAACTGTTATTTTGCCAAAAATCGTTGATTTGGTCAGTAAACCACTGACCCAGGTAGTCAAACCATTTGAACCGTCCAACGTAAGTGTGTTGATATGATGAGATCAGCTCATTAAGGGAGTGTTTGTCAATATTTATGATTTTGTTCTTTTGGCGAAACTAAAATAATCAAGAAAAATTAATATGGCCTTATTGATGTAGCAGCCATGGCTATATATATGACAAACACATCCAAAGTGGGTGTGTTGATAAATATAAGTTAGGCTGGTAAGACCAGTTTTTGTTTATTTCCCAAAGTAGCAATCCAAACATTTTAAAGTAACAAAGAACTCCAAGCTGCTATTTTATTACGTCTCATCAACTATGAAGCTTAGCTTAAAAAATAATAGTTAGTCAAAATATATTTAATTGAAGTTGTCTTCTGCGAAATTGAAAAAGGTTTTCTGGAGGACTGACGTGTGTTTTAACAAAGAGATCTTTCTCATTTTCAAACAAATGGAAAAAAAGGTAACACATGACCAAAACCACTGGTTCAGAAATTGAATTAGAGTCCCACTTTGCGGCCTAGCTAGCAGGCATGAAAACGATCCCTATGACAAATGACAAGTTGAATTTTCTAAAGGGGTATTTTCTAAGATCGCGATATGGCATGACACTTCGGCGCTACACAAACATTTGTGGATGTCACTAAGTCAAGGAGGAGTTCAGAACCACTCCAAGCATCTCGTACATAGTTTGGGCATTTCGGGAGAATGGATGAGTCATCCTCCCAGAGATCTTAGATGCAATGCGTGAAGTTTACATCAACCAATGCCTATATAAAGGCACCTCATTTTCTTAAGTGCTATATGGATAGTATCGGCTGATACATAATGTTTCAATACACGAAACATATAGAAAGTATCTATAGTGTTCCTTTTCCTATGCATTGGTCTATATCCGATACAGTTCCGAAATCGATACAGCCCACAAGTCCCCTTCTCTCTCATTATTAATTTCATTAAATTATATTTATGATCGAATTACCTCTCATTCATTTTGTATTTATTCTTATATTTAAGTGCAATTTCTCTCATTAATTAGTTAATTACTCTTGTACTTAATGCATAATTTTAAATTTGAATTTTAATTTTAGCGCGTAATTAGAATTCTCTTCTCATTAATTTCATTAATTAATAACCCTCTTTCGCATTAAATTAGTTTTGTTAGTATAAAACTACAAACTTAGTAATAACAAGATTTGAACCTTAGCCATTAGGCTTTTAACAACTAGAGGTACGCCACTAAGCCACACACATTTGGTTACTATAGGTTTATGCATTTTTATTTTTAAGTAAATTTTCTCTATTTTTAGTGTATGATTATCAATAAATGTTAGAATTAATTATTAAAATTTATGTATTAATAAATATTAAGATAAATTATACTGATTATTTTAATACTAATGTATATCAATATACATTTTATTTTTTATTTTTTTGTTTTTTCACATTTTAGTTATTCCCTCATTTGTCAATAGTTACTAAGTGCGTCCTGATATCTCGAATTTTATATAGACCATTAAATTACAGTTTTTTACTTTTAAATAACTCATTTACAATCATATAAAACTTGTAATTGTCGTTATAATTATTTCTATTTATTTAAAGTTAATCAAAATTTCATTTAAAAATAATAACAGCTATTAAAATTACTACAAATGATTAATAAAATTAAATTTATTAAAAAATATTTATTTGTATTAAATGAATAATTATTACTACAAATGATTAAATGAAAAATACAATTATTAAAATTTTAAATATTAATAATAACTTTCAATACATTTCAAATCTGTTTGGTTCGTAGTTGGAGCTAGAATGGTCAATTCCCATGGCATATTTGGTTTAAACAAGAATGGGAATGGAAATTAGAATCCGCAGGATAGGATTTCATTCTCAATGGACGGGCAGGGAATGGCCTCCCTCAAATGGGGGAATGCCATTCCTGTCGAAATGGGAATGGGATATCGATTCCACCCAACCATACAGTTGAAATCGGATTAACCCATTCCTATTCCGATTCTAGACCCATATTCCCGCAAACCAAATTGGGCCTTAGTTAATTAATTAACAATAAATTTTGATTATTAGTTTACTAATTAATTAATAGTAAATAAAATTATTCAATCTTTCAGATTTTTTCGTGCATCGAATAGGTCCCCATTAGTAGTAATATAAAACAAGCGTACTGAGTATTTTATTAAATAAAAATCAAATCTCAATTATTATTTAAGTGTGTACTTTGTTCCATTGACATTTTGTTAAAACATCGTCATGTCATTACTAAATCAACATTTTTCTCATTATGTTCATCTGTATATATTGATATTTTCATAAAAGTGGATTTTGATTTATATGTACACCAACCATTGGGAGAAACTTCTCTTAATAATTGAATATTTATTCAGTTAACTGCTGATGTATCACCTAGTGAAACCTAATTGTCAATAAACGATTTATCAAACACTTTTCTCAGTTTTGAAGAAGAATAATATATATATATATATATATATAATAAATAAAAGCTATACCAAACAAATTCAGCTATATATGCGTTGTAGTGCAGTTAGGCCATGATACACGCTTAGGAGGCTGTGCTTTCAGCACCGGATTGTTGTCAAAGAAGTTGGCTGGTCGGAGCTCGAAACCGCCGCTTAGCGTCGGCATTACCGGAAAATCCTCCTGGTATGGCACATGATGAAACCCCAACGTGTACCACAACACGATGTCCTTGTTCTCTATCTCTCTATTCCTGAGATGCCAATCAAGAGACCGTGCTTAAATGATTATTTTAAATTTGATTATAATTATCTATTAATGCCAATTGCCAATTTAATTAAAGATCCCATCATTACCTGGAGCTCCAAACGGATAAACCGTCACCCCCTCGGCTCTGGTCCGCATACAGCCCACCCGCCCACTTCTCGGATTTGTTATACGGAGTAACCCATAATTGGTATTTCGTAAACCCGGCACGGATCTGTGAATAGTCATCATCCGATAGAAGGGGTCCTGCCAGCGACCCGGGAAGAATACGGTAACCCACTTGGTTCCCCACCTTGGTCTTCTCATTTGGGTTAACCACCAGAAACTCGGCCGGCTGCAGACCCAGCTGAACCCGTGCGTCGGATTCAGTTCTTGCCGTCTCGCTGACGACCGTCCAGTAGCTCTTGCGAGGTGAGCTGTTGTCAGTTATCTTCATTGTTTTCAACTTGCCCTGGACGAATGAGTTGTCTTCCCCATCAACATCGAGGTCAAGGTAATAGGTTACGAAGTGATCGTGATATACGCCGACGGTGTTCTCTGCCAACAACGTTCCGTAAACGTTCTCTTTTATCTGGTCTCTGTGAGTGTACGTCACTCCCTTCACTTCTAGTAGACCACTGAGCCCAACCTGCGCACAAACTACACATCAGAAACAGAAACAGAAACAGTGGTGGTTGAATTTGAATAGACAAAGCCCGAAAGAAAACAAGAAAAGCACATACCCCAAATTTGATGGAGCCACTTTGCTTGAACTCCCAGTCGATGATATAGTCATAGTTGCCCACTGTTGAAACCATCCTAACCACTAGGTTCACCTCCGGTCGAACCTCCCTTATCTGCAAATTAAACCTAAATTACTAAACCACCTCATTCAATTCCCATTTCCCAATTATCAAATGACATCGATAAACCACTTACCACTTTCCCTGGGATACCGGCTTCAGTATGTCGCCACATGATATCTCCTGAATACCGCTGGAAGACACAAATAACATTGGATATCTTTATTGGCTGCCCATCTCGGCCGGCGAAATACCCGTCCATGAATTCGGCATGGGCCGGGCAGTCGGTAAAGGGCTCGAGTGAAAGCGAACAGAGGCCGAAACCGAATTCTCCTGCATCAAAGAAGGTCTTGTAGTACCATTCAAATGTTGGATCCATGTATGGCACGAACAGCTCGGACACATATCCCTTGTACACCACTCGTCGGAATTTCTGCTTGTCGACGTCGTAGATCGATGCTAATGATATGATTGGACCCGCTCGGGCGTCGAAACCCAGGTGGAAGACCCAGTTGGCCCACCTGTCAACATTCCACGCTGAATCTCAAAAATATGTAGACAGCCAAACCTTATACATTTGTAAGGAGATCGGCTACGGTCTGGGCAATCCCGTGTTCACACCGTCCCAATAACCTCCCTTGCAGCGGGAATATCTTGGCATGAAATAAGGCACAGGGAAATTATCTAAAATTCATCGTCATTTTTCAAGAATTCTCTTAAATTCATAATAACTTTTTAAAACGTTCTAAATTCCTATTGTCAATAATTTTTTTATTTTCTCACCGTTAATGTCATTGACAGCAGTTGTCTATATCAGCATAAATAACATTTTTATGACCAAACTATTCCTGGTTCGCGAGTTCGGGAAATGTGTCATTTACGATTAGATTCTTCCAAACTTCTCTCTCTATGTGCGTCTATGTGCCAATCTATCTCTCTCAACCAGACCTTTTGGCCATTGCAAGTCTCTTTCTTTCTCTTCCAATCGTTGCAAGTTTTTCTCTTTCTCTTCACACACAAATCTTCAAAAGGTAGACACCACACCAACCAGCTCCCTCTCTCTTGGTTAAATCGCTCAACACTAGGTGGATGCCGCACCATCCTTTCTCGCTTAGATCTCGATTCCAGCCGTCACATTATCCTTTCTCACTCAGATCTCAGTTCTAGTCGCCACTCCACCCTCTCTCTCTCGCTCGCTCGCTCGCTCAAATCTCGATTCCGGCTACTGCACCATCTTTTCTCGCTCAGATCTCAATTCCGGTCATCTCTCCACTCTCTCTCTTTCTCTCTCGCTCAAATATCGGTTCCAGCCACTTCTCCTCTCTCTCTCTCTCGCTTAGATCTTGATTCCGACTATCGCACCATCTTTTCTGGCTCAAGTCTCGATTTTGTCCGTCTCTCCACCCTCTCTTTCTCTCACTCAGATCTCGATTCCAACTGCTATACCACACTCTCTTGCTCAAATCTTGGTTCTGGCCGCCGCTCCACTTCTCTCTTGCTCAAATTTCAATTCGAACCGTCACACCATCTTTTCTCACTCAAATCTTCATTTCGACTGCCACACCACCCTCTCTTGCTCAGATATTGATTTTAGCCGCCAACACACCACCATTTTCCCTCTCTCACTTGCTCCTATATTCGGTTTGAAGTTGTGAAGGAACGAAAATTATGATCAGAAGTTCTAGAGATTTCTAATGTTTTGAAATATGTAAATATGTACTATAAATTTTGTTTGCAACTTGAATATGGAATGTAAATCCCCATCTAAGGCTCTGCAAATTTATGCAAAAATATTTTTGAAATTTTTTATCTAATTCTCTGAAATAGTTTTTTGAAAATATCTTGCAATATTAGTTGGATGCAATGGCTAATTTTTGTAAAACTTTTATCATTTTATTAGTTTTTCTGCAATGTTTGTTGGATGCAATGGTGACCATCATATTTTTTTTTCTTACACTTGGTTTCGTTCTGACCGGTCTTGTTCTTAGATAGGGGGCAAAGCAACGGCAATGGTTTTTGATGAAGGAAGATTTGGCCCGACCTCGTAAACCACTCAACACGTGGCAAAGGCAACAGCTCGGCACAATAGTACGCCCAAGGCCCAAGCTCCGAAAGGAGGAAGCAGCGGTCTGAACTCCCCACAAGGAGCCCGAACTCTCCCTTTAACCCCGGGCCTTACGAACACAAAGGGCAACAACCCGAACTGGCCTGCCCCAGGGCAGTTCGGGCCACACCTCTATCCGAACTCAAAACTTCACCTCGCACACAACTCCAGCACTTCGCCCCTAGGATGCCGAACTAAATAATCGTGTCGTACCTAACACCAAAGGAGTCTGTATCCTGAGGCGGTGCACCTGACTGACTTGGGATCTGACGATTGACAGCCGTAATTCAACGGCCACCTGCCACCACCACCTACCACCGCCATCTCCAGTTACAGAGATGGCTCCGACAAAGAGAGCAACGGCAGTTCTGCTCCGTTTCAGGCACCTTTTGCTCCAGCCCGAGGCGAGATCATTGACAGGTAGGACCGGCCGGATTGTGCACTTTCAATTGGCGTCGTCTGTGGGAAACGCTTCTAAAAGCCTCCCTCTAAAACTCTTATAACCCCCTTTTTCCAAGAAACCCCAACACTCATGGCTTCTTCCAGCAATGTCAAGCGTAGCACGGAGATGAACGCCCCTAGGGAACAACTTCAAGTCCCCGTGGTGTGCATCGGACAGTTCACAGCCTGAATGCGCCACGAACAGTGGCGCCAGTGAACCTTCCCGCCATGAACGTCCCCCTTCCTCTCCCTGTCGAAACAACCTTTATCGAACCAACTATTGTCCCCCTGGCGACCAGCCAGAACCAGTTTGATGACTTGATGCAATGCATGCGGGCAATGCAAGCCCAAATGCAACAGTTCCAACAGCATCAGCTCCAGCAGCACCAAGTACTGCACCACATCTCTCAGTATCACTATTAGTAGCAGTTCCCCCAACTGCCTCTGAACCAACCATAGCTTCCACCTCGGCACCCTACTCCAAAGCCGGTTAAGCCCTCCCCTCAGGGCAGACGCCATCACCGATGGGAAGCCTCCCAACTTCAGAACCCCCCCCAAGAGTCAGGCCTCATCCCCAGGCCGGGGGGAAAGAAAAATCACCCCCGCCTCGCAGCTCGCTGGCGGGTCGGGAACCTCACCCGCCAAGTCAGTACCTCGGCACTCCAAGTCTGAGCTCCCGCCCACAGAGAACCGATTCAGCGTCCTAGCAGCGGACTACCAACAGTCCGGGCCCATCGAGCTCGGCAACACAGAGGCTAGCAGCGCCGTACCATGCCCACTCAGCAATGAAGAAGCCGATGAAATCACCGAACTGCCACCCGTGTCCTACCCGAGCTCCGAGGCAAAGAAGAGACAAGCTCGGACGAGGTAAAAGCTGGCCCTATTCTCTCAGTTCCTTCCCCCCTCTCATCAGAACTCCTCGCAGTCCCCATGCCCAGAGATTTCAAACTCCCCCCTTTAGACAAGTATGCTGGGTCCTTTGACCCCAACGACCACATCGATGCCTTCCAGTCCCAAATGCACCTAGCAAGGGCCAGTGAATCATGCATGTGCGTGGCCTTCACCACCACCTTCAGGGGGGTGGCCCGCACCTGGTACAGGAACCTGGACCCCCGGGTCAATAAGAAGCTGGACCCAATTCGTGCAGGTCTTCCCCGCACACTTCGTCACCAGCAAGCGATGCCCCAGAACCAAGGAAAGCATCTTCGGAGTAGTCTAGAGGGAAGGAGAGTCCATCTGGGGCTACATCAAGCGATTCAATGACGCGTGCTTGCAGATACCGCGACTGGACCCCGCAGTGCAGCTTGCGGCGGCCAAGAGAGGAGTAACGCACAAGGAGTTCAAATGGCACATGGTAGCTAGCCAGCCCGCGACCGTAGCCGAATTCCTCAAGCTCGTGGATAAGTTCATGAGAACAGAGGAAGAGATCGACCAAAGGACTGAAAGCAGGATCGAGAAGAGGAAGAGGGAAGGTGAGCCCTCCAACACAGATGACAGAAGAAAAAACCCGACCCGGGAGACGAATCCGACCCAGTCGTTCTGAGCTCCCTTAGCAGCTCAGACGGACTACACACCCTTAAACACGAGGCGGACCGAGATCTTGATGACGATCAAAGATGCCCCATATGTAAAATGGCCAACTCGCCTAAAAGGGAACCCAAACGAGAGAAATAAAAACTTGTACGGCAGTTTCCATAGAGATCACGGTCATAGTACCGAACAGTGAAATAATCTATGGGACAAGATAGAGGGACTCATCCGTCACGGGTACTTGAAAAATTTTGTACAGCACAATAATAATAATAATAATAATAATAATAATAATAATAATAATAATAATAATAATAATAATAATAATAATAAAATAATAAGACAGGTCGGCAAGGGGAGCACAGAAGGGATGCCCTCGAATCCAGTAGCAGGCCAGCCGAACCGTCGCAAAGACAGCCTCCGGAAGAGAGGCCAGTTCGGGAAACCATCCACGTGATAGTGGGAGGTTCGGTGGTAGCAGGTTGTACTTTGGCAGCGGCTCGGGCGTCAGTTCACGAAGCTGCCCGAGAAGAACAGAACCCTCTGAAGAGACCAAAAACGAAGGAACCGATTTTCTTCACGGAAGGCGATGGGCGAGGGGTCCACTACCCCCACGATGATGCGCTTGTCATAAAACTAAGGATCAATGACTTTGAAGTCAGGCGCATACTTGTGGATTTAGGCAGCTCGGCGGACATTCTCTTCAAGTCGGCGTTTGACCAGCTTCAGTTGTAGAGAAGCGAGTTGAAGCCCGCGAACACTCCTCTGGTGGGCTTCAGCGGAGAGGAAGTCAGGCCCCTCGGGAAAATAACAGTACCTATGGAAGTCGGCTAGTCGTGACCCCCTCCCCATACAATGCCATAATAGGGTGGCCAATCACTCATGTTCTACGGGCAGTGGTCTCCACCTACTACTTGACAATGAAGTTTCCTATAGTCTTCGGTGTGAGGGTAGCGCGGGGCGGCCAGCTTGAGTCCTGCAAATGCTATGTTGCCGCCCTGAAGGGAAAAACCAAGGTGGCCGAGGAACAAGCTTCGCTCACAAAGGAAACGGTCGCAATCCCAACTTCAGTTGTGGACCCGGCTCGGACGCTATAGATCGGTGCCTCTGTCCAGGAACCTCTACGAACCGAACTGGTGAGTTTCTTACTTCAAAATTTAGATATTTTTGCATGGTCCGCGGCTGATATGCCCGGTATTGACCCCAACCTTATAACTCACAAACTTAATATTGACCCTGTAGTTAGACCCATTAGACAGAAGAAACACAACTTAGCCCTAGAGTGTTGGAGGGCGGTTGACGAGGAGGTCAAAAAGCTCCTCGCAGTAGACTTCGTAAGGGAAGTTCATTACCCGAGCTGGGTAGCCAACCCAGTGCTGGTAAAAAAGGCAAACGGCAATTGGCGCATGTGCGTCGACTACACCGACCTGAACCGAGCTTGCCCGAAAGATTGCTTCCCCCTCCCCAGAATTGACCGCCTAGTGGACGCGACCTTGAGACATGAGTTGCTAAGCTTCTTGGACGCCTACTCAGGCTACAACCAAATCAGGATGGACCAGTCCGATGAGGAAAAAATCACCTTCATAACCGAGTTCAGCCTGTACTGCTACAAGGTCATGCCCTTCGGACTGAAGAATGTTGGAGTGACCTTCCAACGACTTGTGAATAAGCTATTTCAGCCCTTAATTGGCACGAAGATAGAATGTTATGTAGACGACATGGTCGTCAAGACACAGTTTTCACAGGAATTAATACAAAGATTATGTCTTCCAAATTCTACGTCAATTTAGCATGAAACTGAACCCAAACAAGTGTGTCTTCGATGTCACCTTGGTAAGTTCCTAAGGTACATTGCCACCAGCGCGGTATTGAGGCCAACCCAGACAAGATAAAGGCCATCCTAGATATGAGACCACCCCGAAAAGTAAAAGAGGTTCAGAGGCTAAACGGCCGCATAGCCGCTCTGAGTCGCTTCATGTCCAAGTCGGCAGACCGCTGTCTGCCTTTCTTTAAAGCAATCAAAGGCAAAGGGTTCGAATGGACCCGAGACTGCCAGTTCGTGTTCGACGAGCTAAAAAACTACCTCGCTAGTGTGCCGATCTTAACCAGGCCCGAGGAGGGTGAGGTCTTAGAACTGTAACTCTCGGCAAGCGACGAGGTGGTCAGTTCGGTACTAATAAAAGAAGTAGATCGGGTCCAACGACCCATCTATTATGTTAGTAAAATTCTGTAGGGAGCAGAGACGAGATACCCGCAAATAGAAAAGCTGGCATAAGCACTGGTAATTGCAGCTCGAAAAGTCCGCCCATATTTCCAGGCTCACACTGTCATCGTCTTGACTAACAAACATCTGAGGCAAGTCTTACTCAAGCCCGAGGTTTCCGGTTGGCTGACGAAGTGGGCCATCGAGCTCAGCGAGTACGACCTTCAGTATAAGCCACGAACTGCTATTAAGGCCCAAGCCTTAGTAGATTTTATCGTCAAGTGCACGTTCAGCCTCGAAGTCCCTAGGCCGGTTGAGCCCGAGATCCCCAGTTTGGGTGAGCCCGGAGCTCCCAAGCCAATAGAGTCCAAACCCCGTGAAGTAGCAGCTAGGGTAGCATCTCTCCTAGTTAGGCCAAGCGCGAACTGGGATGAGGAGCCTTGGATCCATCACGTAGATGGCTCCTCAAACCAACAGGGCAATAGGGATGGAATAGTCCTATGCGGCCCGGGTGGCACGAAATTGGAATACGCACTACGCTTTGAGTTTGCGGCATCCAACAGCGAGGCGGAGTATGAGGCATTGATAGCCGGGCTGAACCTAACGCAAAAGGTAAGAGCAAAACACATAGTTATCTGCAGCGATTCCCAACTTGTGGTCAACCAGGTTACGGGCGAATACGAAGCACGCGAGCTAACTATGATCGCCTACTTGGCAAAAGTAAAGGAGGCTCTGCTCAACTTCCAGTCACACATGGCAAATCCCGAGGTTAGAGAACACTGAGGCTGACGCCCTGTCCCGGTTAGCCAGCATCAGTCACAATGCCATGAGAACCATGTACATAGAGGACTTACCTCGGCCTAGCATTCTCGGTGGGGCAGAGGAGGTCGCTCCCGTCTTTGAAGCAGAGCCGAGCTGGATCGACCCACTCGCGAGCTTCTTGCTAGATGGAACCCTCCCTACGGACCGCAATGCAGCCAGGAGGGTGCAGCGCTAGGCAGCCAAATATGTCATAATAGATGAATGGCTGTACCGACGGTCCTACACGCTCCCCCACCTGCGTTGCTTGCGACCTACCGAAGTCGAGCTCATACTCTGCGACACTCATCAAGGTTTGTGCGGCAAACAATCGGGGGGCAGAGCCCTCGCTCAAAAGGCACTTCGACAATGGTACTTCTTCACCATCAGAAGGCACTTCAACGATACTCGGAGGTCTTGCCTCATCCTCAGAGTCTAGTTCACCGTCTGCAGTGTTGGCCATCTCCTGAGTAATGCGCGAAGTGGTTATGGCACTAATATCGAGCTCAGGGTACGTATTCCGGATCATCCACCGGCTCTGTTTAAAGCCCCTTTTGTACAAGCCCACCATCAAGTCATCAAAGAGCGATGAGGCGATATATTCATCGACGACCTTCTTCTTGGCATCCTTGGTGCCTTGAGAAAAGATCTCTGTCATCTCCCTAATATCCTCTTGAAGGTATTCAACCTGATGCTGCAAATCCAGCCTCAGGTTCGCCATATGCTTCACCACTACTCCCATGGCCTCGGTATCTCTCTGAAACCTCACCAGTCTGGCCTATGCAATGCGAGAAGCCACCTCAACAACTCGAGAAGCCGCCTCGGCAGTGCGGGAAGCCTCTTCAATAGCTCACGCTCGCCTCGAGCTCCTTTCCGCTTGGGCCACCAAGGCATGGATAGAAGAATTCACCTACCAAAAGGAAAAATAACAAATGTTCAAAAGAACAATAGCAAGAAAGATAATAGCAAAGAGCCCAACAAGAAATCGCCGACTTACCACCATGGCAAGAGTGGCAGCACAACAAGCTACCTGGTTCAAAGGAAGCTCGGTCCATGCCGTGACCTCCTAAGGGTAAATGGTCTCCCTACTTTTTTGAAGAGCGTGGTTCGGTGACAACACGTTCCTGAACTCGCCTTGACCTCCTGAGCCTGAAGGCCCAGTTCGCGTATAAGCAGACTCAGTGTAAGCGGGAGGCCCCGTATAAGTAGCCTCGATGTAAGGGGCCCCTGTCACTTCTTGTAATGGAGGGGCCATCTCGGGCTTTCTGGGCAGATCCACTGACGGGTAATCCGGTACCTCGGGCTCCGCATCTCGGGGCAGCTCGGCACAAGTTCATTTGGCGACTTGCTTCCTCTTCTTCATGACGTGAAACAGGTTCCCACTACCAGTCCTCTCTGCATCCATCGCACCTGCAAAAAGAGCTCGGCATCAGGAAAACGAAAGACCAGAAAGCAAAACAAAAGACAATCCTCTGAATAAGGAACCTACCCGAACTCAGATCGGCCTCGATGAGCTTGGCCTCCGTCAGATAATGGTGGCATTTTAGCCCAAGCCGTGCCCATTCCCGGAGGCCCTTCGCCATCTCCCTATCAAGCATAACACCGGCATCAGGGGCAGCCATCCCCCACCCGGTTTGGAACAGCCACCCCAATGCACTTCGCACCCCGAAGTAGTCTCGTTTCCACGTCGGGACCTTGTTGGGAAGATCGTGTAAAAGCTTAAACCCTGGGCGAGGAGACAGGTAATACGCCCGCCTACACCCGGGAAGGGGACTCGCTTGCTTCTTAAGCATTAGAATGGAAGAAAAGATCTCCAGGTCTAAAGGCAAGATCTGTTCGCAAAATAGGGAGATTGTCCCCCACCAAGTTACAAATAGAATTCGGGTGAAGTTGGCGGACAGTAACGCCGAAGTGGTTCATAACCTCGACAATGAGGGGGTGGAAAGGCAGGCGCAACCCAGCGACGAGTTGCTCCCGGAATATCACGATCTCATCGGGACCGTGTTCCCAAGGGAAATTACCCGAGGGTATAAAGTAAGTGTACTCCCTAGGCAAGTTGAACTGGGTAATAAGGGAGTGAAGCCCCTCAGGCGTCATGGTCGAGGGCCCAAACTTGTCTAACGTCCGACCTCGACGGAGGAGGACGCCAAACTACCCGAGGCGACTCGGCCTAAGGGTTTGAACTCTTCCTCGAGCTCTACCTCGGGTTCACTAGGACTGTCAGGGGATGTAGCTCGGTTCGTAGAACCTGCATCTGACCCCCTCGAAGAACTGTTTGAGCTATCCGAGTTAGACATCGGAAGGAGAATGATTCCAGGAAAGTACTCGCCCGAAAAAAGCAAACGGACTACGGGAACTTGAATGTGAGCTAAAAACTTGGACGCGAGCTCAAGAAGCAAAACGCTGGAGAATGACAATGAAAAGCGACTAAGGTACCCAACTATTTATACCCACAGTAACCGAAAATCGACGGCTCTGATCAAGGAAAATCCAACTGCCCATAGTCGCGCTGACCGCACGTCTACTGAGACCGAGACGTGACTGGTTGCACGTCTTTTGAAACTGAAAGAGCGCCGGTGCACGTCTCCTCGCGCTAAAGGCGGCAACAACGCGTTTTTTCAAATTTGAAATAACGCCTACTGTCACGTCTCCCAGCGGCGTGTATTTTAAATTTTGAAATAAGCGTGCGTTGTCACGTCTGTCAACATTTATAGATAGATTGGCGCGTTTCCCGACTTTTTGGCCCTCGAGAAACTTGGAAAAATCCTGACGAACGCACACTTTGCGCTATCAGTCAAACTAGTTTGAAGTACGAGTCAAATCCACCCGCCACCTCGCGAACTCCCCACACCAGGGCAAGCCCCTTTGCGCGAGGAGTGGGGGACAATTGATGAAGGAAGATTTGGCCTGACCTCATAACCACTCAACACGTGGCAAAGGCAACAGCTCGGCACAACAGTACGCCCAAGGCGCGAGCTCCGAAAGGAGGAACTAGCAGTCCGAACTCCCCACAAGGAGCCCAAACTCTCCCTTTAACCCCGGGCCTTACGAACCCAAAGGGCAACAACCCGAACTGGCCCGCCCCAGGGTAGTTCGGGCCACACCTCTATCCGAACTCAAGACTTCACCTCGCACACCACTCCAACACTTCGCCCCCAGGATGCCGAACTGAACAACTGTGCCGTACCTGACACCAAAGGAGTTCGTATCCTGAGGCGGCGCACCTGACTGACTTGGGATCTGACGCTTGACAGCCACACTTCAACGGCCACCAACCACCGCTACCTGCCACCGCCATCTCCAGTTATAGAGACGGCTCCAACAAAGAGAGCAGTGGCGGTTCTGCCCTAGTAGAGGTGATGACACCCGAACTGGTAGAAGCGCAGAGGTAATCATACCCGACCTGACAGAAGCTTGGGAGTGAGTGCGCGAAGTGGTTATAAAAGGCCCCCTTCCCCCCAAGAAGAGAGGTGTGTGATAACTTTGCGCCATCTGGTTTTATCTTGCCTTTGAGGAAATACTAACTTGAACTTCGAAGCATTCTCACTGGTTCTTCCCCAGAGATTACTCGCTTTCTCCTTCGTTTTAGGCACCTTTTGCTCCAGCCCAAGGCAAGATCGTTGACAGATAGGACCGGACGGATTGCGCACCATCAATTTTCACATTCTCATATAGTGGAAGAATAAGTGGCAATGGGTTTCATGTTCTCAAACAGTGGAAGAATCAATAACAATAGTTTTCTATTTCTCAAACGGGGAAGAAGCAGCATCAAATGGCAATGGTTTTCTCTTTCTCAAATGGTGAAAGAAGCAACGACAATGGTTCTCTTTTGTTCAAACTATTAGGATTTTGGCTTGAAGAATGACGGGGTAATTTTGGGATATTGTTAAATGGATCGAGCATAAGAAAGGGTAAAATAGTAAATTAGCAATGTCCATTAGCCAAGTTACTGTTATGTCGCTAACACGGAGAGATTTGGACATTTTGAAAAGTTATGTGAATTTAAGAGAGTTGGTGAAAAGTGATGGTGAATTTTAGACAATTTCCCTAAAGCACATGAGTGGGTGGCTTTAAATTTGGTCATGGTTTTCAAAGCCTGAACAGCCATAACCTTGCTCGTTTCTCATACTGTCGGTGTATATCCCTCTAATTTGGTCATGGTTTTCAAAATCGGACTGGACTGGACAGTCAGACCAGAAAAACTATGAACCAGTTAGGTGACCGGTTTCGGTTTTCCCCAAAACTGGAATTTCTTCAAAAACCGTTGATTTTGGTCAGCAAACCGCTGACGTGAGCGATTAACTATTCAAACCATTCAAACGGTTTTGACCATTTTTTATTTTTTTAATTTTTTTTTGTCAAAACGAGCTAACTATTCCCTGACCGGTTCGATCTCCAAGTCGGTTTTAAAAACCATGAATTTGGTAGTGTTGGTGGGCTAAGGCCCGGCAGAAATGAATAAAATTAGGTTGCGTTTGGAAATGTTTTGCACTGAGTACTCAAAACTTGAATCTGTAATTTTCGTTTTTTTTTTCTAGGTCTACTTTTGGATAGTATTTTGCTTTGCTGGGCAAGTGGACCCTAACAAAATCAATATTTTTGTTAAAATAGATTTTCCGCTTCAATATTTCTTTTAAAATAATAGTTTTACAACACATTTTAATTTTTACGTGCAACAAAATTCAAGCGTCTTATAATTGTTAGTAACTTAGTATAGTTAGGTTTGGCGAGCGTGAAAAGTGAACATGATAATTCTAGACTTTCTAGTCTATTTATTTGTGTGTAGAATCTCCTTATGGGCCATTACCCAGGAAATTGTCGTCCATCTAGAAGTCTAGGAGTAGAATCCATCCAGATTTACACTTATGGCTAGTCGACTGGTCATTGCCTCTTTGCCTCATTGGGATTATCATATTACAGCCCCTTCCCCGTGAATTGAGAAGAACCAAGCCCCGAAGCCCACTAGCTAGCCCATTGAAGGCTGAATTGTTCACCATGGCCACCCACTGGCCAAGTTAACAACCAGCCCATTGGAACGGAGGTGGAATTAATGTATTCAAATTTCAAATGGTGGCTGAGCATAGTCAAGATTTGAAAACAGGAACAATTCTGCTTTCTGAGAAAACAGTATGTTAGGGGGAAATGGATTTTCAAGGGAAATTCTGGTTTCTATCCGCCAAAGGCAAGGAAAACATCATTTTCCATGGAAACCAATTTCTTGAAATTTGGGTTTTCTGCCCAACCAAACACACTACACTGTACGGTCTACAGAGCGATAGTGGTGAAATTAAAGTTTAAAAAAATTAATAATAACTGACCTGATAGTATGTCCATCAATCTTGAATCCTGGTCCGTCCGATTGCACGACTGACATGCCGTTATGAGATGGACCAAAGGGCGGCTTCAGCTTCGAGGCTCGGTACTCGGTTCCGTCAGCTTTCGGTACCGGAACTGTGAACCTGTCGTAATAATTGGCCACCTTCATCTCATCAAGATCAACCACAACTGTTATGCCTTCTATAGGTCTCATGTAAAGATTGACTGTTCCGTCCAAGTAAAAACACAGAATCTTCAACAGCCTCTTGCCCTGCTTCCTTTCTCCAAACCACCCAACTGAGAACGTCTGGCACACAACTTCTGATAACTTGAGACCTCTCTTTCTGATTGAAGCTTGAAATGGTGCGTACTTCATCGGCAGCTCATCTGCCTCTGCCTGTTCATCGAGAGTGAGCAGAGGGTAGCCGTATCCGGTGTAGACTCGATCGGAGACAATGGAGTTGGTCGATAAGTCGACTGTGATTTCGTGGCTTTGTTGGTCGATGCGAGCGATGACGAAAGCTCGACGAGGAGGGGTTGTAGTAGTGGTGGTCTGATTTGATAGCCATGAAATCACAGTTGATTTGTCTGGGTCGTCCAACCCAATGTACTGGAAGGTTAGTTTGTGGGTGGAGCTTGGGTTAGATCTTTTGATTATGGCGCTTACGTTGGCGAGTTCGGATGGTGAGAGTGGGTCCAGTGGGTGGTGGTGGTGGTGGTGGGTTGAGGTGGAGGGAGAGGCTACAGAGAAGAGAAAGAAGAATAAGAGAAAGAGTGTGCGGATGATGGAAGCCATAGCCATGGATGATGGATGAAACAACGCTTAAGGAGTATATATAGAGAGAGAGATAGATAGATAAATAGATAATGAGGTAAGTTAAAAATTAAAACATTGATCAAGGTCATGTGTTGACTGGGTCTGATCGGTTCGGTTGAGAAAAGCCGAATTTAGATCATTTAGGGTTCAGGATTTGGCCTCTTAAAGACTCCGGATCCACTGCTAACTTCATACTAGCTAAGGGAGGTGCAGAAATATGGGGTATTCTTTTTTTAGATTTTGAGAGGAGAGAAAGTTGGTAAATGGGATTTTGGTTTTTATTGATTAAGAATTCTATATTCTTTTTTTAAATATATGTGGGGATCAAAAAAAAATTATTTTCTTAGGTATTCTTTGGTGGGACAAAAATGCCCTTTTTAATAATAAATTTTTATAACTAAAATAGTCATTGTCTTATTTACATGAAAAATAAGAGAATACACTTATTGGATTAAGTGTTTCCTAGAATACACTTATAAATACACTTATAAAAATTTTACCCAAATAACTGCATTTACCCAGAAATGTGAACAAGGCCTAAAAGTTTCTTTTTGACAGAAAATAGAAAAAAGAGATTTCATTGAGAAGAACAACAACACTAAACCCAAAAAAACCACAAAGAAAAAATAATTAGAAGGTTGTGGCCAAATGACAGACAAAAACCAATCAGGTAGCGGCGTAAAAACAAAGCCTGAAAAAGAGAGACGCCGGTTTGCAGCAGTATGGCCGTATGGGCGGCATTGTTGCCTTCACTCTAATCACTATTTACAAGCTACCAACAAAAACAAGGTAGGACCCCAACTTTGTCTTATTCAGAAACGCTGCTATCTTTTAAAATTCTAGCTGATGACGATTCCAAGCCTGAGTCGGGACCCATATATGCATAGGTTTTGTTAAGATTAATGGGACCCATATATTCTCAATTAAGGCTCAGTTTGTATGGAGTATACATAGAAATATGTATTTATACTGTATAGATTTGTATTTACACGTATTTACACTCCTTCTAAGTTGAGCCAAGTAAAATTAGCCACAACGACCAACCCAAGTATTATATTTTTAGGTTATATGTGAGTGTGATATTGAAAGTTTTCTAGTTTATGTATCATAGTCACTTTGCAATACATGTAATAAGAATAAATGTATTTTCTTTGTTTGAGAAAAAGCCCCGTAGACAATTCATTGCACCAGAGATCATCCATCAGTGCAGGAGAGAGATGCTCCGGCCGGAGGTAAGGACAAAGTAATTTGTTGAGAGAGAGAGAGTACAAGTAAAGCTGAAAACACTCTTTCCTGTGAGGAGAATGAAGGAGCGAGATAGCGAAAACCGCGCAATAGTCTTATGTAATCAGCGACCAACTTGTGAATTCGCCAACAGAATTCCAACGAGCCTGATCAGAGAGAGAGAGAGAATATGACCGGCCGGCTGCTTTGCTAACAACAGACCACTCCCACACCTGCTCGATCGAGTCAACTCAAAAGCTCCGTCGACGTTGATCTTGAGTCATTTAAAGGCGCGCGGGAGGGACCCAACGTGGTGGAATTGATGACCGAAAGTGGCCACAGCCATATGGTTCATGGTGTAATTGAGTTGGCACTTGGCACCACCCATGATGAGATCAGCATATTAAGGGGGTGTTTGTCAATATTTATGATTTTGTTCTTTTGGCGAAACTAAAATAATTAAGAAAAATTAATATGGCCTTATTGATGTAGCAGCCATGGCTATATATATTACAAACACATCCAAAGTGGGTGTGTTGATAAATATAAGTTAGGCTGGTAAGACCAGTTTTTGTTTATTTCCCAGAGTAGCAATCCAAACATTTTAAAGTAACAAAGAACTCCAAGCTGCTATTTTATTACGTCTCATCAACTATGAAGCTTAGCTTAAAAAATAATAGTTAGTCAAAATATATTTAATTGAAGTTGTCTTCTGCGAAATTGAAAGAGGTTTTCTGGAGGACTGACGTGTGTTTTAACAAAGATATCTTTCTCATTTTCAAACAAATGGAAAAAAAAGGTAACACATGACCAAAACCACTGGTTCAGAAATTGAATTAGAGTCCCACTTTGCGGCCTAGGTAACAGGCATGAAAACGATCCCTTTTTATTGACAAATGGCAAGTTGAGTTTTCTAAAGGGGTATTTTCTAACATCACGATATGGCATGACACTTCAGCACTAAGTCAAGGATGCGCACTTCAGAACCACTCCAAGCACCTCGTATATAGTTTGGGCATTTCTGGAGAACGGCTAGTAGTACCTTGTTCAGTGCCGGTCTGTGGTACCTCGTCAGTACCGATCCAAGGGGTCTTAGCGTGAGGAGTGACCTCCCATAAAGGATTTATTGACTTGACTGAGGTTCAAGTGGCAATCAATGAGACGTGTTCGCCGACTTCCTCTGTGTGTTTTTTACCACTCCCGGGTGCTCCGGAAGTCAGCTCCCATACTAGTCGTTCTAGATGCAACCAGATAAGGCACAAAAGCCTAGTTCGGGTGCGAAACTATCTCTGAGGACTTCGGATGGGTGAGTTATATCCTCCCGGGGATCTTGGACGCGATGTGTGAAGCTCACACCAACCAATGCCTATATAAAGGCACCCCATTTTTTAAGTGTTGTATGGACAATATCGGCTGATACATATTGTTCCGGGGTTCCGGTACACGGAACGTATAGAAAGTATCTATAGTGTTCCTTTTCGTATGTATTGGTCTGTATACAGTTCCGAAATCGATACAGCCCACAAGTCCCCTTCTCTCTCATTATTAATTTCATTAAATTATATTTAGGGTCAAATTACCTCTCATTCATTTTGTATTTACTCCTATATTTAAGTGCAATTTCTCTCATTAATAGTTAATTACTCTTGTACTTAATGCATAATTTTAAATTTGAATTTCAATTTAAGCACGTTATTAGAATTCTCTTCTTGTTAATTTCATTAATTAATAACCCTCTTTCGCATTAAATTAGTATTGTTAGTATAAAACTATGAACTTAGTAATAACAAGATTTGAACCTTAGCCATTAGGCTTTTAACAACTAGAGGTACACCACCAAGCCACACCCATTTGGTTACTATAGGTTTATGCATTTTTATTTTTAAGTAAATTTTCTTTTTTTCTTAGTGTATGCTTATCAATAAATGTTAGAATTAATTATTAAAATTTATGTATTAATAAATATTAAGACAAACTATACTGATTATTTTAAAACTAATGTATATTAATATACATTTTATTTTATTTTATTTTATTTTATTTTGTTTTTTCACATTTTAGTTATTCCCTCATTTGTCAATAGTTACTAAGTGCATCCTGATATCTCGAATTTTATATAGACCATTAAATTACAGTTTTTTACTTTTAAATAACTTATTTACAATCATATAAAACTTATAATTGTCGTTATTAATATATTTTTAGGATTTATTTGAGTTTTTTAACACATTTATGCGTATCTTGATTTTTCGTCTGTATCCATACATATTGAAAGCATATATCGATATGTCTCTTAAAATTATCTTTCCGATACACCTTGTGTTTCTGATACTTTAAACCTTGGTGGGAACTGCTACACAAAGCCAAGTTCTCACCTTTCTTCAACTTTAGAATCCAAATAGCATCAACCAAGGATAATAGCAGCAGCGCCTGGATCGAAGGAACTTCTATAAGCGGGAAAAATAAAAACGACCAACCCGAACAAGCCTCATTATCCCTAATCACGAGGTTGCCTCTACGGGTCAAGCCCTTCGCAGCTCCCATGGGTGTCGGCAACCAATGGACTGTGGAATCGCCCTCGTGGGTAGAGCCTTTCAAGGCTCTCGTGCGGGTTGACGACCTTCGGATAATGAAGTTGCCCCCATAGTTAAGACCCCTGTGGCTCTCATAGGAGTAGGCACCTAGAGTCTCCGAGAGCTAATGTAGTGCAATCGCAACACCAATTTGCAAATGAAACAACATGACAGCCTATCGACATGTACCATAATTAACATGATCACGAGGTAAAAAGGGTACTCGACGATTCCGGCAGCTCAGAAGACATCTTGTTCCTTGGAGCTTTCGAATAAATGAGATTGTGGAGGGAAGATCTAGCCTGAGTCAATGTGCCCCTAGTCGGTTACGATGGCGGGGTGACCCAAGCTCTTGGTCAAACCAACCTATCTATGAAAGCAGGAACCACATCAAAAAGGACGGGGTTGCAGCACGACTTTCTAGTGCTGGCAACAGCATCACCATACAACACCATTCTAGGCTGACCAAAACTACATGCCCTTAGAGCAGTATTATCAACATACCACCTCGCCATGAAGCTCCCCATCAACCATGGGATAGGAGTAGTACACGACGACCAACTCAAATCGTGGAAGTGCTACATTGTGACATTGAAGCATAAAGGGAAGCATTTCGATGTTGACCAGGAGCCGCCCCCAAAGAACAAGGAAAGAGCTCACCCAATGGAAGACACAATCCTAGTGCCAGTCTCAAGTATCGACCCCTCGAAGATAGTGCAAATCGACGCAAGCCTCAAGGAACCACTACACTCCGAACTAGTAAGCTTTTAATTAATAACCTATATGTTTTTTCTTCATCGGCCGCCGACATGCCTAGCATAGACCCCTCTGTGATAACCCATAGACTGAATGTAAACCCCTTAGTTAGACCAATAAAATAGAGGAAAATGAACTTTGCCTAGGAGAGGTGGAGAATAATAAACGAAGAGTTCGGGGAGCTCCTCGTGGCAGACTTCGTAAGGGAGGTCAAATATCCAAACTGGATTGCATCGACTATACCAACATCAACAAAGCCTGCCCAAAGGATAGCTTTCCACTCCCCAAGATAGACCGTCGAGTAGATGCGGCCTCGTGGTTTGAGCTATTGAGCTTCATGAACGCATACTCCGGTTATAACCAGTTCCAAAGGATACTATCGACCAAGAGAATATGGCCTTTGTGACTGAGATTGGCCTTTATTATTACAAGCAAGGTTCAAAGTATTGATACGTATAAGGGTTTTGACTAGTTTAGGGGTGGACGGACCTTAAACCGGCCCCTCTGAACCAAATTTGAAAAAAACTAAAAAGACTACCGATATTGCCCGATATGCCTCTACCGGCGTATCGGGTGTATCAATATTTTGAACCTTTGTTACAAGGTCATGCCCTTCGGCTTAAAGAATGTTGGGGTGACCTATCAGTGCCTTGTGAAAAAAAACTTTCGCCCCTTTGATTGGTGACAAAGTGGAGGTGTACGTAGACAACATGGTCACGAAGAGTAAATCCTATGAAACTCTAATTGTCAACCTAACCGATGTCTTCAACATACTTAGAAAATTTAATCTAAAACTCAATCCGAATAAGTGCATCTTTGATGTCACGTTGGGAAAGTTCATCGGGTACATAGTAAACCAACGAGTATCAAGGTTAATCCAGACAAAATTCAGGCCATCCTAGATATGCGACCTCCTAGAATAATAAAAGAGGTACAAAGGCTAACAGGTCGGATAGCCTCTCTAAACCGGTTTATGTCCAAGTTAGATGGGTGATGTCTTTCGTTCTTCAAGGTCATAAAAAAGAACCAAGACTTCGAGTGAACTAAAGAGCGTCAACTCGCATTTGATGAGCTTGATGTACCTTAGTTCGCCACCTTTGCTAACTAGGATGGAACCTAGAGACGAGCTAAAACTCTACCTCTCCACGAGTAATGAGGTAGTTCATTCGTGAGGTAGACAAAGTGCAACGACCTATCTACTATGTAAGTAAAGTCCTGTATGCTACCGAGACTAGATATCACAACATAGAAAAGTTGGTCTTTCCCTTAGTATTGGCAGCCTGGAGTTGCGCCTGTACTTTCAGGCCCATACTGTGGTAGTATGGGCTGTATCGATACATATTGTTTGGAACTGTAGCCGTTTTTCAAAAAAACGGTGCCACATCGGATCCACATAGGTGTTTCAACAAACGCCCATGTATCTCATTGTTTGTTCAGCGATTATTGAAAAATCGAGCATGCCTCGAAAATTAGAACCCCACCAATGCATGAAATGCTAAATTTGGCGTTTCATGCATCGGTGAACTATTTCCCCAAATGGTTGACTGATGTGTATCCTATGTGGTGCTTACCTATCAGCACACACATAAAAAACGGTGATGAAAATCATCTCACCAAACCACATAGTATTGTTCACTGCCTACATGGCAGAAGCGTTTTTTTGTAAAAAAATGAATTTTGGAAGCATGAATGGTTTTCTTGAAACTCGATCCCAAAAAGCGCCGTTGTTTCCAAACACCATCTACATTGATGAAATTTGAAAGCAAAAAGAGATGTTATGCGTTGATTGGGGTGCACTGAATGAAAAGCTTAAAAAGCTTCATCGAGCTTCACCGAAAAATCAAATGTACCGCTCATCCAGGCTTTTTGTTAAATTTTCAGATTTTTACCAAACACGGCTTCACCGATGGTGGTTCGGATTGGATGCAACACCATAAGCCGCTGCTGCGTGAAAGCCCTCTCAAACAGGGGCACCAAAGCAGAAAATATGACAGCTCTGGAATTGTACCGCGGCATGGTAATGATAAGTATCCTGTACTTGGGGTATTGGGTATTAAGTATCCTAAACTTTTAAATACAACACTTTGATACCTAAACTTTCAGAAATAGACACTTAAATACCTAAACTTTAAATCATAAAATTTTAAAAGACCAAAATAACCTTAATTAAAAGTTGGGTTCTATTTGGTCTGGGCACCAATGTTGCTCATCATGGAGAGAAGGTAGAAGAAATCGTTGCTGCCGCTTGAGCAAAAATAACTATTTTAAGTTTGATGCAAAATAACTTGACTCAGCAAAAATAGCTAAATCTCATGCACCATTGTTGCTCATCGTGGAAAGAAACCATTGCCGCCTGAGAAGAAATGACAAGAATCCGTCAGAAAGTCAATCTCCCGGTCACAAGCTTGTTTCAAACGAAAAGAAAAAAACTCTTGGTTCTCCTACTACAGTAATCAATCTTAATCTTAGGCCGAAATACGACCAAGTAAACTTTATTATCATCCCCCGCATTTCGTTTTTCTTTCTTTCTTATTTCATTTTCATGTTTTTCCGATTTGATTCCCTTGGATTTTGCTATGGAGTTGTCGGGATTCGAATGGGGGTAGTAAGCGGAACGGGTGATGAAGCTCCCGCTGCACCAATACTGTCGAAACTTTTGATGCTAACCTAATCTCGACATCATTTTTTTTCTGGGTTGGGATTGCCATATTGATATTTTCTAGATTCGTTAGTTGCTCAAAGAATTAACGTTTGTTGTTCTTTTCTTTTATCTACCAATCAGTTTCTTCTCACTGATTTCATCAGTAGATTTTTATCTGTAATGAATGTAAACATGAATTTTAATAAAATAAATGTCTTTTTATTTATCAAAAGTCCACTAGTTCTTTTTTATTAACCTATTTTTACATCTAATTACCAATGTAAATATACATTGATATATCATTTGTTAATTCATAAATGTAATATTGTCAAAAACAGACAAAAATGAATCAGAGTGTAAATTTACCCTGAATGGAGATTTACACTCCAATTGGATCATTTTCAAACACAGCCTTCGTCTAGGATTGTTTCTTTAGTCATAACTGATATAATGTTTGCGATGTTCAAAACAGATGTATGATATTTGCCTCATTGAATGCTGATTTGTTCAATATTTTTATTTTTCACTCTCACACCTGACAATGGAACCCCTTCTCTATTTTATCTCTATTTTAGTGATTAATCCACTTTTAGTGTAGTTGAGGCCTAAGCGTTACTACCCCACACTATCTGTAATTTACCCCATGATGTGTATTGTGTGGAAGATTATCGACTATGGAGCGAGGAGCTATCCATCGGCCATTGCCATTATGGTTAGGGATTATAATGGATAAGGGCAAATTTTGAGTACTAATATCAATAAAAATAATATCTTTAATAAAATTTTAAAAATAAATTAATTTTTTAAAAATAATATCAGAGCAAAAACAATATTCATCTTCTTCTTGTTGCAAATCATTCAACAGCGCCACTGCCTACTGCTGCCTCTAACAACCTCCGGCAATGCCTCTGCACATCTCTGCCAACCTCCGACAACGGCGGAGGGAGAGGCAGCGACGACATTGGTGAATGCCAATGCTGGCTCTTGAGTGTAGACAAATTCTCTACCTTTTTAAGCCAAATTCTCTGCCTTGAAAAACTGGTGGCTCCAAAGTATAGACAAGACCAGACGGTGCAGATGCTCTTAAAAAACCCCTCATTCCTAAGCCAAATTCTCTGCATTTTTTCTGCTCTTCCCTCTTTGTTCTTCTCCTCTTGAAATAACATTGCAGACACCATTTATTGTGTGACTACAAAGCAAGCGATTCAGCCTTTCTCTTTCTACCAATCCAGTAGCTTTGCTTCTTTTGATCGAAAGCATTTGATCAAAAGCATCCACCAGCGAAAAAATCCATTCATCACACACCATAAATGGTGGATGTCAATGCCATCGTCGAAGGCGATGGTGGGTAGAGGCATTGTCTGAGGCAACGACGGAGAAAGAAGATGAACGGTATTGTTGCCTTTATTTAATATTATTTTTAAAAATTAAATATTTTTAAAATTTTATTAAAAATATTATTTTTATTGATATTATGAGTATAATCCTTATGATTGTAGGCTTACGGCGAAGTCACGAAGACCTGCTGCTACGAACCACCGCACCAGGCAGGCATGAGTCCCGTCCCGATGCATGACACGTGGTTACCTTTGCCTTGCTACTTGTCGAATAGAAATTATATCTTCCCTTTTCCCGGTCTTGATCCTTCTCGAAACCACCGTTTCAAAATTTCAGTTTTCTTTCTTTTTGGTTTTCTTGTAATTTTAACTGAAAAAATACGCCTCTCGGACGCTCTGGAATTCCCCTGCCTCCTTGGCTTTTTTATTACTTTCTCAATTTCTTCTTTTCTTTAATCCATTCTCGTCTCTCTCGTGCCCAGGCTACTCTCTGTTTCTCTTCTCCTTTCACCGGCTTAATCTGTCTCTCCATCATCATCATCATCATCATCATCTTCAGTCTCACAAAATAAGGTAAGTATCCTTTCTTCCCCATCTTTTCGTCCTTGGTATAATGGTATGGTTCTATTTTCTTCCTTTTCTGGTAAATAAAATAAGGTAAGTATCCTTTCTTCCCCATCTTTTCGTCCTTGGTATAATGGTATGGTTCTATTTTCTTCCTTTTCTGGTAAATTTTCAGCTATTTGTTACCCAATGTCGGTCTTTGACCATGTATTGGAACCTCTTTTTACAGACGAACTGCTTTCCATTCTAAATCTTGATAGTTCTTTTGATGATTCCACCTGACATTCATGAACTTAGTTACCAATTTAAGAAGTGGGTCTGTTCCGTAGTATATCTTGTTCTAAATCTAAGCTCTTTCTGTCAATCATTAGAGGATTTTTTAACTTTGGGAACTGAGCCTGGCATGTTTCAATTTGTTTGCATTTCTTAGCTTCTTGTAGAGTAAACGTGTGTTCTCTCATTTTTTCTGTCTTTATTTTGCAAGTTAGTTATCTTTCTAATCTTCTCCAAGTGAGGAAATAGTTGGTTATGGACTAATAACTTTTCGAGGAAATGTGAATAGTAACAGCAAAGAAAAATATGCTGTATCTAGGGGTTGGGACTGCCACAAGGACAACAAATTGATTTGTTCCCTATTTAACACGATCGAGTGTGGATTTTAATGGGTATTGTTGTCATTGTTGCTGTTCAATTGATGAATGTGTGTTGATTTACAAACAGCATAAAAAATTCCCAACAGTCCCACCTCCGTTGGTTGGGAAAATGAATCCTATCAGCAATTTGACGTTTCTTTCTCGAAACGGACAACCATCGAAATTTGCTTCCTTTGTCTCCTTGTTCTTATGGTATTGTTCCAGTTTGCATTATAGCTTTTAAAATTGCTAAAGTTTTTTTCTTTTTCTTAATTGTACAACCCTTTTGGATTGAGACTTCCAAAGAGTCATCAGTGTACACAAGGTTATCGAAAAATGGACAAAGAGGAAATACATGATATTTTTCTCTTAAACTCTACAAATTGAAGTTCTTTCAAGATTCCCATTTCATAAATTCATCTGCCTGTATTAATGCATATACTTGATTCAGTTTGGTATTTCCCTCCCACTGTGTTTATGGTGTTTGTGCACCCACCAGCAAGTGAAATCTGTATATTGATCGGCCAACTTGAGTTATCTAAGTTTCCAGAGCAACCATATATGGATTGTTAGGAATATGTTAGTCCTTTTATGCAAGTACACAGCCCAAAACTCAAAACATGGACTTGATGTTAACTTTACCTTGATGAGACCAGGAGTGTTGATATTTGAATGAAGGAGAAAACTATTCTTCTGTCAGTTTTTAACTTAAGAGTGTGGCCCTTCATTTGAAATGCATATTTCTTGTTTTGGATCCAGAAGTCTTCTCATCTTCTCATTGGAACTAGCAGTTAACCGAGGAACAAGAAGGGCACAATTACAGAGGTTTCAAAACTAAGGAGGCATAAATAAAGAAACCAAGGTAACAGATAAGACTAGGAGAGCACATTGCATTTTACTCCTCAAAGAATGTCACTAAATTGTGATACAGGAGATCTAGTATATAATGAATTTCTCCATAAGTTAGTACAACGGGCTTGCAAGATGATAGTTCTTTAATGATAAATGCATGCATACTTTATATCATTAAGAATGCAAACAAAATGCCACTCACTTCCTGTACTTTCTAATATTCCTGCGTTGGCTAGGGCCATGTCAAAATTAATCTATCTAAAATTTCCTACTTAACGGAAGATGCTTTCATCTGACATCCTTTTAACCGATCATAGTGGTTATGCTTGTTGGCTGTTTAAAGCAATGCAGTCAAATGTACCATGTCTGCTTCTGCTAGACGTAAGTCCTCTTGCAATTAGGAGTTAATGAGCTGTTATGTATGCACTTATGTGGATGCACACCTAAAATATTGTAATTGGGAGCTGAACCTTGAATTTATAGTGTCATGCCATGAATTTCCCTTTAGCCTTCTGGCCATATATTATTAAGAGTTGGGATATAATAAATTTTTATATTTACTTTTCAGTTTGCAATGGTATTAACTTGCATTTAGTTACATGTCAAGTCTTAAGTTCTTGTATATAGAATGTCTTAGATTGTATAATAAAAATCAAGTATGTCATCGTTGTAAAGAAAACTTCCAAAGCAATTTTATGTACAAACAAGTATGCACTTAAAGTAGAAGACAAGACCAAATTACTGGTACCCGTCCCAAAATAAAGAAAAGGAAAAAAGGTTTTTGTTGTAAATTGACCTCAGTATAAGGGTGTGGTGCTTTGTGTTGTTATCTTGAAAATGATTATTAATATGTTATCATCACTTTTTAAAATGCAGGAATGGCTGAACAGGCATATACCGTGGCATCTGACAGTGAAACAAGTGCTGAAGACAAAGCAACATCGTTTTTCCCCGAAATTGCTATTGGAGTCGATATTGGAACCTCACAATGTAGCGTTGCAATATGGAATGGATCCCAGGTGGAACTCCTTAAAAACACTAGAAACCAGAAGATGATGCGTTCTTCTGTCACCTTCAAAGATGAGATCCCTTCAGGAGGAATAAGTGGCCAACTTACTCGCAATGAGCATGAAATATTCTCAGGCTCTGCAATCTTCAACATGAAACGCTTGATTGGTAGAGTGGATACTGATCCAGTAGTTCATGCTAGCAAAACCCTCCCCTTTCTGGTACAAACTCTAGACATTGGTGTTCGTCCATTTATTGCAGCTTTAGTGAACAATGTTTGGAGATCCACCACCCCTGAAGAAGTCCTTGCAGTATTTCTGGTAGAATTAAGAACCATGGCAGAAATTCAGCTAAAGCGACCAATACGTAATGTTGTGCTTACAGTTCCTGTGTCATTCAGTCGATTTCAGTTAACTCGAATTGAGCGAGCTTGTGCCATGGCTGGTCTACATGTCCTTAGGCTGATGCCTGAACCAACAGCTGTGGCGCTATTATATGCGCAACAGCAACAACAGACTTTACATGAGAACATGGGGAGTGGGAGTGAAAAGATTGCACTTATTTTCAATATGGGTGCAGGGTACTGTGATGTCACTGTAACTGCTACGGCTGGAGGAGTTTCACAGATCAAGGCCTTGTCAGGCAGTGCTGTTGGAGGGGAGGATATACTGCAGAATGTGATGCATTATGTCATGCCAAATTTTGACAGTTTGTTTTCAAACCGTGGCATTGGTGAAATCAAATCATTGGGTTTGTTTCGAATTGCAACCCAAGAAGCAATCCACAAACTAAGCTCCGAAACTACTGTCCCCATTGAAGTTGATTTGGGAAATGGGTCAAAAATTTGTAGGGCATTAGACCGTGCTGAACTTGAGGAGGTAAACAGAAAGGTGTTTGAGAAATGTGAGAACCTTATATTACAATGCCTGCATGATGCGAAAATAGATGTGGAAGATATTAATGATGTGATACTAGTTGGTGGATGTTCAAACATTCCCATGATAAGGAAGTTGGTTCTGAGCATATGTAAAAGGGCGGATACTTACATGGGGATGAATCCATTGGAAGCTGCAGTCTGTGGTGCTGCACTGGAGGGAGCTGTGGCTTCTGGTATCAGTGACCCGCTAGGAAGTTTAGACCTGTTAACGATACAATCTACCCCACTGAGTCTTGGGGTCAAGGCTGATGGCAATAGTTTTATACCCATTATACACCGGAATACTACAGTACCAGCAAGGAAGGAGCTACTTTTTAAAACCGCACACGATAATCAAATGGAGGCTTTAATTGTTGTGTATGAAGGTGAAGGGGAAAAAATAGAACAGAACCATCTATTAGGCTACTTCAAGGTTACAGGGATTCCTCCAGGACCCAAAGGGTCTGTTGAAATTAATGTCTGCATGGACATTGATGCTTCTAACGTGCTGAGAGTTTTGGCCGGTGTTATTTTGCCTAGATCTCAACAGCCTTTGACCCCTTATATTGAAGTGAGGATGCCAACAGTTGATGACGGACATGGATGGTGTGGAGAAGCTCTGCTGAAGATATACGGCTCTGCCCTAGACATCTGTAGCATACAGAAGAGGATGCACCCCTAGGATGTTTGCTGGTTCGACTTGCTTGCTTGCTTGCTTGAGTCTTACATGGTCGCAGTTTCCTATGAACAAATCTTACAAATCCACCATAGAGAAGATCAAGACACCTAAGATGATTGCATGAGTTCTATTGTAGTATTGTTTGTATCGAGTCTTTCACAAGAGCTGTCTTTTCATAGAACAGGTCATCCTGTAAATGTCGTGTTCCTGTAAATGTGGTGTAATAAAGAATGTTTATAAATATAAATGAGCTTTAGATAAGTGGGCTTTTTAAATCAGTCATCCACTCTCGTCTTGCATTTGATGTTTTACCAATTTAAGGTTGATTTTGGAATTTGGTATCAATATCATTACTGTTTCTACTTAATACAAACTGGCATTTCTAAATTCTACGTAATATCTCATGATTCTCATCTATAGATCTTAAATGATTACCTAGGTGATGTGAATGTGACAACATATTTTTCAAAAAATATGCAATGATATTCAACACAACCTAAGTTTTTGTGCCTCTGCAATGGGGGTTTTTCTTATTTTTGTATTAATTGGAATCTGGGAGTTCAATTGAACTAACAGATGCCTCAGTTTAGGGAAATAACTGGGAATGATGCCTTGTGAGTTTTGATTTTCCACCGCATTTGAGAGAGTAGGTCCATGAACCATGATCAGGAGGTTGGAGACATTAATGGGTACTTAGAAAATGCAATTTGGGATCAGTTTTGGCAAAGATATAAGAGATTGTCTCGTTTCCATTTCTTGGAGCTATAAACGTCTCCCTTCTAGTTCTAGATGAGGCCTTGTGGGCTTAGAATCAAATAAAATGGAGGCATGGAGAGCTAAAATGAAATGACCATGGGTGAATTAGTGTATTTTAATTGCGCAATGTAATCAAGTACAGAGTGTCTTTGTCTGCTGGTACCTAATAGCTGGATTCCCCTTCGAGCGTGCAAGTACAGAGTGGCGTTATCTATATTTACAAACGAAGGTAAACTCCTGTTGCAAATCCAGCAATAGAAATAGATATGGGTGACTTAGCAGATCCCAACGCCTCCTAACCAGCTTGTCATTCTGCCTACACGGATGTCCCATTACACTTGGCTTGGATCTGCTGCGAAAACAGACACCATGCCAGTGTTCTGTACACGTAGACGGTAGACCCCATGGCCCATGTTATAAAACACCATCTTATTCACTCGTGATTGTGATTGGTTACATAACCCATGATACACAGTTTTGCGTGCAGCAGATCCCAACTCATTACACTTGTGGTCTCATTCATGCGTATTAACAGGCAGGCATGTAATAGTAAAACTGTCACAGATTGAAGGCAGGCTTTGATGTTATTTCTGCAAATCCTGATTCTGCTTTTTTTCTGCACGCTTCGATGTTGTTATTGATCATAATTCTTGTAAAGTTCTGTCCAGACTCATACCAGATGGACAAACATAAAGTTTACCAGGTCACAGTTTTACCGGTTAACCATGGCTCATTTACTCGTGAAAAGTTGAATAACAATTAAATAACCAGAACCTGAAAGCTCATTGGGTCATCAAGTCGCTGATTCACCGGTCCGACAGCATTGGCATATTCACTTGTGGTTAGGGGTGGATACGAACCGAGTTTTTTACGTTCAAGTTCGGCTCGTGAAAAACCTGGCTCGGCTCGACCCATATCGAGCTTTGAGCCGAATACGAGCCTCATATATGATTCGTCTGTCAATCGAGCCGAACATTTTAAAGTGAGCCTAACGAGTCTCTATATATGCATATCAGTATATATATTTATATTAATATATATACCTTTTTAGAAAAATTTTATTGATAGGGACACAGTCATATTATGGTCTCTACACACTACTTTTTTGAGACTAGAGAGGGAGAAAAATATTTCTATCTTGTTTGATCAAAAAACCTAAGCGGCTAAACCCTTTCTCTTCCTTGACTTTCAGACTTTCGTTCTCCTCTGCAGACTGCAGCTCTGCTCTCACAGGCCACAGCTCTCACCAGTCGGCAGTCGACGGTTTCACCCTCTCAGCTCTCACCTAGTTATCGAAAGTGGGAAGACTGAGGAGCCTTCCAGTCTCAGGTTCTCAGCTCTCAACTCTCATAGTTTCGACACCTCTGGTTCTGATCTCTCTCTATGCTACAATTACAAAATACACGAAAAGTAGCAGAAAAACAGGTTTTCCTTCTCCTCTCAGTGCTTTCACAACCGACATCCAACAACAACAGCTTGTACCTTCCTTTCTCTGCTTCTTAAAGCAGTTATCATCACTGACAAGAGCACCGGCAGCAGCAGGTCCAAAGGATATGGCTGTGTGAGTTCTTTTTTTTCTTCTTCTATTTCTGACTTGGGGTTCTTCTCTACAGACTACAGTTAAGAGTTGGAACTTCGAAAGCATAAGCTTGGTTTATTATCGAGCTCGAGCCGAATCGAATTCAAACCTGTGGATTTTGTAATCAAACCAAGCTCGAGCTTATATTTCCAATTTGAACCAAGCTCAAACCCGAACTCGAGCCTTTCCTACCGAGCTGAGCTCGAATACTCAAATGTTCGGCTCAGCTTGGCTCGAATCCACCCCTATTGGTTATGTAGCCTGATTCACGCACTTGTATCCTCAGCACAGCTCCATCTTTTAAAAATAACCATAATTAGAATCATTTGTCCACAGAACCAGAACCGGAACCAGAGAGAGATCTTGTCCATTATTTCAATTGCTCGAAGGTACAAGGTAGTTTGTGTATATATAATGAATAGTAGCCTTACATGATTCACCCTCCTGCTTTCAAAAAAAAAAACATTACTACTGGCATTCGCTCAACTTATTTAAGAACCTCTGATAAAATTTCACTGTTCTTGTTCTCTATTTACACTCGAATACAAATCCCTGCACCTGATCTCCCTCGGCAATACACAGGATGAAATAAAAAATCCTCCAAAAACATTATTTACCCAATATGACCGTATTTGTGCAGTCAGTTTTGACCACCCATACAAAATATGAATCAATGACGTGTAATTGGATGAAGATGAAACAAAAGGCCTCCGCTTTCAATCAAACTTCAATTGCAACACGGGTCTTAATAGGTTTGAGCTTGATGCCCAGACTCTCTGGAGACAGGAGTTCTGGAGCTATGCAAGAATGGCTGGAGGGGGGCCTAGCAGGATTTGAGCCTCGACTTGATGATGGAGGGGGCTGCCTATAGTATCCGAAACCCATCAAAAAGAATTCAATAGGGATGAGCATGGCATAGGGGTGCTCCTCAGTTACTAACGATCCACAGGCTTGAACCTGCAAAATATGTCATCAGTTCCAATGCAAGAATATAAAATCCTGCTTCTCTTCTGCATATAACATACATGTAATAAAGGCTAGATCATTTGGTTTTTATCACCATAGAATTCAGGGCAAAAATGAAATCATATTCCACTACCAGCTGGGTTCTATTGAATTCAATTGACAAAATCCATTCCAAGAACATCCTGAAAGTTTCTGGGTACTTCTATATAATTTAGGAACTTGGGAGCAGTTCTATTTCTTGGTGAAAGAACCAACTCCAGGATTGATGTAGCTGACCCCATATAGTTGGAATAAGGCTTAGGATGATGATGAGATCCATCTTCAGTATCCAAATATCCCAAGTAAATAATATAGTTTGTCTCCCCTTTGTATACTTATTTATTATTATAATAAATCAGCTTCTGTTGTTAATCAAAAAATAAAATAATATAATTTGCCTTTCTTTGCATTTGCTCATCCTTCCTTTTCTTGGATTGGCATTGGATACCATATTACTTATTAAAGAAAAAAAAATTACTGGATAAAAGAGAGCATATAAAAACACACACAGCCGCCAATCCCAAAGGAGTTCATAGTGTGCCTCTGGTGCCTAAGAAAATCAAGAGAGAAGTCCAGCAACATGCACATCACAATGAAGAATGCAAAGCTGGGACCAAAAGAGAGATCCCTTTAAAAAATGCAGGAAATTAAGCTGGAAAAACCGAAAAAAGCCTCAAGAAAAAGTAAGCTGGAAAGAACACCTAATAGTTAATTAATTGAGGTTAGCTCACCCCTGCCCTTTCTAATACCCAAAAGAAACATGGATGGACTCTTCAAAAACGTCCTGAAGCATCATGCAATCATGACACTGCCTCATCCTTTTCCTCGCTTGGCATAACTCCAGAAAGCTAATCACCGTCACTAATAGTAACAGAATTGCTAATGGCCTAACTTAGATTCTTCCTTGGCTCTAGAATCCCATTCCATGAAAACAACCCTAACTTCTAAGTGCCATTTACAATCTCAAGCCTTTTACTTATTTCTTTTTCTATCCCTCCTCCCAAAAAGTTAAAGAGGTTCTATCAAGCACAATTCCTTTGGCCTCAACAGCTAGTTTGCCTAAAAAAGAAACTACTTGATGGAAACAATTAGCAGTGGCTAAAAAAACTCCCTGCATGTTGATCATGTTTGTCACACCACAGGCAAAAATCAACTCCTGTCTGCAAAAGTAACATGGCATACTTTTTCTTCTGTTTACATTGTGCAGAGGTTGTCAAGTCATTTATACAAACTCTAAATGATCAAGAAAGTAGCCACATCATAACATGATTAGGGACGAAATTGTCTGGATGTTCATCTCCTCACTCATCCTTTTATTCATTGGGAAATTTTCAGCTCAAAAGTCCAAGCCATGTCTCCAAAAAGAAGTCCATATGTATGGAAAACTTTTAAATTTAAAGAAAAAAACTTGGACAACTAATAACATGGTTTAAAATGTTCATATATTTTCTGACACTTCCATGGCATTTTCCATTTCCATGTGTACCAATATGAAATACTAATCAACATATTCCCTAGTGAAAACTACTGGCACTAGGCAGAGTACTAGAGATGGTATTAAAGGAAGGTTTTCAGGCAAAAGCGCCCCCCCCCCGAGACATAAGGAATGCAAAACCCCATTCGGACTGCATCCACCACCCACCTAATGGAGATGATTACCACTTTGAGCCTGCTCAAAATTCTTCTCAAATGTTAAGTTAAATATTAGTTTTTGTCTGTATAAAAGATTATTTGGTTCAAATTTTGCTTCAACTGACTTTATCATATAGTTTTGATTCTGAGTTTACAAGATAACCTTGCAGCATATTATTTTATTTATTAATTTTAATAACTTTCTTTGATGGTTTGGAACAATACAATATTTTAAAAGGGTGTACCTATGTCTCTTTTATCATTTCATAAAATCACTCTATATTTTCACCTATTTCACAATGTGTCCACCATGTATATAATTTTTACAATATTTTTCCAAACATTTATGACATTGCCAACATGTTCCCTACATTTGGATTACTGGTATCTCCACTGAAACAACGTATTAAACCATGACTAATATAACCCAGGGAGAACATCAACAGTAGGACTATATAGTTGATGATAGCTGATGCTGACTGAGGATTAAAACATGGACTGTCTAGAGGGTCCACAATCTGATGAACAG